>NC_142877.1:64157500-64782500 GCF_051225735.1 Oryctolagus cuniculus | reverse complement strand
CTGCTGCATCCCAGTGTGTGCTATAGCAGGTAGCGGGATCAGAAGTGGAGCAGGACTCAAATCCAGGCACTCTGAGATGGGATGCAGTGTCTTAACTCCAGTACCACAATGACTGCCCATGTAAATTTCTTTTAAAATTGTGTATGCACATGCACACACATACACACACACACACAGAATAGTCTTTTATGTACCCATGTCTAGAGATTGGTAACGTTCCAGAAACGATGTAAGGCTTTTTGCAAAAACTAAACAAGTCACCAGAGGTAAAGTAATTTTTTTCTTTTACAAGTTAAGAAATTATAAATTAAATTTAGAAGTTATCATTCCCCAAAATTCATAATTTGGGGGCTAGCACTGTGCCACAGTGGGTTAAGCTGCAGTCAGCCATTCTGGCATCCTATATGGGCACTAGTATGAGTCCCAGCTGTTCCATTTCCAGTGTACCCTCTGCTGATGTGCCTGGGAAGGCAGTGGAAGACAGCCCAAGACCCTGAGCCCCTGCACCCTTGTAGGAGACCTGGAGGAAACACAGCTTCCCAAAATGGCATAGATCTGGCTATTGTGGCCATTTCAGGAATGAACCAACAGAAGAGCCCTTTCTCATGCTCCTTCTCTCTTTTTATAATTCTACCTTTCAAATAAATAAATAAATATTTAAAAAATAAATAATTTCTCATTTAGTAGCCAATACTAACTCCAATACTAATACTTGGGTTAGAGACCCAGCTTTGCTCCCAATTCTTCTTCCCTGTTAATGTATATCTGGGAGGCAGCAGGGATGGCTGAAGCAGTTGGGTCTCTACCACCCAAGTAGGAGACCTGTTGCAGGCATTAGGGTAGTGAATTCACTTGTTTGTTCTCTCCCTCCCTTTCCCACC
The DNA here is from genome assembly GCF_051225735.1 of Oryctolagus cuniculus. Lineage (NCBI taxonomy): Eukaryota > Metazoa > Chordata > Mammalia > Lagomorpha > Leporidae > Oryctolagus > Oryctolagus cuniculus. The sequence continues at coordinate 64,781,619 of NC_142877.1, read as the reverse complement.
CCATCTCCCTTCTCCCTCTCCTTGCCTTTCAAATCAGTAAATGATTTTTAATATCCAAATACTTATTTTTGTTCTCAGCTGCCTCAAGAAATACTTTCAAAATCATTGCTCACTGGTATGTCCATGTCTATAGAATCGATCTTCACTGAAAGGAACATTAATAAATGCCTAATAAATTTCCCTTACTGCCATAAGCAGTCCTCTCGCAGCATCATCACATGGTAATTAAGCCTAGATTCTGAAGTCAAAAAGCCTGAAGTTTGGGACAGGCATTTGGCATAGTGGTTCAGTCACAGCTTGGGACACCCACGTCCCCTGACTGCCTGGTTTGAGTCCTAGCTTCTTCACATCTGGTCCAGCTTCCTACAAATGCATATCTGGGAGATGGGAGTGATGGCTCAAGTACTTGAGTCTCTGTCAGCTATGTCGGAGACCTGGATTGAATTTTGGGACCCTGGATTTGGCTTAGCACAGCTCTTACAGGCTAATGAACCAGTGGATAGTCAGTCTCTCTCTCTCTCCTTCTCCCTCTCCCTCTCCCTCTCTCCCTTACTCCCTCCCTCCCTCTCTCTCCCTCTCTCTTCCTCTTTTCTCCCCCACTCCTTTCTTCCTTATTCTGTTTCTCCCTCTCCCTCCCTGTCAAATAAAAAAAATTAATTTACTTTTAAAAGCCCTAAGTTTGAATTTCAGCTCTATTGGATGCTGCCTAGGTGACTGTAACTAATTAACCTGTAATCTTCACTAGTCTTTATGTAACCTCTCCACATCTTTTTAAAAAAAGAAGAAAAGTTCCATCTTCCTGGAGTAGTTATGAGGTTAAATGGTATGTTGCAGGTAAAGCACAATGCTTGGCACACATTAAATTTTGGGTAAATGTTTGGTATCCGTAGAAATAGAGAAGTCTTTTGTGGTCATCACAGTAAGTCATTAACTTTTTTATAATTTTTTTAAATTTATTTGACAGAGTTAGAAAGTGAGAGAGACAGAGAGAAAAGTCTTCCTTCCATTGGTTCACTCCCCAAATGGCCGCTATGGCTGGAGCTACGCTGATCCGAAGCCAGGAGCCAGGTGCTTCCTCCTGGTCTCCCATGCAGGTGCAGGGCCCAAGCACTTGGGCCATCCTCCACTGCCCTCCTGGGCCACAGCAGAGAGCTGGCCTGGAAGAGGGGCAGCCGGGACTAGAACCTGGCATCCATATGGGATGCCGTCACCACAGGCGGAGGATTAACCAAGTGAGCCATGGCGCCGGCCCTAGTCATTAACTTCTAAATAGATTTAATTATCATGAGTTTTGTTCTAGATGTTAAACTTTCTAGTTAAAAATTGGAAAATCCATCTCTTTCTGAGTCTATTATGAATCATTTAGAAAATGTGTCTATTCAACAATAAGCAAGTATTCATGTGCAACAAAAATGCCATTCTAAAATATCTGTCTCAGTTTAATAATATCAGTCTGCCTTTTAACTGTTCAGTTCCTCAGATTTCACCCTTGTTCATTTATTCTCCTCTTCAGCTTTTCTTTCACTTACTCTTTAGATATTAGTATTTCCCTTAATTCTATTCTCTGTTCTGTTCTCAATTTATTCTGAGTGATCTTATACACACCAGTGTATAACTTATACACACCAGTGTATAAAAATAACTACTGATCCAATCACTGATCTAATCTACTGATACTACCCCTATGTTAGTAACCATTAATACAAGGTCTAGATTAATACAAATAGCACAACACAGATACCACTAGGTATACCTACCCAAGGAATACACAAATGAATTGGTTGTAGCATCAGTCAAGAGACAAAAGTACAAACTTGTAACCTTTCCAAATACTCAGATATTCTGGACTATCAGATCTTCTGGAAGTTTAAATTTAGCTTTCTCTCTTCCTACAGCTAGCCTCCCTTACATATTACTTCACCTGGGAAAGGTACCTGACCAATCTGAGTTATACAGTACACAATGTGTTGGCTAGGGTACAGTACAGGGGCTATGCATACATGTACAAATTATTTATTCTCAACTTCCCTGGGCTAACACATTCCTGAATGTAGCACTTTGGGACTAGAATAAGAAGCCATTACCTAGATATCTTTGCAAGTCATGCTGTCAAGCCCTTGTGCTTGAACTCACCATTCCAGAGTTCTTTTCTGAGAACTGAATGTGAATATTTACCTGAAAATCTCATTGACACTTCTATTCCTCTGGAAAGGAATCGATCCTCTTCACACATTGGCTTGATTCTCCCTGTCCCCTCTTTCCCTGCAGCTAAGCTGAATCAAATTCTGTTGATTTCTCCTCCTTTATAAATTTCTACTTCCTTCACTTTTCACCATTTTCATTAGCTTGCTTCAGGTATCATTATCTCTCATTTGGTTTTAAAGTACCCAGAGTATAATCCCTGCTCTGGTCCTTTCCCAATTTATTTTCTACAGTGGTCCCAGAGCCTTTCTAAAATGCAAATATCAAGTCCTTTTATGGTTCTGTGGTCTTCAGAAAGAAGTCTGAACTCCTGTACATGGAGTACTAGATTCTCTCAGATATCTCAGTGATTCCCCTCAGCCCATCTTCCTTGTTCAGTTCCTCAGATTTTACCATCCCTCATCTATCCTCCCCTTCAGCTTTTCTTTATTTCAAGGGAAAAATGCATCTGAAAATAAAAGAGAAATGAATTCAACCACAAAGCCATGCTCTACAGGGATATGGAAAGAGTTAGGCTTTATAGATCCTGGCATGAAGTTTGGTAACAGGAAAATCCTTTAGCATTCATAACTACTTGATTAATCTCAGCAGCCAGAAATATTTTGTTTCTTTCTTCCTCCAGCTCTAAGCTGTGATCAAGACATATCTGCTCATTTCTTCTGCTGTATTTCTGCTGCTTCTACCAAGCAATTTCCTCATTCCCAATTCTGTGTGTGACTTGGATTCTGCCTTCTCAAGGCTTTTCTTCCTCAGAATTTTAGCTTACTCAGATTTGCTACAACCTTATGACCTTGGCTGCTTTTCTTTTTTCTCTATTTAGCTTCCGCTTCTCCACTTGGCCAACTACATACTTTCTTTTCAAGTATCACACTCAGATGCCTAAAGAGAAAGAATCGAAGTAGAACAGCATATCAGATACAGGTGGAATATTTCAACTTTGTGATGCTTTTTGTCAGACCACCTCTTAGGTTGCTGAAAAGGCTATCAGTCAGCTGTTCCTGGAGCAGGACAACCCCAGGGCCAAACTCAATGATTGGTTTATATGGTCAGGATCATGCTTTTGCATGGTACAGAAGAAAATGCATGAGATACCTGTTGAATGAATTAGTAAAACATGTTATTTGCAGGGGCCAGCGCTGTGGTGTAGCAGGTAAAGCCGTCGCCTGCGGTGCCAGCATCCCACATGGGCGCCGGTTCGAGTCCAGGCTGCTCCACTTCCTATCCAGTTCTCTGCTGTGGCCTGGGAAAGCAGTAGAAGATGGCCCAAGCCCCTGGGCCCCTGCACCTGTGTGGGAGACCCAGAAGAAGCTCCTGGCTCCTGGCTTCAGATCATCACAGCTCCGGCTATTGTGGCCAATTGGGAGTGAACCATCGGATGGAAGACCTCTCTCTCTCTCTCTCTCTCTCTGCCTCTCCTTCTCTCTCTGTATAACTCTGACTTTCAAGTAAAATAAATAAATCTTTAAAAAAAAGAAATGTTATTTGCAAATGTGTTTGTAAATTCTTTCTTTTCCACGTTAATCAGTAATCATATTTTAAATATTTATACCATTTATGTTGGAAGATTAAAACTGTTAAACATAATTAGTAACTGTTAATTTAATCTTAAATTTATCTTTAGTCTTACTTTATTATTTTTTCATCATCGTTGAAATGATGAATTGCTGAATTACTTTTCCTGAAATTAATTCATTTCTACAGATTTCTTTCTCAAGGAATTTTACTGGGTCAATAAATGGTTAGTATTTAATGCCATTGATCTATGTTGTCTATGTATTTCTTAAAATATGCTCTAAATGCTTTAATTTTCAGAATTAAAAATTGTAACTTGCAACTTGTCAAATTACATGCTGAAGAATGCAGATGATTTCTTTAGGGAATAAAGAACTGGTTACAAAAGACAGATTGTAAGTAGAGAACCTATAATTTGCTATTTCAAATAATACATTTTCTAGACATGAAACTAAGTTGCTTATTTAGATGATTACTTTCACAGGTTATTTTTAAACATTTTGTTTCCTACCTTTATTGTAACTGCTTTAATATGATAATAGTGATGCTTACATGTAGAATATCAAAGTTTGGTCTCTTCATGGAATGGCAGTAATAGTGAGGAAACAAATTTTTGACAAGGTAACATCTTAACGACAAAACTTCTCTCAGGTGGTCCTGCTTCAAATTGTTGGATCAGGGAGCTACCTGGATGCAAATGGCGCACAAATAGTGCTACCATGAAGAAGCAGAAGCAGCAGTGACCCCTGACAGAGGTTTCCACTTCCAGCAGCTCACAGAATGTTTTAACCAGCAAAGGAAGGAGCGGGCAGTGTGCAGATTTGCAAGGTTCTTTCTGCATTGTAGGGCTAGAGATAGAAATACTTCAAAGCAACATTTTCGGAATCTAGAGAATTACAGACTCCCAAGTTCTACGTTAGTGATGAATTCTCTGGAGAAATTTAATGTTAATAAATAATGTTGGCTGGAAAATGTATTTTTTCCTAATAGTTCTGTTATTTTTCTACCATTTAAGATCTTCTGTTTTATCCTATTTGCTTGTTTTTAGCCTTATTCCTTAGACCAAGACCACAAAGTCTTGGTATCCTCAGCTCCTTTTAAATCACCCCTCATGTTGCCATGTCTCACACTGGAAATCACATGAATGGAGCTTTACGCTATACATAGTCTTCATCCTGAACTGCTTTTCTGGACTTGTTTCTCACATCTGACTCTCCTTTGACTCCAGCCCAACTGGGGTTCCCTAACAGAAGAAGCAGATTCTCATAGCAGTGGGGAACCTTTTTTAGTTTTTTTGCCAGTGGCCATTTAGATATTTATAACGTCATTCACAGACCATACAAAATTATCAACTTAAAATTTAGCCTTCTATAGATTCATTGAATTATTATGAAGATTTTTAAAATTAATTTATTTTTTATTTGAGAAGTAGATTTACAGACAGTGAGAGGGAGAGTCAGAGAGAAAGGTTCACTCCCCACATGACCGCAATGGCCAGAGCTGAGCACATCTGAAGCCAGGAGACAGGAGTTTCTTGCAGGTCTCCCACATGGGTGCAGGGGCCCAAGTGCTTGGGCCATCTTCTACTATTTTCCCAGGTCATAGCAGAGAGCTGGATCAGAAGAGGAGCATCAGAGACTAGAATCAGCGCTCATATTGGACGCTGGCGCCATAGGCGGAGAATTAACCTGCTGCACCACGGCGCTGGCCCTGATTCACTGAATTTTGTGTCCCACCTACAGTTACATACAGTGTCATAGCCTTATATGGTCTGCGGGCTGGATATTCCCCACTCCTGCCTAAGGAGAGATTTGTGTATAAATGATTTGTGAGGGATGTGCTCCCAGGAGATACTATAAGACGGTTGGGGAAGCAGAGAAGAAAAAGGTCAATTAGATAAAGGGAGAACTGGAGGATTTTAGGGAATCCTATAGGCAAGAAAGCTGTCTCATACAAATCAGCCATTTGCTGAGGATTCCCCCAGGAAAGGAGAAACTAGAGAAGTTCAAAGGCAGTTCTTTGGAGAAAAGCACTCTGGATAAAAGGAAATAGGGAAGGCCAAGACAGGGTACACAGAAATGATAAAAGGGGCTGGCACTGGTCGCGCAGCAGGTTAATGCCCTGGCCTGAAGTGTCGGCATTCCATATGGGCACCAATTCAAGTCCCAGCTGCTCCATTTTCGATCCAGCTCTCTGCTGTGGCCTGGGAAAGCAATGGAAGATGGCCCAAATGCTTGGGCCCCTGCACCCATGGGGGAGACCTGGAGGAGGCTCCTGGCTCCTGGCTTTGGATTGTCACAGCTCTGGCCATTGTGGTCAGTTGGAGAGTGAACCATCAGATGGTAGACCTCTCTCTCTGCCTATCCTCTTTCTGTGTAACTCTTTCAAATAAATAAATAAATCTTTTAAAAAATGATTAAAAATGATAAAAGGGACAGGGATATGAGTAGAATGCTCACCATATCATCTTACTGGGCCACTTTTATTCATTGAGGTGAAAGCCAGTCGATGGCCTTTTCTAGATCAACCCGTCCCTAAGACTTACCTTGGCTTCCAACACTGGAGCACACTGTTCAGTCAGTGGTTCTCAACTGGGAACAAATTTCCCCCCTCCCATCTCCCCACTGTTCCTGTACTTGGACCTGTGATAAGGTCTGGAGACACTTTTGATTGTCACAACTTGGGGAGTAGATGCTAATGGAATCTCCTGAGTACGGATAATGCTAAACATATTACAATGCACATTGATGCCCCTCAGAAAGAATTATTCAGCACAAAGTGTCCCTAGTGCCAAGGTTGAATAACCATGTGACGAATATCAGCTCCAACAGCTAAGTTACTGCTTGGTTTTCCTATGTTTAAAACCATGATTTATAGCATGTCTGGTACTAGGATTATTCTTATACATCCCTGGGCCCCTTCTCAGACTGAGAATTTGTCCCTGAGTCCCAGTCCCATGTCGTGCCCAGCCACCTGGATCTCAAAATACTGCCTGCTTCCACATCTCTGTAGCTAGATGCACACATGGCTGAACAACCAGTTCCTCTGGCCGGATCTTCTTGAAGTCAATTAAATACTCTACATATTAATGTCATTTTTAATGTGTTCCTGGATATCAAATGCTGCCTTCCTGTCTAGACTTTGTCTTGTAACCTCAGTGTGATCTGTTCTCCTTTGACCTTTTCTTCCCACTTGTCATCCCACTGCTCTTTCTCCAAATGGGCACATATAGTTTCACACTCCCATCCTTCCTGAGCCCTGTGTCATTGTAGTTAACACACCTGTGTCCAGCTGCTTGACTAGACATCTCAACATGTGCCTCAGAGTTATGATACAAGTCCCATGGAGACTTGTAACTTCGTGTTATAATACAAGTCCCTGAGGCCGGCGCTGTGGCTTAGCGGGTGGAGCTGCCACCTGCAGTGCCGGCATCCCATGTGGACGCAGGTTCAAGTCCCGGCTGCTCTACTTCCAATCCAGCTCTCTGCTGTGGCCTGGGAAAGCAGTGGAGGATGGCCCAAGTCCTTGGGCCCCTGCACCCACGGGGGAGACCTGGAGGAAGCTCCTGGCTCCTGGCTTTGGATTGTCACAGTTTCGATTGTTGTGGCCATCTGGGGAGTGAATCAGTGGATGGAAGACTCTGTCTCTCTCTGCCTCTCCTTCTATTTCTGTGTAACTCTGACTTTGAAGTAAACAAATAAATCTTTAAAAATATATACAAATCCCAATTATAGACGAAGGAAATCATGCTGGCTTCGCTTAATAGTTCCTGACTGGAAAAATCAGAGAAGTGGTCCATACAAAGCAGAATCCAAAGAGAGACAATAGTTACCACATATGGAGTTATTATATGTGAAGCTCTAAACTTAAAAGCATTTATTATCTCACTTAAAATTTAATCTTCACCAAAAGAGTCCTATTAAGTTTACTGTTTCTGTTTTACAGATGACACAAAGAAAGTAATTCACTTGCTAAGGTTCTCTATCTTGCAAGTCGTAAATCAGAATTCCAACTCAACCTTTTTTTTTTTTAAAGATTGATTGATTGATTGATTTGAAAGTCAGAGTTACAAAGAGAGAGAAGGAGAGGCAGAGAGAGAGAAAGGTCTTCCATCTGCTAGTTCAGACCCCGGTTGGCCGCAATGGCCAGAACTGAGCTGAACTGGAGCCAGGAGCCAGGAGCTTCTTCCAGGTCTCTCACGTGGGTGCAGGGGCTCAAGGATCTGGGCCATCCTCTACTGCTTTCCCAGGCCATAGCAGAAAGCTGGATCAGGGCTGGTGCCACGGCTCACTAGGCTTATCCTCTGCCTGCAGCGCCAGCATCCCGGTTCTAGACCCGGTTGGGGCACCCGTTGCTCCTCTTCCAGTCTGGCTCTCTGCTGTGGCCCAGGAGTGCAGTGGAGGATGGCCCAAGTGCTTGGGCCCTGCACCCCATGGGAGACCAGGAGGAAGCACCTGGCTCCTGCCTTCGGATCGGCGCAGCATGCCGGCCACAACGCGCAGGCCATAGCGGCCACTTGAGGGGTGAACCAATGGAAAAAGGAAGACCTTTCTCTCTTCTCTGTCTCTCTCTCTCACTGTCTAACTCTGCCTGTAAAAAAAAAAAAAAAAAGAAAGAAAAAGAAAAAGAAAAAAGCTGGATCAGAAGTGGAGCAGCCAGGACTTGAACCAGCGCCCATATGGGATGCCGGTGCTGCAGGCGGTGGTTTTACATGCTATGCCACAGCATCAGCCCCCCAAAATCAACTTTTTTTTACCTCTAAATCTTGTGCTTCTGCCTCATCTGTATTTCAGAAGTGAAAGTTGGCCCATTATAAAATCTGGCAAAGCTTGAGGCCTGCCTCCTCCCTTAGTCTATTTCTTGAACATCTTATTGATTGAAACTTTTCTTTCATTCTGATTATTTGTTTAGAAAGAAAGAATTTTAAGGCTTGTCATAGCATTCAATACATTTCCCCATATAACAGGTACTCTATTTAATTGTAACATTATGTGTCTCTCTCCCCTCTACACTGCAAGTTGTTCAGTGAAAAGACAGACAGGTGCTTATATGTAATAGGCTTCAGTAAACAGTTACATGGATTCTTGTCCTTAGTCCCTGAAGAACAAAGACACTGAGGAAGTTATCAAAGCAAGAATTTAAATGAAGGAAAACAATATAAGGAACTGAAATCTAAACATTACACCACTTGCTCCCATCGAGAGGACTGGGATAAATGTTGCAGAAGTGAGGGCTGCCATATGTTTGTCACCATCATCTTTTCTGAAATAACTGCTTCCTTTGTTCAAGAAATACTTGTTGAGTGAGTGAATGCTGCTACTAAGGTGAGATTTCTGTCTTCAAATTTTAAGATCTCAACTGAAAAAACACTGAACTATGTGAAAACAATTGTTTGTATTCAAAATAAATCTTTGAAATTAAGCTCAAGTCACAACCAAGAGTTCTTGAGATCAACGAAGTCTATGTAAAATTCCTAACCCAATGCTTTGAACATGATTGGTGTTCATGAAGTATTAGCTCCTTATCCTCTTAGTACAGAGCCAAGAGTAGCCAGTGAATATTTTCCTTCACTACATTTATGCACCGAATAGTGCATATTTCAGCAAGGCATTTTGGAGGAGTTGGTTTCATTTTTTTAAATTATTGGCAAGCTCAGACCCTGGTCAAAATCATGGAGTAAGAAGCTCCTAAGGCCCACTATCCTCTATAGAAACACACACCAAACAAACTGTCAGAAACAACTTTGTCAGCACTTCAGAAAATAGCCAAAGGCTTATGGCAATCAAATGATCAGTAAATCAAAAAAAAAAAAAAAAAGTGACTTAACCCACCACTAGGAGAGATTCGTGGTGTTTTAATTTAGACTTGCCCCACACAACTTCCTCACTTAGCAGCTGGTATTCTAGAAGACAGTCCCTGTTCCTGCTGTAGATACCTGGTTCTAGGAGAAGTAGAGTGGAGTGGACCTGGTTCTCAAGAAATTGTGTATGTCTGCTATGATCTGCCTGTGAGTTCCCTGAAAGTCAAACTATGATTGCCTTGGTTTCACCTAACTCAGAACTCTTTCAGGGCAGAAAAGCAGCTAAGGGAGAGCATTCTTTGACAACATTGAAAATAAACAGGCTTTGGTCTCTCTCTCTCTCAATAATATAGAGAAATAGACTATGAACTGCCAAAATTGCTTTATAGCATGGATAAATGTATCCAGTCTTCGACTAGCAGCACATGAGGGTTCCTGTGTCACCACATTCTCACCAACACATGGACATGATTGGACTCTATTTTTACCAAACTAATGGGTGCATAAAGCTTTCTGTTTTAATTTCTATTTATCTAATTGTTAATAATTTTATGTATCTCTTTAGACATTTAGGTTTCATCCTCTGCATATTAATATCATTTGCCCATATTTTTGTTGTGTTTCCTTGCTATATTTTTGGAGACATTTCTCATGTATTCTAGGTAATGAGCTCTCCTCATTTTCTATATGTTGGGGCCACCACTATAGCATAGTGAGTAAAGCTGCTGCCTGCCGGGCCAGCATCCCATATGGGTGCCAGTTTAAGTCCTGGCTGCTCCACTAGCAATCCAGCTCCCTGCTATGGCCTGGGAAAGCAGTAGAAGATGGCCCAAGTCCTTGGGCCCCTGCACCCACATGGGAGACCTGGAAGAAGCTCCTGGCTCCTGATTTTGGATCAGCCCAGCTCTGGCTGTTGCAGCCATTTGGGGAGTGAACCAGCAGATGGAAGGCCTCTCTCTCTCTCTCTCTCTCTCTGCCTCTGCAACTCTGACTTTCAAAGAAATAAATAAATCTTTTAAAAAATTTCTATATGTGTTAACTTTGTTTACAATGTCCCCTGTTGACAACAATATTTAATTTTATAAAGTCAAGTTGTATCCAGATTCTAGGGCAGATGTCTTCCTTGTTTGTTCACATCATTTCTCCAACTTCAAGTGTGTGCTTTCCAGTCATCCTCACTAACCTTCAATTTTCCTCAAGTTCTTTATGTTGAAGAGCCATGAGCCTCCATTATGTGAATTCAATTTTATTAGCCTGGTTGTGGATTTCAGAAGGGCATTTTATCAACTTATATGATGTTTTTGAATAGCCTCTTTCAGTTCTATAGACTCCACTAACAATGCAGGTAACTTTTTTTTAAGATTTATTTTATTTATTTGAGAAGCAGAGTTACAGAGAAAGAAGGAGAGCCAGAGAGTCTTCCATCCACTGGTTCACTCCCCCAAATGGCTGCAACAGCCAGAGCTGAGCTGATCTGAAGCCAGGAGCCAGGAGCTTCTTCCGGGTCTCCCACATGGGTTCAGGGACCCAAGGACTTGGGCTAGCTTCTACTGCTTTCCCAGGCCATAGCAAAGAGCTGGATCGGAAGTGAAGCAGCCAGAACTAGAACCGGCGCCCATACGGGATGCCGGCGCTTCAGACCAGGGCTTTAACCCGCTGCGCTACAACACTGGCGCCAGCAGGTAACTTTTAAAAAAGAAAGATATTTATTTTGAAAGAATCACAGAGAGGTTGGAGGAGAGAGGGAGAGAAATCTTCCATCCACTGGGTAACTCCCCAGATGGCTGCAACAGCCAGGGCCAGGCCAAAGTCAGGAGCCAGGAGCTTCATCTGGGTTTCCCACATGAGTGGCAGGGGCTCAAACTTTTGGGCCATCCTCTGCTGCTTTTCCCAGGCCATGAACAGTAAGCTAGATTGGAAGTGGAGCAGGCGGGACACGAACTGGCACCCATATGAGATGCCAGCTCTGCAGGTGGCAGCTTTACCCGCTGTACCACAATGTGGGCCCCCAAAGCAGGTAACTTAATTGGACACCATAAAGCCATCAGGGTTAGGCGTGGATAATCCTTCCAGATATTTTCTAAGCAATGCCTATCATTAGAGACTGAGTTGTCTCTTTATTATCTGCACCCTTGAGTCTTGGATCAGTCTATTTTAGGTAGAAAGGCCAAGGGATGAATCTCCTTTCTCTTTAGTTTTGTGATAGGCTTTCCATGTATTTTTACTAACTCTTTTGAGTTATTTGGGGCTGGCATTGTAGCACAGCAGTTTAAACCCCTTCCTTTAATGCTGGGAAACCATATGATTGCTGGTTTTAGTCCCAGCTGCTCCACTTCTGATCCAGTTCCCTACTAAGGCATCTGAGAATGCAGCAGAAGATGGCCCAAATTCTTGGGCCCCTGCCACCTACCACACGTAAATGGGTATCTGTGTGGTCTAGGGGCTTTAGTAAGAAATGAATGTCCCACCACGGCTGAGAAAGAACCTCTAAGATCAATCTCATTCACAATAGCTACAAAAAAAAATTCAAATACCTTGGAATAAATTTAACCAAGGATGTCAAAGATCTCTACAATGAGAATTATAAAACATTAAATAAAGAAAAGGAAGAAGATACAAAAAATGGAAAAACCTTCCATGTTCATGGATTGGAAGAATCAATAGCATCAAAATGTCCATTATTCTGAAAACAATTCACAGATTCAATGTGATACCAATCAAAATACCAAAGACATTCCTCTCACATCCAGAAAAAATGATGCCGAAATTCATATGGAGCCACAGGAGACCTTGAATAGCTAAAGCAATCTTATACAACAAAAACAAAGCTGGAGGCAGCACAATACCAGATTTTAAGACATACTACAGGGCAGTTATAATCAAAACAGCATGGTACTGGTACAAAAACAGGTGTATAGATCAGTGGAACAGAAAAAAACACCAAAAATCAATCCAAACATCGACAACCAACTTATATTTGAACAAGGAGCTAAAACCAATCCCTGGAGCAAGGACAGTTCATTCAACAAATGGTTCTGGGAAAACTGGATTTCCACATACAGAAGCATGAAGCAAGACTCCATACCTTACACCTTACATGAAAATCCACTCAACATGGATTAAAGATCTAAATCTATGACCCAACACCATCAAATTAATTGAGAACATTGGGAAAACCCTGCAAGACATTGGCAAAGGCAAAATATCCCTGGAAAACACCCCAGGGGCATAGGCAATCAAAGCCAAAATTAACAAATGCAATTACATCAGATTGAGAAGCTTCTGTAAAGCAAAAGAAACAGTCAGGAAAGTGAAGAGGCAACCTACAGAATGGGAGAAATTATTTGCGAAGTACACAACTGATATAAGATTAATAACCAGAATCTACAAAGAGATTAAGAATTTCCACGAAACAAAGCAAAACAAAAAACCCAGTTAAGAGGTGGGCAAAGGACTTAAATAGACATTTTTCAAAAGAGGAAATCCAATTGGCCAACAGGCACGTGAAAAAATGTACACGATCACTGGCTGCGAGGGAAATACAAATCAAAACTACAATGAGGTTTCACCTCACTCCAGTTAGAATGGCTCACATACATACAGAAATCAACAAACAGGCAGGCGCCGCGGCTCACTAGGCTAATCCTCTGCCTTGCGGCACCGGCACACCGGGTTCTAGTCCCGGTCGGGGTGCCGGATTCTGTCCCGGTTGCCCCTCTTCCAGGCCAGCTCTCTGCTGTGGCCAGGGAAGTGCAGTGGAGGATGGCCCAAGTACTTGGGCCCTGCACCCCATGGGAGACCAGGATAAGTACCTGGCTCCTGCCATCAGATCAGCGCGGTGCACCGGCCGCAGCACACCAGCCGCGGCGGCCATTGGAGGGTGAACCAATGGCAAAGGAAGGCCTTTCTCTCTGTCTCTCTCTCTCACTGTCCACTCTGCCTGTCAAAAAAAAAAAGAAAAGAAAAAAAAAAGAAATCAACAAACCACAAATTCTGGAGAGGATGTGGGGAAAATGGTACCCTAATCCACTATTGGTAGGACTGTAAAATGGTGCAGCCACTGTGGAAGATAGTATGGAGATACCTCAAAAATCTGAATATAAACCTACCATATGACCCAGCCATCACACTCCTGGGAGTTTACCCAAGGGAAATTAAATCAGTAAACAAAAGAGTTATCTGCACCTCCATGTTTATTGCAGCTCAATTCACAATAGCTAAGACATGGAATCAACCTAAATGCCCATCAACTGAAGACTGGATAAAGAAATTATGGGATATGTACATTATGGAATACTACACAGCAATAAAAAATAAGATGAAATCCAGTCATTTGCAACAAAATGGACCAATCTGGAAAACTTCATACTTAGCGAAATAAGCCTTATTCTCCCTGATATGTGAGAACTAATAGTGCATGTAAAATGAAAGCTGTAGAAGTGAAATTGACACTTTGAGAAATAATGACTTGAACAGTCCTCATCTTGACTGTCAAAGAACAGTTTTTAATTTTTAAAATTTTTTCTTTTCTTCAAACTATATGTTGAACTCTTTACTTAACACAGAGTTAATCATATAAGGTAAATTGAAAATAGATCTCAGTAAAAAATAAGAGAGGAAGAAGAGAGAGAGGAGGAAGTTTCTAACTGTAAAGCTGTGAAATGCCATCTTAATTGTTAAAGTGATCATATTAAGTGTTAAATTGAACATATAGATAGGATTAAGTGTTAAAGAGACCATATAGATATCAAGTGCCTGGTGATAACAATAGACAGAATTAAAAAGGAGGGAATGTCCAACATGTGAAGCAGTGCACATGGCAGACTCATAGAATGACAATTGCTTTAAGTAACACCCTGATCTCAGAATCATCACTTAAGGCATTCAAATGTGGCTGAAAAGCCCATGAGAGCAATGCAGGCATGGAAAGTCAAGACACTGTGGCAAAAAATATCCTACATGAAGTATCTCTGAGTGAGACCCCAGTGGAAAGAGGGGGCCATCAAAGGAGGATGCACTTTTCTCTGAAGGAAGGAGAGAACTTCCACTTTGCTTATGGCCTTGCCTAAATACTGACAGAATTTGTGGTCACAAAAGGCTTCCATAGACTTGGCAGCTCATGGCAAGAGCCTTGGGTGATCACTGATGTCATAAATAAGAGTATTAATTTTTAAATTAACAACAGAAGTCACTGTGCACTTACTCCCCATGTAGGACCTCTGTGCTTAATGAGTTGTACTATGAAAATTAATTGCAAAACTTGTTCTCAAACAGTACTTTTATATTGTGTGTGTGTATGTGTGCAAACTGTTGAAATCTTTACTTTGTATAGAGTTGGTCTTCTGTATATAAAGTTAATTAAAAATGAATCTGAAAGAAGAATGGGATGAGAGGGAGTAGGAGGTGGGATGGGAGTGGGGGAGAGAGGGTGAGTATGGGGGGAGAACCACTATTTTCCTAAAATTGTACCTATGAAAATTGTATTTATTAAGTAAAAGCTTTAAAAAAGAGAGAAATGAATATCTCATATCACTAAGCATGTTGACTTCTCTAGATTGAGGATCTGCCCAATATCCAGATCCAGGACAGCAATATTTTAAAGAGCAGGTCCGAGGAGTAGGCATTTTGTGTAGCAATTAGATGCCTGTTAGGACACCTGCCCAACACTGGAGTACCTGGATTCAATGCCTGGCTCTGGTCTCTCATTCCAACTTCCTACTAGTGGGAAACCTGAGAGGCAGTAATAACGGCTCAAGTATTTGGGTTTCTGCCACCCAAGTGGGTGGCCTGGGTTGAATTTCCAGCTTCCAGCTTTAGCCTCAGCCCAACCCAGCACAGGCTGTTACAGGCATTAAGGGAATAATCCAGTGGAGTGGGATCTTTCATTCTCTCTCCCACTTTCCATCTCTCTGTCGCAAATAAGTTAAAAAAAAAAAAATAAAGCAGCTTCCACAGAATGTCTAAAGCAGCCTTGGCCTTGCCCCTAGGACAGGCTCACCTGGCTTCTGGATGTCAATCCAGTTTCCTGGTGTTTGTCATCAACAGGGAAGTCAAAGACAGCAGCCAGCAGGAGCTAAACTTCAGGCTACAGGAATGAGCCAGGAAAAGAATGCAGTCCAATAATGCAGCGAACACTAATTGTTGCAAAGCAGGAGAAGACGTCAGGAGACAGAAAGGATTGGAGGATACCCAAGTGGGAGGAAAGAGCCATCTTGCACAAGCCACTGAAGTACCTGAGATCCCTGTGAGCAAGACGCTGCCATTCCTGCCACAGAACACAGGATCCTTACAAATGGAAAAGAGGTAACGAGTTCTTTTCAGTGACTTTAGCCTCAGAAAAAAAGACAAGGGGGCAGGAAGGCTCACTGCAAAAAGCCACTGGAGCCCGAAGAGCCAAGATCTCAAGAAATTTTATCTTTCATAAATGCAGATGCATCAAAAGGAAATCTTATAATTTATTTAGGAAGTATCAACATTGTTACATGCACACACAAAACTTACAAAGTCAATGTTGTGATAATTCACTGGAACTTGAATTCACAGAAGACACACAAAGCAAATTACAGAAGTTTTTATACAGTATATTCTGCCAGTATTGGAAATGAAGCAAAGATGAAATACATAGCAAAATGAATTGTAAAAACCAACACTATGCTCACCTGCATGCTACTCTCCTGCCCACGTGCTCTCTCTCCCTCACAGCCTCTGGTCTACTCCCTGGAAAAGCCTGGTATGCAACTCCCAGTTTAAATTTTTGACCCCTTGACTCTTAATAAAACCCTCACATTCCTGTGTATTTCTCTCACCATCTAAATAAATGCTAAACTGTAAAAAAAAAAGTTGACAATTAAAAATTAAAAACAGTAGGAAAAACAGTAAGAGAGAAAAAAATAAATTAAAAACTAAAAATAAAATTTGATATATGAAAAGATGTATTACAAGCATGGCCTAAGTAATTGCTTGCAATTAAGTCCTTAAGAGTTGGCTGACAATTCATGGTCATTAACTATATTTGGAATATTTATTTGTTACTTATTATTTGAATAATTTAATTATTTCACATAATTATTTTTGAGCTAACTTTGTTGGCTTCTTCAGGCTAATGTGACTTTGATTTATTTAAAGCTCTTGGAATTTCATTGACTAGAAAGAATAGCAGTGTAGACACATGATGCGTTTTTTCTTAAAGATTTATTTATTTGAAAGTCAGATGGGCTGGTGTGGTGGCATAGCGTGTAAAACTGCAGCCTGCGGTACCGGCATCCCATAGGCACCCATTTGAGACCCGGCTGCTCCACTTCCCATCCAGCTCTCTGCTATGGCCTGGGAAAACAGTAGAAGATGCCCCAAGTCCTTGGGCCGCTGCACTCACATGGGTGACCTAGAGGAAGCTCCTGGCTCTTGGCTTTGGATTGGCTCAGCTCCAGCCGTTGTGGACCATTGGGGAGTGAACCAGCAAAGGAAAGACCTTTCTCTCTCTCTCTCTTTCTCTGAAAGGCCACACAAATACTCACTAATTTTCTACTATCATTATGAAT
Source organism: Oryctolagus cuniculus (assembly GCF_051225735.1). NCBI lineage: Eukaryota > Metazoa > Chordata > Mammalia > Lagomorpha > Leporidae > Oryctolagus > Oryctolagus cuniculus. Next base: position 64,764,567 of record NC_142877.1, on the reverse strand, counting down.
TTATTTTTCACACATAGTCTTTACTATACTCTAGAGGTCACATTCAACTACTCACATTAGGAAGGAGTACACCTAGCATTTCTCCATATGGTAATCCAGTTTCCCCAAAACTATCCATTAGAAGTTTGCCCTTGCTCTGTTTCTATGTGGTAATAAATCTCACATGTATGAGAGAACTTCAGAAAATTTGTGGAAAAATGGAACTAAAAGATAAGTTTAGGGATGGGCAGTTAGCCTGGCAGTTAAGATGGCCTTGTCCCACGTTGGAAGTGCCTGGGTTCAATTTCTGGGACCAGGTCCTGGCTCCAGCCTCCTGCTAACGCAGACCTTGGAAGGCAGCGGGGATGGCCCAAATAGTTGGGTCCTTACTACCTATGTGGAAGAACTGGACTGAGTTTCCTGCTCCTGGCTTTGTTCCTGCCCAAACCCAGCTGTTGAAACAGGGGACTAGACTTCTGAATGGGAGCTCTGTGTCTGTCTCTCTCCTTCTCAAATAGATAAATTAAAAAATATTTTAAAGATAAAATATTTTAAAAATATTTTAAAGATAAGATTTTGCATCTGGGTGCAAAAAATTGAAATCTATGCAGTTTTTTCATATGCATTTTATGATCTTTTTGAAGACCCTTTGTATGTATGGATTTCAAGACAAGCTTACCATGAAATCTATTTTCCATGAACTTTTTGAAGTACCCTTACCATGGGACTATCTCCAGAATTCCCCATTATTTTCCAGGGTCTGTCTACTCTGGTGTTCTACTGTGTTTTATTTCTATGACTTTATAGTCTGTGTTAACAACTGCTAGGGCAACTCCTCCCCATTTTCCTCTTCTTTACAACTGATAAAGTTAGATAACTAGAGACCTTTGTTCTTCCAAATAACTCTAGACTATTAAATTTCTGGAAACAAAAAGACACAGCTAAGATTTTAATTGGGATCAGAATTGCATGGAATGTACAGTTTAACTGGTGGGGAGAATAGATATCTTTGTAATAATGAGTTAGCTTATCCAGGAGAAAAACATACCACTTATTAAAATATATCCCTATGACCATCAACAGAGTTTAAAATAATTTTCACAGATAATTTCTGTATTGTTCAGCTTAAATTTTTTGTAAGATTTATTTATTTATTTGAAAGAGTTAGAGAGAGGGAGATATGGGGAAGAGAGATCTTCCATCTGCTAGTTCAATCCCTAGAAGGCCACAACATCCAGGGCTGGGCCAGATAAAAGCCAGGAGGTAGGAGCTTCATCCAGGTCTCCCACATAGGTGTCAGGGGCCCAAGCACTTTTCCCATACCATTAGCAGGGAGTTGGATCATTAGTGGAGTAACTGGGACATGAACTGAAGCTGACAGTGAATGCTAATGTTGCAAGTGGCTGCTTAACTCATGGCAACACTAACCCCTTCTTTTTCATTGATTTGATGGTTTGTCAGGAACTCTAGACATGTAAAATAGTACCAGTGTACTATTTTAGTACATTGTAAATAGTACTGTAATGTACTATAATGTAAAATAGTACCAATTAACATAAGTAAAGTAAACCATGTTTTCCAGCTTTTAAAACAAATGCATCTACATTTTTTTCATTAAGTATAAAGTTTACTCCAAGTTTTTTATTATTTTTTAAAAGGTTTATTTATTTGAAGGGCAGAGTGACATAAAGAGGAGAGAGAGAGAAGAGAAAGAGAGAGAGAGAGAGAAATCTTCTGTCTACTGGTTCACTCCCCATATTGATGTACAGCTGGGGCTGGGCCAGGCTAAAGCCAGGAGCCGGGAACTCCAGCTGGTCTCCTACTTGGATGGCAGGGACTTAAGTACTTGGGCCATCATCTGCTGCTTCCCAAGTGCAATAGCCAGGAGCTGGACCAGGATCAGAGTAGCCAGGACTCAAAACAGCACTTTAATATGGAATGCAGGCATCTCAGGTGGTAGCTTAATCTGCTGTGCCACAAAACCAGCCCATAAGTTTTTGGTATTTATCAAGATAAAGGAGTGTTTTTCAAAAAAAAGATTTATTTATTTATTTGAAAGGCAGAGTTACACAGAGAGAGAAGGAGAGGGAGGGAGAGAGGTCCTCCATCCGCTGGTTCACTCCCCAACTGGCCGCAATGGCTGAAGCTGCACTGACCTGAAGCCAGGAGCCAGGAGCTTCTTCCGGGTCTCCCATGTGGGTGCAGGGGCCCTAGAAGTTGGGCCATCTTCTACTGCTTTCCCAGGCCATAGCAGAGAGCAGGATTGGAAGTGGAGCAGACAGGACTTGAACTGGTGCCCACATGGGATACTGTCACTTTACCCGCTATGCCATGGCACCGGTCCCTAACAGTGTCTTTCTATTCTAAATTTATTAAAGGGTTTTCCCCCTTATTCAGCATATATGATATGACTTAAAAAGTAGCGAGTTTATAATTTGGTTTTCTTCTTTAGAATATAAGTGTGGAAATATGCTATCAGATTTTTCTGCTATGGAACATGTTTTAATTCTTAGCATAAACTTATTTATAATTATTTAAAAAATTATACTGTTGTGGGGCAGGAGTTGGCCTAGCAGTAAAGACACTAAGATATCCACATGCCATATTGGACTGTCTAGGTTTGATATCTGGCTCTGATTCCTGCCTCTAGCTTCTTGCTAATGTAGACCCTGGGAGATAGCAGTAGTGGCTCTAGTAATTGGATTCCTGCCACCATTGTGGGAGATCTGGATGGAGTTCCTGGCTCTTAACTTTAGACCCTGGCCTGGGGTGCTCATTGGCATTTGGGGAATGAACAACTCGCACTCTCTCTCTCTCTCTCTCTCTCTCTCTGTTTGTGTGCCACTCAAGTAAATTTGTTAAGCTTACACGGTTGGATTTATTTCCCTTAGTATAGGCATTTCCTACTTATTGTCCATAATCCATTTTTTTAAAAATCCCATATAATGAGTGAAGTCATTAGCTAGGAAGAATTTTGATTTCACATCACCACAAAACTGACTTCTTAAAACTTAAGGAGGTCCATGAGGGGCCAGTGCTGTGGCACAGTGGGTTAAGCCACCACCTGCAGTGCCAGCATCCCATATGAACACCAGTTCAAGTCCTGGCTGCTATACTTCCAATCTACCTGATAATACACCTGGCGAAGTAATACCTTGACAGCAGGGACTCCATTTTAGAGCACCCAAGACTCCATCTTGAGAAAGCACTCCCTGCTGTGAGATTCTGGTCTGAACTATGATCTAAAACTCAGACAATAACAGTACATTGTATCCTATTTGTCAGAGCATAGAAACTCCCTAGCATGATCACTCAAGCTTAAAACATATAGACTGCACCTGGATAAATGTTAAGATTGTAATTTGTCTGTTTTCAAGATTGCAATTAGTTTCACATAGGCCTTAGGTCAGCTTAATCCGAGCAACCATGTATTTTTTTAAACTTTATTTAATAAATATATATTTTGAAAGTACAACTTTTGGATTATAGCGGTTTTCCCTCCATAACCATCCTCCAACCGCAAACCATTCCAACTCCTACTCCCTCTTCCATCCCATTCTTAATTAAGATTCATTTTTAATTATCTTTATATACAGAAGATCAACTTAGTATATACTAAGTAAAGATTTCAACAGATTGCACCCACACAGAAACACAAAGTATAAAGTACTGTTTGAAGACTAGTTTTACCATTAATTCACATGTACAACACACTAAGGAAAGAGATCCTACGTGGGGAGTAGGTGCACAGTGACTCCCAGTGTTGATTTAACAATTGACACTCTTATTTATGACGTCAGTAATCACCCGAGATGCCTGTCATGAGCTGCCAAGGCTATGGAAGCCTCTTGAGTTCACAAACTCCGACCTTATTTAGACAAGGCCATATTCAAAGTGGAAGTTCTCTCTTCCCTTCAGAGAAAGGTACCTCCTTCTTTGATGGTCCGCAACTATGTATTCCCCCTCCCCTCCTTGTGGTTTTTGCCTTTATAAACACTGTTGCTGGGGCCAGCGCTGTGGAGCAGCAGGTTAAAGCCCTGGCCTGAAGCATCGGCATCCCATATGGGCGCCAGTTTTAGTCCCAGCTGATCCTCTTCCAATCCAGCTCTCTGCTATGGCCTGGGAGAGCAGTAGAAGATGACCCAAGTCCTTGGGCCCCTGCATCTGTGTGGGAGACCTGGAAGAAGCTCCTGGCTCCTGGCTTCGGATCAGCGCAGCTCCAGCCATTGTGGTCTTCTGGGAAGTGAACCAGCAGATGGAAGACCTCTCTCTCTGTCTCTACTTCTCTCTGTAACTCTGTATTTAAAATAAATAAAATAAGTCTAAAAAAAAAACCGTTACTTTGTGCTTCTAGGTTGAGAGTTCTTTAGGGCATGAGCCCACTCTTTGCCACCAGCAATAAAAGACCATCAAATTGTATTAATGTGTGGTGCTCCTTTGTTTGCACTCACTCAGGTACAACACTGGGAAAGCAGCAAAAACATGGCCCAAGTCCCTGGGCCCCTGTCACCCATGTGGGAGACCCAAAAGAAGCTCTGGGTTTGGCCTGGCTCAGCACAGGCTGTTGCAGCCATCTGGGAGTGAACCAGCAGATGGAAGATCTTTGTCTCTCCCTTTGTAACTCTGCTCTCAAATAAATAAGCAAATCTTAAAAAAAAAAAAAAAAAAGAAGCCCATGAAAGGTAACAAATAGTACTGTATAAATATAAAATGATGGGGCCAGTGTTGTGTAGCAGGTCAAGCCACTGCCTTCTTATCTCCCTCTGCCCTCTTGCTAAGTGCCTCCCGTTTGCCAAACCCCAATGGTAAGGGAGTTTATTGATGCAATCAGTTAAGTTCCGTTTCCTGGGGCTCATGGTAATTATCCACTGGTCAACTTGACAGTCTATATTTTTCTCTGTATGAAGTTCTTCCCTACTGCCCAAATGCTGAATAGATAGATAAAGGAGTCCAGCTGCTTGTGATCCAGGTCATTTTAATCCGTGTTTCAAATACCCATTAGCACCTCTACTTGCAGCTCTTACACTTCAGCACATTCAGTGCCTCTTGTCCATGGGATCTACCTGTTCTCATTAAACTGTAGCTAATATGCCCCCGTTGGCTCAGAACATATTTTGACCACAGTCTACTCATTTATCTGAATACATGGTACCTCTTGTACTATTCCCTTTCAGCCTGCCAGCAATGAGAGCCAATGATAGAGTTAATAGTATTCTGTATTCTCTTGCTAGCATGGTGAGGGCCTCTAATGTCACTTTCTTCTAATTACCAAAGCCTCATCTTTCTAATGTTGAACTAGATTGTTGCAGTACATTTGACAAATTTTATGGAAATTAGTCGTTCCCCAGGATTATGTCATCAATGAATATCCCCCAGTCCCCTTTAGTTTGTCATTCCATCAATGACTGCAAGTGCTACATAGGGTTGTATAAGTGGCCTCTAGATTTATGGTCACAAACTAGGAATATCCATATCAAGAAAGTCTCACTTATTCTTCCCCGGATCATTAATTTAAGTCCCTTGGCTCAGGCCACAAATTTAAATCCTTGCCGTGCCAAGAAAGCAGATTAAAATCGGCAATTCTCCCCAGCGTTAAAATGCAGTCTTACTTATGGTCATTTCTCCCAAGTCAAAGAATAATAGAGGAGCAGGTGCTGCGGCGTAGCAGGTAAAGCCCCCACCTACAGTGACGGCATCCCATATGGGCGCCGGTTCGAGTCCTGGCTGCTCCATTTCTGATCCAGCTTTCTGCCATGGCCTGGGAAAACAGTGGAAGATGACCCAAGTCTTCAGGCCCCTGCACCCCCATGGGAGACCCGGAAGAAGGTCCTGGCTCCTGGCTTCAGATCAGCACAACTCTGGCCATTGTGGCCACTTGGGGAGTGAACCAGTGGATGGAAGACCTGTCTCTGTGTAACTCTGCCTTTCCAATAAAATAAATAAATCTTAAAAAAAAAAAAAAGAATAGAAGTTTGGTTCTATGAGAACCAAATGAGAATGGCATTTTGATATCTTGGTACCTCCCAAGTACATAACCATGCTAGGATGTAATCAACACTCCTAGAATTTCATAGGTGAGTGCATTAGACTTAAAAATAGTTCCTCAAAGAAGTCCATATCATAAACTCTGAAACATGAGAATATTTTGCCTAACCTGGCAATAGGAACTTTGTAGATATGACTCAGTTAAGGATAGTGAGATGGGAAGATTGTCTTGTATTATCCAAATGAGCCCAATACAGAGGGTATTTATGAGAGCCCAATACAATCGGAGGTCCTTACACAGTATGATTAAGGTAACGAAGGAAATATGACAACAGAAGAATAGGGGTGTGTGTGTGTATGTGTGTGTTCATGAGAGAAAGTTTGAAAACACTATGCTGGTAATTTTAAAGTTGGAGAAAGGAACCACAACCAAGCATTGCAAATGGCCTTTAGAAACTGGAAAATGGGGCCGGCACCGTGGTTCACTCGGTTAATCCTCAGCCTGGGGCGCCAGTATCCCATATGGGCGCCGGATTCTAGTCCTGGTTGCTCCTCTTCCAGTCCAGCTCTCTGCTGTGGCCTGGGAGGGCAGTGGAGGATGGCCCAAGTGCTTGGGCCCCTGTACCCGCATGGGAGACCAGGAAGAAGCACCTGGCTCCTGGCTTCCGATTGGCGCAGCTCTGGCCATTTCGGCTATTTGGGGAGTGAACCAACGGAAGGAAGACCTTTCTCTCTGTCTCTGTCTCTCTCTCTCTCTCTCATTGTCTATAACTCTACCTGTCAAAAAAAAAAAAAAAAAACAACTTGGAAATGGAAAGAAAACAATTGTCCCCTTGAGGCTTCAGAAGGAGTATGGCTCTGCTAACCCCTTGATTTTAGCCCATAAGACCCATTTCTCCAGAACTTTACGACAATAAATGTATGTTATCTTAAGTTACTAGATTCCAATATGCAGTAATTGTGGTGGGGGTTATTGAACTATATAAATTTCTCAAAATTTATTGAATTGTGTCTTTTTAAAAACTGCATTAGTTAATTTTTATTTGTAAATAATGTCAATAAAAGTGATTTAAAAATAGTGGACAAAATGTAGTATGAAAGTTTATTCATTCCTGATAATTGTATTATTTTTAATTCTATTTATGTACTTACTAAATATTTATTTATTTTATTTGAAAGACAGAGTTACAGCAAGAGGGAGAGACAGAGGGAGAGCCAGAGAGAAAGAGATCTTTCATCCACTGGTTCGCTCTCCAGATGGACACAAAGACTAAGGTTGGGCCAGGCTATAGCCAGACTGGGTCATCGTCTGCTGCTTTCATAGGTACATTAACAGGGAGATGGATTGGAGGTGGAGTAAATGGGGTTCAGTACCCATATGAGACACAGGTGCCTTGGGAGGAGGCTTACCCCACTGTGCCACATCACTGTCCCCTATTTGATTTTTATGCTCATCTCCTTAAGAAGAAATCATATAATGACAAAATGATTTATGAGAAGAGTGAAAGATAAAGTTGAGAAATCTCTCAGAAAGTAAAACAAAACAAAAAACAACTAGAGCAATTCAACATCTGACTAATTACATTTATATAAAGTAGAAACAGTACTCACTGAATATTATGGTCAGTGGAAAATTAAGCCTTTGATTATAGAGTGGATTAAAATTATGTCTTTGCAAAAATTAATTAAAAGAAAAGAAGAGGAGGAAGGAAGGGGATTAGTGGATGGAGGGGGGAGGGAAGGAAGTAGGGTTATCGTCTTAGAACTGTACATATGAGGGCTTGTGCTGTGGCACAGTGGATTAAAGCCCTGGCCTGAAGCACTGGCATCCCATATGAGCGCTGGTTCAAGACCTGGCTGCTCCACTTCCCATCCAGCTCTCTGCTATGGCCTGTGAAGGCAGTGGAGGATGGCCCAAGTCCTTGGGCCCCTGCACCCCCATGGGAGACCTAGAAGAAGCTCTTGGCTCCTGGCTTCGGATTGGCACAGCTTCAGCTGTTGCAGCCAGCTGGGGAGTGAACCAGCAGATGGAAGACCTCTCTCTCTTTCTCTGCATAACTCTGACTTTCAAATAAATAAAAAAAGAACTGTACATATGAAATACATGAAACTTTAATTTATGTTAATAAAAAAATCAAACCAGAAAAAAGAGAGGGGAGGAAACATCAATAAAATAACTCAGGAAAATGCTTCTGAACTAAAAGACATAAATTTCCAGATTGAAAACGCTCAGCAATTGCAGGTACAATTAGAAGGAATTTTTCTAATTGACAAAATATATCAACAGAATATCAGAAACAAAGAAAAGATCCTTGTAGTTTCTAGAAAGGAAAAAAAAAAAAAAAAACCCTAAACCAAATTGATCTTTGACAGCTGTCTGCTAGAATCAACAATTACAAAATCTCAACTGCTTTACAAGGTAAAATTCAGTTCTCAGCCATGTCTCATCAGCTGTGAGGTGTTAGCCTTCCCTGGCCTTCCTCTGTAATATGCTTCTGTCTTCTAATGATCCTTTGTGGAAGGATCTGCTGATAGATTTTAAGGCAAAGACTCAAAGAGGCATATATCCCTCTGTCCACATTCCCCAGGACAAAATTGGCCACAAGTTTGTAGTCTGGGAGACGCCGGCACTCTGTTTTCTGTAAACCCAGAAAGAAGACACTACCCTGTCACCATCTAGTCAATCTCTTCTACGGGAAAAACATGAAGGATTTTCAATTAAAACAGCACTGGAGGGGCAGGCATTGTGGTGCAGCAGGTTAAAGCCCTGGCCATACGGGTGCCGGTTCATGTCCCGGCTGCTCCTTTTCTGATCCAGCTCTCTGCTATGGCCTAGGAGAGCAGTAGAAGATGGCCCAAGTCCTTGGGCCCCTGCACCCATGTGGGAGACCCAGAAGAAGCTCCTGGCTCCTGGCTTTGGATTGGTGCAGCTCCAGCTGTTGCGGCCATCTGGGGAGTGGACCAGCGGATGGACGACCTCTCTCTCTGTCTCTGGATGGAAGAACTCTTTTAAATAAATAAAATAAATCTTTAAAAAAATAAAAAAAAATTTTTTTCTTGACAGGCAGAGTGGACAGTGAGAGAGACAGGTCTTCCTTTGCTGTTGGTTCACCCTCCAGTGGCTGCTGCGGCCGGTGCACCACACTGATCCGAAGCCAGGAGCCAGGTGCTTCTCCTGGTCTCCCATGCGGGTGCAGGGCCCAAGCACTTGGGCCATCCTCCACTGCACTCCCGGACCACAGCAGAGAGCTGGCCTGGAAGAGGGGCAACTGGGACAGAATTTGGCACCCCGGCCGGGACTAGAACCTGGTGTGCCGGCGCCGCAAGCGGAGGATTAGCCTAGTGAGTCACGGCGCCAGCCCTCAAAATTAAATTTTTTAGAGCAGAAGATTTCACAGAGATTTATCTAAATATGATATTTAAATGTCCAACAAGCATATGAAAAGATACTCAACATCTCCAATTTTTATAGAAACACAAAGGACACCACAATGAAAAGAACGGGCCATCAAAGAAGGAGGTACCTTTCTCTGAAGGGAGGAGAGAACTTCCACTTTGACTATGGCCTTGTTTAAATAAGATCAGAGTTGGTGGACTCAAGAGGCTTCCATAACCTTGGCAGCTCATGACAAGCGCCTGGGGTGATTACTGAGGTCATAAATAAGAGTGTCAATGTTAAATCAACAAGCGAAGTTACTGTGCACTTACTCCCCATGTAGGATCTTTCCTTAATGTGTTGTACTATTACTATTTAATGGTAAAACTGCTACTCCAACAGTACTTTGTGTTTCTGTGTGGGTGCAAACTGTTGAAATCTTTACTTAGTAAATACTAAGTAGATCTTCTGTATATAAAGAGAATTTAAAATGAATCTTGATGGAGAATGGGATGGGAGAGGGAGTGGGAGATAGGAGGGTTGCAGGTGGGAGGGAGGTTATGGGGGGGAAAGCCGCTATAATCCAAAAGTTGTACTTTCAAAATTTATATTTATTAAATAAAAGTTAAAAAAAGAAAGAAAAAGAGAAAGAAAAACAAACAAACAAAATAAAACCAAAGCACACCACAATGAGATAGCCATTACAGTTGGTTACTTTCAAAAATCAGAAAACAACAAAATGGGCAATGATGTGGGGAAGAAAATGAAACACTTGTATGCTGTTGGAAGGATGTAAAATGGTGTAACTACTGTGGAAAACAGTATGTTGGTTCCTCAAAACTTTAAAAAATAGTATTGCCATATGTTCCAGAAATTCCACTTCCTGACATATCCAAAAAATTTAATGAAGGATCTTGAAGAGATTTTTACACACCCATGTTCATAGCAACCCTGATATGATATCATATAGCTATGATGTAAGCAGCCCAAATGCCCACCAATGGAAAAAATTATGAAGCAAATGCAGTATATACATTGGAATATATTAAAATGTTATCACATCCTATAACATGGATGAATCTTAAGGACATAATGCTAAGTGAATTAACCACTCTCCAAACGACAAATATTGTAGGATTCCACTTATATGAGGTATGTAAACTCGTCAAATTCACAGGAACAGAAAATTGAATGATGGTTGCCAGGGGATGAAAAGAGAGAAACATGAGTTAATGGGTAGAGAGTTTCGATTTGATAACATAAGGAAATTCTGAAGATGTGTTGCCAGATAACGTAATTATACTTAACAATACTGAATCATACATTAAAAATGGACAAGATGATACACTTTATGTATTTTACCATAATTAATAATAATGGGAGTGGTTTTTTCCTCTTTCTCTTTCAAATGAGTAAATAAAAATAATTAAAATTATATATATTTAATTCAATTGTAATTCAACAAATATATTTTGAGTGCCCACTATGTGTCAAGTAGTATTCTAACACCAAAAATACAGATGACAGCAAACACAAAAGGCATAAATGTCTGCCCTCATGGTACTTACTTTCCAGTGGGAGAGCAGACAACAAACAAGTAAGTAAATCAAATATATACTATGTTAGACAGCAGCAAATGCCAAGGAAAATTATAAATCTGAGAAGGGCTAGAAAGTGATAAGGAGATTAATTAGACAGCATGACCAAGGATAGCCTTTCTGAGACTATCTCCAGGAAGACCTGAACACAGTCAGAAACTTAGTGATGTGGATATCAAGCGAGAGAGGATGACAGACAGGAGAGAGAGTATTACAGAGTGGGTTCGTAAGAGCAGCAAGGGGGGCATTTTGGCTAGAGTACTGTGAGTGAGAGTAATTGGAGATGAGTTCAGAGAAGGAAGAGAGTAAGACACATCACGTAGAACATTATGGGGCTCTCTTCTGAGACATGAAACCAGTGGAAGATTTTATATAAAAGTGTGACATGACCTGACGGGTTTAAACAGAGGCTCTTTAGCTATTGTATTGAAGCTAGACTGACAGAAAGCATGGAGACAGCAGGGAAACAAGTTAGGAGGCCACCATAATAATCCAGGTGAGAGAAGGGGATGGCTTGGAGTAGTGTGTTACAGTGATGGGGATTCTGGTTACACAGTTTTTCCAAAAATTCAAGATTCAGAAACAGGCTCCTCTCTTGCCTGTCCACTCTAAAAGTCCACAACAGCTGGGGCTGAGCCAGGCTGAAGCCTGGAACCAGGAACTCAACCCAAATCTCTCATGTAGGTGTCAAGGACCCAGTATTTAAGCCACCATCTGCTGCCTCCTAAGGTGCACATTAGCAGGAAGCTGGAGCCAGGAGCTGGATCTGGGAATCAAAGCCAGGTACTCTGATGTGGAATGTGGGCATCTTAACTGCTAGGCCAAATGCCCACTGCTGGGTATATTTTTAAAGGCAGAGCCAATAGGATTTTCTGACAAATTATTGGATGTAGGCAGTGAGAATAACATGAAATCAAGGGTTGGCTCTAAGACTTCTGGTTTCAGCAACCGAGCCATCTGTGAGGGGGTCTTCAAAAAGTTCATGGAAAATTCACACTATCTTTACTTCTTTTCCATGATCTTTAAGAAGTACACCATATGTATGGTTAAGACAAATATAACATGGGGACAGCATTGTGGCATAGTCAGTAAAGCTGCCACCTGAGATACCAGCAAGCCATATAGGCACTGATTTGAGTCCTGGCTGTTCCATTTCCCATTCAGTTCCCTGCTAATGGCACGGAAAAAGCAGTAAAATGGTCCAAATGTTTGGGTTCTTCTTACCCATGTGGGAGACTGGATGAAGCTCCTGACTTCAGCCTGGCCATTGTGGCCATTGTGGGGAGTGACCCAGTGGATGGATGATCCCTCTCTGTCTCTCCTTCTGTTTCTGTAACTCTAATTTTCAAACAAATATACAAATCTTTTATAAAGGTCAAATATAACAAAAATGAAGTGGATGAGAATCACAAAATCCAGGACTGTTTGCCTTTGAGGCTGGTAGGAGTTTAGGCTCAGGAGGAACCCACAGGCCTGTTCAAATACTGAGTATTCTAGTGTTGATATTGAGTGAAGGCTCCCATGCCATTTATTCTTCAAACTTACATAATCATTCCATATGTATTCTTTTATAAGTATCAGACATTACAGTTTTTTTTCCTATAAAAACCAGTAAGATTCCAATGGTAGATCAAAGTGAAAATGCAATAACTATAAGCATACACAGGACTTTTTTCCAAAATAATTAGCAATGTACACAAAGATTTCTCCCTTCCTCGCTAGAAATAAAAGTAACCCATTGGGAATAAACAGAAGACTAGTAAATCACAACACCATAGAGAACTATACAGTCAGTCACAGAAAATCATGTTTTAAAATCATGTATTCACACCGGACATGCTTACCTTATAATGTTAAGTGAAAAAGCTGCGTGCTATGATGACATCTTTTTGAAAGAAAAGAACCAGGGCATTGGAGAAACATAGATCTCACCCAGTATATTCGTTAGATTTAGGTTTGACTATGAGTGATAGACAACCAAAACACGGTGGCTTTAACAAGATCAAAATTTTAAAAAATTTTTTTTTCTGTCAAGTGAACATGGAAGTTCAGGCTAGGATGGCTGTTCTAGGATAATTAGGGACACAAAGTCCTTCCATGGTGTTGCTGTTCCATCATGTTTGTATTCCAACTCTTGGGAAGGAGGAGAAAAGAGGCAAGGACATACTCCCTCTAAAGAAAGCTGCTAGATTTTGGACGTTGTTACAACTGTACTTTTAGCCATTGGCTAGAACTTAAGTCAAATGGCTACACTAGGCTGCAAAACTGAAGTCACAAGTTGAGGTAAAAGTTACTGAGTTTCCTAGTTAGGAAGAAGAGAACTACAAATACTGAGAGACGGCTTAGTCTGTGCTGCACCCAGGGTGATTTCGTTTTTCTCAGACAGAGACAGTAAATCAGAAGAACGCACAGCAAAGTATTAACACTGATTAACACCTTTTGGTGGCATAATGGACAATTTTTGTTTTAAACCACATATGATTAAAAATTTTGTACTGAACAGGCATTATTTTTAAACATAAATATGATACTCAGGACTATGAATAAACTAAAAAAGTAAAACAACAGACATTGAAGAGTATTCTTTTCTGAACCTGATATATTTATTTTAAGGAAACCTTAAAAAGCACAAATGAGTGGCACAGTGGGTTAATCTGCCGTCTGTGATGCTGGCATTCCATATCGGAGAACCAGTTTTGAGTCCTGGCTGCCCCACTTCCTCTCCAGCTCCCTGCTAATGCACTTGAGAAAGTAACAGATGATGGCCCAAGTACATGGCTGCCTGTCATCTATGTGCGTGGACCAGCCCCAGTAGTTCTGGCCATTTGGGAAATGAACCAGTGGATAGAAGGTGTGCCTCTCCCCCTCTCTCTGACACTCTGCCTTTCAAGTAAATAAGTCCAAAAAGCCCCCACAAATGAAAACTTTAAGAAGCTCCACAACAAGTGCTAGCTGGTATTTTATATATTGTATAGCAAATTAAATGAATCTTTCACAAAACACATATCAAATAAAGGGATAAAAGTTCCTTTGAGATAGACAATAAACATGACTTTTAAACAAAGTTCTCGGCTGGGTCTGACTTACAGGCATGTGTGGCCCATGTTATAGCGTTCTGTGTACGGAAAGCCAAGTGATCAGCGAGCTAGGTGATATCCTTGGTTCAGCCCTTCAGTGCCACCCAGGACTTGATGCAAGGTCCATAGTCCCTAAAGGGTGTGTTTCCGGGGGCAGTCCATACCTGGCTTTCATTCTAGTCTTCGAAAACTTCCTAAGGCAAACTCAGGGGGTCAAACAGCCAGCCAAAGTGGTCTAGCAGGTGTGGCCTGATGTCTTAAGAGATTTGTTTTTTCTTCCATCTCTCAGTGGAGATTCTGCTGAATGAAGCACAGGTAAAACTTTTTTTAAAAAAATTTTTGGACAGGCAGAGTGGACAGTGAAGAGATCGAGAGAGAGACAAAGGTCTTCCTTTTCCACCGGTTCACCCTCCAATGGCCACTGCGGCCGGTGCACCACACTGATCCGAAGCCAGGAGCCAGGTGCTTCTCCTGGTCTCCCATGGGGTGCAGGGCCCAAGCACTTGGGCCATCCTCCACTGCACTCCCGGGCCATAGCAGAGAGCTGGCCTGGAAGAGGGGCAACTGGGACAGAATCCGGCGCCCTGACCAGGATTAGAACCCCGGGGTGCCAGCGCCGCAAGGCGGAGGATTAGCCTAGTGAGCCACAGAGCCGGCTGGTAAAACTTTATTACTTGGAGGGCTGAGGAGAGGCCAAACCTGTGGAAAAATAAAATCAACAGACGTAACTGGTAGAAACGTATTCCAGTTCACCAATTTTAACAGGGCAATACCAAGAATCATTTTTTAATACATCAACTGTACAGTTTGAGAATTTGAAAACCCCACACATCAAGTTAGAAGCAAGTTAACTCAGTCCTGGAGAGATCTGAGAAGCATCAATGATTTATAAAGTTGGATGCCCCTGCCCCCTGCTGTAGAAGTGACTACACTACAGCCAGACTATTTCAGATTCACTGTGGTTAACAGTGAACACTTGAAACCTCTCAACTTTTCTAACAAAAAAACAGTTATCTCTGCTTTTCACTGTTAAATTTCTTTTATTCTTTTCAAAATTTATTTTCATTTTATTTGAAAGGCAGAATGACAAAGAGATATTTTCTGTCTGCTGGTCAATTCCCCAAGTGCCCCCAATAGCCAGGACAGGGCCAAGCCAATATCAGGAGCTAGGAACTCCATCAGTGAATCTCACATGGCTGGCAGGGACCTAACTACTTGAGCCACCACTTCTGTCTCCCAGGGTGCACATCAGCAGGAAGAT
Organism: Oryctolagus cuniculus; assembly: GCF_051225735.1. Classification (NCBI taxonomy): domain Eukaryota; kingdom Metazoa; phylum Chordata; class Mammalia; order Lagomorpha; family Leporidae; genus Oryctolagus; species Oryctolagus cuniculus. The sequence continues at coordinate 64,749,291 of NC_142877.1, read as the reverse complement.
GGAACTGGAAGCGGAGCCTGCTCAAACCCAGGCACTACCAAATGGTGTATGGGTTTCGAAAGCACAACTTAACCACTGCAACAGCTGCATCAAATACCTGCCCCACAGGGCAAATTTCTTAGCTTATTTTCTTCAAAAGAAAAATTAGGGATAGCTGGAAATAGAGAAAGAGGAGGACGAGGGTGGAGGGGAAGGAAGGGGGGTGGAGAGAGAGAGAGAGAGAATAGACACAGAATGGTGTGTACTTCTGCTCTTCCCCTCCTCTCCCTCCACTGTATTGCACTGTAATAGCCTGCTCAAGTACTCATTTGCTTCATGGTATTCTGTTTGTAAGAATTATTTTTTAATAGAGGGGGAGAGAGAGAGAGAGAGAGAGAGAGAGAGAGAGAGAGAGAGAGAGAGACTATCTGCTGATTCACTGCCTAGATGGTCTTGGGGCCAGGACTGGGCCAGGCTGAAGCCATGAGTCAAGCTTGTTCCAGGTCTCCCACACAGGTGGTAGGGGCCCAAACACTTGGATCATCTTCTGATGCATTTCCCAGGCCATTAACAGGGATATGGATTGGAAGTGGAGCAGCCCAGGCATGAACCAGTACCCATATTGGGGGGCAATGACTTTACCTGCTATGCCACAACGCTGGCCCCTGTTTCACTGTATTCTAAGACAGGGCCAGTATTGCTGTAGTTGTTTTTAATACAAATATATCACCAGGCTACAGCTGTGCCTGGTACTTAGAAGGTCCTTGAGAAATATTTGAGTGAATGAAGCAGACAGGGAGAAAGCATGAAAGAGATGGATTGAGACAGAGAAGGAAAAAAGGAGGAGCTATTATTTCAAGGACACTTCCACCTCTATTTAGGGGAGATTTATTTAAGGAATATTGATATCACTCTTAGTGTGGGCCAAGTACAGCAAATAGGAAGTCAATTAAATTGGCACAAACAGGCATTACCCAAGACACATCACAAATATTTTATATAGTCCTTATAATAATTATATACAATAAACAGTATTATATCTACTTTATAGATGAGGAAACTCAAGCAGGAAGACGTTAAGCTAAATTTCTCAATGCTCAGTAGTCACTGAGTGGTGGAGCTGGGTTTTGAACCCAGAGAGTTTTGCTCCACAGCTCATGTTTTATTTATTTGAAAGACAGGGTTACACAGAGAGGGAGAGACAGTGAGAGGTCTTCTACCCATTGGTTAACTCCAGGAGCCAGGAGCCAGGAGCTTTATCCAGGTCTCCCATGTGATACGTCTCCCATGGAAGAAGTATCCATCTTCTGCTAATTTCCCAGGTGCATTAGCAACAAGTCGTGCAGCCAGGACTTGAACCGGTGCTCCTATAGGATGCTGGCACTGCAGGCAGTGGGTTTACCTGCTTTGCCATCGTGCTGGTCCCCATTTCACATGTTTAACAGAAGCGTGCTGCCTCTAGAGAAAAAGAGGAGGGAAGAACAGAGATAGAGAAAAATATCAGGGTATTTTAAAAAACGGTGGAAGATTGAATTAAAAAATGAGTTCACTTTGGGCAAATCTTGGGAACATTTTGAAGACCCCTGTAGTTTCAGAAATATTGCACCAATCTTTGCACACAACTTACCTGCCTGCGGGATCATCCGTTATATCAGAGATGACGTCACTATGGCAGAGAAGTGACCTCCTCAATCCAGTGCCCCTCTCATTTGGTCACTGAAGGGGGAGCTAACAGCAGTGATGGGTAAAGTGTACGTGAATGGTGTACAGAAAGCAAAACAGTCTCAGGGAAGAAATTCCTAGTCATTCTCACCTGTAGCTTACAAATCCTGTAATGTTCCATGAGATCTGCTTGTTTTGCTGTAACATGTTTTAAATACCACTGAGCCAAACTGAAACTCCAAAAAGATGTATTTTATTCGCCTTGGGACTCTCTTGCGATTCTTATCTCAATTTGAAAGCAAACGTCTCACCTTTTCTTTTGTTTTGCCTTAATATAAAAGTTCTCCAAGTCTCAAGTTACTGTTGCTCTAAGGAGTAACTTTGCATTGAAAGTATAAATATGTTTTATGTTTAAACTTGAGAGCTAACATCTCCTTGAGATGAACGATCACAAAGATCACTAATTCAGGAAACAGAAGAGATAACTTCTGCATTAGAGATGCCTTTAAATATACTGACAAGGTTTTTTTTTTCCAGTTTTTAATCGACAAGGTTTTTTTTTAAAGAACCGTATAAATTAATCTACAACAACATCTCCTTCATGAGAGGAAATCATGGCTGATGGAGTGATGCTATTTATTCATATGTAAAATGCATATGGAGCCTAGGCATTTAGTGAAAGTCAGTATATAGCTTGGCAACTTTTTAAAAAAACTTTAATAAATATAAATTTTGAAAGTACAACTTTTGGATTATAGTGGCTTTTCCCCCCAAACCTCCCTCCCACCCACAACCATCCCATCTCCCACTCCCTCTCCAATCCCATTCTTCATCAAGATTCATTTTCAATTATCTTTATATACAGAAGATCAATTGGTATATACTAAGTAAAGATTTCAACAGTTTGCACCCACACAGATTGTATATAAAGTACTGGGGCATGGCTTGTGTGAGCCTGGTGGTTCTGGAAGGTTGAGGGCCGCTGTGGAAGCCCTGGTGCGTGCGCTCTGGGCCCTCTGGTGCCCTGGGAAGGAGTTCGTGGGTGCTGGCTGAATTGGGCAACTTTTTAAGTATACATACTATTACGAGGTATTTCTTCCCTAAACTATACTGGACCACCCAAGATATATCCTCAGTGTCACCACATATGTTCTTCAGGCACCTTGGAGTCTTGTGGAAAATAAAGAGATTAGTTTGAGTGATGGAAATTTGGATACAGATTCATAGGAGCTGGCCTCACGGAAGACCTGAAGACCTTCTTGATATTGTGAATGGCACACCTTGGCTTAGTGACACCTTCTGTTAACTTAGTACTTTTACTTCATCAAAACAGAGAGATGGGCTGAAAAGAAACTGCTCATCCACAGCCTCCTGAGCAGGCATGTGTGGGAGATAGGACCCCATGGCTTTTCCTTGTGCCTCCAGACAACTGAGATTTGCATCAGCTGTGGAGTTCAACCCTAACTTCGTGCACATGGAATAGGAGGCTGCCAGTGCCATGCACCTGGTTGAGGTGCCCAAAGAGCCAAGCAGGGGTATAAGCATAAGATATTTTGAGGAAAACGTGGGGGGACACCCTACAATGCCTGGTCTGGATGTTTGTACCCCATCAGCTGTGTGACCCCCAAACATGCTGCTTAGTAATAAGGAAACCAAGACTTCAGCAAGCCAGCCATCAGATTTTCACTTTGTGACTGTGTGTGTCTTTGCTTCTGTACCAGTGCATCCTGTTCGCTGGGTCTGTCATGTGGCTTTTCAACTCTCAACCTTATGACACAGTGAACACACAGTGTTCTTGAACTTGGTAGTGTGTGTGTGTATTATTAAAGATTTAGAATTGGAGAGAGGGAGAGGGAGAGGGAGAGGGAGAGGGAGAGGGAGAGGGAGAGGGAGAGGGAGAGGGAGAGAGAATATCTTCTATCCACTGGTTCACTCCCCATATGACTGTAATGGTCAGATCTGGGCTAGGCTGAAGCCAGCATCCAGGAACTACATCCAGGTGTTCCACATGGTGGCAGGCACTCAAGTACTTGGGTCATCTTTCAGTGAATCCCCATGTGCATTAGCAGGAAGCTGGATTGAAATCAGAGTAGCCAGAATTTGAACTGGCACTCTGATATGGGATAATTGTATTGCAAGTGGTGAAGTGGTGGCTTAAAGTGCTGCACCAGAAGCACCGGCCCCCACACATGGTACTTTTGACTTGTTTGGTGTTTCCTGATTCATTCAAGTGTAGTCCAAGGAAGTAGGCTGATTTCACTTCAAACACAGGACATACACAAGCTGGAGCAGCTTAGGTAAAATAGAAGTGGATTGGGCCACTTTCTGTCTATATCTGTGTACCCATTATCTATTTATTTATAATGATTATCAGGTTTGGCTTTCTCTTTAATACATTCTATACCATGTATGTTTTACCATCTTTAATCCTCTCATCTAAATAGTATTGTGGGCTGGAATTAGGTTTGTTCTCCAATAATAACATTGGATTAAATGATGGAATTTTCCCTCATACATAAATAAATCTAGATTTCCACCCAAGATACAGTATAATAGGTCCTGGATTTATCATCTCACCTGAAACAATATAAAAAAAGATGAAATACATGAAATGGCATTCTCAAGACACTGGATGTCAGCCAGCAAAGAACAGTTATCACTGGCAAATGGGAAAGAAATAAGGTCACTGCTTTGGGAGTTTTCAGAACATTGTCCAGACAGAGCAACCAGGTGGAGCCTGGTGAACACCCCATGGTGAGGAGATGGGGAGCAGAGTCCAAGGCAATCAAAGCAGCTGGAGGTGGCGGAACAGAGTACTAGGGAGGAGTTGCTTGTTCAGAGAGAGAACTGCAGAGGACACCCCTCGAATATTCTTTAGTACTAGAAAGCAACTTGAGTCTGAGGGGAAAACCATCCTGAAATAGTGGAGGAAACAGTGACTGACATTCCCGTGTGGCTTGGAAGATTGCCTGTTCACGTCAGCCACAGGGAAAACTCAAAGCATATGACACTGGGTAGCATATTCAGAGGGTCTTGCTGCAGTAATAGGGAACAATTTGCTCTAAACCAAGCACTGCTTTGAACCTGCCAAACAAATCATAAAAACAAGAACTGAAACATCAAATAGCTTCCAAGTGATTTAACTACATCACAGAACTAAGCTCAAGGGTATTTATAGGAATGTAGAAAAATATCCTACATCCAGAAAGCTAAAATTCACAATTTCTGTTAGCAGACATGGGGGTTGTCTGCTTGGGGGCAGGGAGGTCACAGAATAATCAGCCTCCTGCAGGAATTGCTCAAAGGAAAGCTTTATTTTCTTGTGACAAGCCAAGGATACAGTAGGAAAGTAAAATCCCTACAGAAAATGCCTCAGAGTAGTTCAACAGGGATTTTATAGCAAGGGTTAGTAGGGTACCCAGGATGTAGAAAGGGAAGGATCTTCCTGTTCAAGCATCATGCATCTTAATACATTGTATGCTTATTTATTTTTTATTTTTAAATTTTTTACCAGTGCCTCTTGGGGCTGTGCCATAATCTATGAGACTGTTCATGGCAGTATATGTGGAAATCATCATAGATTTGTGAAAAATGTATGTTAACAGCCATGGCAACTGATTTATTCTAAGGAAGAAATCCTTTAAAAAAATGTGTCAACCAGATTCTGAATGACAATAACAGTTAATAATTTTTGAGCATTTATTTTGTGTTAATATTAGATACACATTATCTCATTTAATCCTTCAAACAATTCTCTGAAGTAGGTATTATTATTATTTCTACATTAGAGAGGAAATGGAAAAAAATTAGAAATATTAAGTCTCATGCCTGTGGTCATCCAGCTTGTAAGAGGTCAAAAGCCATTTTCTGCTTTGAGAACTGGGGAGAGGAGATGGGAAGTCTACAAGGATGTGAAAACAAGGTATTTCCAGAAAGAATCAGAGTTGAAAGGAGATGATAAGAATTTTCAAATCATCTATCAGAGGTAGAACTTTGGCTTCCCAAAGACAGTGCTGCTCAAATAGTCTACAGTGAAGAGATGTTTTCTCCAACCCCAGAGTATCTTTAACCAATGCTTTCTTGTAAAATGCAGTAACAAGAAAAAACTAGTCATTTTTAAAAGACCAGGAAATACAAGATCTCATTATTTTAGATTAGTAAGTAAAATTAGATTTAGCAAATAAAATTATTCCAGCAAACTGATACAAACGTTTCTCAACGCTTCAGTGTCTTTGAATAGTTAGGGAACTGGTCCAGGTTTGAGGAACACACTTTGAGAAGGGCAACGCTGAGACATCTAAGCTGTCGTTCACCTCCCAATAATAAGTTTGTCTCACTCCAGGGGTCCACTATCACACTCTACCCACTACTTCTAAGAGATCAAATTCTAGTCACTAGGATTTCGGTAGTAGCACACCTATTTACAAAGGAAGGGCCATTCAATGGAGATATGCAAGCAGATCCTCTGCACATAAGGATGGGGTTGAAATAGCGTTCAACTGGCCTCATGGGACAGAAGCCTTCAAGGCAATGTAAACACGCATGGAAAATATAATGGCAACCAGAATCCACAATCAATTCATGTAGTTTCTGTAGTAGTCTTTCTTTCCTTCGTATGTTTTCAGAAGCCCCAGGGCTGGGGCACGCTTGGAGAGACTTCTCTCCATGGTCTCCTGTGCAACCACCTCCTCCACCCCAACCATCCTGCAGAGCGCTGATAACAAGAAAAGCTAACTTTCTTTTCAGATTCTTAAATGCAGGAATGTTGTGTTTATTTTTGTCCTAAGCCTTTTTCTTCTTTTCTTTTTCCCTTTTTGAGGGGTAATAAATGGGGACAATATTCCTCTCACCAATCACATGCTAGTTTAGGAGAATGAAAGGAGGGCTACCGTGGTCATGGGTTGGCTGCTTAGTTAGTTGGACTCCAGGAACATTAACCACTCAGCTGTTTGGGAGAAGGCAACCAAAGGTGTGCTCCCAGAGGGTTCCCAATTTCTTAGAGGGCCCACAGCACCACAATCAGTGGAGCCCACACTGAACGAGGAACCACCCAGACAGAGAAGATGCTGTCTGTTCTTCGTACAGTCGCCCAAACTCCCACGTGGAAAGGTGTACGTGCCCGTCCCTCATGCTGCTCTTCTGGATAAAAAGGACAGTCCGGGTGATATGAATCAACCAACCAGCCGGTATGTCGTCTCTGAGTACAGCTCAGCGAGGCAACAGCACCCCCAGTGGAGTTGCCAGCTGGTCCTCACCACCCATCTCCTCCTCTTCTCCATGCTGTCCCCACTTGGCCTCTAGCGTTTCAGTCAAACGGTTTTGGAGGCTGGAAATCCAAACAGTGCAGTGCCGGTCCTTGCAAGGGCCTCTCCGACTGCATCCACACAGGAGACGGCATCATGAGAGCGGGAGCATGTGCCAAAAGGTGAGATCACCTTCCTCACACTCGGTGGTCCTCTGGGGAGCACAGCACAGCTTCACATCACATTTAAAACTCTGGCCCAGTCTTGTCTCCTGCAGCCTTCATTGGTTGACTGGTTGTCTGATCCCCTCTGAGTATGATGTTGTACAATAATCCCTCCTGGAATATCCTCTGACAAACAAGCTCATCAGAGTAAACTGTTGTAGACTCTCAGCCGCTATTCCTCTGCTCTCCTCTTGCCTAAATCCCACACTCTTGCTCAGGTGTCTCACATCCAATCAAAATTATCCGGTACAAATACTGGAAAGAAAACATGATCCCTAATGGCAAGATCTATCAAGTAATCAAAACCAACTTAGAACTCATATAGACATCATAATTAGCAGTTAAGGACATTAAAATAGTGGGGGTCCAGTGCCGTGGCTTACTTGGTTAATCCTCCGCCTGTGGCACCAGCACCCCATATGGGTGCCGGGTTCTAGTCCTGGTTGCTCCTCTTCCAGTCCAGCTCTCTGCTGTGGCCCGGGAGTGCAGTGGAGGATGGCCCAAGTGCTTGGCCCCTGCACCCGCATGGGAGACCAGGAGGAAGCACCTGGTTCCTGGCTTCAGATCAGCATAGCTCCAGCCATAGCAGCCATTTGGGGGAGTGAACCAACGGAAGGAAGACCTTTCTCTCTGTCTCTCTCTCACTAACTCTGTCAAATAAAAAAAATAGCAAAACTGTATGTCATATATTCCAAGTTAGAGACACAGAAAACATAAAATTTCCAAAGTGTATTTGGAGATAAGAAAAGATAGTGTAAGATTAAAAAGTAAAATGCATGGGATTAACATCAAATCAGATAGTAAAGATTAGTGAAGTTTAATATGTAATAATGGAAATTAGTGAAACATTAGAGAATGAATTAGAAGTGAAAAATCCTCAGTGAGCTGTGAGAAAATGTATAGAGATTAATATATTTTTAGGCATATTATTTGAAGGAGAAGAGAGAGGATACACTGACCTCAAGCACGTGATATTCAAATTGCTCAAAGCCAGAACACATACAATTCTATTTTCCTTTATAGTCCTTAAGCCTTTTCTTTTTCTCTCTTGTCTATAACCTCCAGCATAATGTCGAATAGAAGTGGTGAGCCTGCCTGTTTTTGCAATTTCCCAATTTTGAGGAGAAAGCCTCATTTCACCATAAGGTATGATGTTAACTGTGGTTTTCCATAGACATCCTTTATCTGATTGGGAAAGGTCCTCTTAATTTCAGTTCAGTGAGTTTTATCTTCAAAGGTGATGTTGAGCATCTTTTCATATACTTCTTGGCCACCTATATGGCCTCTTTGAAGAAATACTCTTCACGCCCTTCACTCATTTAAAAAAATGGTTTCTTTGGTTTTGGTGTGCTCTCTCTCTCACCATGGAGTTGTAGATTTGGGGAATTAATCCCTTATCAGACACGCAGTTTGTAAATACTTTCATCTATTTCATGGGTTGACTTCATTTTGTTGCTACTTTCGCAAGGCGGAAGCTTCTCAGTCTGATGTAACCTCATTTGTCTGCTTTTGCTTTTGTTGTCTGTGCTTTTTGTGTGATATTCAAGAAATCATTGCCAAGGGGCTTGGAGTTGTGGTGTAGCAGGTGAAGCCTCTACCTGCAACACTGGCAATCTGTATGGATGTTTATTCAAGACCTAGCGAGCTGCTCCATTTTTGATTCAGCTCCTTGTGAATGCACCTGGGAAGACAGCGGAAGATGGCCCCAGTGCTTGGGCTTCTGCACCCAGGTGGGAGGCCTGGGAGAAGCTCCAGGATCCTAACTTTTGCCTGGCCCAGCCCCTGCTGTTGCAGCTGCTTAGCAAGTGAATCAGGGGATGGAAATATTCTCTCTCTCTCCCTCTCTCTCTCCCTCTACTCCTTGCATTGTAACTCTGCCTTTCAAATAAATAAGAAATTAAAAAATTAAAAACAAAACAAAACAAAAAATCATTGCCAAGATCAATATGATGAAGATTTTCCTTGGTTTTCTTTTGGGAGTTTTATAGCATTAGGCTTTATGTTTAGGTTTTAATCCATTTTGAATTATTGTTTGTATATGATATAATGTAATCCAATTTCATTTGTTTGCATGCAGATATCCAACTGTCTCAAATCATTTGTTGAAGAGATTATCCTTTTTCCAATGTGTGTTGTTGGCATTTTTGTTGAAGAGTAGTTAACGGTAAATATATGGATTTATTTCTGGTCTCTATTCTGTTCAGTTGGACTTACATGTCCATCTTTATGCCACTACCATACTGTTTCAAACACTGAAGCTTTGTAATACACTGTGTGTTTTTCCACTTTCGATTTATCTCCTTGTTAATTCACCTGGGAAAGCAGTGGAAGATGACCCCAGGAGCCAGGAGCTTCTTCTGGGTCTCCCATGTGGGTGCAGGGGCCCAAGGATTTGGGCCATCTACTGCTTTCCTGGGCCATAGCAGAGAGCTGGATGGCAAGTGGAGCAGCCAGGACTCGAACTGGCACCCATATGGGATGCTGGCACTGCAGGCGGTGGCTATTCTGGTCTTTTGTGGTTCCATGTCAATTTTAAGATTTTTTTGTTGTTGTTGTTCTGGATTTTTTAAAATTTTTGTTTTTTCAAGATCTATTTATTTACCTGAAAGTCAGAGTTACACAGAGTGAAAAGCAGAGGCAGAGAGAGAGATATCTTCCATCCACTGGTTCACTCCCCAGATGGCCTCAACGGCAAGAGCTGAGCTGATCTGAAGCCAGCAGCCAGGAGCTTCTTCCAGGTCTTCCACGTAGGTGCAGGGGCCCAAGGACTTGGGCCATCTTCCACTGCTTTCCCAGGCCATGGCAGAGAGCTGGATGGGAAGTGGAGCAGCCGGGTCTCGAACCAGTGCCCATGTGGGATATTAGCACTGCAGGCTGTGGCTTTACTCACTACACCACAGCACCGTCCCCCCCCCCCTTTAAATTTTTGTTCTTTAAAGTTCTAGGCACTTTTCAAGAGAGGAAATTCAAATGGCCAAGAGACACTTAAGAAAATGCTCAGGATCGTTAACCATTTGGGAAATGTGAATCAAAACTGCAATGAAGTTTCACCTCACTCCAGTTAGAATGGCTCTCATACAGAAATCAACAAATGACAAATGCTGGCAAGGATGTGGGGAAAAAGGTACCCTGGTCCACTGTTGGTAGAATGTAAACTGGTGCAACCACTGTGGAAGACAGTATGGAGATACCTCAGAAATTTGAATATAAACCTACCATATGATCCATCCATCCCACACCTGGGAATTTACCCAAACCAAAAGAAATCAGTATATAAAAGAATTAACTGTAACCCCATGTTCATTGCAGCACAATTCACTTTAGCAAAGTTATTGAATCAACCCACATGTCCATCAACTATTGACTGGATAAAGAAATTATAATATATATACACTATACAATACTACTCAGCTGTAAAAGAAAAATGAAATCCTGTCTTTTGTAGCAAGATGGTCGCAACTGGAAATCATTATACTTAGTGAAATAAGTGAGTCCCCAAAAGACAGATATCTTATATTTTTCCTGACCCAAGTTAACTAATTGAGTACCTGAAATGTAATGTATTGGAATGAAATAGACATTTTGAGAATTGATGATTGTTTATATCTCTTGTCTCTTTCATTGAGGTACAGTGTTTTTTCTTTCTTTCTTTTCATACTATTTGTTGAACACTTTTACTTAGAGTAGGGTTAACTATATATGATGATTAAGAATACTGAAAATAGATAATTATAAAAATTATGAATGGGATGGGGAGGAAGGATTGGAGTATGGGCGGGAGTATGGGGTGGGGAAGTACCATTAAGTTCCTAAATCTATATATATGAAACATATGCAGCTTATATAATTTAAATAAAAAATTTTTGTTCTAATTTTGTAAAAATGCCATTGGGATTTTGATAAAGAGTCTTGAATCTGTAGGTCATTTTGGGTAGCATAAACAGTTACACAATATTAAGCTACCAATTTATGAACCTGGGATGTCTTCCCATTTATTTGTGACTCTGAATTTCTTTTGCCAATGTTTTGTAGTTTCCAGGGTGTAAGTCTATCACTTACTTGTTTAAGTTTATTCCTAAACATTTTATGCTTTTTTGATGTTATTGTAAATGGAATTGCTTTCTTAATTTTCTTTGTGGATCATTGGTTTTTAACTATCTATTTATTTATTTGAAAGGAAGAGTTACAGAGATAAAAGTTTAGACAGAGAGAGATCTTCCATTTGTTGGTTCACTTCTCGAATGGTCAGAGCAGCTAAGGTTGGGCCAAGGCCAAGTCCAGGAGCCTGGAACTCCATCCAGGTCTCTCACATGGCTGCAGGGGCCCAACTACTTGGGACATCTTCTGCTGCTTCCTCGAATGCATTAGCAGTGAGATGAATTGGAAGTGAAGAAACTGGGACTTGAAGTGGGACCCATATGGGATGCTGGCATTGCAGATGGTGGCTTAACCTGATGTGTCACAGTGCCAGCCCCTTTTAGTTTTAAAGATTAATTAATTTATTTAAAAGGTGGGATGGGAGGGAAGAAGAGAGAGAGAGAGAGAGAGATTGATTCTGTCCTGATTCACTCCCCAAATGGCTACCATAGCCAGGTCTGGGCCAGGTCAAACTCAGGAGCCAAGTTACTGCTTCCTGGTATCCCACATTGGTAGCAGGGATTCATCTCTACTGCTTTTCTAGGCATATTAGCAAGAAGCTGGATCAGAAGAAGAGTAGCTGGGATTCAAATGGGATAGCAATGTGACATGGGATGCCAGCATCACAAGCCACAGATTGAACTGCTGGGCCACATCATTGGCCCCAACAACTCAAATTTTAATTGACAGATAAGTGGATAAAGAAAATGTGATATATACATATATGGTCTATTACTGTGTTAAAAAGAAAGTTTTGCCACTTGGGACAACATGGATGCTATTGAAACAACTATGAAATCAGCCATTCACAGAAGGGCAATTATTACATGATTCCATTTACGTGAGGTATTTGTAGCAGTCAAACTTGCAGAAGCAGAGAATACAATAATGGTTGTCAGGGAAATGGGAGTTGTTGATTATTGGATATAAAATTTTAGTAAAAATAGATGCATAAATTTTAGAGAGCTGGTGTACAATATAGTACCTATAGTTGAAAACACAGTATGGTACACTTCAAAATTTATAAAGAGGTAGTTAATTGTTTTTATCATAAGACTAGTGTCTGCTAATACTAACTGATAGAATTAAAAAGGAGAGAATGATCCAACATGTAAAGTGGGATACTCGGCAGACTCATAGAATGGCAGATATTCTAAACAGCATTCTAGCCTCAGAATCAGCCCTTAAGGCAATCAGATCTGGCTAAAACCCATGAGAGTATTTCAGGCATGGAAAGCCAAGACACTGTGGCAAACAAAACAAAACAAAACAAAACAAAACAACAAAACAAAACAAAACAAAAAAACAAAAAACAAACCCTGATCTAAATGAAAGATCTCTGTGAGTGAGATCCCAGTGGAAAGAATGAATGGGCCATCAAAGAAGGAGGTACCTTTGTCTGAAGGGAGGAGAGAACTTCCACTTTGAATATGGCCTTGTCTAAATAAGATCAGAATTGGTGAATTCAAGAGGCTTCCATAGCCTTGGCAGCTCATGACAGGCATCTCGGGTGATTACTGATGTCATAAATAAGAGTGTCAATTGTTAAATCAACAACAGGAGTCACTGTGCACTTACTCCCCATGTAGGATCTCTTTCCTTAGTGTGTTGTACTATGTGAATTAACGGTATAACTAGTACTCCAACAGTACTTAATACTTTTTTTATCTGTGTGGGTGCAAACTGTTGAAATCTTTACTTAGTATGTACTAAATTGATCTTCTGTATATAAAGTTAATTGATAATGAATCTTGATGTCAAAGGATGGGAGAGGGAGCGGGAGATGGGAGGGTTGCGGTGGGAGGGAGGTTATGGGGGGAAAAAGCCACTATAATCCAAAAGTTGTACTTTGGAAATTTATATTTATTAAATAAAAGTTAAAAAAATTGTTCTTATCACACAAACAAAAGCAGAGACTCTAGGAAACTCTGGGAGGTGCTAGATATGTCTATTACTTTGTGGTGATGGTATTGTGGGTGTTTATGTATGTTAAAACTCACCAAATTGTGCACATTAAACATATGGAGTTCTCTGTGAATTTCATAAAGCTGTTAAAAAACAAAGTTGTTGAATTTGCCAAATAATTTTTCTGTACCTGAGGTGCTTTTATAACTTTCTCATATGAAGTGAATTACACTGATTTTTAATTCAATGTAAATTTTAATATTGCTTCTCATGATGATACATATACACTCGTATTATGATTTGTTGCTGGGTTTAATGCAAGACTTAATTTTTTCTTAATTGTGGTAAAAATATAAAATCCACCCTCATCCATTTTAAATGACATTAACCATATGAATATCTATATTGTTGTGTTACAGATCTCTAGAAATTTTTCATCTCACAAAATTAAAACTCTATATCCTGTGAACAACTGATTTTTGACAATTGAGCCAACCATACAATTCTAGGATAACTCTATCTTTTTTTTTTAATCTTTTATTTAATGAATATAAATTTCCAAAGTACGACTCATGGGTTACAATGGCTTCCCCCCCCATACCGTCCCTCCCACCCACAACCGTCCCCTTTCCCACTCCCTCTCCCCTTCCATTCACATCAAGATTCATTTTCGATTATCTTAATATACAGAAGATCAGCTTAGTATACCTTAAGTAAGGATTTCAACAGGATTCTAGGATAACTCTATCTTATTAACTATTCTTTTTGTAAGTTTCTGGATTCTTTTTGCTAACTCGGTGTATGCATGTGTGTATATGAGTGTGTGTTTGTGTATTTCTGCATCTATGTTCAGTATCAAGTTTATAATTTCCCACAAAAAAATGTTTCTTTATTTTCTGGTAGAGTTTGTGTAAGATTGTATTATTCTTCATAAAAAGTGTGATATAATTTAACAGTGGAGCTTCAACATTTTTTTTTTTTACAGGCAGAGTGGACAGTGAGAGAGAGAGACAGAGAGAAAGGTCTTCCTTTACCGTTGGTTCACCCTCCAATGGCTGCTGCGGCCGGCGCACCGCTGAAGCCAGGTGCTTCTCCTGGTCTCCCATGCGGGTGCAGGGCCCAAGCACTTGGGCCATCCTCCACTGCACTCCCTGGCCACAGCAGAGAGCTGGCCTGGAAGAGGAGCGACCGGGACAGAATCCGGCACCCTGACCAGGACTAGAACCCGGTGTGTTGGTGCTGCAGGCGGAGGATTAGCCTATTGAGTCGTGGCACCAGCCTTGGAGCTTCAAGTTTTAAAATTTTTATCCAGAGTTTGTTTTTAAATATGTAATTGCTTTACATTTGCTAAAAATCAACATCTTTTGGGGTCCCGCACATTATGACATAACCAGTTAAGCTGGCATCTCATATGGGTGCCCGTTCGAGTCTTGGCTGCTCCACTTGTGATCAAATGGGAAAGCAGTGAAAGATGGCTCAAGTCATTGGGCCCCTGCACCCACATGGGAGACCTGGATGAAGCATCTGGATCCTGGCTTTGGTCTGGCCCATCCCAGCTGTTTGGACCATTGGGGAATAAACCAATGGATGGAAGATTTCTCTATCATTCCCTCTCTAACTTCCTTTCAGATAAATAAAAATAAAATCTTTAAGAAAAAAATCAACATCATTTGGTGTGCACTAATATGAGTTCTAGAATCTATTACTTAAGTTTTAATTTCTCTCAGGTAAATACTTAAGTGGGATTGCTGGGTTGTATGGTTAGTTGTATTTTTAATCTTTCAACAAATTGTCAAGGGGCTAGTGTTGTGGCATAGCAGATAAAGCCACTGCCTGAGAAGCTGGCATCCCATAAGGGCACTAGTTTGTGTCCTTACTGCTCCACTGACAGTCCAGCTCCCTGGAAATGCCTGGGAAAAGAAGCAGAAGTTGCCTAAATATTTGGGCCTCTGCTACCCACTTGGGAGACCCAGAAGCAGCTCCTGGTTCCTGGATTCAGCCTGACCCAGTCCGGGCTGTTGCAGTCATTTGGAGAGTGAACCAGCAGACAATCTCTCTATCTCTCCCTCTGTAACTCAAGAAAGAACGAACGAACGAATGAACGAAAGAAAGGAAAGAAGGAAGGAAGAAGTATTTCTAAAAAATGAAATTGTCAAAACTTTCTTAAAGGTACTATTTTGCTAGTAATGTATAACAGTTTCAGTTGATCCATATTCTCACCAGAACTTCATATTGGCAGTACTTTTTTTTTTTAGCCATTCCAATAGGTGTATAGTAATATTGCACGATGGTTTTGAGTTTCTCTAAAGACTTATGATATTAAGCCATAAGCATCTACTTGCCATAGCACCTTTGATAAAGCTCTTATTCAAATCTCTTGCCCATTTACAAAAATTTTTGTTGCTAACAAGTTATTACATATCTTGTAAAGAACTGGAGGACAAAAGGTTGAAGGTTTCCAATGCAAAGAAATGATTGGATAATATTCTGATTTGATTATACAGTATACATATTGAGTTATACTGTACTCCATAGTATATATAATTAAAAATAATTTTAATGACAAAAATTGGATGGTTAGTTTCCTTATTACTGAATTTTGAGAGTTCTTTATATACATGTATTTGGGGTATAAGTCCTTTGCCAGATAAATGACTTGAGAAATTTTCTCTTGGCCTGTGGCTTGCCTTTTCATTCTTTTAACAATGTATTTTGAAGAGAACTTTTCAATTTTCACAAAGTCAAGGTTATCATTTTTTCTTCTTGCATTATTCTTTCTGTCACATTTAACCCATTCTCACAAAGTATTTTTCTTTCCCCTAAAAATTTATAGTTTTAGAATTTTACTTTTACATCTATGATCCATTATGAGTTAATTTTTGCATAACATACACAGCATGACTGGTTCATGATTTCACATATAAGTATTTACTTGTTCCAGCATATATGTTGGAAAAACTATTCGTTGTCCAATTAATTGACTTTACACCTACATTAGCTTTCTGTCACTTTTAAAATTACTTGGGAGAAATTGCTTATGAAGGAATGCTTATTTCAGTTTGTAGTTTTGGAGATTCACAATGCAAGATCCGGTGGTTCCATTGGTTCAGTGTTTGATGAGGGTAGTGGATGGTGGAACAAGTGCAAGAGGAAGAATCACATGGCAAGCCAGGAGTTAGAGAGAGGGAGAGCATTTGTCCTCCATGTCCACGTATCTCTGTTTTTAAAACTACCAGGATTTGGTCATGAAAATGCCACCTAGTGACTTAACTAATTACTTTTTTTTTTTTAACTTTTATTTAATAAATACAAATTTCAAAAGTACAACTTTTGGATTATAGTGGCTTTTTTCCCCCTTAACCTCCCTCCCACCTGCAACCCTTCCATCTCCTGCTCCCTCTCCCATCCCACTCCTCATCAAGAATCATTTTCAATTATCTTTATATACAGAAGATCAACTTGGCATATACTAAGTAAAGATTTCAACAGTTTGCACCCACACAGATAAAGTATTAAGTACTGTTGGAGTACTAGTTATACCGTTAATTCACATAGTACAACACACTAAGGAAAGAGATCCTACATGGGGAGTAAGTGCACAGTGACTCCCATTGTTAACAATTGACACTCTTATTTATGATGTCAGTAATCACCCGAGATGCCTGTCATGAGCTGCCAAGGCTATGGAAGCCTCTTGAGTTCACAAACTCCGACCTTATTTAGACAAGGCCATATTCAAATTGGAAGTTCTCTCCTTCCTTCAGAGAAAGGTACCTCCTTCTTTGATGGCCCATTCTTTCCACTGGGATCTCACTCAGAGATCTTTCATTTAGGTAATTTTTTTTTTTTTTTTTTTTTTGCCACAGTGTCTTGGCTTTCCATGGCTGAGAGACTCTCATGGACTTTTTAGCAGGATCCTAATGCTTTAAGGGTTGATTCTGAGGCCAGAGTGCTGTTTAGGACATCTTCCATTCTATGAGTCTGCTGTGTATACCACTTCCCATGTTGGGTCCTTCTCTCCTTTTTAGTTCTATCAGTTATTATTAGCAGACACTAGTCTTGTTTATGTGTTCCCTTTGACACTTAATCCTATCATTATGATCAATTATGAACTGAAACTGATCACTTTGACTAGTAAGATGGCATTGGTACATGCCACCTTGATGGGATTGAATTGGAATCCCCTGGCACGTTTCTAGCTCTATTAGGGGTAAGTCCGAGTGAGCATGTGCCGAACTGTACATCTCCTCCCTCTCTTATTCCCACCCTTATATTTAACAGGGATCACTTTTCAGTTAAATTTAAACACCTAATTGTGTGTTAATTAAAGAGTTCAACCAATGGTATTTAGTAGAACAAAAAAAAAATAGTCTTAATCTAATTACTTTCCAACGGCCTCCTCCACCCCCCTCTCAGATGCCACAATTGGATTAGGCCTCAACCCTTAATTCATTAACTATTAATATAACTCCATTAACATAAAACTCTGTGAACACACTTGCTAGCACACAAACCTTTGAGGGACACCCAACTAATATCAACATAGCAGCATCTACCGGGAAAGCATCTATATAAAAAATTAATTACTTATATACATGTGGGTCGATTTCCAGGCTCCAATCCATTTATCTATGTGCTTATCTTTTCACCAATACAACACTGTTTCAATAACTGTGACTTCATAGTACGATTTGAGATAGTGTGAATTTTCCAACTTTGTACTTTTCCAAAATTGTTTTGACTTTTTCCTTTTTCTGTATAAATTTCAGAATAACATTGTCAATTTCTACTAAAAGCTTTGCTGGGATTTTGGTACTTTTTTTTTCAGAGATTTATTTATTTATTTGAAAGGAAGAGTTAGAGAGAGGCAGAGGCAGAGAGAGAGAGATCTTCCATCTACTGGTTCACTACCCAAATAGCTGCAATGGACAGAACTGGGGCCCATCTGAAGCCAGGAGCCTCTTCTGGGTCTCCCAAGTGTGTGCAGGAACCCGAGGACTTGGACCATCATCCACTGTTTTCCCAGGTGCATTAGCAGGGAGCTGGATTGGAAGTGGAGCAGCCGGGACTTGAATCAGTACTCATATCGGATGCTGGCACTGCAGGTGATGGCTTTACCTGCTGTGTCACAATGCTGGCCCTGGAATTTTGGTACTTTTATTAAGGATACTTTAAGAATGATTTCTAATTGTTCACTGTTTGTATAGAGAAGTGAAAATGATGTTTTATACTAATCTTAACTTTTTAAAAAATATTTATTTGAAAGTCAGAGTTACAGACAGAATGGGCAGAGAGAGAGGAAGAGATAGAGGAAGAGAGAGAGCTCTTCCTTCCCTGGTTCACTCCCCAAATGGCTGCAATGGCCAGAGCTGGGCTGATCCGAAGCCAGGAGCCAGGAGCTTCCTCCAGGTCTCCATACAGGTGCAGGGGCCCAAGGACTTGGGCCATCTTCTACTGCTTTCCCAGGCCATAGAAGAAAGCTGGATCAGAAGTGGTGCAGCCGGGACTAGAACCGGTGCCCATGTGGGATGCCAGCACTGCAGGCTGAGGCTTTACCCATTATGCTACATCGCTGGACCCATCTTTTTTTTTTTTTTGACAGAGTCAGTGACAGAGAAAGAGAGAAAAGTCTCCCTTCTGTTGGTTCACCCCCCAAGTGGCTGCTACGGCCAGAGCTATGCTTATATGCTTCTTCCTGGTCTCCCATGCGGGTGCAGGGGCCCAAGCACTTGGGCCATCCTCCACTGCCTTCCCGGGCCACAGCAGAGAGCTGGACTGGAAGAGGAGCAACCAGGAATAGAACCTGCGCCCCAGGCAGAGGATTAACCTAGTGAGCCGTGGCACTTCCTCCCACCCCCCGCATCTTAACTCTTAATCTTGATTTCTTGAGGTTTTGTATGTAGATAATTATGAGTTCTATGAATATAGAGAATGCTATTTCTCCTTTTCTAATCTATGTGTTTTCCCCCCCACATTGTCATGCTTTATTGAACCTCCAGTATGCATGAATTTTGGAGAGGAAATACTCTTGCCTTGCTGCTGCTGTTAGGGAGGAACCATCTACTTTTCATCAGTAAATAGGATAATGACTATAGGTTTTCTTGTAGATGCCCTTTGTAAGGGTTAAATTATTTTCTATTTCTCATTTGTTAAGAGTTTTAACTTTATGAATTGTTGCTAAATTTTGTCAGGTGTCTTTTTTTGGAATTAACAGAGATGGTAATATAATTTTTAGTCCATTAATATGGTGAATTATATTGATTAGCTCTTGAGTTAAACAGCCTTGCAGTTCCAAAACAAATTCTGCTTGGTTATGGTATACGATAATAGCTGTATATGTAATGTATTGTTAGAGCCCATTGACTAACATTTTGCTGAGGATATTTGTGTCCACATTCATGAGGGATAATGATCTGAGGTTTTCTTGTATTGTTACATGTTTTTCTAGTATTAGAATTTTCAAAAACTCACTTTTTGCTAGGTGTCATAGTGCAGCTGGTTAAGCTGCTGGCTTGGCATGCACACATTCAATATGGGAATGTTGGATTGAGTCTGGCTACTGTTCCCACCCAGCTCCCTGCTAATGCACCCAGGAAGCCACAAATGTTGACTCAAGTACTTGGGTTCCTGCCACTGACTTGGGAGACCAGAAGTTTCTAGCTCTTGGCTTTAGCCTGGCCCAGCTCCAGCTATTGTGGCTACCGGGGAAGTGAACCAATGCATGGAAGATTTCTCTGTCTCTGTCTCCCTGTCACTTTGCCATTCAAGTAATAAATAAACAAATTTAAAAAGACCTCACTTTTACTTTTTTCTATTTCACTGATTTTCACTATTTTTTTTTTACTTTTATTTTTCATTCTTTTTCTACCTTAAGTTAAATGCTTAAATAATTGATTTTAAACCCCTTTTTTCTTTTAAAGATTTATTTATTTGAAATCCAGAGTTAAACAGAGAGAGGAGAGGCAGAGAGAGAGGTCTTCCATCCGCTGGTTCACTCCCCAATTGGCTGCAAGGGCTGGAGCTGTGCCAATCCGAAGCCAGGAGCCAGGAGCTCCCTCCAGGTCTCCCATTCGGGTGCAGGGGCCCAGGGACTTGGGCCACCTCCACTGCTTTCCCAGGCCATGGCAGAGAGCTGGATGGGAAGTGGAGCAGCCGGGTCTGGAACTGGTGCCCATATGGGATGCCGGCACTGCAGGCGGCGGCTTTACCCGCTATACCACAGCACTGGCCCCCCAAACCTTATTTTCTAAAACAAGCACTTCAAAAGTCATAACATTGGAGTCATTTACATGATTTACTGAGTCTAAATATATTTTTTTTTCTTTTTAAAGATTTTATTTATTTGAGAGGCAGAGTTACAGATAGAGGCAGACAGAGACAGGTCTTCCATCCACTGGTTCACTTCCCAAATGGCTGTGATGACTGGGGCTGGGCCAGGCTGAAGCCAGGAGCCAGAAGCTTCTTAAAGGTTTCCCATGTGGGTGTTGGGGCCCCAAGCACTTGGGCTATCCTCCACTGCTTTCCCAGGTGCATAGCAGGGAGCTTTTTCTGAAGTGGAGCAACCAGGACTTGAACCAGCACCCATATGGGTTGCTGGCTCTGTGGCTTTAACACAGCACTGACCCCTAAATAATTTTCATCTTCATTAATCCTTGTTGACTTTCTAGATATCTTTTTTTTTTTTAAGATGTTATTTATTTTACTTGAAAGTCACATTTACAGAGGCAGAAAGAGAGAGAGAAAGAGAGAGAGGTCTTCCATCTGCTGTTTCACTCCCCAGATGGCTGCATGACTGGAGCTGTGCTGATCCAAAGCCAGGAGCTTCTTCCGGGTCTTCCACATGGGCGCAGGGGCCCAAGGACTTGGGCCATCTTCTACTGCTTTCCCAGGCCATAGCAGAGAGCTGGATCGGAAGTGGAGCAGCCAGGTCTCGAACCAGCACCCATATAGGATGCCAGCACCGCAGGTGGCAGCTTCATCCACTATGCCACAGCGCCGGCCCCTAGATACCTTGTTATTTCTAACTTGACTGTCTGGTACTCTTTGCTTTGGTAGTACAAGATTATCCATTATTCTTATGGAAAGGTGTCAGAAGCATCAAACCGTGGGAGGCCTCTGAACAGATGGGAATTCAAGATGCTCTCCAACTGGAGCAATAGACAGCAGCAATAACTTGCTCATTGGTAGAAAAAACTCCTTACAATAAAAATTTCCTTAAAAATATAAATAAAATGCAAATGCAACTGCTTTACATTTAATATTAGCCATTTTAAATGTCATGACACTGAATTGAGGATGTTACTGTATCCAGAATTTCTAAAACATTCTAATGTACTTTCCCTTAAAATTTTTTTAAAATTATTTTTTGAGACACACAGAGAGCTCCCATCTCCTGTTTCAATTCCCAAAGAACCAGAACAGTCAGAAGCCTGGAACGCAATACAGGTCTCCCATGTGGGAGGCAGGAACCCAATCAGTTGAACCCACTTACTTAAACTCAGTTACCTCTGCCGCTTAGGGTCTGCATTAGCAGGAAGCTGAAGTCAGGAGCTGAAGCCGGGTATCAAACCTAGGGACTCTTGATACAGGATGTGGGTATCTTAACCCCTAGGCCAAATGCCTGCCCTCAAGACTTTCATAGAAGCTAGAACAAAATTTGAAAAGGCAAACAGTATTAATTTGACTCATCCTACTGGTTAACTATTTTGCTAAAAACACAGACATAATCTTTAATATCTTCAAAAACAGAATTTGAAACTTCCACTGAAATCTTTTATGAACTATGAGTATTCCAGACATCTACAAAGGAAATATTGCCTATTTTGTAAAACTTGGCAGTTTACACCTTCATCCCCATAAGCTTAATCCTAAGACACTGGTATCATTTTAGGGTTAAAAAAATAATTCTGAAGTTATTAACTTGTTTGGTGACAGTTGTGGTAAAATGTTTTTAAATACATGCTTCCTATCGTATTTCACTGTGTTTGTGTGTGTGTATCCCAAATATTTACGATTAATATGTTTGAATCCGCAGTAGTACTTCAACTCAAGACTACAGATTCATGGCTCAAAAGTGTTTACAATTCTGAGTTTCATAAATTAACAGCTTTACTTTATTAGAGTCACTCAGTGTTTAAGGGGGCTCTACAATAATACTTTTTAAAAAAAGATCTTTATTTATTTCAAAGGCAGAGTGAGAGAGAGAGGAGTGGGGTAGGGGAGGCCAGAGACAGAGACAGAGACAAATCTATCTGCTAGTTCACTCCCCAAATGGCTCCAACAGCTGGGGCTGGGCCAAGCCAAAGTTAGGAGCCAGCTGCTTCTTCAGGGTGTCCCAAATGGGTGCAGACACCTAAGGACTTGGGCCATCCTTGGCTGTTTTGCTAGGTGCATTAGCAGAGAACGGGATCAGAAGTGGAGCAACTGGGACTCAAGCTGGTGACCCTAGGCATTGCAGGTGGTGCCTTAACTCAATATGCCTCAGCACTGGTCCCAGGAATAAGTTTTTTTTTTTAATTTTTTTTTATTTTTTTGACAGGCAGGGTGGACAGTGAGAGAGAGAGACAGAGAGAAAGGTCTTCCTTTGCCGTTGGTTCACCCTCCAATGGCCGCCACAGCCGGCGCGCTGCGGCCGGCGCACCGCGCTGATCCGATGGCAGGAGCCAGGTGCTTCTGGTCTCCCATGGCGTGCAGGGCCCAAGGACTTGGGCCATCCTCCACTGCACTCCCTGGCCACAGCAGAGAGCTGGCCTGGAAGAGGGGCAACCAGGACAGAATCCGGCGCCCCGACCGGGACCCGGACTAGAACCTGGTGTGCCGGAGCCGCAAGGCGGAGGATTAGCTTAGTGAGCCGTGGTGCTGGCCAGAATAAGTTCTTAAATTAAAAAAGTATTATCAATACTTTCTCCATTTTAAAACTTTTGTGTTTTCTTAAATGAGGGCAATTTAAAAATAATTCATGCTTGTTTTATCATAACTGATTTTCAGGACACCCATAATTCACAACACACAACATGCTGAAAAAAAGAAGATACTCTTTGGTGTTTCTACTATGAAGTTGAATGCCTGGACGTCTCTGGTTTCTTGGGTAAAGGAGTCCAATAAGTATAACAAGATCAATCTGGATAAAGTCATTAATTTTAAAATTGTCCGCTTGGTGTTATGGAAATATGCTTCTTACTATAAAGAAAACTCAATACTCTCACTATTAATAGGGAATATTTAGTCAGAAGAGAGCAGGCATATATGCAAGGTTAGATATAGGAACACTTTAATACATGATTCCAATAAATTATTTAAAACTTAGCATACCTAACAATCAATGAACAGAGGAGGAATAGTTACAAAATCTGTTAACCTAAAACGTTCCTTTATAGTTTATAGGAAAAGCAAATCCTGTTAAAGAAACATACTTTAATGAGAAGCTTGTTGGAGATGTTACAAAGCTTAAGAATGCTGAAATATTTTCTTCACTAAGAATTTAAAAATGAGGTGACATTTAAAGTTTAAAACAGTAGTTTGGGAAATACTAAGAAGTTGTCATTATTGACAAGAACATAAAAATACACATTATGGGAAAGACTGTTGGGATGTTTCCATATTTACTGTTTTATGTATATTTAACTTCAACCAGCAACAAACTTGAAGGTCACAGCAAATTAAAGTTTTTCTTTCACCAAACTATATAGAACAAGCTAAACTTTCCTGATGAGTGAAAAAAATTTTGGTGCAAAATAAGCACCAATTTAAGCATGATTTTCTACAGAACAGAATTACCAAAGCAAAATTAAACATTTAAACTGTGTATACACACTGGAAGTATGTAGTTATTTTCACAGCATTTCCATTTAACAGCAATTTCCAAAGAGATAGCTATAGTTTTAAGCTGGTTTAAAAGCAAATTTGATACCCACTTATAAAAGAGATAAAAACCTACTTAACTGATTTTTTCCCCATTCTTTGAGATTCTAGTTCAAAATATTAAGCCAATTCTTGATTTTTCTATACGATATATCTACTCTCTGGATTCCCTTAATAATATAAAGCCTTTTCCTTTCTTATCTCTGACATGTTCCAGGCTCCCAAGTTCAGGCTGGGGAGTCATTAAGATGTTGGTGTGATGTAGGGTGAGTATGTTTCTTGATATACACATTTGCCAAAAGTCCTTTTTTGAACTGTCTGTTTACATATTCTTCATTTAAATATTCTCTACCCCATCATTAAGTGAAGGCTTGTTCAGGATTTGAATTTTCACCACTTATATTAATTAAAACATAAAACATACACATCCAATTAAAATACCTCAAAACCTAGAAAACTTGCAAGAAAATTATATAAATTTCTTGCTAGAAAAATATAATGAAACAACATATAATATAATCTACAACTGAATATATAAGAAAAATTAGCAAGGACATAAATATACTCAAGTGGTACTTAAAAATTCTTACTGGGATTTAGCAAATATTTCCAAGAGAAGTTGTTTTAAAACTCCTCAGGTTAAGTTATTCAAAGAACAAAATTTCTACTTTGTTGTGATGTAAAAAATATGAACAAAAGATTTCCACTATTCTTTGGCTTCAGACATTTTATTTTTCTTTCTTTTGGAGCTCTGACAGGAACTTTGGTTCCTTCCCCCGATGTATGACACAAGAATTCTCCAGGTTTCTACCTTGAAAATGTGCTCACTACACTGCATAGATGTGGGAGATCCCAAGCATGCTAAGTCTGGAGGGTTGGAAGCAGCCAGTAATGAAACACACGGTCTACGGAGAATTAAAAAAATAATAAACTAAAAAACGGGCCTTTTTTTTCTTTCCCCATCATGCGCCTGTATTAAACAAGGGCAATGACAGTACACAGGAGAACTCT
This sequence comes from Oryctolagus cuniculus, assembly GCF_051225735.1. NCBI lineage: Eukaryota > Metazoa > Chordata > Mammalia > Lagomorpha > Leporidae > Oryctolagus > Oryctolagus cuniculus. The sequence continues at coordinate 64,724,270 of NC_142877.1, read as the reverse complement.
AAAAGTTCATGGAAAATTTAATTAAAAGATACATATTTGGAGTAGGGATTTGGAGCAGCAGTTAACACTATTTGGGGCAGCAGTATCCCACATCAGTGCCTTGGTTTGAATTCCAGTTCTGCTCTTAATTCCAGCTCTGTGCTAATGCACATTCTAGGAGGCACCAGGTGATGACTCAAGTATTTCAGTCCCTGCCACATATGTGGCAGACCTGGACTGAGTTCCCTGCTTCCAGCTCTGGCCTCGCCTGGCCCTGGTCATTTGAGGCATCTGGGGAGGCAACCAATGGATATATCTTGTCATACTTGCTCTGAAGTTAAAAAAATAAATTTTGTTGCAAAAAATTTTTGCAAATTCATGCAATATTTTTTGGACAGTATATATTTTCTATGACCTTTCTGAAGGCCCCACATATTCCCCTCATCCATGGGGCATGCCACGAGGGAAACGAGCCTCATTTTCTCTTATTGTCTTCTGGTTTTTGTCTTGTAAGCTATCCTCACCTCACTGTATCTACTTCAGTACTTACTGATTTTCTCTATGCCCACATCAAAGTTTTCTGTAGTTTTATATCCAGTTGTCAGGAAAGCAAGCATAAATATGGAACTAGAAGAAGATGACAGGTCATAAGACAGGCAAATGATTTATATAAAGCATTCTGCTGTGACTTTTTCATGGAGATTAATTCAAACTAAATTGTGGGAGAAGATAAATGGCCCTGAAATTTGGGGTTGTATTTGGAGAAACAGAAAGAAGGGCATACTGAAGTTAGATGAACATGATGGGGGGGGAAGCCTATTACATTAAAAATTCAAGCATTAAAATATTCAAACAATTAAAACTATAATAAACATAAATTAAACAAAATTAATTTTAAAAGGAGAAAGTCAATATTACAACTGGTATCTTTTAAAATCAATATTCAAATATTAAGTGGAAGAACTTTTGGGAACAAGGTCATCAGAGTCAGAGATGCTTTCAATTTACATTTCAGATATCAGTGATGAGTCTTGTCTACAAAATTCTTTCCCATAAAATGTATGATCTCTTTGAGCTCTCAACAGTTCTGTGAGACCAACACAATAACACAATGAGAGGTAATATGTATAGGATATATCTGAGGCTAGAACACTGGCTGTTCTACACAGTAACTGTGTGAACTTGGGACTATTAAATGTTTTGCACCTCAGTTTCTCCATCTGTATGAAAAAATGAGGATGTTTTTACTTCATAGCTATTGTAGGATTCAATGACATAATGCATATAAACACTTTAATATAGTGCCTGGTCCATAGTTAAATGCTCACAAATGCTAGCTATTACTGTAATAAACTTTACAGGTGAAGAAACATACCAGAGAAGATTAAGTTCAAAGCTGTATGATTACTAACTGGCAAGGCCAGATGCAGAATTCTTGCCTGGACATAGTCTTACTACCCTGTATTACCTATGAATATTTACTTTTAATTATTTCTAGTTTATTATTATTATTTTGTTGAAAATGATAGTTGCATTCAACAGATCTTATGGCATTATAAATACTATTTACTATTACAAAAAAAAAAAAAAAAAACCCCAAAGTTCTCATAGTAGGAACAGAAAGTTAATGATAACCTAAAAAAGGAAGTAGACTACAAACTAGGTCTAGAAAGAGTTAACTTTGACTTCTCTTTAAACTTTTAGAAAAATGACAGTATAGTCTTGGTTTGGTAGCTGGCGCAAAGAATGTAAACTCTGGGGATAGAGATTTGCTTCCTACTGTTATCTCTAGACTCCAGAACAGATTGGTAACAAACATTTGTTTAAGGAATATTTAAATTAAAAAAAAAAAAGTCGACCTTAAGACGTGTCCTTAAAAAGTAAGGTTCACTTTGCTCTGATATGCTTTCTTTTCTAGTAGTAATGATAACTCCAAAGTCTAGCATACAGTCAACTACCCATAAAATGGGATTTTTAACTAATTTAAAAGATTCAGAGTAAGAAATAAAAGACTAAATAAGGCCTTGAATAGCTTTATTGAAATCTGTATAAATAAACATGCACATTTCAAATGTAAACTCAAGTGAACTCAAGTGCAGACAAAATTTTAACCTCTGTCATGCAGGAGGTTAGTTTACATCAAAATAAAAAAAAAGGAAAGAAAAAAGAAAAAATCCAAAGCAGCTTTTAAAATACCAGGATGAAAAACCAGCTTTAATATCAAGGTATAAAGCAAAGCCATGATCAACATACCTCATTTATCCTGGTCAAATGCATTTTTTTTACTTTTAAATGCTAACATAAATAAATAATTTACCAAAATGTGCACTCACAGAGTGAACTTTTATTTACAATACACAATTTATAATCTATTGTATTTGATTAGTTCAAGTGAAGAACATTATAATTTCTGCTTTAATAACTAACAGTGGGACACAAAGCAATTTCTCAGGTAGTCGATAGTGAAATGTGCCCCAGCATTTAGATTTTCTATTAAAGGCAGTATTGTATGCCAATTGACAATACATTCTTTCAACTAGATCAAAGGGAAAAAGCAGCAAATGAAAATGTTTCAAACGTTCACACATATTTTTGGCATCCTGGATCCTTGAATGTGGTGAACTAAAATCAAATTCAAGGTTTGTATGCTTTATATACTGTACAGGTTCTGACTCTGGAGCATGCAAATGCCATTTCTCTTTTAACAAGTTATCGTCTGAGAAAAGCTGTAAGGCTATGGTGAATTCCATCAGGAACACACAAAGAAAGTTAACAGACCTACCTTTATAGCCAAATGTCCATTAATGATTTAAAGGCCAGCATATGAAAAAAACTCTCATCTAAGCTTGAGGCAATTATTACTATGGATACAGAATACTTATATTAAGTCTGTCTTTATATTACAAGAATGGGGAGAGCTAAAAGTTGCCAAATTACCAAAAAATGGGGTAGAGAAAAACAGACAGCAAAAATTTTAATTTTGGACCAATAGCAGATTAAAGATATGTATTTTAAAGAAAATTAAAAAACTGAATATTCTAAAGAACAGATCCCAATAGCAGTAAAAAGTACTTACATGGAACTGAAAAATGACTTTTGATGGAGTATGAAATCCAGAACCTGTTTCCACAGTGACAGTAAGATGAAAATATTATCCCGCATTTTTAATGATATTACAAAAGGAAATACCATTTTCAGGATTGTTTCTTATATCATGATTTGGTTTCTTAATAGACCCACAATGATTACCAAGGATGAATCTGAAAATTTGGTTTTCCAAGAATACTACTGCAGTATTTATGCCATATTAATACTGCAGCTAAATATCATAGTAGTATATATGGCAGCCTAATGCACATGAACTAGGTTATCCAAAAACTAAGTTCAGCATAGTTTTCCTGCAGTATTATTAAAGCAAAATAAATGACCAACAACCACAAATTTAACATTTGTCATCAATTAACTCACATCCAAGAAATTAAAGAAAACATAATTCATCAAAACAGCAGCAAACTTAAAAGGGATTTATTTGTGATTTCCTATATATATTTAGCTTGTAAATACAAGACTGTAAATGTATTAAGAGACAATTTCTGTTAAAGTTTTCATTGTGTTTCACTTCAAGTACTGCACAAGTTAAAATCTGATAAAGGATTTACATTCGGTTATCTGAAACTCCCATCTCAGACTTTTGTTTTAATGTGGTGGGTAATTTCATCATTTCCATAGATACCACCAGCAGGAAAGTCTCTCTTTTATGGCTTCTAAGACTTTCATCAGTTAGTGTGCATACAGTTTTCATTTTCTATATCATTGTCATTATCATTGCTATCTTCATCACTTTCTAATGGGATGCCTGTGGCAGCTGAAGCACCTTTAGTTTCTCGATCAAGAGGAAAAAAGCCAGTTCCACTGAAAGTGTCTTGTCTCTGGTAGAATAGTACATATGCTGCTTTTGACTGTTAAAACAAACAGAAGATGATAAAATGGTTATATTCTTAAAGATCATATTAAATACAGTATAAATTTTTAGCCAGTAACCACTCTTGGTGACAGGGAAAAAGTCAAATAGAAAAATCACATGGTCAAATATGAGTTACAAAAATGAATTAAATATGATTTCTGCTGGAATTATAATTTTTAAAATTCTCTTAAACTGTGAGCATCTTTGTATCTAATACTAGTTGCTTTCCCCCATGTACGCACTAGATTCCAACTTTTCTATTTTTTTTTATCTATCTGAAAGGCAGAGAGTGAGAGAGGGAGAAAGATAGGGAGAGGAAGATAGAATGTCCATCTACTGGTTCACTCCCCAAATTGCCACAACAGGTTGAAGCCAGCTCTGCCCTGGTCTCCCACATGGGTGGCAAGAAACCAAGTAATTGGGTCATTTTCTGCTGTTTTCTCAGGTGGATTAACAGAAAGCTAGATCAAAAGCAGAGCATCCCAGGTTTTTGAACCGGCACTCTGATATGGGATGCCAGTGTCACAAGCAGTGACTTAACTGCTACACCAAAATGTTGGCCCCTATAGTCCAACTTTTCCTACTGACTTGATGATATTGTTCCATCAGTCATCACTGTGTATCTTTAATAAGTCCTTATCTCCTGGACTTTTCTCTTTGACATTAAAAAACACTTCATAAATCCCCCTCCATTCTACTTCCTTTTTCCTCTTCCTCACAGCCAGGCTTTTGGAATAGTCTATTGATTCACTACTCGTTTTTAATGGATATTCCTCAATTCTGTGTAATTTAACTTTTGCCAAACCCATTCTAATGAAATGGCTTTTACTTGGGTCAGTAACCTAATAAATAACATACTTGGGTGTCTTTTAAAGTTCTGCTCAATCTCTCCATAGCATTTTTTAAAAAGATTTATTTGATTTATTTGAAAGAGTTACAGAGAGAGGTAGAGACACAGAGAGAGAGGTCTTCCATACTCTGGTTCACTCCCCAGATGGCCACAACAGTTGGAGCTGAGCCAATCCAAAGTCAGGAGCCAGGAGCTTCTTCCGTGTCTCCCACATGGGCACAGGGGCCCAAGAACTTGGGCCATCTTCCACTGCTTTTCCAGGCCATAGGAGAGAGCTGGATGGGAAGAGGAGCAGCCGGGACTCGAACCGCTGCCCATATAGGATGCCAGCACTTCAGGCCAGGGCGTTAACCTGCTGTGCCACAGCACCATCCCTCTCCATAGCATTTAACAGTTCATTATTTTGTTTTCTTCCATCATAAAGGGTTTGGGATTTTGCGACTTCAGTTTTCCTTACATCTCTTCCTATCTTTTGGGGTTTTCCTCCGATTATTCTGGGGACTCACTAAATCCTGACTTCTACCCACCCATTCAGTATGTGATTCATTCAAACCCATGTTTCAACTGCCAACCTAAGACTAATAACACAAATTTACAATTTAAACCAGTGATCACCTCTGAACTCCAGTCTTATTAGTACAACTTCCTAATGCAAATGTCTACGTAGCTATCATGGTGGCAACCTCAAATTTCAACAGCAATTTTTCTTCCTATGTTCCCAATCCTGGTAAATCGTGAAGTAAAAGTTACTTTTAACTCCATACAGCAAGTATTTCACAAATCCACTTTCTGTGTCTACACTGTCACTACCACTACTTTAACTGCTTAAATTACTGTGACAGCCTCCTGAATGGCTCTTCTGCCTTTTTACTCAGTATCTTCAAAATTATCTTTTTCAGTATTCTGAGAGAGATGTTAAAGTACAAATTCAACATTATTCTATTGCTTAGCTTTCATCTGATGGCTTCTCATAGTCTTTAAGAAAACCTCTAAGCAACCAGGATGTCAATTTCCTTCATTGGAGTGCTAAATTAATCTCTAGCCCCATTTCTTCCCCGTAGTCCTACAAGAGTGTTATTTTTCTGTCAAACCAAATTATTCTTCATACTCTGTCATGCCTCCTTGCTTTTGTAGGTGCCACTTTCTTTGCTTCTTTCATCTCATTTGCTGTCATTTGTACTAGCAGATTCAAGCCAACTACCATCCTTTCTGTAGGGACTTCCTTGCACAGGCCTTGTTACCTCATAACTAAATCTTCAGCCTTCTATGTGGTAATAGCACGAAACTTAACATCATTTATAATACTAGAAATTTTACTTTTCTAGTCTTTCTTCTTTAGATGGTAAGTCTTAAAATGAGAGATAGCTGTCATTTAATCCTAAAGATAAGACCTATATCTAAGGCACTCAAATACTGACTAAATGAAGAGCCATCATTGTTAAAATGCAGGCTTACATCAGATTTATGAATTAAATATGAGGAAGATACATTATTTATTTGAAGGTAAAATTCAAGTAGTATTGTTAAAGAGACTGTGATGGAGGACGTGAGCAATTTTAGGATATTTTGATTGGAAAATTAAAAAAGAGAACACAGGAGTTGGTGCTGTGGTGTAGCATGTAAAGCCGAGCTGGTATCCCATATGGGTGCCAGTAAAGACACAGCTGCTCCACTTCCTATCTACCTCCCTGCTAATGTGCCTGGGAAAGCAGCTGAAGATGGCCTAAGTCCTTGGGCCCTAGCACCTACATGGGAGACTAGAAGAAGCTTTTGGCTCCTGGCTTTGAATTGGTTCAGCTCCAGCCATTGTGGCCATTTGGGGAATGAACCAGCAGATTGAAGATCTATCTCTATCTTTCTCTCTCTCTCTCTCTCTCTCTACCTGTGTCTCTCCATAACTCTGCCTTTCAAATAAATAAATAAATCTTAAAAAAAGAAAAGAACAGAATTGAAGAGTGAGGGAAAAATAAATTAGCTTAAATATGAACTGGAAATGTAGTTAACTTGGATATATACACATTAAAAAGTATTGAAGAGTTTTAGTCTTTGTTACAGATACAGTGAGACAAGCAACATTGTATACTTCAAAAAGTTCATAGATAATGGTATTAAAAGATAATGCGCATTTTCCATGAACTTTTTTGTATACCAGCATAGTCATGTGCTGCATAACAATGTTTAAGTCAAGGATGGACTGCATATATGATGGTGGTTCCATAAGATTAATATAACTTAGATGTGCGGTAGGCTGTACCATCTAGGTTTGTGTAAGTATACTCAATGATGTTAACACAATGAAATCATCTAATACATTTCTCAGAATGTATCTTCACCATTAAGCAACACATACATAAGAGTGAGGGCACACAGAGTGAGGGAGAGACAGAAGTTGTGGAAGAGAAAGGGAGTGGCATGGAGGGAAAAACAGCTCAAAATTGTTTCAGAACTATTCATGCAATGAGAGATTACATCTACAGCAATAGTTGGGCTTAAAAGTTCATTTATTTGCTTAAACAAGTTGAAGATTTTACAGCACTATATCTTAAAAATTTACTCTCTGCCCTTAAGGAATGTACAATAAATTTGGGAGACAAAGGAGTAAGTGTTCCTTCCATCAATAAAAAATGAGCAGATACTACATTTCTGTCACTAATAGTGTAATCAATAAGTTAAATAAATCTATAGACATGCAAAATTTATAGGAAAATAAAAACCTTTATCAGATAAGCAATTTCTAGCATTCTTAGAACTCACTGCAGTCATTAGCCATCATTTAAAATCTGGGAAATATCTGCTCTGATTGAAGCACAGCAACGCCAATCTTTTGTTCAGGCTATGGGTAATAAACTGGTTTAAGTGTGAACAGATATTAACTATTTTTCAAATGCTCAAAGAATATCAAAGTAAGAAGTATACAAGGGTTAATTTTTATGAAACCTGTAAGTTTTCTTGTCTAATGTCATTCTGAAGTTAAATGCTTTCTTTTCATAAGGCAGGATAAAAGTTTACAGATTATGGGTATGGTAAGGCAATTAAAAGATTTTTTTTCTCTGTTTTAGCACTGAATCTACTTTCCAAAGGAAAATATAATTCCATTCATGTTGCAAATTACCTGAAAATTTTCACTTTGGGGAGACAATTTTACGTTTCTTTAAATCAGAACACATCTCTCTTAGCTACTTGAATTGCTATCAGACAGACTATAGTAACCATGGGTTTCTTTTATTAATTTATATTCACTCCTTAAAACAGCAGATTCCATGATTCCCAGAAAACAGAAGACATACTTACCACAATTTGGTCTTCAGATGCTGTGGAGACACTACTGTCATCAAAATAGTACCATTTTCCATCATCTTTATTTTTTGCGAAAGCAGTATCTAATGAAAAAATAAAATGATCTACGGTTTTCTGAGGAACCCTCAAAACTCCATAATAATCATCTACATTAGGAATATGTACTAAAATTACACAGTAATCACCTAATATTTGAAGACTGATTCATATGCATCGATTGATTCTAATGATGAAAGGTTTTTAGAATAATTTCCTAACATCTAGATGCCTAAGACATGGTTGAAATTGTTTTCATCCCAGGGCAAAACAGAACAGATTTATTAGTTTTTAGTTCACAGAGTAACAACATTAAATACAACAAATGGTAATTAACATTTATTTAGTGCTTACTATGTATTAAGCATGTCAAAAAATTTGTGGATAAAGGAAACTAAAAGGTAAGTTTTGGTGAAAAACTTTTCTCTAACCAAGTTTATTTACTATTTATTTTTTATCATTTGGTACATTTCATACTAAAAATAGCCCATATTTCCTTATAAAATTTGAAATGTACTCAGGACAAACCCATGTTTGCAGCTTTAGACCAGTAACTTAACAGGAGCATCTATAGAAATTTATAAAAATGAATAAAAGGCAATGAATTTTAAATGAATATAACTTTGAATTGGCTTGTGCTGAAGTTTTGAATTTGAATTAAGACTAAGAAAAGATGTGGCAAGTCTATTCTTGAGTTACCAAGAATGACAGCAAAGGGAGGTTGTTAACAGGAAGAAATGTTTCTGGAAATACCATTTCAGGTACATATGTGCAATGACTAAATATCTGTACTTCATCAGCAGAAATTATAAACAACTTCCCCCATATAGATGGTATAATACTCCCTTTTCACTAAAATGAATATGAAAACAGCATTTAGGTACCTTTTGTTCCAAGTATTGCTTTACAAGGATCATTTTTAAGTTTCTACTTTCTTAATTCACATGTTATATTTCTGTCTGGCCTCCATGGTACCATGAAACCTGCTTCTCTTCAGCTTATCCCAGATGGGGGAATTCTTTCAATTTGTGGTTATCAATTTACAAACATGAGATTTTTGTTGCAAAAAAAATTTGAAACCCATGCATGTTTTTTTTAATATGCATTTTCCATGAACATTTTGAAGACCCTTTATAGAGGATTTCAAAAATTTTTCTGCATCAAAATAAATTTATCTTCTTTTTTAAGAAAACATTATTCAAGAAGTAGAGAGACACAGACAAACAGAGCTCTCATTCTCTGGTTCACTACTCCAAAAGCCTACAATTGACTGGACTAGGCAGGGTTGAATCTAGAAGTCTGGGAATTTGCGGGTGGAAGGGATCCAAGTTCTGGAGCCAGCACTTGCTGCCTTCCAGGATCTGCACTGGCAGGAAGCTAATATCAGGAGCCAGAGATAAGTAATTGAACCTAGGAAGTCTTTTATGTTATCTGGTCTTCTTATCTGACATCCAGCCCCTAGAGCAAATGCCCATCCATCAAGTTGGTTTTTATTCTATTTTTCCATAAACTTTTTGAAGTATCCTTGACAACTCTACTCTTTTTTATTATTTTTACAGAATTTTTCAGTCTTTAACAAAAGTGCAGAAAAAGATTATCTGCACAATTGTTAAGGATCTGCTTTACCTTTAAATGAAAAAGAAAATACTCCATCTTTACCATCCCATGCTTTTTATAAACAACCCTATAACTGAGGAAGCAAAAGTAGAAAATGTTTTCAAAACAATTATTCCTTGTCATAGATTCTAAAAAAGTGTATGGTTTCTAAATATTTCTGCCCATCAACAAAAACTATTCTTTTCATTTCAGATGTAAGAATTTGAGGTAGTTATCCTAGATATGGTTGCTATCAAAGGGCAACATATTCTACTAAGTTCCCCATCTGTGTGACATTCAAAGGGAAATAAAATCACTCTGAAGTTAAGCATGGATTTGTTAGCCTTCTACTTTTGGTGAAGCTCTACTGGTAATCAGAAGATAACTGAAAAGACCAACCAACCAACCAACCAAAAGAACATAATAGTTTAAATTCTAAGTTGTTTATTTAAACAATATTTATGGAGCACCCACCATGAGGAAGAAATGTCTTATATTCTACCTGCTTTTGGTTTCCTCTCCCTAGAAATCAACTACGGAGAAAAGCCACTGAAGATACAGAGGAGCCTAGCATTAAAGGAACTGACAACAACAAAATTGTGAAAGCCCTGTTGAGAGACTAAAGGCACACCAGACTGAACTCATATTGGAATATATGTGTGCATGTGAGATAGCTGTAGTGTGCAGAATGTGTGCCAGAGGCAGCAATGAGATGGCAGATTAGAAGAAAGCTTTTACATTTCACATTTTGAACAGTCATTGCCTGGTTCTGTCACAGAAATCAGCAGTATTCAAACCAGCTGAATTAGAAGTGAAGCAATATTGAAAAATTCTGTTGGGAGAGACAGGCCTTTAGTCTAATGGTTTAGATGCCTACATACTACACCAGAGTAGCTGGGTTGAATATCCAGCTCCGGTCTGTGACTCCAACTAGGAGGCAAGCGATGCCTCAAGTAATTGGTCTTCTACTACCCACATTGGAGACCTGGATTGAGTTCCTGGCTCCTAGCATTGGCTCCTTCCATTACAGGTATTTAGTGAGTGAACCACTGTATGTGAGCTCTGTCTTTCTCTGCCTCTCAAATGAGTAAAAATCAACCTTGGTGAGGAACTGAAAATAGAAGTGGGAATGGCCTCTCCTAATATCTCTCCTTCCAATTACCTATCACCTCTGCCAATCTGTTCTGTGCATTCTGTATTATTTCTTGTCCTATGTCTTTTTTTAAATCTAAGTAAAGCTGGTGCTGGGTGAAGCCTATTGTGTGCTGTGAATCTGAACTCAAGACAAGAATAGATTCTACACTTACAAAGTAAAAGAAAGATTCTTAGGCTGAATGAAAAGATCTAACAATGTGACTTTAGAAGATATACTTTGAGCAAACAGGTAGAGTTTACAAGTTAAAAGATGGTATACAAGAAAGCTAAAGTAACACTTGTAATATCTAAAGCAAAAAAAAAATTTTAAATCCTGATAAAAGTGGCAATACAAAATGAGATTACTCTTGTAATAACTAATGAAACTGTTGGGAGAAACAAATAAAGAAATACTTTAATAGGAGTCCTGGTGAATACCACTCAGGAAACAGGATGAACATAAAAAATAACTGGAGAGAGTAACGATTTAAATAAAATTGGTAAGCTTAAACCATTAGAGAAGTACAGAACTCTACTAAATGAGGAATATATGTGTATATGTGTATATATATTCTAAACATGAAAAAATTTAAAGAAACCATTTATTAAGTCACCATGAAAGCCTCAAACTAGACTAATAAAATATAAATAATGCTCCCAATAGTTATGTAATAAAATGAAGAACAAAACCACAGGCCAGCGCCACAGCTCAATAGGCTAATCCTCTGCCTGTGGCGCCGGTACACGGGGTTCTAGTCCCGGTCGGGGCATTGGATTCTGTCCTGGTTGCCCCTCTCTGCTGTGGTCAGGGAGTGCAGTGGAGGACGGCCCAAGTGCTTAGGACCCTGCACCCGCATGGGAGACCAGGAGGAAGCTCCTGGCTCCTGGCTTCGGATCGGCACAGCGCAGTCCGTGGCGCCATTTGGGGAATGAACCAATGGAAGGAAGACCTTTCTCTCTCTCACTGTCTGAAACTCTACCTGTCAAATAAATAAATCTTTAAAAAAAATAATGAAAATGTTACATTCCAAAATTCATGGGACAAAGCTAAAGTAGTACTTAGTGAGAAATTTAAAGCTTTATTTATAGCTTTGAGTAGGAAATACAATGGAAAGCAAAAGCTAAGCATTCAGTCCAAGAAGCTGGAAAAACAGTAATATAGCAAACCCAAAGGAAAAAAAAATATAATTTAGGAGGGAAAGAAATCAATGAGAGAATAGACATATACAATAACAAAAAGAAAAATTTAATAAAATGAAAAGCCAATTCTTTGAAGAGATTAACAAAACAGACCTCTGGGAAGAGTGATTTAAAAGAAAATAATGAAAAAAGGACAAAAATAAAGCAGAGTATTGTAAACCACTATTCTCAAATATACTGGAAAATATACTGGAAAGAGGAAAAGAATAAAACATCCTCCTAACCGCATAAGAAAATAACAAGATCATTTCCCCATGAAACTGTAACAATCCTAAATAAAATGAGTTAACTAAATTTAACTGTATATCAAAAAACACATATACCTAAGTAGGTTATAACCCAGGAATGTAAAGATGGTTCAACACGAGGATCTATCAATAGGAGAGTGTAGAGTTAAAGGTAATTTTGATGTTCATTATGAGGTAAGTGAAGAGATAAAATATGGTTGATGTAAACTGTGAGTGGTGAGAAATAATGGACTAAATGGACACAAAATAACATGGAGAAGTCTTAAGAAAAATGTCAAAAGAAAAAATATGTACTGAAATTAATCACACATTATCAATTATGTAAATAAACAAATATGATTTACCAGAGCACATGCATCAAACATGTTAGAAAGAGAAGAAGAAGAATGAAGAAGAAAAGGCACTAATGTACCAACAATTTTCCTTCTTGTGTCTTGAACTGAGTAATATGATTACATCTGATGCAAAAGCTGATTAATATAGCCATCATATTGAGCAACTACTATATGGAGGACATCTGATGACTTATCTTTAAGAAGTAATAAATATCTCAAGGAAAAAAGATATTATGATTTAGGTAAGGTAAACTGTCAACTTACAGTGACCTCCTCCCATTCCTCCATAGTGGTTGGAGACTGCAATCAAATTATAGCGGCAAGGACCTGCGTTTGGATTAATTAGGAATTCTGACATATCCAGGTCACTGTTTAAAAAAAAAATAAGGTTAGTTTCATGTTTTCCCTAAAATGTGATGAATTCTAACCCTTTCTATTAGTTTTTGACTCTCATCTATATGTATACTTTACTAAAGAAATTATCAAGAAAAAATTTCTTGTATAATAAATCATACATGTACCCTGGCATTTGAAAATTTTGGCAAATATTTGTTTAGTAGTTTAGAATTTAAAAATAAGCTACTGAATGCTATTATTCAGATTCATGTTTTCATGCTAATATATTTAACTCTCAGTATACCAGGAAAAAGTTATCAGCTTTTATCATCTAGGTTTAATGGACTCCAAACTGTACTCTATATGTTGTGTGTGGGCGTGGGAGCAAATTGTTGAAATCTTATGATTAGCACAGAGATGGTCCTCTATATATGAAGTCATACTAAAAATGATCTACAATGAAGGAGATGGGAGAGGGAATAGGAGGTGGGAAGGGAGCAGGGTGGGGGGTATGGGGGAAAGAACGACTGTGTTCCTAAAGTTGTATCTATGTAAAAATGCATTCATTAAATAAGAAAAAGAAAGAAAAAAATGATTTATATAAGAAAAATAAACAGCGAAAAACAAATTTCTTAGAAATTCTAAGGAATTTAAATATATCAAACCTCAATTTTTATTCTACATTTTCCTGGATTTGATGACCTATATGCCTGAAATGGGCAACATTCTTTGAATGGGAGTGACTTTTCATACCTGTTGTGTATGAACCTGAAACATGACTAAATAGAAATGATGTCATTATTTCTGATGTCATTCTTGCATCATTAAAAAGCAGTAATGATTCTAAATTGTAAACACATCAGTAATTCTTGTTTTCCTTTTGTTTTTTTTTTTTTCTTGCACTTACATGGTCAAAATGCTTTAGCTTTGAAACCCTTAGTGGCTTACAAATAATATTGCAAAAGAGAAAATGCCTCTGCTTTTGCTCAAGTAACAGTTTCAATTTATAGATATTAGAATGAGCAATACAGTAATAGTTTCAATTACACATTATATTCTTCCAGTCACTTCTGTATACACACCTGCCTTCAGCAGTTGTCTACTCACTAACTTTATCAAGGAAATTCTGGTGCACTAATAATAAAAAATACGGAAGGATATCGCTACATGTTCTTTTTGTAAAATGATTGTACCAAGTTTTTGTTGCAAAATATAATGTGATGCGGTCTTTCCTGTTGGATGACTAAATGAATGGGAAGACAAGTTTCCTTTTAGTCCTTCTGAATTTGTAACTTTTTTTTTAAAAGTATATTAAAAAGATATTGTCTCCAGACTTCTCTCTCTCTCTCTCTCTATACATATATATATATACACACACACATATAATTCAAACAATACAATAAGGAAAACTGAAGGATAAGAAAACAGAGATGATTTACTTTACTACTGTGTCTTCCTTCTAAATGAGTTGATTATTCTGTTTTCATACTATTTCAGTGTTTTCTGAAAAGTGTATTTAGGGGGCTGGCATTGTGGCTTAGCAGGTAAAGCCAGCCTGTGATGCTAGCATCCCCTATGTGTGCCAGTTCCAGCTGCTCCTCTTCTGATTCAATGCCCTGCTAATGTGTCTGGGAAAGCAGTGGAGGATGGCTTAAGTACTTGGGCCCACGCACCCATGTGGGAGACCTGGAAGAAACTCCTGGCTCCAAGGTTCAGCCTGGCCCAGCCCTGGCTGTTGTGGCCTTTTGGGGAGTGAAATAGGGGATAGAAAATCTCTCTCTCTGTAACTCTGCCTTTCAAATAAATAAATGTATTTTTTTAAAAAAGTGCATTTAGGAATAACTGATGGATAATTATAAAACTATTCCTAGAACAAAACCATTAAGTCCTATAAAGTATCATAGATTTATAAATATGCAAATGAACAAATAAGGTAATGAAAATAGAGTGAGTTTTACTGCAGGTTTTTTTAAAAAAAGTGTATTTTTTTAAAAAATACTTTTTTTTTTTTTACTTGAAAGGTGGAATTACAGAGAGGGAGAGAGATCTTCCATCTGCTGGGTTCACTCCCTAAATGGCCTTGATGGCTATAGCTTGACTAGTTTGAAGCCAGGAGCCAGGAGCCATAAGCTTCTTCCAGGTCTCCCACGTGGGTACAGGGGCCCAAGGACTTAGGCCATCTTCCAGGGCTTTCCCAGGCACATTAGCAGGGAGCTTGATAGGAAGTGGAACAGCTGGGACATGAACTGGCGTCCATATGGGATGCTGGTGCTGTAGGCAGAGGCTTAACTCGCTTCACCACAGCCCTGGCCTGAAAAAGTATATTTTTTTAATTTGGTATTTGGAAAGTCTCTAAGAGATACTGGTCCTTGCTAATTGTTATAACTACTAAAAAACTAAAAAAATAGAAACTGGATCCAATAGTGCCTGATGTTTTCTAAAAGATAACAAAAAACATTGAGTAAGTTTGAAAACAGAGTTGTTCAATATTTATGAAGTACAATCAAAACTTACTTGATAGGAAAATCAACTAAAGTATCTAACTTGTCTCTCATGTATCGACTGTAAGAAAATCGCTTGAGATGTACCACAAGTACTGGAGGCAGGGACCATAAATCCAATTTCTTTGTTGCTTGCTGATGTTCTTTACAGTTTGGACAATACCTAAAAAATGAAAAGAAATATTTAAAGTTTGATAGAGGTACAAACAAACAGTACTTATTAAAGAGAACAACAGATGAAAAAAATGTTTGAAAAGTTCTGTATTTTTTTGGTAAGCAATTAGCATATGCTAAATAGGTATTAGGCTGAAATCAACTCCTGTTAACATTTTTATCTTCAATATGCTTTCCAAACGGGTTTAAATATAACTAATATGCAAATAAATATTCAAAGAAATTATGAGGGCTAGACTATTTACCTTTTAGTATGCTTGTTAAAAAGATATGTACGTATTACAAATCTGTGCTAAAATACAGACACTAGAAAACTTTAAAACTTCTGGGCACTAAGAAAATAATACCAAAAAATGCAAGGATATTTTAAAAAGTCACAGAAAATGGAATTAAAGACAAGTTTATTTTGGTCCCTTCCTTCTGAATTCTGAAGTCCAAGCCAATTATTTTTTCATGATATGATTTCCATGAATTTTTTGAAATATTGTAGTATAGCGTAATTTTCCTAAAAACTTTCAAAAATGATTACAAAGCTAAAAATTCTTGGAAAAAAGTAACTAAAACTAATTTTTTTTGACAGGCAGAGTTAGACAGTGAGAGAGAGAGAGACAGAGAGAAAGGTCCTCCATCCGCTGGTTCACCCCCCAAATAGATGCCATGGCCGGCGCGCTGCGCCGATCCAAAGCCAGGAACCAGATACCCACTCCCCATCTGACGTGGGTGCAGGGCCCAAGCACTTGGGCCATCCTCCACTGCCTTCCCGGGCCAAAGCAGAGAGCTGGACTGGAAGAGGAGAAACTGGGACAGAATCCGGCGCCCCAACTGGCACTAGAACCCAGGGTGCCAGCACTGCAGGCGGAGGATTAGCTAAGCGAGCCACGGCACCGGCTACTAAAACTAATTATTAATAGTAAATGGCTATTATGAAAGATATAGTAATGAGATTAAAGCTTAACTCTGTAATAACACTTTTAAAGGTATAACCATCTCTCTTTATACACTATAGCTTATTATAAAGAAATGCTTATAATTTAAAATATTTAAGAAAAATGATTAGAAACAAATATTCAACTCTGCCTCTTACCAGGGATCTTCAGCACCTAGCTTTTCTTTTGTTGTAAAAAGCTCAATGCAATCTTTTAATTTCACAAAGGGTTTTTTAGGAGGTTTATATTCCACACTTTCATGTTTTTCGAAATCCTAAAGAGAAGTATTTCTTGAGTTAAGAGAACAAATGAAACAAAACTCATTTTAGTGATACCATCTTACTATGAATAATAATGAAAACTCCTAAACTTTCTCAAAAGAATTATAAATCTTAGGTCAACTTAGATTTATTCCACAGATCTAAATAACTCCTGTGTATAACTATCTGGATGACTGAAACATGTCAACAGAATCCATGTTCAAAACCAACTCTGTACCTTAAGAAAAAAAGATCTTTTTGCAAAGCCTTTTGTATTTCATGATTTTTCTTAATGGTAAAATAAACATATTTGGTAGATAGAACTAAGTGAATATAGTAAAACAATATGATTAGCTATGGTAATCAAAATAAAATAAAGAGGTAAGAAGGAGTGAGTAATGACTTACCTCAGCAGCATTTTCATCAAAATATCTTTTTTTCAATTCAGGATCCCAATCCAAAGCAAGAAAAGATCTTTCTAAGGTGAAAAAATATTTTTTCTTTAAATTTACTATTACTTGGTGTTAAAATTAGTATATCTTAATGTTAGGATATGTGTCATAGTAAATAACAGCAATCTTTTCTAATAACACTAGCACTGGGTGATTAAGGCAAATAGCTGTTTCCAAGCTACTGAGCTACTGAAATATTTTCAGAGTTTAAAAAAAGATAAAAGCTTAAGCATGAGTTCAATTTCCATTTAAGAAACACTGACATGCATTTTACTTAGATAAGAAGGCCTTTCGTTTAACAGTTTAGACAATGCATTTTTCATGACAGGCATGAATTTCGTGGCTTTTTCACTGAAAAAAAATCATCTCTAAGTAATTTTTCAGAAATACTTACCGTCTAGCCTAAGCTGCCGATCATCAAATCTTATATGCCTGGTATCATCTTTGATGTAGTTGATATCAGTATTGCCTAAGTTGTTGAACTGGAATGTAAACAATCGTTTTTTGTGTCCCGTGAGTTGACCTTTGCAAGTATCTTCAGTACATAATCCATTTTCAGAATCATTATCTCCTCCAACTGAATCTTCAGACTGACTGTTTTCATTCTCTGAGGGAAGTTCTTGATCCTGGCTGGACTCATCATCTGGCTCATCTGTTTCCATTTCACCTATTTTAGATATTACAAATTTAAAAAGAAACCCAATGTTCCAATTTTAAGTTTTTTGCAAATATTTTTAAGTTCATTAATGTTCATCTTCATATGTTTTTCTCTGAGGCAATAATCTCAGTGAAAAGATTTTTATAAGTTAACAGGAAAGTCTTACTTGGTGAGCCTTCCTCATGTATGCCATTTGGGCCATTCCCATTAATGTTTTGGTCCTTACAGCAGTGTAGGGATCCTTCGGTTTCTTCAGTTTCAGTAGAAATTTTGACATATCGGCTTAAATAAAATCAGAAATCAAACACAATCATATTACAAAGGTAAAAACCAAAAACAAACAAAAAGTTTCCTTTCCATCAATAAAACAAATATTTTTCATACTGTTACATTCAGTAATTCAAGAAGAAATTCAAACTTAAAGTACAAGTGCAACTAATAAATTATTCTTGTCATTATACAGAATTAATCTGATACTTCTACAATTTCACATCTTAAATATGTTAAGGCTGTGGCAAGTAATTTCTCAACTTAAAAAAAATAGTATGAGTTTTAAAATATATATGTATAGCAGTCGTAAGTTTATATTTTCTTCCAAATATAAACTTTTGGTGTAAAATAGCTAAAAAACTTCATACTTTTTAGGTCTGAAATTACCTCAGTAGTGTGTCTTATATGACTAAGCAAGTTGATTGCACTACAATTTAAAATTGCTACCTGATTAAAAAATGCTGAAATAGACTTGTCTAATTATATTCTGATAGTATCTTGTATGTTTACTTTTATAATATATTTTATATTTTATTTTCGTACTTATTTTTTCAATGTAGAGCTGCATGACACTTACCACATTCTCAAAAGCAAGAGATTATAGAGTTTATCTTCAGTATTGTTTCGTGGTACAGCCATGAGAAAAGGCTGGCCAAAAAGTGAAGACCCAGTATGGTGGGTGTAACTTGAGTGTCTAAATTTTTCTCTTAGGCAAACAGGAATAATCACATGCTCTGTATCTTCTGTCCTATTGATGTTAATTTCAAACCTACAAGGACAAAATTGATCATAAACTCTCAAATTTTGTTACCTTGTTTGATCTTTTCTTAATACTTTGCATAATAAATTTTATACTTACACATAAATATCATCCCGTTCCATAATACTACTAAGGTTTTCATCCATAGCGAATATTCTGTGAAATCTATGATTGTATATATCAGTAACTATCATCTAAAAGGAAATAAATTTCTATTTAGCTGGTTTTACAATACTGAGAAACTAAACACCATCATAAACAATTTTTTTTAAAATTTTTATTTATTTTATTTTTTTGACAGGCAGAGTGGACAGTGAGAGAGAGAGAGACAGAGAGAAAGGTCTTCCTTTGCCGTTGGTTCACCCTCTAATGGCTGCCGCGGCTGACACGCTGCGGCCAGCACACCGCGCTGATCTGATGGCAGGAGCCAGGTACTTCTCCTGGTCTCCCATGGGGTGCAGGGCCCAAGCACTTGGGCCATCCTCCACTGCACTCCCTGGCCACAGCAGAGAGCTGGCCTGGAAGAGGGGCAACCGGGACAGAATCTGGCGCCCCAACCGGGACTAGAACCTGGTGTGCCGGCGCCGCAAGGCAGAGGATTAGCCTAGTGAGCAGCGGCACCGGCCCATCATAAACAATTTAACCCCAGAAATATCTTACCTTATCTGCAGATACTCCTGACAGAGCAGACAATGCTGTACAAAGATCTAGTATGTTTCCAATTTTGGGGACAATCACTTTGTACTAAAAAACAGAAAAGAAAATCACAATGACTATTACTTTGGAAAAAAAAAACAGATGAGAGAGTGAATTCATGGTTGCTCACTCAGATTTTTTTGGTTCACAATGTCTGCCTCCAATCTTGTCACTATCCACAGGATGACTTATCCTAACCTTATTGTTTATTGGCTCCTCAATTCAAAGACCTACACATGCACTGAACCACAGTCAACTTTGTGGGCTTCATCATTATCTGAAATTGCTCCATTCTGCTATTTTAAACTCTTAATGACTACTTACAATTTTTTTTCTCCTGAAAACTCATCCTTATTTATTGGATTATAGCAAGATTTCTAGTCCTTAAAAAAAAAAAAAAAAATTCAAAGGCCATACAAAATGATCAACTTAAAATTAGCCTGCTACAGATTTACTGAATTTTGAGTCCTGCCTGCAGTTGCCTTGGCAGATTTAGCAAGCCTTATACCACCAGCAGCTAGACAGTCCCCTTCTCTGACCTAAAGGGTATAATTTTAGAAATGTGAGCACAAATTCCTTTGGTTGAAAGTAAAAGCAGATTTTTATCAGTTCTACTCATAAAAAGGGCAAATTACCCAATAAAATACTGACCTGAAGGTATCTAGTTTGACAAATTCAGGAAGGAAATAAAAAGCAGCAGCAAAAGAAATGGCTGAAATTTGTTTAACTGAGTACATGACTAGTCTTTACTAGACTTAATTACTTTGAATGAAAGTGCTGTAGTTTAATGAAAATTGTATGTATTCTGACCTTACTGCTAATAAACCCAAATACTTCTGTCAATCAATGGTAAGATCAAAGTTTTGTTGAAAGCATAACTTTCACACAAATTTTATGACTATTATGTATTAACAAAGTGAGCTATTTTGTTGGAACTGAAGACTCACGGAAAACAAACTTCTAAGGCAGGGATCATATCTGTCTTATTTAGGAGCAGAGTTTTATACTCAATAGGTACTTAAAATATTTGCATCAATAAAATTTTTGAGTTCTCCTCCATTAATATCTAAGTTACAAGGGTTACAAATAAAGATTTATAAGATCCCTATCTTGAAAGAACTCCTAGTCTAGGAGAGAAAAGATAAAAGTAAACCAAAAGTCATAATAAAATTTGCTAAGTGCCATAATAGAATTTAGGGGAATAGAAGCTAGAAGAAGAAGGTCCTTCTTTCACCAGGATGGGTTAAATATCAAAAAAGAATTAACTGATTAATAAAGAAGGGAAAAAATACAGAGTTTTGCTCATATGATGTAAAACAATCCAGTTATAACACTAGCAATAAGGCGGACAACACTAATGTCCACAAGGTTTTTGCATAAAATAAACATGCGATACATTAAAGTATTTAAAATTAGAGCATTATTCAAATAACTAATTTTTGTATAAATTTTTATTTCTTCTCTAAGTCCTTAAAATGTCAAAAATTACAAGTATTTAAATATGCTATTATCGCATCATGAATTTAAATGTGTAGCATTAGCTTTACTTCTGATAGCCACCAGGAAAAGAAAAATTACAGTTAACATCAAAAAAAGTCCAAGTTAGAAAATACAGAAAATACTATATTATTAATCTTAGCAATCTAACATTTATCCCAACATCATAAAACCAAACCATCTCTTTTTTTGATGAGAAAAGGCCTCTGAGAATTTTGTTTATATATGACATAAGGATACTTTATAGATATCCTTCATAACCCTTTCAAGAGTTTAAAATGTCATACTTATTTGCAAAGTATTTGGCTTATAAAAACCTTACACAAATACACATTATTATTGAATTGTTATTAAGGATTCAACACTGATTTTCTTTTAATAAGGATTCAACTCTATTTTTTTTTTCATAAAAGTAACAAAAAGAAAGTAATCATTACTCACCTGCATAGGTTTGGTAAGTGGATCCATTCTAACTAAATAAACTTCTAAGGTACGTTCTTTTTTCATGGGCAATGGAAGTGTTAAATAACAAAAAGGGTCAAATGTTACGGAAATTTTAGCACACTCAGGACAAACTAAGGTTGATTTGAAAAGGCCATGAAATATGTCTACTATGATAGAATCGTTTCTTTTTAAATGGTTTTCCCAGGCTTCTTCAGCAACCACCTATTTGGAAAACAGACACAAATTACAAAGCGGTACCACAGAACTAAAATAACAGTGACAATAACATTTACCTTATTTACCTTATCTGGCCTTCCATCAGCATCTTTTAATTGTATATATGGTTTTTTCCTAATTCTATTCAAATCTTCATGTAATCCATCTAATAGGAAAGCTAATAATTCTTGACAGTCCTGCTGTTGATATCCAGAGAACTGAGGTGCAAAACGTCCTACTTGTGTCTATAACAAAAATAAAACCAAAGTCAGCTAGGCATAGGATTTTTTTTTAAAAAACTACACAACTGATCCTCATTATTCATGAATCCCACAGTGTTTATTCTCCTGTTTGTTAAAATTTGTTTATAACCTTAAAATCAACTTGTGACATATTTTGTGGTCAAGTTTTGAATATTCTTAGGGAGTAAGTTGACTCATTTGATATGCACATTATCAGCTGGGTTCAAAGAAGGTGAACTTGCCTTCTAATTTCAGCTGTCATGATATAAACGAATATAATTTTTGTGGCTTATTTGGTACTTTTTTTTCTATATTTATATGTATGTTCTTGCTATTGTTGGTAATTTTAGTGTTTAACATGGTTCCTAAACATAGCACTGATGTGTTGACTTATGTTCATAAATGTAAAATGACTAGGATGTGCCTTATGGAAAAACATGTTAGATAAGCTTTGTTTAGGCATGATTTATAGTGTTACTGGCTATGAAGTCACTGTTAAGGAATAAACAATATATATATAAGGAATAAAACAAATTTTATTTTATTTAAAATACACATCTTTAAATAGAAATACAAATAAAACCAAATTATGTACTGACTGGTTGGTGGAAATGTTGTGACCAGGGACTTGGTACAATCAAACCCTTTTTCCCTGGAAATAACAGTGTAATACTTATTAATTCCAGAACATAATTACTGTGAATAATGAGAATTGACAGTACACACACACACACACACACACACATTACATTTTGTTTTGCATTCCTAGTAAGCACTCAATGAAGTGTTATCTATAACAAAATAGACCAATACATGAAATTCTTAAAATGTATTAATTTGTTTGGTTGTAGATTTATTTGTCATTAGCTGCTGTTACACTATTTGTCAAAGTATATTCTGGGTGTTTTTAATTCTCACCTCTAGGTTTTCCTATTGCTTCCTCCTGTAAACCTCTGCTAGACAGAAAATAAACGACAAGTTCTCATCCTTGCCACATTTTCATATATAGATAATTACATATCTAAAATCATCTTAAAAGTAACTATTCGACAAGATGCAAAAAAATGGTGACTTAAAGAAAGAACAAGGAGAAATTATGGCAAAGTTTTATACTGAAGACTTAAAATTTGGTAATATTTTGTTCTGGGTGAGTAGAAAAAAACTATACATTTCCTGCTTAGTTTCTATGTGTAAAAAAGACAATGAATATCATAGAGGTAACAGAAATATTTGTTTATAATACACAATTTTCCTAGTCTTTGGAGTACCGTAGTCTGAAACAGCTATGTAAATACTATTGCTATCTCTCAGTGGTGATTCTTTCACCATATCAGTGTTTCTCAATCATTTTTCACCACTGTCCCCCATGATTCAGGTCCTTCCTAGAAATATATGTTTTAAACTAGCTACCTCTCCTATCCATGGACCCTGAAATTTTATACTGCCTAACTATTCATGCACTGTTTTCTTTTGGAGGCTAACAGACTACTGTTCAAATAACAGGTACTATTCTCCCAGCTCCTCTGCCATCAACCGATTTTCATCTTCTAGGGGAATGATATAACTCTTGTTGAGAGTGCAATTTCAACACTAACCTTAAACGCTCTTGGGGTGACGTAGCTAAACTTTCCAGACCACATTTGCTTGATCAATTCAGCATAAGATTTAGCTATTTCACCTCTCATTCCTAGGGGATTGTCAAAATTCAGTTCTTCTTGATATTTATCATTGAGGAAATATTCCGTAAGTGGAGGTGTGTTGCTCAAACACTGCAAAGAATAAAATGTATTTTCAAATAAAAGTAACCATACCTATACTTTTCTTAAGACATGTTAAAATCAAGAAGGAAATAAATTGATTTGTTGTAGCATACAGAGAAAAACTTAACTGGTTTCTTATATACATAAGTTAACTGGTCAAAAAACGATTAAATGATGTACTAAACTATTCATTTCCCAAATTCCAAGTCAAGTACTTATAGTAAATAAAAATGTTAATATTTGTTTCTGTAAAATTTGCATTAATTTGAACCACAGCAAACTACCTGTTAACTGAGAGAGAAGCTCAGAGTTCTCATTCTTTCTTTTACTTCACTGGTAGAAATTATGGATTGTCTACTCACTCCAGATACCTGAAAATTAGCCTGAGTTGGTAAAAACTGAGATATAGTGCAGGTATGAAATTTAATAAAGACACAGCTGGTCCTCTGTATTTGCAGGTTCTGAAAGCGCAGCTTCGAACAAACATGGATAGAAAATATTTGGAAAAAAAAAACCACCTGTATTTCTACTGAACATGTACAGACTTTTGCCGTTATTCTCTAAACAAAGCACAACTATTTATATGGCACTGGCATTGTACTAGGTATTAAAAGTAATCTAGAGATGATTTAGAGTACACAGGAAGAATGTTCAAAGATAGTAATTCTAACACAATTGATATAAGGGACTTGAGCATTCACAGATATTGGTATCTGCAGGAGGTCATAGAACAGACCTCCCAAGAAAATAAAGGGACATTCATATTTACTGCTTCCACCATCAATTACGGTTATAAAAGAGCAGTCTTTAAACTCCATTTGGCCAACCATTTTTAGAAGGGACAATACAGACTAGCTGGGCCTAGGAAACAAACTTAAGTTACTTGAACTCTTGGTGTGTTCTTACTTTCTTCAGTTCTTTAATATCCTAATAGTCCAAATTTCTTGTATTACAAAATTAAAACTGAGTAAGTTAATTCTGCAACTCTTTCCCATTTTGAATAATTTAGTACTTAAAGCACATGGTAGAAGTACAACTTTCCCATATTAATCTCAAGATGGAATAATTTTAAGTTGATGCTACCATAAAATTTGACCTCAATATAAATCTAATATTGTTTTGTCAACTACATGGTTAGAATGTGCCATGACTGCACAGACATTTAGCTAACTTTTTTGCCCCCTACAGTAAGATATTTATCTTAGAATCAAGTGGCAGCGAAACTAGCTGCTTGCATGTAAAACAGTAAAAACCCACATTTATGTGATCTTAAATTTATATTAAAGGAAATCAATAGGCTTGGTAGATATGAAAATTCAACCAGCTGTGTTCACATATAACTTAAATGCTATATACTACAACTATATACCACCGAAGTTTATCTGAAACTCCAATATAAGCATATTCAATTTTTACTTAGTCTTTTGAGATGAATTCTGGGGCTGTTTTGTATTTCAATTATAAACCAAAATAAGCTTCATTCAAATAATCATAATATCTATTTAGGAATATTTTCTTTGGGGCTGGCACTGTAGCGTAGTATGTTAAGCCTCTGCCTCTGTCCTGTGGGTGTTGGTTCTAGACCCAGCTGCTCCACTTGTGATCCTGCTCCCTGCTGATGGTCTGTGAAAGCAGTAGAGGATGACCCAAATGCTTGGGCCCCTGCACCCATCTGAGAGACCTGGAAGAAATCCTGGTTCCTGGTTTCAGACTGGCCCAACTCTGGCTGTTGTGGCCTTTTGGGGAGTGAACCAGTGGGTGGAGGACTTCTTCGTCTCTCCATCTCTCTGTGTGTAACTATGCTTCTCAAATAAATGAATAAATAAACTTTTTTTTTAAACAGTACCTAAATTGGTAGTGACCCCTATCTCCAGACAAAAGTGAGCACTGTTATTAATATCATGGAATTTGTTACATATCTTTTAGGCAATGAAAATAATATAAACAGTTAAAATGTTTAGGGTAAGCAATAAGGGCCTTAAGAGTCATTAATATATCGTGTTCAGCTGTAAAAAGTAATTATTTATGTAAGCAAAAGGAAAGCAGTGAAAGCGATACTTTTGAATTTTCTTCCTAACTTCTTTTATATCTCAACAACACTCAATCTATAATACTCCTTTTGAGTTTCATTTTGTCTTCTTTTATACTAAATATCCTTGTAATTATGAACTCAGCACTAAGGAGAAGCACAAGCAATCTAGAATACATGATGGCTACATGGAGTATAAATTCTATCATTTACTACCTGATTTAGTACATAGGATCTATATCACATAATCAATTGGCAAAGGGGACTTTGGATAGTAATTTCCATCAATTAGCTTTCAAATCTTTTTTTATTAGTTCAAGGTTATATAAGAACATATTTTCCCATCTGTTAATATGATCACACAAAGAATCTAATTTATAGCTTCACCAAGTATCTCAAAGAACCAAGTTGTACAAACATGATTGATTTTTTTGTTTGTTTTAAAGATTTTATTGATTTATTTGAGAGGTAGAGTTACAGTGAGGAGAAGAGACAGAGAGAAAGGTCATCCATCCGCTGGTTCACTCCCCAATTGGCCGCAATGGTTGGAGCTGAGCTGATCTGAAGCCAGAAGCCAGAAGCTTCCTTTGGGTCTCCCACATGGGTGCAGAGGCCCAAGCACCTGGGACATCTACTGCTTTCCCAGGCCACAGCAGAGAGCTGGATTGGAAGACAAGCAGGCCGAACTAGAACCAGTGCCCATATAGGAGGCCGATGCTGCAGGCAGAGGATTAATCTACTGTGCCACAGTATTGGCTCCAATAAGACTGATTCCTGAACTTTGTTTTTATTTAATTATTCACATGTATCCTGATTTTGCAAAGAGCTTTCAGGTATACAGAAATATTTTTTAGCTTTCCAGAAGTATCCAGAGTGATTTAAAAAAAATGTACATCTAAATCACGTAACTTGCTTGCTATAGATAATGGTCCTTGCATGCTTTTAGATTAGAACCCCAGATAATTAGAAGGGTCTGTGTTTTGCCCACCTATGTAGATTCATCCTTTGCCAATCTTTTTTCCCTTTCTATCCATATCTGGCCTTACTTGATTATTTGTTGTTTCTTGAACTCCATACTTCTGTCACTCTGTGATTTTGCACCATTACTCTGTATACTTGAAAATGTACTCTTTTTGCCTTACCAACTTCTAACAGCCCACTGACATCGGGCATCTTGTCTATAAAGTTTCTCTTATATTATTTCCTCTGTATGTTTCCATATTGCTTAGTGGTCACTTTTACTACAGCACTTAAATTTATAATGTACTACAACCCTGATTTTTAGTTTGTCTGCCTTGGCAAATAGACTGAGACCTCCATGACAGCTTTTATATTTACATCCTCACCACTGAGTACCATGTATCACTTGGCACTTAGCATGTGTACGATAAATGTATGATTAATAAAAATGGTTTTTTTGCTTATATTTACTCATATATTTATCTGCCTGGTTTTTATTCTTTTTACTTCAACATTTAGCACAGAGTACTCAATTAAATTCTTGTTGAATGGAATATTACCAAATGTGGGAAAGATGTATTTGCTTGTTAATGAATCATCTCAAAAGTATCTTCAAGCACTTCTATTTGAATATTAAACCAAAGGAAGGGCAGAACTTATTAAAAACTTTCCCACTCTTACGTCTTTCATTCAACCCATTATCTGCTTTGCAGTAAGCCTCCACTTTGATTTTTTAGAACTCCTTGAAAAAGATACCAGTACCAATTTTCACAGTGACACTGCTGGTTTGCAACTAATTATAATTCAATACTACAAACTAAACAAAACAGAGATAGTTCTGATGATAGATAACTGCTTATAATACATGCGATGACATCACAACCAACATTTAAATTTATGCAATTTAGTCTGAAATGGGGCTAAAACAGCATTCTACTTTTGTTGAACATAGTATTTCAAGAAATTCACAGGCTACATTTTTCTAACAAATTTTACAACGCATACTAATACAAAAGTTCAATAGTCACTGTTGTATACACAAATTATGATAGTTTACGAACTAGGGTGGCACAGGCATTTAGCTTAGTGTTTAAGATGCCCATGTTCCCACACTGAGATACATAGGCTTGATAACTGGTTCTGGCACCTGACTGTGGCTTCCTGCTTATGTAGACCCTAGGAGACAGTGGTGATTGCCTAGGTAGTGGGTTCCTGGATTAAATCCTCAACTCCCAGCTTCAACTTGGCCAATCACCACACATTATGGGCATTTGGTAAGTGGACCAGTGGATGGGAGCTCTCATTCTCCACCTGTCTCTCAAGTAAAGTAAAAAAACAAAAACAAAACTAAGGTGATGCCAGACTTTTCTCCTTCATTCTGAAAACATCATTACATTAGAATAAAGTATGCTTTTAAAATAATATGAAGACCAGTAGGAACATTAAAAGCTCTCCTGACTCTGGGTAGAAATTTCAAGATATAATTAGAATAAAAGTAAAACAAAAATATATCCATGTTCCAAGTGATATTATAACAGTATTGTATGCCAGAATTCTGGCAGGACAAAGTCAGTGTTTAAAAATTTTTCATAATTACATTATACAATTATTTATTTGATCTTTCCATATGAGGCTACCTTTGAAATATGAACATCTTTGACAAGGGTGAGAAAATTGTTCTCCTGGACTTGTTGCCATTAAACATAATGTTTTCAAGAATAATGACAATTTACATAATTTTTAGTAATAAAAACCATAACCTGAATTCTAAAGCACCTAGTTGAAAGACTCTTCTACTGCATGGATATAATTTTCCTATCAGATGAGTCAGTTTCAAAGCAATTCCTTTCATATATGTAGAGATAGGAAACTTCCCTATTAATCAGTAAGGCACCTTGAGTGCTACATAATATGGATAAAAAAAAAAATCACAAAACATATGTTGTGCCTATTTGAAGACCTTTCATTCACAATGCTTTCTAGACAGTAAAATAGAACAAAACTTAAACTTTCTTAACATACATGGTTGTTTCTAGCAAAGAATGAGTACATGAATTTATCTTGAAAAACAAATAGATTATATAAACAGTAAGCATGCTATTTTGGGGTTGCTTATAAATTTTGTGACACATCTACCAGTTATTTGGAGTAATACCTCTATTAATTTATTACAGTTCAACTGCATGAAACTGACAAATGTCCAAACTTCAGTGTCAGAACTAAATCTTACAGTTCATCACCAATAAGATGAAGTTCAGATATGAAGCAATGTGCCTTTTATAAAACACATATATATCTTAAGCCACATATGTATTTTATCATTGTGCCTAGAGGTGGTCCTAAAATTGGGTAGAATTTTACAATATCATGTTAAAAACAAAGCTAATCAAATTGAAGAGAAAGATTCTGTACCACTAGTTCCAATTCTTAAAGCAAAACAGAAAGTTCAAAAAAATCATTGCATTAATCAACAGGTAAATGTACTTGTTAAAAGATTAGACTTTTATTTAAATGTTTAATGTCCTCTTTGCATGTTGTTATGCAAAAATTGTTATGAGAATTTCAAGATTTAAGGGTAAATAACTAAAATACAAATTTAGTATATGGTAGACATTTTGTCATTCTTTAATTTAACCTCTATGATTGAATGGTTGGAATTTCCAGGATACAAGCTACTAAAAAGTTGATTCATTAGGAATAGTAAGAAAGGCTGTTGTACGTACAAGTCAATTATTTATTAAGTAGAACTGACTGAGTCTCTTTCTCTAAGTGGCTTTGTGGTTCTCTGCTTGTACCTGCATATATAATTTTATATGAGAAACTGCAAGTAGTAAAAGAACACTTTAATCAGAATTAGGAATCTTAAGACATTTTCCTTAGTTTAATGTATTAAGACTGAGTCTTCACATGCACTTCCCCTCTGCTTAGAATATTCTTCTGTGATAAGAAATGCCTATTTATTCTTTGATACTCACTTTAGCATATCTTCTAAGTATTACAAGTTCCTCAGTGCCTCAAAAAACTAATAGTCCTTTATCTGGGCTAATGTTATACCTTGAAATCACTTACAGTGCACTTAAGAACAAAGTCTATGTCTCACTCACTCTTTTACCCCAGGATCTAGTACAATGGCTACCCAGCTTAACAAAGGTATGTTGAATGAATGAAAACTATAGTAGAAACACTTGCAGCAGCAGGAAAGCACTTCACCAAAATAGATATCTGAACTGCCCCTGCTACAACACTAACTTATCCAAAAGTTCTACAAGTCCAAATCATGCCTGAAGAAGTTTCCTGATGAATGAAAGTAACTATTGTGAATGGCCTAACAATTATGAAGATAAACATATATAACTAAAATTTATGTAAATGAAACATATTTATGAAAGATTGTCTTCTCTAAATCTTCAACCTGGAAAAAGACATAAAAATTTTATAGGGACTGTTTCTAAAGAAATCATTTATCAATGAATATTTGGCTACATGTATACAAATTTGTATCTAGTGCCAATCCTGAAGAATTATTTCAATAGGGAATGCATAAATCACTCAAATATTTTATAAAGTATTAACTCCATGAAAAAGTTTCTAGTTATAAATTTGCTTAACTCAAAATTCTGAAACTAGAATATTATTTGAAAAAATATGAATTTCATAAACTTCCATTATTTACTTGGAAAGATAAGACTGCATGGCACACTTTTCTTTATACACACATGCACAAATTCTATTGCTTTCCTATTACTTTCAAAAAGTTTTTCCCCTAAGTATGTTCTTATCAATAAAACTGATGTTTATGGAGTTCTCTGAAAAATTATAAATGACACATGTAAGAATTTCAATTTTGTACTTCACTATAAACTGCTATATAGGACTTTTAAAATTTGATGGAGTCAAATTTCTATATATAATCATATCTCAAGTCTGTAATCAATATATTTTAGGAAATGAATAATTAATAGCCATCCCATAACTTGCAATGAATCTGGAATTTCCCCAGTACCTGGAAAATAGTCAAAGTAATCCCCTTCAAAAAGAGAAAGTTGTCTTTTGTAATGCTGAATATGAACCACTCCCTTTCTGTTCAGGTGCTCCAGAATCCCAATTCTCAAGTGATCATGTATGCTCACTATTTTAGTAAACCGGTAACTAGAACAGGAAAGAAAACAAACTTAAATTTTTGATTACCTAAAGCTTTTGAGTTGTGTAACTCATCTTGTAAACTGACCAAAATGTAACATCATTCACAACTCTTTAAAAAATAGCTTCATCTTCAAATTGCCCAATACTAAATATAAAAACCCAATCTAAAATAAGATTCATTCTCATTTTGTTATACTTTAGAAATAAAGCCTGAAGTAATTCACAGTTAATGTCAGGTAGAATATCCTCAATCTTTTTTCTTCTTGATCTTAAAGTAAGGCAGATAAAGAATTTTCAGATATGCCATCTGTCATGACAATAGTATACACATTCTGAAAATGTACTATGTAATTCCAAAACATTGTTAATTTCTAGGATTTGGCTCAAGTTCTGTAATGAGACAGTAAGTGATAAAGGAAAAGTCGGATGTAATCTTTTACCATGAAGTACTTCAAATGTAGGCTTGTCTCATTATCAAGTTGATTTTAAAAATGAGATATTCATTTGCTATTCTCATATTTGTTATTTTTTCCCCAGGAAAGGCAAATCTCATTAGATTTGAGAGATCAACTCCAAAGAGCTCTACTTTTCCAAGTGAATGCAACTAGAGCTGTCTTTTGCTTTACATTTCCATTCTGTCCTCAAGATTTTTAAAAAGAAAAAACATGGAAGTTTAAATGGATACAAGTTTTTTTTTTAAACTTCTATTTTGGCCTTGGTACCATGTCTGCCCTCTCCCCTCACCAAGTAGTTAATGAATAGCATAGTCCATTTAAAATGTTGAAATTTTACATAAAGTCCAAGTGTTTTTAAGACAGGTTTCTTGAATTGGGCAAAGATGTTGTTCTAGCACTTTATTATATATGGTCTCTATGCTTAAGACATGAATGAAATTAAACTGCACTTAAAATCTCTGCTGTTGTCCCTTCCTTCAAATTTTATGGTATTTCTACTTCACAAACCACTTGAATTCAATGAAGAATTAAGATTCTGAGAATATAAGAACTAATGGAAAACAATTTACAGGTTAGTACTATCAATCCTTCTCCTCATCTCCCATCTGTAAGATTTAGGAAGAACTCTAAATTTCTCAAAAAGACCACCACTCTGTAACTTGTGGTGAGTACATACTGTAGCTAAAGAAATCATGATTATGTAAGAGCCACTGATATTCACATTGCAAGCAGAAAGAAACTGGATAGAGTACCTATCTCTGACAAAAATATGAAAGTCATTGTGCTAATGATTATTACATCACCACCAAGGCCATAAACTTCAGGTCAGGTATATTTACATGACATTTTAAAACTACTAGACTATGATAGCACTTGTCTGATTTAAAATTAAAAAATTTTTAGGAACAGGCTATTCAGCAAAGATTTTATGTTTAGATATTCACTTTATAGGAAGTATGCTAAAACCAAATGATTCTAATAACACTAAGAAACAAAATTGTTTTATTTTTTAAAAACCACAGCATATGAATTTTAGTTTTGATGTTCAGTATATCTCCTACTGCATGAAATTCAGTAATTCATGAGTAATTCAAAACTGCCTCACAATGAAATAAATATGAACAGCAACTTTTTATGTAACAAGACAGCTAAAGAGAAAACAATGGATCTTCATAATTTTTTGCATGCTAAGTCTTTTGCATATTATTTTCAGAAAAGGAACTTTTTTGAATAAATGAGTATTAAGAATTGTATATTTTGTTAATCTTTTAGCTTTCCTGCAAAGGCCTACAGGAGGGAATAGCAAAAAAAAATTTTTTTTTAAAACTTCATCATTATTATATTCTTTAAGCAAAACAACTAAAACATACCTTTCCATATCATTACATTACAACAGACCCATAAATCACAATAAGCTGAACCATGTGATAGCCCAAACTATGAGTGTTTCTAGTGATAGAAGATTGGTTATATTTGAAGGACATAAGCAATAATATCTCTTGTACTTAATATACACTGGAAATTCTGATTCTGTAGTTGCATTAAGCAAATATACATTGGGGCTGGTGCTGTGGCGTAGCGGGTAAAGCCGCTGCCTGCAGTGCCAGCATACCATATAGGCCCTGGTTGAGTCCTGGCTGTTCCACTCCAATCCAGCTCTCTGCTATGGCCTGGAAAAGCAATGGAAAAATGCCCAAGTCCTTGGGCCCCTGCACGCGCATGGGAAACCTGGAAGAAGCTCCTGTCCCCAGATTGGCTCAGCTCCAGCCACAGTGGCGTGAATCAGTGGATCGAAGACTTTCTCTCTCGCTGCCTCTGCTTCTCTGTAACTCTGTCTTCAAATAAGTAATAAACCTTTTTTTTTTTTAAAAGTAAATATATGAGCTATAATTTTTTTTTCAACTGGAGCTATAGTTTTTTTTTTTTAAATTAAGTTTTTGAGTTTAGACAGCTCTAAAATATTATCTGTTAAAGAGTAGGTTCCAAACATTTCCGGTAAAATGATTTTTCTAATTCAGTGCTTCTGAAACCATATGTGTAGAAGTACCATCTTTTTTTTAAAATAATTTCAAATCATCACAGATGCATACTTCTGGAAGATACAATAAAAAAAGCACTAGAAAAATCAAATTAAAATAAGCCCATTTTTCCTAGGTTTAATAGACTTAAAATTACCCAAATTGCCCTATAAGTTTTTGATCACTTAAAATTTCTGTATTTATTTCATTGTTCACCAGCACTGTTTGTCCACAGACATGTCGTGAGAAACACTGTTCTAATGAACTTACTATTGTCGGGTATTATACTAAATATTGGGGATATAAAATAAAATCAAGGACAGCCTCTGTTTTATGATTGCCATGGTGTAACAGTTACTTATCCAAGAGAAAGGGATAGAGAAGGGGGGCAAGTGTGGAAAAAGGCAAGTAGGGAGGAGGTAATAGTATACATAAAGCAGTTTGAAACAAAAAATTCTAACAATTGAAAGCAGACTTGGTTAGGGAGGTAAGCAGGCAGGATCCAGCTTGAGTTTTATTCTGTAAGTGATGGGAAACAGGTTTGAAATGTACCATTATCATAACTAAATAATCATATTTGCTTTTTAAACAATTAATTTGGAGGAGTATACTAAGTGGGTTGGAAAGGGGCAAATGGTGGAACAAAAAGATGATTTAGATTCATTTCAATAGTGCACAGAGAAGATGGTGAAGTAATGAAACAGTGTATTTGCGGCAAAAGAAAGGACAAATGGAAGTGATACTTAAAAGGTGGAAAGAACAGAATTTGGTATAATCCTCAGGTCTTTGACTTGGGTTACCATGTAGATGGTTGAATCTATGAAGTATAAGAAATCAGGATTAGTCTTACAGGACTTGTTGAGCTTGTAATTTGTGGGTTATCTTGGCAGGAACCACCATTTAATAATTACATATTGGAGGGAAACTCAGGAAGCAGAAATTATGATTGAGACAGATTTGCAATTTGTTGGTAAATAAACACATAACAATTTACCAAAGGTAAAAGGGGTAGAAGAAACCCAGCAAACAGCAAGACAAGAATGACCTTTCTGAGAACAATTTCTGTGAGGTGATATGATATTCATGGTGATAGTGATAATTAGTAGTTGATACATAATTTGACTTTGGGCCAAATACTTCAACACCTTATAATAATTTTTACAATGAAGAAACTAAGTTTCTTATCCAAAGTCACATGAGTTACAAATGATATAACTAGGATTTGAATCCAGGTAGTATAGATTCAAGTGAGACAAGGACTACTGAATGGGAGATGAGGAAGTAGGAAGAAAGCAGAGATCATTCTCAAGGTCATGAGTCCTCTTCATTTCACCATCTAATTTAAATATAAAGACTATTGTATATCTGCTGAAAGGAAGGAAGAAGGGAGGTTAAAGGTAGCCAACAAAGAGGAAACAATGTTACAAGTGTCAGGAAACTTAACAGAGGTTCCCTGAAGGTGGTGGCATAATTATGAAAACAGATACATTTTGGTATGGCACGCACTAAGTGGAAAATTGAAAGTATGTTTTATTATTGTTATTATTATTGACAGGCAGAGTGGACAGTGAGAGAGAGAGACAGACAGAAAGGTCTTCCTTTGCCATTGGTTCACCCTCCAATGGCCGCTGCAGCCGGTGCGCTGCGCCCGGCGCATTGTGCCAGGTGCTTCTCCTGGTCTCCCATGGGGTGCAGGGCCCAAGCACTTGGGCCATCCTCCACTGCACTCCTGGGCCACAGCAGAGAGCTGGCCTGGAAGAGGGGCAACCGGGACAGAATCTGGCGCCCCAACCAGGACTAGAACCCGGTGTGCCGCTGCCACAGGCGGAGGATTAGCCTATTGAGCCGTGGCACCGGCCAGTATGTTTTATTATTACAATTTTGCATATAAACTAACATTTTTGTCAAAAACTTTTTTTTAGATACTGAAACTCCTTACAAAGTATATATACTTACAAAAGCCCTAGGAAATATTCATAATAATTATATATATTTATACATAATTATACATCAAATATAATATATATAGATGAGGCAGTATTATCTGGTATACAACTGAGACATCATGGACCAGCATTATATACTGCTCAAATATCAAATGTGGCACATAACTGTGGGATTATGAATCAGCATTATATATTGTTCAAATATTATAGATAGTTCTCTTTTTAGAGTTGGCACACATGTGAAAAAAACCTTAATAGCATATATAAGACATTCCAATATATGTTTAGTGATTGTATAAACAGGATGTTTTCTGCTGAAGCAAAACAGACTTCTGATATAGGGATCTGGATGAGAAAAATGTATGAACAAGCATGAGAAGTAATGCTGTAGTCTTTACCTCTGGTAATTCTCTACTTTATGACCATATGGAAATTTTAAGTCATACCAAATAGAAATATATACTACCAAATGAAATCAAAACCCAACTCTGTGAAACCTCACTTACTTCCCCAATAGCTCTCTTTGTTTCCATGACATTAGGTTCATTATGCTTTCTATTTTATCACATATTATATCTTATTTATTTATATAGGTCTCTCATTCACTAGATCATGAATTTCCAGAGGACAGGCACTCTCTTTTTAACTTCTGCATCACCAATGTCTAGAACCATGCTTAGTAATGGATGTTTGTTGGGTCAGGTAAATAAATTAGCTAATAATAATAAAAAAGAAAATTAATTTAGCTGTTCCTAATTCCTTTGTTCTTTTCTTTCTCCAACACTAAATGACCTGAATTATATATTTTATACTTCTTAAGAACAGTGCTGGAGAAAAATCTCAAAATTTGTACTATTCTAAACTGACGACCCTAACTTCACATAAGATCTCAACACTAGTCTTGTATTTTGAAGATAGTGGAAGTCATCACATAATCAAGACACACTTACATAGGTAACACCTCCCTTTTCTCCTATTATGGCGGATATTTCTTTGTTCCACTCCAATGTTTATTGCAAGCTTTAGTCATGAGATCTCTTTCTCAGACACCCAAATTCAAATGCAATCATTTCCACGATTTTCAATACCTAGATGGCTATTTGCATTCCTGTTCCTAGGTCGATGATCTTGGATGTTTCATTGGCATCACAAACTGAACATGCCTAAAGTGAACTCAGCATCTTTTCCCCACCTGAAATCAACCCATCCTACTGTGTCCCTCCTTCAACCACTATGATTTTATTCAATGGTTATATCCATCATTTTGTACAAGCCAGAAACTAGAGAACACTTGTGGTACCCTTAACCTAACAGTAATTTGAGTGCGTTCTATATGCCAGAAGTAGTAATGGGGTTATAGCAGCGACTGAAAACAAAGAACTTCCACTTATTGATCTTATATTTATATATGTGTGTGTTTATTTAATTGGGAGTAAGGAGATATATACAAACACAATTTCTGTAAAGAGTGTGTCAGTGTGTCAGATGACCATGTGTGCTGTACAGAATGCAGGGAGAACAGTTACTATTTTAAAAAGGGTGTTTGGGAAGCTACCTGATAAAAGACACACAATCAAAGTGAAAGAGTAAAGATATAAATACTTAGAGAGGGATATTACAGGTACAGGAAAATGGAAATTCAGAGACTGTTAAAGAGGAACATTCTTGCTGTGTGTAAGGATGTAGGGACATGGGCATGGAGGAAAGGAATTGGTAGCAAAGGAGGCAGCAGCAAGTCAGATCTTTTTTTTTTTTTTTTTGACAGGCAGAGTGGACAGTGAGAGAGAGAGAGACAGAGAAAGGTCTTCCTTTGCCGTTGGTTCACCCTCCAATGGCCGCCGCTGCAGCCGGCGCACCGCGCTGATCCAATGGCAGGAGCCAGGAGCCAGGTGCTTTTCCTGGTCTCCCATGGGGTGCAGGGCCCAAGCACCTGGGCCATCCTCCACTGCACTCCCTGGCCACAGCAGAGAGCTGGCCTGGAAGAGGGGCAACCGGGACAGAATCCGGCGCCCCGACCGGGACTAGAACCCGGTGTGCCGGCGCCGCTAGGCGGAGGATTAGCCTAGTGAGCCGCGGCGCCGGCCTAGCAAGTCAGATCTTATAAAGCTTATACTTTCTCTTAAAGACTTTGGCTTTTGCTGAGTGAAGCAAGGTAGTTGGTAATAAAGGCAAAGAGTAAAAATAAATATTTAATGTTTGAAAAAGATTGGTGCTAATATAAACACAGGCTGAAGGGGTTAAACAGAAGCAAAGAAACCAGGTAGAAGTTAAACATAATATATTAGGTCGCAGAACCTTCAATTCCTTTTAAACACACTCACATTCAAATTCTCCTCATATGATCTGGCTTTTGTCTACTTCTTCAATTTTTCCTAATGCCCTAAATACATTTTTCCACATATTACTCTTTGAGTTCTTCAAACTTCGCCTCTTAGGGATTTTGCACTTGCTTTGGTTCCATCTAATAACTCTCAGCTACCTTTAACTCAACTAACTCCTTGATCATGATTCAAATGGTACTTTGGGTGAGTATGATAACCCAGTACAAATTTGTTGCTCTATAGGCTCCTGTTATTTACTCACAACATTCCACTTTTTTCCCTTCATGAGGCTTATGATAATTTGATTGACTTCATATTTATCTCCCTCCTCCCAAGTAGACTGTAAATTTCAATTTAACAGTTCACCACAGTATAATTAATGTCTATCAGAGTAAAAAGCATTATTAGTAAGCCCTAAATATTTGCTGATAAAATAATTTCAAGAATATATCAAATGGAGGCCGGTGCCGTAGCGCAGTAGGTTAATCCTCTGTCTGTGGCACTGGCATCCCATGTGGGCGCCGGTTCGAGTCCCGGCTGCTCCTCTTCCAACCAGCTCTCTGCTGTGGCCTGGGAAAGCAAAAAAGTAGAAGATGGCCCAAGTCCTTGGGCCACGGCACCCACATGGGAAACCAGAAAGAAGCACCTGGTTCCTGGCTTCGGATCAGCTCAGCTCCGGCTGTTGGGGCCATTGGGGAGTTAACCAATGGAAGGAAGACCTTTCTCTCTGTTTCTCTCTCTCTCACTGTCTGTAACTCTACCTCTCAAATAAATAAATAAAATCCTAAAAAAAAAGAATATATCAAATGATCACCTACAATGCTTTGAAGATAATGCTCTGAATGATTTCAGATTTTTGAAAGTCCACCTCATCAACAAAATAGTAAAAATATTCACCAGTGATGCTCAGAAAAATAAAAGAAATTCTAAGAGGAGTGCTTAAATAGCTTTGAACACTCATCATCAAATGAGTAAGTGTGCATTTAACTTTTTAGAGAAACTGCTTTGAATGATGCAATACTACTACTTCCTAAGGGGATAATTGTATATTATGGAAGCCATTTATTTAGCAATTACATAAGAGCATTTTTAGTGGTTAAAAACATTATGAATATGCTTAATGTCAGAGAACTGTACACTTAAAAATGGTTAAAATGGTAAATTTTGTTATGTCACCAAAATAAACCATATTTAAGGGCATTTCTTATAAGTTGATTACTATAATTTTGAGGAAAAAATATATTATGTCACATTCTAAATAGAAACCTAGTTTTAATTCATTTACTGACTTGTACTAGAGACTGGGAAATCACTTAAACTTTGCTTGCCTCAGTTTTCTCATTAATGAAGTAGAGATACTTATGCCCAAACTCATAGACCTCAGTGAAAAGGAAATTAAGAGAGTGAAATTGATATGAAGAACAATTGGTATTATGCAAAGAAGGGTCCTGCTATTAGCAGAGGCTGAAAGATTAAATTCTGGGCTATTAATGCTTCAAAATGGGTTTATATGAGAACTAGCCATTCATTATTAATTGAACAATGGTTCCAGTAACCAACTCATTGATGCTCTCCCTGCTTGGAATAATACGATTTATAAATAACTTCTAAGAAGTGATTGATAATATTTAGTAATTGATTCCCACATATATGGTACTGAAATACTGAATTGAAATATATTATTTTCAAAGTGATAGTGACACTAATGAAGTAATCATATGTAACAAGCATCATCACAAACTAATCCACTTACAAACCAAAAAAGAAAGATCCTCCGCCTGTGGCACCAGCACCCCGGGTTCTAGTCCTGGTTGGGGCACCAGGCACTAGTCCCGGTTGCTTCTCTTCCAGTCTAGCTCTCTGCTGTGGCCCGGAAAGGCAGTGGAGGATGGCCCAAGTGCTTGGGTCCCTGCACCCGCACGGGAGAATAGGAGGAAACACCTGGCGGCTCCTGGCTTCAGATTGGTGGAGTGCCGGCCATTTCGGCCATTTGGGGAGTGAACCAACAGAAGGAAGACCTTTCTCTCTGTCTCTAACTCTGTCAAATAAAAAAAAAAAAAAGGAAGGACGGAAGGAAGCAAGGAAGAAGATGGCCTCAAGGTGAATGAAATTAAAAGAAAAAAACCTTAAATAGATGAGGGACTTTTGGTAATCATGGATTTAACTTATGAGACTCTAAATGAAATTTAAAAGAAATAGGCAAAAGACAACAAGGTCCTAGGAAAGATTTAATGTAGTTTTCACTTTTTCAAGAATCAGTCCAATCTCCTTATATTTTCTAATGTTATTCAATAATATTAATTTATAAAAATTTAGAATATAAGCCCAAAACACTTTAGTATCATCTGATCAACAGCGTTTCATGGTGTTACTACTCACTGAGGAAAAAAATATCTTAAAAGATTTTGACCTTAAGAAAGGAAGTAAGCTGTTTGATTTTAAGTAGTACAAGTAAACTTTTTTTTTTTTGGTTAGGGGGTTGGAAGCAAATCTGTAGTTCCCATTATGTTTTCCATTCATATACAAATAAAAGCCCTTGGAATAATTATTCAAACCAATACAGGATACTTCTGTCAAATTATAACTGCTGATTTAAGATGCCATCCCTGTAATGCAATAGTCATCCCACTTCCCTTGGTATCTGTTTGGGACAGGTTTCACAAAACCCACAGGTACCAAAAATCCATCGATGCTCAAATCCCTTACATAAAATAGCACAGTATTCGCATGTTACTTACACAATCCTTTGGTATACTCTCAATAGTCTCTAGATTACTTATATAACATCTAATGCAATGTAAATAGTTGTTACATCATCTTGTTTAGGGAATAATGATAGGGAAAAAAGATCTGCACATGTTCAGTAGAGGTGCAACTTTTCTTTCCTGAATATTTTCTATCCACATTTGGTTAAATCTGGTGACGAGGAACCTGCACATATTGGGTATAGGGGAACACAACTACATTATTAAACTTGTATTCATCTTTTATAGACAGGGTAATGTTAAACCATTTTGATTTTAGAATAAAAGGTAATTATCTAAAACTCTTTAAAATAATCTCCTTCTATGTCATGACTCCATGTCATTTTTACCATTATAGAATTTGGGATAGACAGAACATTTACCAGTCTACATTAACACAAAACTAGAAATGTTAATCCTAAAGAAGTTTGCTTACTAACTACAAACATGAAGAACAGACAAAGCAGATTGTCTTGTCTCATCTGAGATTAAGAAAGGCAAATTTTTATGACAAATTGTTTGCCAGTACACAAAGGAAAAGCATTCTCTTTGAGATACCATTTCTGCCCTAGTTGTGAATATGACATTCTTATAAAATTATACTACATACACTTTTTTACTAAAATCATCTGCCTCAGAATGTAGGTTTTCCTTTTCCAATCTTGTTTCTCCTTTCAGAAAGGGATACTTGTCCCTCTAATCTAAACAAAGGGAAAAGTCAAACACTGACATCCATGTTCAGAGAGTGAGTGATTCTGATGCAATTAAAACTGTTTTCCTTATTTTTGTTTTTGCTTTTATCAAATAGAAATACCTGACTTAGCTGTCATCTGACAGAAGATTCAACATATTTTTTAGGATAGTTTGCTATGCAATTTTTGGCACATAATGTTGAAGGAACTCAAATAACTGGGATTAATAGCCTGAGTTAAACTAAAAAATTTGGCCTACAAAGAAGTAGTTCAAATTTTTAGTTAGCCACATTCTCTCAATTTATCAGAACAAGTCATTTTCTTTAAGATCCTGAACAGTTTTTAAAGACTGTTTAATGTCTTGGGGTGAAGTTTTTTGTTTTAATTGAAGCTTTACTCACTTAAATAGAACGTTGGTAGTTTGAATAAAATAAAAGTTTCATGTTTGACTACGTTTCTGAGAATCTGTATTCTAATAAATGCAAAAGTTTCAAGTTGACAGCAGGGTAGCATTATATTTAATTCTAAGCTATGTAGCAATGTTACATATAAATAATAGCTTTAATAATGACTTATTCACTGTTTTACAATGCAATGAAGTTCTAGCTTTTTAAACAATGTTATTTCTATGTAGTATTACTTTCTTTCAAATTAAGTCTCAAAGAAACCTTCTATTTAACCTTCTGCTGAATACACGGAATAAACTTTTTCCTAATTCAACATATCATAGAAAACATCTGACTTTGAAATTGCTCGGAATCCCAGTTCATTTTATATTTTATGACAATAATGAACAAATCCTTGATTACTATCATTTCTTCCAGTGATGTCCTAGAATTTAAGGAGCCCTATGATGTCCAAGTAAAGTTTTAAAACAACCATCTTACGCTGTGCTGCTTTCCAGTGGAAAAGACCACATCACTCCCTTGCTTGAAATCCATCTGAAGAGTTGCTTCTTCCAGGAAGCCAATCATGAGCCTCCTAGGTAGGCCTTGACAATGAGAAAGACAAGGGTTGGAGTGCTCCTGAATCTTCTGAACTAATGCTAATTAAAATGAACTCCAATAACATAAATTCTAAAACCTAGACATTCTCTGGAGGGAGCAATAGATTTAGGGTACTAGAGAACTATTTTGTTATGTTATGTATACCACCAGGACACAGCGGTATATACCTATAAACCATAACTGCAAGGTGAGGCTGAGGTGAGGGGATAACCTGAACACAAGAATTTTGAGTTTCGGAGTGTCTTACAGATTGAATACCTATGAACAGTTCTACTTTATTATGTCCCTTGCTTATCAGGTTTGCCTAGGAAGAACACAGTTCAGGATAGAGATTAATACCACAACTGCGATAATACTAAGGAGGGAAAAACATATTTTGTTCTTCTCTGATCATAAGGTCTAGTCAAAATAAGACTTGTAAGAAAGAAGAACAAACATAGGGCCCATGGAAGACAGAATCTTTCCAGAGCTACTGTGCTTAACTCCGTGAATTGAAAAAAAAGGGGACAGTATGACTCCAGTATCTATTCAGTATTTATGATGTACAAGACTATTCTAAGAGCTTTATATTCTTTGTCTCATATAAAATCTGCAATACAACTAAGATACGGTTACCACTATTTTCTAGTCATCTTACAAGAAAAATTAGTAAATAAACTGTCAAAGTTAACACAGTTAAGAAGCAGAAAAGCTACGCTTTCCTAGGTAGCCACAGACTGGGCTCAACTATATTATTAATATTTTATGCATGAGTTTGTGTGCTTAAAGCCAGAGAATGGTTTTCAACTTGTTCTCAGAGTCCTGGATCCATGAGAATTTTTTGAGGATATCAAGGAAAATAATGGAAAGCATATGGAGTTCTGGGCACTCCACCCAACCAAAGCAATTTTACTATCTCTGTTCAAATACTGTGGATACAATTAAACTTTCCTCATAACATTTAAAGACAGGTTTTAATGCTGAAAAGTAAAAAGTTTGAAAATCTTATTATTTAGGCTGTAATCTTTATAAGGTCAAGATCTACTTAAAAAAATCTCCCAAATGAGGGAAGGTACTTATAAAAGTTTGTGGAAAATGGAATAAAAATGTAAGTTTTGGTACCAAAACAATTGAACAATTTTAACAATGCGTTTTCCATGAATTTTTTGAAGATCCCTTGTATACATGGATTTCAAATGTTTTCTCATCAAAATAAACTTACTTTTAAACTCCATCTTCCATGTACTTTTTGAAGTACCCTTGAATGCTTAGCACTAAATAAATATTAGCTTAATAAACTGAAACTACATGGCAGCACTATAATCACCAAGAAAAGCTAATACTCATTCATACCATTTGTTATATCAGAGAAAATCTTGAGTAGCATATAACAATAATATTAAATCACACTTAGGCTTGTATTGCTTAGTTTGTAATCATAGGCAACCAAAAAATTTCACTATTCTCAGGATGGCTGATAGGCTAAGCATAAGCCACTTTCACATAAAAAACAGGCCTGCTTGTCACAGTCATTTTTTTAGATATATCAATAACTGTATCATCTAACATACTAAAATGATTACCATTTTTAGGATAATTGAATTAATAGGTTACATTAAAATTCATCACCAACAGAAACATTTCTAATATTGTCTGAAGATCATAAAAACAATTTCTTTTAAAGTTACAAGGAAGCTTGAAAGAAAGCCTAACTGTGGAGCCAGTATCTGAAAAAATATCAGAAAGTAGCTGTTATTTACTTATAACTCTTTTCACCTGTGGACCTATGAACTTAAATGGATGTTCATGAAACAGGAATAAAGGCTACCAGCATCGTTCAGTATTTCCTCTCACTGTGAATTTTCAGCTTGAGAGCTGACATTTAAATTTTTCAGCTTGAGAGATGACATCGAGAATTTTTATGAAAATAAACCTAACGTCCTAGATTTCCTAATTGTGGGTTTGCATTAAAAACCAAAAGCTATAAAAATAAAGTCTAATTTTTCTCTTCAACTTGTTTTAGAGTTGGTTTTCCAATTAAGATAAAGACATGAAATGATATCCATTGCATAAAGTACTCATTGCTGAAATTTTTAATCAAAAAGTTTTCTTTATGATCATTACTATAAAATTATAAACCATTACCCTTATGACATTTCAGATGAAGGTCAGC
The DNA here is from genome assembly GCF_051225735.1 of Oryctolagus cuniculus. Lineage (NCBI taxonomy): Eukaryota > Metazoa > Chordata > Mammalia > Lagomorpha > Leporidae > Oryctolagus > Oryctolagus cuniculus. Next base: position 64,679,972 of record NC_142877.1, on the reverse strand, counting down.
AATAGATATACTGATTTATTACAGTAAAATAGCTCCGAACAAAATCAAGATGAATAAAACAAAATTTCTCATACCTTAAACATAATAGATAATATACAAGGAAAGTAAATAAATGCCAAATCTAGCTCAATGTGGTTGGTTAAGAGATTTAATTTTAACACTCATTTTTCAGACGCTAGTTATCCCTATGGAGATAATACTAAACAGGCTACATTGAAGGCATAGAAACAGAATGGACTTTTTTTTTCCCCACAAGGAATTTAGTCTGAATGTTGATCAAAACTTTCAATGAATTATTAAGCCTCTTTTCTCTTCTGACACACATAAATTTCTCATGCTTATACCATTAAAAACATCTTTTGAAAAAGCACCTAGATTGGTTTTCTATACCAAAATATAATTAAAAAAAGGCTTTGGCACCAAAATAATTTTGGCAGTGCAAGGATAAGGATTTAAATAAAAATTAGTATGACTTGGTAATCTAAGAATAGGGATTTTTGTATCCACTGTTTACATAATATATTTTCTAGAGATGGTAATGAAGATGATTTTTAGTGATCACGGAGAATAGTCTAAACAGAAATCCAAACTCAATTATAATTTGCTTTCCCAATCTATCTCTGAAAGCTTAGTACCAATGTCCTTCAGTTTTTTATCTAAAGAACTATCAGGATAATAATACATTTTGCCTTGTTCTCTAAGATGGTCTTCTTTTCTATCCTTCTAGAAAAATAAAGCAAAAATTTAAAATGTCTTATATTTAACTAGTGCTAGAATCCCAGTACTAGTTTTGAATAAAGTAACTCACTTTATGAATTGTGTTATTCATTCATATATTTAATGGAAGAATTTATTAACCTATATAATATTTGTTTCAGCAAATATGTTATTTTCCCAAGTGGCTCAGCAGCAAACCAACAAAGGAGAGACTGATGATATAAGCCCCCTCTTCTCTAGGTTCTAAAAGGTTGATAATTCTCAGACTACAGAATTCTGATGGTAAAATTTTAATCTTCTAAGAATGTTATAAGGACAAGTCTATTTTAGGAGATAGCTGGATTCATGACAATGTTCAAAAGGTCATTTAGAATACTGGACAGTAGAGACATCCTTTTCTCAGTTAATCAAAAATTGTATTAACATCCTTATCAATCCATACTCTACATTTAATCTCTATCTTTGGAAGTTCCTTCCTTGGAATAGGTGATTCAGTATTAAACTATGAATACAGAACAAAACTTCAGATTTTAAACTAAAAATTCAAAATTCACCAAAAGGACAAAAAGTATTAAAATCAAATATCAAGAATGTTCTATCATTATTTGGGTGCTTTATTTTTTATTTTTTATTTTTTAATTTTTTGACAGGCAGAGTGGACAGTGTGAGAGAGAGACAGAGAGAAAGGTCTTCCTTTTGCCGTTGGTTCACCCTCCAATGGCCGCCGTGGTCGGCGCGCTGCGGCCAGCGCACTGCGCTGATCCGATGGCAGGAGCCAGGTACTTATCCTGGTCTCCCAATGGGTGCAGGGCCCAAGTACTTGGCCATCCTCCACTGCACTCCCTGGCCACAGCACAGAGCTGGCCTGGAAGAGGGGCAACCGGGACAGAATCCGGCGCCCCGACCAGGACTAGAACCTGGTGTGCCGGCGCCACAAGGCGGAGGATTAGCCTAGTGAGCCGCGGCGCCGGCTTATTTGGGTGCTTTTCTTTTTTTTTTTTTTTTTTTTTTTTTTTTTTTTTTTGACAGGCAGAGTGGACAGTGAGAGAGAGAGACAGAGAGAAAGGTCTTCTTTTGCCGTTGGTTCACCCTCCAATGGCCGCCGCGGCCGGCGCGCTGCGGCCGGCGCACCGCGCTGATCCGATGGCAGGAGCCAGGAGCCAGGTGCTTTTCCTGGTCTCCCATGGGGTGCAGGGCCCAAGCACCTGGGCCATCCTCCACTGCACTCCCTGGCCACAGCAGAGGGCTGGCCTGGAAGAGGGGCAACCGGGACAGAATCCGGCGCCCCGACCAGGACTAGAACCTGGTGTGCCGGCGCCACAAGGCGGAGGATTAGCCTAGTGAGCCGCGGCGCCGGCTTATTTGGGTGCTTTTCAAAACAGAATTTTATCTATAAAGGAGAAACTGAATAACCAGACCTCATTTTATATACAGTGATAATGATAAAAATTAACCTTTCATTTCTTCAGAATCAAAGATGAGACTATTTAACAAGTTAAGTGGGAAGAGGGTATAGAGTAAAACAGAAAGAAAAAAAAGCTTTATGGACATATAAAGGAAGGGGAAAGGGCAGGAATTCCTTATATTCTCAAATTAAAAGACCTTTATTGGAGGGCAATTTGTTATAATACATGTACAAAAGGAGGCTCACAAAGTTTCCCATTTCTAAAATCTGAATTTCTCATTAAGCTTAAAAAAAAAAAAAAAGCAACAGAGTTTAGAGATCTCACTAGCTTTTTTCTCCCTTCTCAGGGAAACTAAATTTTCTATTTGGAATTATATTTTTTAATGAAGTGACATTTAATCTTTTACAATACAATCATCAATCACATGTCACCTAACTGAGGAAAACAATACTACCAGCAGAATGAATGAGCCAAATGTGTATGCTAAAATCTACCATTAGAATATAAACACTCAAAACACACATAATACTCATGTTCTGACATGAAAAACCCAATTCTATTGTTTTTATACAATATGATTTAATGATTTCTAGGAAAAACAAGTTTCACTTTGGAGAAACCTACCTGAATAGCTGAGTTCATGAAACATGTATTTCCCAAGTTACTTAGGCCACAGAGGCCTGGCTGTTCATTGTTTCTTCCAGGTTCTGAATAATCATAGTTCTTATAAGCAGTATATGATGGGAGACAGTAATTTGAGTTTTTCACACTGGAAGAAAAAAAATTTCATCATGCAGCCAGTTATACTAAAATAGTTATAATGAAGGGAGCTTTAAATGAAAGTGATCAATTATAATTTCTTTCATAAAGCACTTAATTCAGGTACTTTTTAAGACATGAATCTCAAAAAATTAAGGTACATTTTATCCAATCAATAAAATTATTGCATTATATATTACACCAACCAATACAAACCACTATTATATCTTTCTACCCTTGATTAGCTGGAGCAGCTTCACAGCTTGCTCCATCCTTCATTGCTCCATCAAACTTAAAACATTCAGATTTTAAACACCACCCACAGCAATAAATCATCTCATTTATAGCCCTTTTGCATCCTGCCACTGTAATAAAATGAGGACAGTAACAGGAAGAGTTTATGCTTTAGTTACAGGTGAGAGAAGAGATTTCCAAAACCACTGTGACATCACTGTTCTGATGTATTAAAGATTCTATCTATAGTTTCTATGCTAGACCAGCAAAACCAAGTATTCAAATGTGGAAAAAATAAACAATCCTGCGATCAGGAATTCAATTATTCTCCTATAAGCAGGTACATCCTAGTATTATCTTCCTTTTCTTTCTTCTTGTTTGTTAGAATAATGCAATTTATTTAACTAGATAAATATAACCTTAGGATAATTTTACTACTGGTATCATAAATGTTAAACTCATGTTTTAAAATTAAGAAAATCAGGATACTTTTAAAGAATAAAGAAGCCAATAAATGAGTCCTCTTTTATATAGCACATCTCTGGAGAAGAAACAGAAACAGATCTTCCATCCACTGCTTTACTCCCCAGATCCCTGCAGCAGTAGGGGCTGAAGCCAGGAACTAAGAGCCAGTAACTCAATCCAGCTCTCCCAAGTTGGTGGCAGGAACCCAAATACCTGAGTCATTACCAAAGCTTCTCAGGGTGTTATTAGCAGGAAGCTGGGTTTAGGAGCCAAGGCTAGGTATCAAAACCAGATACTCTTAATATGGGACATGGGCATCTTAACTGGTGTTAAGGCCAAACACTTGCTCTTTACTTAATTTTTAATAGAATCTCTCTCTCTCAAGATTTATTTATTTATCTGGAAGTCAAAGTCAGAGAGAGAGAGAGAGAGAAAGACAGAGAGATCTTCTATCTGCTGGTTCACTCCCCAAATGGCCACAACGGCCAGCGCAGGCCTAAGCCAGGTCCCAAATGGGTGCAGGAACACAAGCACCTGGGCAATTTTCTGCTTCTCTCCCAGGCCCATCATTAGGGAGATGGATTGGAAGCAGAGCAGCTGGGACATGAACCGGTGCCATATAGGATGCTGGTGTCTCAGGTGGCAGCTTTATCCTCTACACTATAACCCCTGCCCCTAATAGGATCTCTTACAAAATATTTCTGATGGATACTTTAGATGTGACTCAATAGAATACTTTGTTTATTCATTAGAACAAACCTGATTGAGAATCATGTATTAAATTTGATGCTTTAGTAATGATGCTAAAAACAAATGATAATATAAATAAAATTTTATAAGTAAACACAATGAATCAGTAATTTCAACAATCTCAACTGGCTACAATTTATTCCTGGTATTACTTTTAAAGTTTTTTCCAGGTTGCATTATGGTATAGTGGGTGAAGCTGCCGATTCCAACATCAGCAATCCCATATGGGTGCTGATTTGTGGCCCAGCTGCCCCATTTCCAATCCAGTTCCCTGCCAGTGTCCTGGGAAAAGATGGTCCAAGTGCTTGGGCTTCTGCTAACCACATGGGGGACCCAGATGAAATTCCTGGCTCTTGCTTGGCCCAGAGCTAACCATTGTGGCCACCTGAGTGAACCAGCAGATAGAAAATCTTTGTCTATCTCTTTCTCTATGTAACTCTTTCAAATAAATAAATAAATCTTAAAAAGTTTTTCCTTATTTCAAATATTTTATTAGCTCATATACTATACATTCACTTTATTATATAATTTTAATGGAATAATGCCGCTGCCTGTTCTAAGAACGCATTTACCAAACACATGTACACATACACACTAAACAGGTAAACCACAGAAACTTCAGCCTAAAATTATACACAAAAGGCTAGCTCCGTAATGTTTTGCACTGTCGTTCTGCCATAAATGAAAAAGCCCAACTCCCCAAAAAGTGATCTGCCCTAAGATTAAACGAACATAGCAGACTCCAAAGGAGCACATCTCTGGTTAATTCAAATATACAATTTTTCATCTTGTAGGTATTTACTTGATCTGAGCTAAAATAAAAAATATAAAGCAAAATTATAGAATTCAAGTATCTCCTTTTTTGTAGATTATTTCCTCATGATTGGTACTTTATTTTATATTCATAGTAACTAATAATGTGCAAAACACCTACTAGCAATTTGAAATATGGCCATTCATGATTTGATTATAGAATCTGCTATGGATGCACACGACAAAAAGCTGAAGAACAACCAAAAACCCTTTTCTCCTTGCATTAATACGAGTTGTGCTAAAAATTAAGGCCCTCTGTACTACTAAAACAAGTAAAGCCTTTATTTCCTACACATTCTATGCTTTACATATATTCTGGTTCTAAAATTGTAGTAAAATTTAACCAGCCAGACACAGGAAAAGTATGTCCAAATACATGCTAATGCCTACACACATGCACAAACACACAGACACACACATACACATACCACACAAAGCCAAAAAGCACATTTATATGCTCATTCTGTGAGTATTCAGACATCCATCTCTTCCCACATGCAATGCAGAAGGATGCTGCAAGCCCTACTCTTCTTTGCAGCAACATGGTGAAACTTGATGGGATAGGAATTCTTATTTGCAAAGTAACTTTTGAGTCTGGGTTTTAAAAACTGGAATCCTTAAAGGAAATCTACATTTGGTCATTTGTAATCCATGTCAGGTATGTTTCAAAACAAACGTTAAACTTTGTCATAAAATTACCAAAAGCAGCAGCTGATTGTATTTTAACACGACACACAGAAAGGTAGGCCCTTGAAGATAATCTACCTCTATTACTTTCACGACTATTTTTGCTAACTTTTCCTACAGATCTTTCTTTGAGGTTATGCTATTTTGCAAGAACAAACATTTTACAGAAATGTTACTGAGAATCTTAATTCTAGATTAATTCTGTATTATAAATCTATGCTATTTAATGATGACACATTAAAAATGCAACAATCTTTTGTAATCTAGAACTTTACCTTTCAATAAAAATTTTAGATTGGCTTTTCAATTAGTACTGACATTTGACACTACAAACATCATAAATATATAATTTAACTCTGATAACTATAATTATGCTCACTTTGCAGTTAGTGAAATGATGCTTTCAGCTAAGTAACTTATCAAGACCCACTTGGCTAGCTCTGGTGGTCCTCAAAATCCACAGTTCTCGTGGATAGCTTAATCTCATACAGGGAATAATTTCCCCTGCAAATAAAAGATTTAAGTGAATGAACAGATAAATAGAAATGTGTTCTGATGTGGAATAACAAAGTTGAGACAACAAAAATATTTTTAAAGGCAGTGTTAGTAATATACCAAAGCAAATATACCAAGAGAAAAATGTAGGTAATAGAACTATTACTAGATAAAAGAATCTTGCAGATACTGAAAATGTACATAAATTACAACTGAAGCAATAACAAATACCTATGGATTCACATGTAAATTACTACATAAAGCCAAAACCCCTTTGCATTCCAGAAATTAATTTTTCACAATTATTAGTTTTTAATAAAGCTTTTATTATATGTAAATGAAATAGTTCCAAGTACACTTTGTTATTACCTTTGCAACAATATTCTTATTTCTTTTTTTTTTTTTTTTTTGGACAGGCAGAGTGGATAGTGAGAGAGAGACAGAGAGAAAGGTCTTCCTTTTTGCCGTTGGTTCACCCTCCAATGGCCGCCGCAGCCGGCGCGCTGCGACTGGCACATCACGCTGATCCGAAGCCAGGAGCCAGGTGCTTCCCCTGGTCTCCCATGCGGGTGCAGGGCCCAAAGACTTGGGCCATCCTCCACTGCACTCCCGGGCCATAGCAGAGAGCTGGCCTGGAAGAGGGGCAACCGGGACAGAATCCGGCGCCCCGACCAGGACTAGAACCCGGGGTGCCAGCGCCGCAAGGCGGAGGATTAGCCTATTGAGCCGCGGCGCCGGCTAAATATTCTTATTTCTAGAAATGAAAATTTTATATCTTAGTAATGCATAAATGTAAGATTGCTCAAGTCAAATCGGTAAACACATTTCATATAAACTCACAAATCATAATTACTGGTTTTAATATATAATTTATATTTGTAGGACATTTTCACATACATGAAGTTTCAAAAAATGTACTTATCTACAAAAGTCACTACCTATTTCACACACTTTTAATTAAAGAAATTATGCTCTTTCCATCTGAAGTCTTAAGTTACTACTTATTTCAACAAGGTCAATAAAAATTGAGAAGTTCTATATAAAATAATTGTTTACATAAAGATGGTGATATTTACTAAAGCTTTTAAAGGCAAAAACAAGCAAAATAAGCTTTCCATTTCATCAATGCTTTAATTCCATTCCTAAGAAAAGTACTCATAGAAGTTACTTTTAAGTTCAAAATGATCACAGAAAAACTGAGCTTTCTGCTATTGAAAGTGCCTAACAAGAAAGGACTGTTTTATGTCTAAGTTAGACAGATAAACTTAAAAAATAATCTAGTCATAATAGAATCATCAAACATGTTCTAAAACTTAAGACTCCAATTCCTCAAATTAGTTTCTGCAATCAGAAGTTCTGAAATTAGATAGTACTGTAATATTTTTACTACGAATGGGAAATAAGACAAAAACAAACACACCAGACCACATACACTAATACAAGGTTACTTCATAAAAGTTCACAGAAAAATGTAACTAAAAGATAAATTTTGGTGCCAAAAACTCTGAAATTCATATAGTTTTAATATGAATTTCTATGAACTTTTTAAAGACCTCTCATATAGTAATTCTGATCAAATACAGTTTATTTCCAATACAGTCTACAAAGAAACTTAAAAATCTCTCCAAAGCATGACTACAAATACATATTATACCTGTAAATGAATTCTTTTATAGTAAATGTGGGAGCCACCTGCAATTGGTAGAAAGACAAGCAATATTTTATCTCCTATTAAAAAAATTAGCTTTGATGAATTATAAAAGTCATACGAAATACAACCAAATTATATGAAGATATTTGTTTTTACTCTTTTTGCATGTGAATATACATTTTTAAATAGAAGAGAATATATCACACTGTAATTCTGGATATTCACAGTGTCTTCAAGATTTCACTATTACATTACAATGTAATGTAAATATATATGCTGCACAGCTTTTTATGAATTACTTTAAAAATAATGTGAAAGTTAAAAATTTTTCACACTAGCAAATCCTTGTAAGAAAAAATACTGTTTAATTTTTCTCCATGTTTCTGAGGTGGGATATGCATGGATATTTTTATGGTTTTAATGGTAAAAATGAACTCTTACATATTTATTCTTTATTTAATTTTTATTCTTTATTTAATTCCTTTGCTTTTAGGTTATTTGCTTATTTTCTAATTATCTTAGAAAATTTTTCACAATGATTTTGAACTTGACATGTTAAAAATATTTAACTTATATCACCTGTAATCAGTACTTTTTCCCCATTTATTTGTCTTTTATATGTCTGACAATTACCTTGGATTTAAAATTCTAAAGGAAATTTTCAACAATGATCCAATGTTCTCAACAATCTTTCATGGATAATCTTGACTATTCTCTGCTAGACTAGAAACATTTTTTAAGTCACATTAAATCTTTTATATACAAAGGTCTGTTTTTGAGATGTCTGAGTCCACTGATCTGTAGGCATATTCGTTATTATATATATATATACACATCTTTATAACAAGTTGTGATAATTAATAGAAATAACCCTTTCTCATTATTTTCCTCTCCAAAATAATTTTAGCTATTGTCACTTTTTAAAATTCAGACAATTGTTTTGCATCATTTTGTTAAAGTTTCTTCCCAAGATGTGAATTGTAAGGGGAAATTAAACTTATAATTTCAATTATTAGTATTATTTTACAGATTACTTTACAATTAACTTCAGTCTTTTCGAGTTTACTCATTGGAATAATCAGATGCCATTTATGAACTGGACACATCATGCCATTATTTACCTAAACACTGGGAATATATAAATAAAAATAAATATATATACAAGAAATAAGAGCACAAACATCTTGAGATCTAATTACTTCCCATAATTTTATTAGGCTAAACAAATAATGAATGCTTTTAATGTTTTTCAATAAAATAAATATGTCAAATCTCAAAGTAATATACCCATAGTCAGATGTTATATGCGAAGCTTAAGAAATTTTCAACCTTTTTTCTTATGGCAATATAGCATCACATTCATATAACTTCTATAAATATTCTATGAATTTTATTTATGGTGGGGTAATTGTTTCTCTGAACTTCTTTAAGAAAAAAGTGCTTTATTCATTAATATAAAAATCTGTGCACTCTCTACTTTAGAATTACTCATACAAACTTTTTAAAATACTCTGTTATATAGGAGATTAGTTCTAAAATATCTGAAGTTTACATTTTTCTACAAAATTAAGTTTTAATACTTTTATGTATATTTCAATATTAATGTTTAGAATGTGAAATTCTCAAAGTGGCTTATTTCTTTCAATAAACTATTGTAGTATATGTGTTAAATCAAGAACTAATTTATAATTGATTTTTACTTCTTGTGTAATTACTCATGGAAGAACTGACCAACAATTTAAAAGAAAACCAATTTTAATGTAGTGAGACTTTTATCCTAAATTTTAGATACAAAAGACTTTTTGCAACCACAATAGGGCGATCAATTAAACAAAGAGTTTTTAAGATTCAGTGCTTACTTTCTGTTGTTGATGTTGTTATAATTATTTGATAGAGATGAAGGAGAGATCTTTGGTAAAGTTGAAAAATTGGATGCACCTGGGGACCTTTAAAAATATGAAAATGTTAAATTAGATAAAAAATGAAGATTTAAAATTAATTATGAAATAAAGAAAAGAACTAACAGATGACAATGTTGTAGTAAATGAATGCTGGAAAACAGATTTATGAGCAAAATCACTTAAATATCCTCTGTTTTTCAATTTCCAGTGTATTTTTCCTTATAAAATATAATGATACACAAGGGGTCTATTTTCAAACAAAATTGATCAAATTGAATTTACAACTTACATTATTTCTCTAAGTCTACTAACTCAATATACCAATTTCTTAGTTTAGGTAATCATAACTAACATTTTACAATCAATTTAAATAAAGCAATGGAACTAAAATATTTCACTTTGTTTCTCAGTAGTTACCATTGTCATTTTAATAGTACACAAGACTAATAGTTCAGAGAATGTTACCAATTTTTAAAAGTAAGACAATGAGGATAGAACAGCATAAGAGAATTCCAAACATAATACCAAGAAACAGTATTTGGCTAACATTACCCCTGGAAAAACTGGAAGAAAAATATCAATCTAGATAGATATAAAATATCTCACTAATTCAGAATCTTTTGGAGAACTCTCAATCACTACTGGCTTTTAATCATCCAACACTTTAAAGGTATAATTTATAGTTAACACTTCTATTATATAGAAATGATTGAGGTACTTGAAGTTTCCTGAAAGACTTTCCTTTGTAATTTTTAAAGCAATTTTAGCTTATCATGCAAGTTCTATCTATGGGCTGTAAAAAGCCAGGTTTTAGTAGTCAGCCATGGTAAATTCTGTATTAGTGAGGCCCAAAGTGACTAGTTTTTAAAAAGTTATATTCTCTACTCAGGTGCTAATGAACAATGAAATGGCCAATGGGCAAGAAAGTGTAATCTACAAAAATTTGCTTTTAGATAATTTGGATTTAGCTTTATTTATATCGATATACATGCAGAATGGTAGGTAATATTTTTAAATGTAAAAAAAATTAACTTAGAATTTTGGACATTAGGAAATCTTAGTAAAATTTGGAATAAGTTTTTTAAAATTTATTTTGCTGATAAAGGTTGTATACAGATGAATTATTTAAGCAGAACTTCTACTAACACGATTTTATTTTACTATATTAAGCTCAAAACACAAAATACAACCTATCAAGTTTTAATATAAAATAATGGAGGGGTCACAATTTTTAAGATTTATTTTTTATGTATTTGAAAGAGAGAGAGCTATCTTCCATCCGCTGGTCACTTCCCAAACAGCTGTAACGGTTGGGGCTGGGGGCTGGTGAAACCAATAGCCAGGAGCTTCATTCAGGAATCCCAGAAGGGTACAGAGGCCTAAGCCTGGGCCATCTTCTACTGCTTTCCCAGGTGCAATAGCAGGGAACTGTATTGGAAGTGGAGCAGCTGGGACTCCAACCAGCACCCAAATGGGATGCTAGTGTCACAAGCAAGAGACTACCTGCTACACCAAATGCTGGCCCAAGGGGTTACATTTTATAAGTAATTCTAGCAGTTTTGGCTTCATATAACTATTTCTAAATAGGGGAAAAATCTAAATTAATGAAAGACTGGGTTCTAATGAATTAAGGAGGTTAATTCTTCAAAATGTGATTCATTACAACTTTTCAGGAACACATAAAATGAAACGTTCCTTTTTACTTACAGTAAAAATTATGGAAATAAAGATTCATTATTTCATTTAATAAGCTGGCCCAGACATCTAGTATATTTGAGTATATATACAAACGTGTGTAAATTTAAGACTTATACATACATATGATATTATACTTGTATGTTTGTATGTAATTTTTTCTGCCCATTTTTTCAACTATTCATTAGCAACTTTACCTAAGGATCACATTAGAAGGAACAGATAATATATATATATATATATATACACATATATATATATACACATATATATAATTGAATTTTTGGAAACTTTAGCTGTGCTGTCAACTTTGAGAAAAGTATCCCAGTTTACCGTGTTGAGTTGGCATTGTACAGAAATTAACAGCCATATTGGTCTAGAAACGTTAAACTTAATTTTTTTTTCCATTTGTACAGGGGTAACGCACTGTATTAAATATGTAAGGTCTTATCTACGTGGGTTTGATTACAGAACTAATAAAGTATTCTCTAAATAATGAAAAAAAAAAAAAGAAGGAACAGATAATGAAAATATCAGAGTTAATTTGTATTTTCACAGTAGTTTCTATGCAAATCATTCACTCAAAAGTTTTAAAAATAATTTCTACACATTTTGATCTTGATAAGCAGTAGGAATACAAAGACATTTCAGGATCTCAAATTGCTCACAAATCTAATAGAGAAAAATGACATACAAGCAAAAACAACTATAAAGTAATATAAACGTTAACAAATTTTAATATAAAATTTTGTGAGTAGTGACATGAGGTGATTTAAAAATGAGCAGTTAGAAACCTAAAGTGACAGTATTCCCAGTGGAAAGAATGGAATACACAAACATATGAGGCTAAAAACTATGATGTATTTAGGGAATTACCAATAAATCTGGCTTAACTGAAAGAGTATGAAGTATGTAGATAGGAACAGAAATTCAAAAGGTTGGCAGGATAACAAAGGAACTTACATATTCTGTGAAGGAATTTGGATTTTATACAATTGTGTTATCAACAGAATCAGATTTGTATTGTAGAAAGATAATTTTTGAGGAAAAGGGACTGACTGAGGACTGGAATATTGCTGACAAACTGGGAAGTCTGTATAAAGCACATGTTACATATTGAATTACCATGACTCTCATGAGAAAAAACTTGTGTTAATTATTTGAACTACAAGTAGAACGTTCTAAATCACCTCTTTCTTCCACCAAAGATGGGGGCATTCCTTAGCACTCTCAGCTGTCCCTATCAACACCAGCTTCATCAAAGGCAGCAGTCATTTTTTATACAATACCACTTACCTATTTGAAAAGCAGAGAGACAGAGACACAGAGTAGCTCCTATCTGCTCACTCCCCAAATGCCCATACTGGCTGAGGCTGGGATGCGGCCAAAGCCAGGAGCCTCAGGAATTAAATTCAGGTCTCTCATGTGGCAGCAAAGACCTAACAACTTGAGCCATCACCTGCTATCTCTCAGATTTGTATTAGCAGTTAGGTGGAATCAGGAGTGCAGGCAGGACTCAAACCCACTCAACCCTGATCCTAAATGGGATACATACAAGTACCTAAATTGGGGTGTAAACTCCTAGTCCAAACACACCCTTGACACAATTCTTTTCAAGCCTATACCTAAAAAAAAAAAAAAATGTGCTTATTTAAACTTCGCTACGTAGCAGATATTTTCCCAAAAATGTATGGTGATTTTCACTTCAAGGAAAAACAACTGAAAATATTTGTTGTCAATGATAAAATTCAAGCTTTCCAGCAAACCTCAGAATTTTCGAAAATTTGATTCTGCCACTGTTAATGTGGTATCCATTATCGAAAATACTCCTCTTTTCTACTACTTATTTGTGAAAAGTTAAATTTTCTTCATGTTCATCACCCTAACGATATATCACAATAAATTAAATGCAGAAGCACACATGAGAATTTAGCAGTTTTTTATTTAGCCTGATATTAAAGAAATTTGCAAAAATGCAAACCAATGCTACTCTTAGTGATTACTTTTGATTTGGAAAATAATTTTCATGAAAATGTCACATGTCAAAATATTAATGATTTAGTGTTATTTATAAATATGTTAAATTTTTTTTTAGTTTTATTTTTTAACTTTTATTTAATGAATATAAATTTCCAAAGTACAGCTTATGGAGTGCAATGGCTTTCCCCTCTTAACTTCCCTGACACCCACAACTATTTCATCTTTCATTGCTTCTTATCCTTCTGGCTAAGATCAACTGTAGTATTTTAACTGCAAATATGGTAAACATTAACATAACACACATAAATTCTTTGGGTCTTTAATTTTTTTTTATTTGACAGATAGAGTTATAGACAATGAGAGAGACAGAGAGAAAGGTCTTCCTTCGTTGGTTCACTCCCCAAATGGCCGCCATGGCCAAAACTACGCCAATCTGAAGCGAAGAGCCAGGTACCTCCTCTTGGCCTCCCACGGGGGTGCAGGGGCCCAAGCATTTGGGCCATCCTCCACTGCCCTCCCAGGTCACAGCAGAGAGCTGTGAACTTGTTCTTGATGTGAATGGAATGGGAGAGGGAGCAGGAGATGGGAGGGAAATTATGGGGGGGGGGAGCCATTGTAACCCATAAACTGTACTTTGGAAATTTATATTTACTAAATAAAAGTTAAAAAATAAAAAAAATCAGCCAAACGAGGAGCTGGTTTTTTGAAAAAATAAACAAAATTGACACCCTGTTGGCCCAACTAACTAAAAAAAGAAAAGACTCAAATCAATAAAACAGAGATGAAAAAGGAAACGTAACAACAGACACTACAGAAATAAAAAGAATCATCAGAAATTACAATAAGGACTTGTATGCCAGCAAACAGGGAAATCTATCAGAAATGGATAGATTCTTGGGACACATACAACCTACCTAAATTGAACCAGGAAGACATCGAAAACCTAAACAGACCCATAACTGAGACAGAAATTGAAACAGTAATAAAGGCCCTCCCAACAAAGAAAAGCCCAGGACCAGATGGATTCACTGCTGAATTCTACCAGACATTTAAAGAAGAACTAACTCCAATTCCTCTCAAACTATTCGGAACAATCGAAGAAGAGGGAATCCTCCCAAACTCTTTCTACTCCTAAGCTGGAGAAAGATGCAGCATTGAAAGAAAATTACAGACCAATATCCCTGATGAACATAGATGCAGAAATCCTCAATAAAATACTGGCCAATAGAATGCAACAACACATCAGAAAGATCATCCACCCAGACCAAGTGGGATTTATCCCTGGTATGCAGGGATGGTTCAATGTTCGCAAATCAATCAATGTGATATACCACATTAACAGACTGCAGAAGAAAAACCATATGATTATCTCAATAGATGCAGAGAAAGCATTCAATAAAATTCAACACCCTTTCATGATGAAAACCCTAAGCAAACTGGGTATAGAAGGAACATTCCTCAATACAATCAAAGCAATCTATGAAAAACCCACAGCCAACATCCTATTGAATGGGGAAAAGTTGGAAGCATTTCCACTGAGATCTGGTACCAGACAGGGATGTCCACTCTCATCACTGCTATTCAATATAGTTCTGGAAGTTTTAGCCAGAGTGATTAGGCAAGAAAAAAAATTAAAGGGATACAAATTGAGAAGGAAGAACTCAAACTATCCCTCTTTGCAGATGACATGATTCTCTACTTAGGGGATCCAAAGAACTCTTAATAAGAGACTACTGGAACTCACAGAAGAGTCTGGCAAAGAAGCAGGATATATTTCAACGCACAAAAATCAACAGCCTTTTTATACACAGGCAATGCCATGGCTAAGAAAGAACTGCTAAGATCAATCCCATTCACAAGAGCCACAAAAACAATCAAATACGTTGGAATGAACTTAACAAGGACGTTAAGGATCTCTACGATGAAAATTACAAAACCTTAAAGAAAGAAATAGAAGAGGATACCAAAAAATGGAAAAAATCTTCCATGCTCATGGATTGGAAGAATCAATATCATCAAAATGTCCATTCTCCCAAAAGCAATTTATACATTCAATGCAATACCAATCAAGATACCAAAGACCTTCTTGTCAGATCTGGAAAAAATGATGCTGAAATTCATATGGAGACATAGGAGACCTCGAATAGCGAAAGCAATCTTGTACAACAAAAACAAAGCCGGAGGCATCACAATACCAGATTTCAGGAGATACTACAGGGCAGTTGTTATCAAAACAGCATGGTACTGGTACAGAAACAGATGGATAGACCAATGGAACAGAATAGAAACACCAGAAATCAACCCAAACATCTACAGCCAACTTATATTTGATCAAGGATCCAAAACCAATCCCTGGAGTAAGGACAGTCTATTCAATAAATGGTGCTGGGAAAACTGGATTTCCACATGCAGAAGCATGAAGCAAGACCCCTACCTTTCACCTTACACAAAAATCCACTCAACATGGATTAAGGACCTAAATCTACTACCCGACACCATTAAATTATTAGAGAACATTGGAGAAACCCTGTGAGATATAGGTACCGGCAGACTTCTTGGAAAAGACCCCGGAAGCACAGGCAGTCAAAGCCAAAATTAACATTTGGGATTGCATCAAATTGAGAAGTTTCTGTACTGCAAAAGAAACAGTCAGGAAAGTGAAGAGGCAACCGACAGAATGGGAAAAAAATATTTGCAAACTATACAACAGATAAAGGGTTAATAACCAGAATCTACAAAGAGATCGAGAAACTCCACAAGATCAAAACAAACAACCCACTTAAGAGATGGGCCAAGGACCTCAACAGACATTTTTCAAAAGAGGAAATGCAAAGGGCCAACAGACACATGAAAAAATGTTCAGGATCACTAGCCATCAGGGAAATGCAAATCAAAACCACAATGAGGTTTCACCTCACCCCAGTTAAAATGGCTCACATTCTGAAATCTACCAACAACAGATGCTGGTGAGGATGTGGGGAAAAAGGGACACTAACCCACTGTTGTTGGGAATGCAAACTGGTTAAGCCACTATGGAAGTCAGTCTGGAGATTCCTCAGAAATCTGAATATAGCCTACCATTCAACCCAGCCATCCCACTCCTTGGAATTTACCCAAAGGAAATTAAATTGGCAAACAAAAAAGCTGTCTGCACCTTAATGTTTCTTGCAGCTCAATTCACAATAGCTAAGACCTGGAATCAACCCAAATGCCCATCAACAGTAGACTGGATAAAGAAATTATGGGACATGTACTCTATAGAATACTATACAGCAGTCAAAAACAATGAAATCCAGTCATTTGCAATAAGATGGAGGAATCTGGAAAACATCATGCTGAGTGAAATAAGCCATTCCCAAAGGGACAAATATCATATGTTCTCCCTGATCGGCGACAACTAACTGAGCATCAAATAGGAAACCTGGTGAAATCAAATGGACACTATGAGAAACAATGACTTGATCAGCCCTTGTCCTGACTGTTGATGTACAATTTAATACTTATCCCTTTTAGTATTATTGTTTATTCTACTTAATACCATTGGTTGAGCTATGTAATTAACACACAATTATTCTTAGGTGTTTAAAGTTAACTGAAAAGTGATCCCTGTTAAATATAAAAGAGGGAATAAGAGAGGGAGGGGATGTACAATTTGGGATATGCTCAAGCTGACTTGCCCCAAGTGGTAGAGTTAGAAATGTGCCAGGGGATTCCAATACAATCCCATCAAGATGGCATGTACCAATGCCACCTCACTAGTCCAAGTAATTAATTTCAGGTCACAACAGACCATAAAGATAGGTCTAAAAGTCAAAGGGATCACATAAACAAGACTAGTGTCTGTGAATACTAACTGATAGAATACAAAAGGAAGAGAACAATCCAACATGAGAAGCAGGATACACAGCAGACTCATAGAATGGCAGATGTCCTGAACAGCACTCTGGCCTCAGAATCAGCCTTTAAGGCATTTGGATCTGGCTGAAGAGCCAATGAGAGTATGTTAGGTATGGAAAGCCAAAACACTGGAAAAAAAAAATAGAGGACCTAAATGAAAGATCTCTGTGAGTGAGATCGAGGTGGAAAGAACGGGCCATCATAGAAGGAGGTACCTTTCTCTGAAAGGAGGAGAGAATTTCCACTTTGACTATGGCCTTGTCGAAATAAGATCAAAGTCGGTGAGCGAAGGGGGCTTCCATAGCCTTGGCAACTCGTGACTAGAGCCTGGGAAGATTGTTGATGCCTTAAACAAGAGTGTCAATTTGTTAAGTCAACAACAGGAGTCACTGTATACTTACTCCCCATGTAGGACTTCTGTCCTTAATGTGTAGTTCAATGTGAATTAATGATATGACTAGTGCTCAAACAGTATTTGGCACTTTGTGTTCTGTGTGGGGGCAAACTGATGAAATCTTCACTTAATATATACTAAATTGATCTTTTGTATATAAAGATAATTGAAAATGAATCTTGATGTGAATGGAATGGGAGGGTTGTGGGTGGGAGGGAAGTTATGGTGGGGAAAAAGCCATTGTAATCCACAAACTGTCCTTTAGAAATTTACATCTGCTAAATAAAAGTTAAAAAAAAAAAAAAAGAAATCAGATACCTGGGGCCGGCGCTGTGATGTAGAAGGTTAATGCCCTGGCCGGAAACGCTCACATCCCATATTGGTGCTGGTTTAATACACAGCTGTTCCATTTCTGATCCAGCTTTCTGCTGTGGCCTGGGAAAGCAGTGGAAGATGGCCCAAGGCCTTGGACCCCTGCACCCGTTGTGGGAGACTCGGAGGAAGCTCCTAGCTCCTGGCTTCGGATTGGTGCAGTTCCAGCTGTTGCAGCTAATTAGAGAGTGAACCACCAGATAGAAGACCTCTCTCTCTCTCTGCCTCTCCTTCTCTCTCTGTGTAACTATGACTTTCAAATAAATAAATAAATCCTTAAAAAAAAATCAGATACCTAAAAACTAGATTAGAAATGGAAGTCCTGAAAAAGCTACTTTAGTAAGAACTTAAATATTTTCAAAATACAGTATGAATTTAAGAGAAATGCACAGACAGACAGCAAGACCTTCCATCTCCTGGTTCACACTCCAAATTCCTGCAACAGCTGAGATTGAGCCAGCATGAAGCCAAGATCCCTGAACCCAAACTGGGTCTCCCATGTGGAAGGCAGGACTCAAGTACTTGATTTGTATCCCAGTGAGTTCATTAGTAGAAAGCTGGAATGGGGAGTCAAGCCAGGACTCAAATTCAGGCACTCTGATATGGGATGTTAGAAATGTCAGACAAGTAAGATATTCACATGCTTTCACAGGTGTCTACTACTACAGTAATATTCTTGTATTTTCTTCTTCATTTGAAGCACCTAAAATGCAAATTCCTGCGCTCCCCATGAAGATTAATGCTGGTCTGAGGTGGGAACCATAGAAGCTGCTGCCTATGGTTATCCACAGAGTACATGTTCAAGGAATATTATGTATAGAATTTCTCAAAGCATGATCCGGTAATCAACAGCATTAGTTATTTTCACCAGTGAGCATATTAGACATGAGCTACTCCTAGACCTACTGAATCAAATTCTTGAGATGTTTTAATAAAACTTTGTTTTAATAAAGTCCACAGGTAATTCTTCTGTCATTATATTACAACTTTATTTTTCCTTGGCTTTTGAAGATCCTATGTAGGATCTGGTTACATGCTGTGTAAAACAAATGTTGGACAGACCCCAAGTTGGTGATTTTTAAATTAGAACAAGCATCTTCATGGCATTTTGAGGTCCAGGGTTTGACCTGACAGATTTGACACTTTTCAGGAGCATAAAATAGCCTGTTCTATATGAGGGTACTTCAAAAAGTACACAAAAAATTTGCATTCTTTTCATTCTATTTTCCCACAAATTTTTCAAGTCTCTTCATATCTTAATATCTTGAGGTTTCTCTTTAAAGAGGTAAAATAATATGCCCAAAGATGGTGTTTTGGCCTAACGGTTTAGAAGCCCACATCTCTAGCTCCCAATACCAGCTTCCTGTTAATGTGGACCCTGGGATGAAGCAGGTTGAATCTTAAGCAGCTGAGTTCTTAATGCTCATGTAGGAAGCCTGGACTGGGTTATTGGCTCTGGGTTTCAGCCTGGTTCAGTTCCATCCACTGAGGAAGTCTGAAGAGTGAACCAGTATATGGGAACTCTCTTTGTTGTCCTGTCTCTGAAACAATAAAAACTATATTTATTGTCCTGTCTCTCAAATAATAAAAAAATAAAATTTCAAAAAAGTAAAAAAAAAAAGTTCTCTGCTGGAGGTGAATTTGCTTAAGTTACATTTATTTAATACATTTATTAATATATTTATTTAATATGTGATTTAAACTAATATACAAACATTCCATTTATGTTTTTTGTTGCTATTGTTGTTAAGGATAAGGAAAAAAACTGTATCCTTGCAAATACTTCCTCAACCCTTTTTCCTGTTTTCTCCTCTAACCTCTACTACCGTTTTCCTATAACTGCTTCTTTTGTGTTAAATATATACTTTATGCAATATACACTTTTTAAATGTTTACTTTAATAATAAATCTAGCTTTTTATTAATAATGGCTTCAAACATCATTAAATGATAAATATGTATGTGTGTGCAGGTGTGTGTGTATGTGTGTGAGAGAGAGAGAGATGGAGAGAACCATTTCAACTTTTTGATAGTTTGTTCCAAAACAAGAAACAAATAAAAGTTTACGTATAAATATGAATTTCACTTCGTAACTCAAGATCCCAAGGAACAGCAAGTAAAACACATGTGTATATATTTCACAAGCACCTAATATGTGCCAGTTCATGTATAGTTCACAGATATGACTCTTAACCTCAGATATAGGCACTTTCCAATAGCAAAATGTCAAGCTGAAAGATTTTCCACTCCAGTCTTTTTATGTGACTGTAAATGTGAGACTCAGCTGTCACTAACAATGAGTCCAAGACATCTCCTCATGCTAAGCTCCTAATGCCTTTGCAGGATTTCTACTGCTTTTCTTGAGGACCAAGCAGTTATCATTAGTGAAGAATAGACTGTTAATTTTCTGCTCCTATTTTCTTTTTCAATGGAAGCAGAGTAAGACACAGTTGCCATGATTTACTCATCCTTTTAATGCTTGCTTCAAAAGTGGTTATCACAGACTGAGATTTAGTTCTCCCAATGTTTGATTCAGAGTCCATAAAATTCAAGTCTCACAAGTGTGCTCATTTTGAAAGAAGAGTCATTTTCCCTTTAAATGTTTATTTTCATCTTCTTCCAAGGCAGAGACTGAGGCATGCGCGCACACACACACAGACACCTTTCATTTGCTGGTTCACTCCCCAAATGCTTACAACAGCCAGGGCTGGGCCAACCCAAAGACAGGAGTCCTGAATTCTGTCTGGTTCTCATCTGTGGGTGGCAGGGGCCCAAGTACTTCCTCGATCATCTGCTGCTTCCCAGGATGTGTTAGCAAGAAGCTGAATAGGCAGTGGAGGTGCTGGGACTCCAACTGACATTAATTGTACAGAATAAAACTCTTCTTCCCCTTTCTCAACAGTATGTTAAAGTTTTAAAGACTTTACCAGTATTACCAACATCTCATTTTTATTTACTCTACTAGTGATAATGTGTATGTATTTTTAAAATTTGTTCAAGAGGAAGAGG
This sequence comes from Oryctolagus cuniculus, assembly GCF_051225735.1. Taxonomy (NCBI): domain Eukaryota; kingdom Metazoa; phylum Chordata; class Mammalia; order Lagomorpha; family Leporidae; genus Oryctolagus; species Oryctolagus cuniculus. Next base: position 64,658,748 of record NC_142877.1, on the reverse strand, counting down.
GGGAGAGGGAAGGAGTGATGAAGCAAGTTCTCATTTGCTGGTTCACTCCTCAAATGCTCATGAGGGTGATTAAGGACCAAAACTCGGAACCAAAAACTCTATTCCGGTCTCCCACACAGGTGAAAGGAGGCCAGTTACTGAACATTAGCAGGAAGCTGGAGTCAGAAGCTATAGTGTGAATTGAACTCAGGTATTCCAATGTGGGATGTGGCATTTGAACTGCTAGGCAAAATGCACACTCCCCAGTGTGAGATATTTAGCTTTACCGCCAAGACTATGCTATCACATATAACATATCTACAAAGACTATAACCTTAGGAACATGTGTAAAAATATCTCTTGAGTGCTGGGTTTGATAATTAAATACTGAATGATTTATGAAATAGCAGTACAAGTTTATATTCCCATCACCAATACATGCAAATTATTCTACATCTTACCCAAAACTTTTCATCAACAATTTTCCAAGTTTTTGTCACACTGATGGGTTGAAAATTATATTTCTTGTTTTATTTTCATTTTTCTGGTCATTATTAAGTTTGTACATTGCTTTATCAATCAGTACCTGGGTTTCCCCTTATTTAAATTTTCTATTCATCTCTTTTGATAATTTTTGAATGCTATTTTTATTTCTGTTAATTTATAGCACTTAAAAATAAATTATAGGTATATTCTCTTTTAAGTTTTAGATATTCCAAAGCTGACATTTCACTTTTAATTCTTCATAAGGTTCTTTTAATCAAAATTATTTTTCTGTTATTAAATCCATTTAATTTTTCATGTTATGTTCTGTGATTCCTACGATAGTTAGTTATTCTAAGTATTTTAAATTAGTTCTAAAGCTTACACTTCTTTTTTTAAAAAAAGATTATTTATTTTAAAGGCAGAGTTACAAAGAGGCAAAGGTAGAGAGGTAGAGAAAAGGAAGGAGAGAGGGAGTAAGGGAGGGAGGGAAAGAGGTAGGTCTCCATCTGCTGGTTCATTCCCCAAATGACCACAATGGCTAGAGCTGGGCTGATAAGAAACCAGGAGCCTGGCTGGCGCCGCGGATCAATAGGCTAATCCTCCACCTAGCGGTGCCAGCACACTGGGTTCTAGTCCCTGTTGGGGCGCCGGATTCTGTCCTGGTTGCCCCTCTTCCAGGCCAGCTCTCTGTTGTCGCCTGGGAAGGCAGTGGAGGATGGCCCAAGTGCTTGGGCCCTGCACCCCATGGGAGACCAGGAGAAGCACCTGGCTCCTGCCTTTGGATTAGTGCAGTGCGCCGGCCGCAGCACGCCAGCCGTGGCGGCCATTGGAGGGTGAACCAATGGCAAAAGGAAGACCTTTCTCCCTTTCTCTCTGTCTCTCTCTCTCACTATCCACTCTGCCCATCAAAAAAAAAAAAAAAGAAAAAAAAAAAAAAAAAGAAACCAGGAGCCTGGAGCTTCTTCTGCGGCTCCCATGCTGGTGCCAGTGCCCAAGGAATATCTTCCACCGCCTTCCAGGGCGTAAAAGAGAGCTGGGTCGGAAGCCAAGCAAGGTGCTGAGCAGCTTTATCCACTATGCCACAGCATTGGCCTCATGCTTTACTCTTATTTGGGTCTTTAACCCTTATGGAGTCAGCTTTATATATGTTTAAGATAAAGATCCAACTTTCTTTTTTTCCCTAATTTCCCTAATAGCTAAGTATCCACGTTAAATGTTACTGTTACTGCATTGTCATATACCAAGTTCTCAAATATATAAGAATATTTCTGAGATCACGGAGTTATTCTAGTTTTATTACTATAGCTTTGTAGTGATTCTCAACATCTGGCAGGTCTAGCATATCTTTTCCTCTCTGTCAGGATTGACTTAGCTAATCCTGGACATGCACTTATTGGTTAGTTTATGCTAATTCAAGAATGAGTATGTCGCCTTTCTTACACACACACGTACATACACACACACACACACCAAATAAAATTTTGAACAGAAGGAACTGACATAATAGATTTAGTGAGAACAGTTATCACTGGCTTAAGCCATGTAGTACACAGAGCATGATAATATATTTTGTCTTTTAATTAGTAAGTTTAGAATGTTTTCCTTAAAGGCTCTATGCATTCTTAAATAGGTGGTTAACCACTACACCATCTTCTAAACAGGTCACTACTGGTAGATAGCAGGGATCAGAAATTCATGGTTTATAAGTCAAATCCAAGCTTGTCATATACTGATAAAGCAAGTTTATCAAAATACAGCCATGTCCATTTGTTGAAATGATGTCTAAGATTGTTTTCATGCTACCATCAGTGGAGCTGATAGTTGTGATGAGACCATCTGGTCCACAAGGCTGAAAACACTGTCCAACCCTTTATAAAAAAGGTTGCTTGACTTCTGGGTACAGAAAAAAACCTATTGGTTTTCATAAACTGAATTTTCTCAGTTTTAGTGGTTTACTGATTGTTTTGGATTTTATGACTATATCATTATGTACACAAATAATAAATTTCACCTCTTTTAAAATCTGCCTTCTTATTTGGAGTCTACTTAAAATTTCTCAGTACAATTTAATATCTACTAAAGAATTTATGTACATGGGTTTTAACAAGTTAGGAGAATTTCCTTTTATTCTTAATTTTCTGAGCATCTTCCATAGATAGGTACAAATATTAAAAGATTTTTGTTTTTATAATCTAGTAAACTATCATTTGGCATGTATGACATGTTGCTGTATAGTGCTTCTTAAAATTTGGAGTAAATGGATACTTTACATACTTTAATTTAATTAGAAAAGATCCCTGCGTCTTTTGGAACTCATGGTATTCCTATACTAAATTACAGCCAATTTTGTAATTTCAAAGACTATTTAAAGATACAGCAAGTATAGAACATTCTAATCATAAGCTAGAAAGACCAGCGAATATTCACCAGGAAAGTATGCCTAACTTCCAAATCTGTATCAGTTATGAAATCCATGAGTCCATCCATATCATTTTTTTTTTTTTTTTGACAGGCAGAGTGGACAGTGAGACAGAGAGACAGAGTAGGAAAGGTCTTACTTTTGCCGTTGGTTCACCCTCCAATGGCTGCCGCAGCCAGCATGCTGTGGCCGGCACACCGCGCTGATCCAATGGCAGGAGCCAAGTACTTATCCTGGTCTCCCATGGGGTGCAGGGCCCAAGCACTTGGGCCATCCTCCACTGCACTCCCTGGCCACAGCAGAGAGCTGGCCTGGAAGAGGGGCAACCAGGACAGAATCTGGCGCCCCGACAGGGACTAGAACCCAGTGTGCCGGCACCGCAAAGCGGAGGATTAGCCTAGTGAGCCAAGGCGCTGGCCCATCCATATCTATTTAAGTTCTACTTTTACACTAAGTTCTACCTCTTGTATACCTCCAACTAAGTAGGGTAAGAATAAAAATCACTTTCATATTATTAACATATTTAGGCAACTTCTTAGAACTTAAGTGAAAAAATTCATGCAAGATAAAAAAGCCACTCATTAAAGTGTATTTTAGGTTTGAAGAAAATTAAGTAGCAGGTTATTTTTTTTTTACTTGCTAGGTTAGCACTTAATAAATTATTGATTTAAACAAGAATCATTGTTTTAACAATTTCAGAACATAGATTTAAAATCCCTTATCAGGAAATCTAAAACTCCAAAGTTCTGAAGACTTAAAACCACAATTTATCTGACAGCAACCTAATTTGAACTGATAGGCGGCTATTTATTTTCAAAGGTCTTATTTTTCCCACTTAGCATGAATATTTGCTAAGGAATATCAGTGTGTTTGATCACAGGATGTCCCCTTGGACTTTGCAGAAACACTGTAGTAAGTGGCATGTTCATAATATTCAAGATTTGAAAAGCCTGATTTTGAAACACACTAGTTTTAAGCATTTTTGACAATGGAGTATGGATCTGATAATTCTAAAGCAATGAAAGATTCTCAATCCTCCCCTCAGCATTAAAAAGCAAATTCTTGTGCTTTTATATTCTAAATCATCTTTTAAATCAATGAAAATATTAACTTTTATATCATTCATTTTGATAAAAAAGCCACTTTTTTAACATACTTTAAAATATCACAGAAAACTTCAATAAAACTAAACAAAATGTTTCACATTTCTAATATTTGTTTATATCTTCTAAAAGAGATTTGAATTGCAAGCTTCTAAAACTGTAACAATCAAGATATTAAATATTTTTGTAGTACACAACTAGGTTCTTCATTATTCTAAATTCATGATCTGAAATCAAAAGCTTAAAAATCATGCAATAAGATATAAGAGGAAGGAGCACTTACTTTGGAGTAGAAGGACCCCGTGGCCATGTTCCATCTTCATTTTTTTGTTCTATCACTAACACCTGTAAATATGACACAATAAAAGGATGTTTTTCTATAAACTTTTTAGTTAAAGTAGCTTTAAAAGATGAGATGAATATACAAGAAATTAAAATAACTGAGTATTTAAAGGATACAGTAGACACGGTGAAGAGGTAGTTGCATTCTGATTCCAAAGGGGGATAAAGGAAACAAAAAGACCTCAATTGTAAGAAGTCAGCAATGAAAGTGAGAAGAAGGTAAATGAAGAAAATCATCAGATCTATGATTTTAACAAAGTCTACACCAAAATCAAAATATAAATTTCTTGAGTTTAGGGAGTGTATTTTCCATTTTTTTGGTAGCTTGTATTACAGAACCATGCAAATAACAGATGATCAATCATGAAATGTTTATAGTTGTTGTTAAATAAGCTGACATCTTATTTTAGCTAACTATAATTACAATGCTATTGAGGCTTGGATAATCTGAAATTACAGATTACACAAAATTTAATTGCAGCTTTCAAATTACCGTATATTTATATTGTTACTATGTAAAGTATAGAATCTTTTAATATATAAGTAGGAGAATCACAAGTATGAGAATTGGACTAAAGTTTCCTATTACAGCATTACAATGAGATAGACAAAAATCATTTCTAACAATGATAGTACAGACTGAAGCAGAACTACTTTATTACAAAACCGTTCTGGTTTTTGTTATGGGATGAGTCTGCAAAGTAGAAAAACTTAGCAAATATAATTAGAGTAGCAAAAGAATAACGAAAGGAATCCAAAAAATTTGTGAAAAAATATAATGAAAATGATTGAAATCATATACACAAGGGGTTTTCTAAAGGTTCATGGAAAATCCTATCATAAGAAAACTACAAGGGGTGGGCTTCGTGGAACGGTGGGTTAAACTGCCCCTGGAAATGTTCACATCACATATTGGAGTGACTGACTTAACTCTCATATGTCTGCTTTCCGGCCAGCTTCCTGCTCATGCACCTGTGAGGCAGGAGATGGTGGCCTAGGTATTTGGGTTCTTGTTACTGTGGGAAACACAGAAAGAGCTGGGGCTCCTGGCTTTGGCCAGGCCCAGCCCTAGCAGTTGCTATCATTTGGGGAGTGAACCAGAGAATGGAAGACCTTTCTCTCTCTCCCTATCTGTTTCTCAGACTTTCAGACAGAAGGATGGACTGACAGATACAGAGAAAACTTAAAAACCTACCCACAGATTTCCAAAAATTTTTGGATCAAAATAAACTTACCTTTTAACTTTATTTTTCACAAATTTTTGAAGTACCCCTACATATGCCATCAATAAGATATTAATATTTTAATTTCTATGAGAAAACTATAATACAGACAATATGATTTGAAGTAAATACAAGGCACTATAAAGCTAAATCTATATATTCAATTTCATGAACTCTTTTTTTTTTAAAGATTTATTTATTTATTTGGAAGTCAGAGTTATACAGAGAGGAAGGCAGAGAGACAGAGAGAGAGAGAGAGAGAGATTATCTTCCATCTGATGGTTCACTCCCCAATTGGTCACAATGGCTGGAGCTACGCTGATCCGGAGCCAGGAGCTTCCTCTGGGTCTCCCATGTGGGTGCAGGGGCCCAAGAACTTGGGCCATCTTCCACTGCTTTCTGGGCCATAGCAGAGAGCTGGACCGAAGTGGAGCAGCCAGGCCTCGAACCAGCACCCATATGGGATGCTGGCGCTTCAGGCCAGGCCAATAACTGACAGGTAGCGTTGCAGACAGTGAGGAAGAGACAGAGAGAAAAGTCTTCCTTCCATTGGTTCACCCCTCAAATGGCCGCTACGGTGATCTGAAGCCAGTAGCCAGGTGCTTCCTCCATGTCTCCCATGTGGGTGCAAGGGCCCAAGCACTTGGGCCATCCTCCACTGCTCTCCTGGGCCACAGCAGAGAGCTGGACTGTAAGAGGAGCAACCAGGACAAGACCCCGGCACCCATATGGGATGCCGGCACAGCAGGCCGAGGATTAACCAAGTGAGCCACGGTGCCGACCCTGAACTCTTTCTTCTAAAGTTGCAATTTTATAACCTATTCTACATATACTTGGCAATATAGTCTGGTGGATTGTATGTTTTAAGGTCAATTATATTTTGGCATTTGGATCCTAACTGTGAAATGTAAATTCATTTTAGAATACATGTAATGAATAAGACTTTTTTTTAAACTTCATGGGAGTTATTTATTAAGAATATGCTAATTAAAATATTAAAGTTGCCTTTAAAAATATAGTATTTATGCATTCAAAAACTAATATGATGAATATACAGCTTATAACAAATAAATGTACCATGCACCTAGCATTCTGGCTACTTCCTAATCACAATCCCCCTCCTATCTGACAACAATAAGGTACTATCTTAATGTTGTAATTATCATTCCTACAGGGTATTATGTAATTTTCAAGATTTACAAATATAATTTAGTGAGTAAATTTTATTTGTGAAGCAAGTTTTCTTTTATTGCACTTTACAACTATCATGACACCTACACATAAAACTGATAATTAAAAGACAGATTTTTCATGGTCATTTGAAGGACTTAAATCATTACTCTGAAAAAACAGATTTTAGCTACAAAAACTTTCAAAGTTATACATTTAATATTGTTGTTTAACTATAATACCTCAACATCTAATAGAATTTGTACTTAAAATCCCATGGTTTATAACCATGGATTATTAAGTTTAAAAGGCAATCAGAAATGTTAAAATGTATATCTTTATTCAAATGTATCATTTTGAATACAATTTTGCTTACTGTTAAAACTAACTCATGGTGAAAGTATTTTTTAAAATATTTCAAAACAATTCACTTAAATAGAGAAGACACAAAAGGGACAAAGAAAAATAATTCTGGGATGCAAACTCTTCCAACAATGTATCTTTGTTTTATTTTGCAATAACAATACTTTCAAGTTTAGTTATTAAAAAAAAGTCTTGTAGAGTTATTGCTCATAAAACTGTTATAAAATCTAGAAAATTTGGGGCCAGCATTGTGGCATAGCAGGTAAAGCCACTGCCTGTGATGTTGGCATCAGTAAGAGTGCCAGTTCATGTCCCAGCTGCTTTGAAACTTCTGATCCAGTTCTTGCCTAAAGGCATGGGAAAAGTAGTGGAGATGGCCCAAGTCTTTGGGCTCCTGCACCCACGTGGGAGACTCAGATGAAGCTCATGGCTCCAGACTGGCTAAGCCCTTGGCAGCTGTGGCCATCTAGGGCTTGAACCAGCAGATGGAAGATCTCTGTCTCTCCCTTCCTAACTCTTTCAAATAAATAAATTTTTAAAAATCCAGAAAATTAAATGCATACTTTGAAACATTCCAGAAGATAAAAAGTTTTTAAGGATATTTCATCTTATTAATGTAGCTTATTCTCTAATCTGCAGTCTGATAAATGCGTATCTATCAAGAACATAGACTCGGGGCTGGAGCTCTGGTTTAGCGGGTAAAGCCGCTGCCTGAAGTGCTGACATTTCATATGAGTGCCAGTTTGAGTCCAGGTTGCTCCATTTCCAATACAGCTCTCTGCTATGGCCTGGGGAAGCAGTGGAAGATGGCCCAAGTCCTTGGGCCCTGTAGCCTGTGGGAGACCCAGAAGAAGCTCTTGGCTTCGGATCAGCTCAGCTCTGGCTGTTGCAGCCATCTGGGGAGTGAATCAGCAGATGGAAGACCTATCTCTGCCTCTCTGTAACTTCGCTTTCAGATAAATAAATCTTAAAAAAAAAATAGATCTTTACAATGATAACATAAAATAAGTGTTACTTTCTTCATCATATACATTAGAAAACTGAGGCTTAAAGAAGTTAAATTACACCCCTGGAGCTAACTCAGGCTCTGAGGGATTTTTTTTTAATTTTTTAAATTTTTATTATTATTTTTTTTTTGACAGGCAGAGTGGATAGTGAGAGAGAGAGACAGAGAGAAAGGTCTTCCTTTGCTGTAGGTTCACCCTCCAATGGCCACCGCGGCCGGCGTGCTGCGGCCGGCGCACTGCGCTGATCTGATGGCAGGAGCCAGGTACTTATCCTGGTCTCCCATGGGGTGCAGGGCCCAAGCACTTGAGCCATCCTCCACTGTACTCCCGGGCCACAGCAGAGAGCTGGCCTGGAAGAGGGGCAACCAGGACAGAATCCGGTGCCCCGACCGGGATAGAACCCGGTGTGCCGGCGCCGCAAGGCGGAGGATTAGCCTAGTGAGCCGTGGCACCGGCCTCTGAGGGATGTTAATCACAGAGAAGTACATGTCTATTGGAAGCCTGATAGAGGGAACTGGCTAGCTAGGGAGGTGGGGGTGCTGATTAATTGGTGGACTTCCAAAGTGCTCATTTCAGCTTAAGTCAGGTAACTTTCCTTTTTTTTTAAATTAAGATTCATTTTATTTATTTGAAAGAGAATTAGAGAGAGAGGGCGAGACACAGAAAGAAGTCTTCAACCCACTGGTTCACTCCCCAAAGGGCTCAACGGCTGGAGCTGAGCCAATCCGGAGGCAGGAGCCGCTGTCAAGTCTCCCACATGGGAGCAGGGGCCTGAGCCCTTGGGCCATCTTCCCTTGGTTTCCCAGGCACATGAGCAGGGAGCTGGATTGAAAGTGGAGCATCCAGGACTAAAACCGGCACCCATATAGGAGGCTGGCGCTGCAGGCCGGGGCTTTAACAGACTGCTCCACAGCACTGGCCCCATAACTTTCCTTTTAACTGTAATACATAATGTTTGTTTTTTTTTTTTTTAAAGAATTATTTTATTTGCAAGAGTTGCAGAGAGAGGGAGAGAAACCTTCCATCTGCTGGTTCACTCCTCAAATGACCACAATAGCTGGAACTGGGCCAAACGAAAGCCAGGAGTCAGCAGTTTCTTCTGGGTCTCCTTCATGGGTACAGGTGCCCAAGCACTTGGGCCATCTTCCACTCCCTTCCCCAGAGCATTAGCAGGAAGCTGGATCAGAAGTGGAGCAGCTGGGACCAGAGCCCATACGGGATGCCAACACTGCAGGCAGAAGCTTAATCTGCTAGGCTACAGCACCAGGTCCCATAATGGGTTTTATAAAATTTCACTTAAGACTATAATGGATAAAATAATTTTTTTAAATAGCCTAGTATAATACTTAGCACATAAAGGTATTTACTAAAAATTAATTCTCCCTAGTTTCTTTGATTTTTTAACAACCCAACTATTGATACTGTTAGTAATTTTTAAGTAAAACAGAACTAAATAAAAATTTCTATACACTAGAGCATCAGACACTGTGTTAGGTATTACAAATAAAAACAAATAGGATGAGGCCGGCGCCGTGGCTCAATAGGCTAATCCTCCACCTTGCGGCGCCGGCACACCGGGTTCTAGTCCCGGTCAGGGTGCCGGATTCTGTCCCGGTTGCCCCTCTTCCAGGCCAGCTCTCTGCTATGGCCAGGGAGTGCAGTGGAGGATGGCCCAGGTGCTTGGGCCCTGCACCCCATGGGAGACCAGGAAAAGCACCTGGATCCTGGCTCCTGCCATTGGATCAGCGCGGTGCGCCGGCTGCAGCGGCGGCCATTGGAGGGTGAACCAACGGCAAAGGAAGACCTTTCTCTCTCTGTCTCTCTCTCTCACTGTCCACTCTGCCTGTCAAAAAAAAACAAAAAAAAAAAACAAAAAACAAAAACAAAAAACAAATAGGATGCAACACTGAACCAAAGCAAGGATCCCACAATTTAACTGGGGAGCTTAATATGCAAATAACTAAAGTACATAATGAATGATAAAAAAAAGACCTAAGCAAAAACATTTTGGAAGTTAAGGTAACAATTTTATTTGAAAGCAGAAACATCCTATAACTCAATATATATTGAGAAAAACAGAAAGCTGAAGAAATGAATTCGAATTTGAAAGATGGATAATCTGACCTAGATAACCTACATGATAGTATCAGATGGGATGGTAAATCTGAATATCTGGATGGTTAAAAGGATTTTTAGCTGGATAGAATCAGGGACTGGGAAGAAGGGGATATTAGGCAGATAGAATACCATGCAAAATCTAACAGCATGCAATAAAATAGTGTGTTCAAGTAACTATAAGCAGTTCAGTTCATTACTGTTAGAGTATAAAACACAGACAAGGACAATTTAAAGATGTTAGATGACTAGCCAAGATGTTAAACCATGTCTTTCATGCTGCGTTAAAGTGCTGGGATTTGATAGTAACTAAGGAGCCAGGAAAGGCTTATGAAGATAAGTAATGAGGTCTACATTTTAGGATATTCTGGTAAAAGTAAGATCTAGTGCACAAAACAGAAACCTGGAATTAGAGCACTCTCTATGACAGATAACTGCTGAGAATGGAACAAAGAGATTAACTCAAGAGATATTTAAAAGGCAGAATCAGTTCCTAATTGTGACTAAACATCTTCATCCCTTCGTATACTGACTTCTTTGGATTATAACATATATAAAGACAAAATGAAAACTGATAATGTTTAACAAGGGTTGGCAAACTACAGTATACTTAGGCTACTGCCTACTTTTGTAAAAAGTTTTAGTGGAGCTAGCCATACCTGTTTTTGTATCACCTATAACTGCATTTGTGTTATTACAGAGGCACATTGTATTTCCAACAGCATTATGTGGCCTACAGAAACAAAAATGCCTCTTATATGGTTCTTCACAAAGTTACTGACCCATTTTATATTTTTTTAACTGAAAATCATTTCTTCTGAATAAGTAGATTATTTCCAAATTCAACAAGGGAATCAGAAGTTATGGTTATTCCAGCAGGGATATGAAGTAGAGATGCAAGTTATAAAGAGGAAATCTGCAACAGTAGAACCCATTTTGTACTTCAGGATAGTCATTAAAGTTGGTGAATCCAAAAAACTTCATGTATAATAAGCTTAGAGTAAACAGTACTGCTAAACAATACCTGTCCTTGGTATAAGCCAGCATCCTGAATGGTGCTGTCTGGTTTATTCAGAGGTTCAAATGTATTACTCATGTATTTGTTCCACAATCTGGTCTCCTTTTCATCTGGAATATTGAAGATTTTTCTTATTTCCTTTTCAATTGTATCTAGATGTAAAAAGCAAAGATACACACATATGTATAATAAATACGTTAAAATATATTACATTGAGCTAAATGCCTATATATGCATAAAAATTCTAAATTTAAAATATCAACATGATAGCAAGAATAAAGAAATATGTAAGGAACATAAAAAACCAACAAAACTGAAGTTTTCACAACTAGGTTTTTATATTTAGGGAAGAAATGGCAATTGTAACTCAGATGATTACTTGAGAACTTTAAGACCCCAAAAGATAAAGAGTTAAATCATTTAACACTAAAATATAATTTATATTATATACAATGAACTTTAAATTTTGGCACATTATAAAATCAACATATTCTCTGAGAATATGTAGAAGTTAAAAATATTAAAGTATGATTAAGAGATGCTATAGATGGAAAGTATTTTTCATTATATTCTAAGAATAACATATTAAACTGAATCTAATTTATAGTTTGAATATCTAGCTAGAATATATGAACAAAATGAAAAGCATTTGATTGAAGAGATTTCTATATTGATTAAAATTTCTTATTCACCCAATACACCATGTATTTTCCCCATTACAGAACTGGAAGTTTTTTCTTTTAACAGCAACAGTTTAACTAGTATAAAGTAAGACACAGGATGATCTACATATTGGAGAATCTGGATGTAACAAAGTTTCAGTACTCATGAGAGGTTAAATAAATCTTTAAAAATTTTTGAAAATTACATAATACTATATATCTATCTATCTAATTCTGGCTAATAACTTGCCCAGCAGAGTCAAGAAAATTGTAATTAAAACATGACAAATAAAGAAAGAGAGAATACTTTAAAATTTTAGAACAGTTGGTTTTGGAAAAAGCATGTTCTCCAAATAAATCAAAATCTACACTTATACTACATAATTAAATTCAGTCCAATAATATTGTTTATGTTTCACTTAGCAACTAATGTACTGTAATAGTTTTGTAGTCAATGAAACTTTGATTAGGGGTTAAGTCAGTAATAAATTGTACAGTCATCTCAAAACTTAAAGCAAGTTACCTACAATATTTACATATTTTATTACATCAAATAAATATACTGTCATGGCTCTCTATTATGGCAGGGTTGAATTTTTTCCTTTTGTTCTTTTTATTGAAGCAGAATATGTGCACAGAAAAATGTACTAATCATCATCAGTACAGTGTGATAAATATGCAAAGTGGACAAGCTCATGGAAATAGCATTCAGATCAAGAAACAGAACATTACCTAGGAAGGAGGGCAAAGGAGTAGTCTTAGTCTTTCCATAAAAATTAACTTTTTCCCTAACTGTAGAAGTAATTTTTGCTCAGAGCAAAAATACAGAAAATAATGATATATAAATATCTACCTAGATAAAACTACTGTTAACATTTTCGTCTTCTTATGGACTTTTTGCCTACTAATACACACAGATATTTGTATAGTATATTATAGGTATATGACATACCATCTATAAACATGGAGATTTCTTCCTCATTGAGTTTTGCAATCTACTTATACAAGGTATTCTGTTTGTAGTAAGAACTGCAAAAGATTTCAAGGTACATAGTTTTTCCATAATATACATTTTTGGGAACTTTCTGAGGATTCCCTCAAATGTACAATTTTAAAATTTTTTTATAAAACAATACTTATTTTTGAGCCAGTTTTCATGAACTTTTTGAAGCACCTTGAAATACAGGGAAAGAATACTATAAGTTGAAGAAATAGAAACATAAAGGCCTTCATTTGGGAAGGTGTTTGGCATTTTAGAATGGGGTGACACATCAATGTGGCTGAAGTAGAATGAGCAAGGTAAAAATGAGCCCATAAATGAACATTTATAGGAATATACAGAATTTTGTGAGTTACCAAAGTATTTCTATTTTATTCTCAGTGAGGAAGGAAGCCACTGAGGAGTTTGGAGAAGTAGCATGATATGACAGATACTTTATTTTTTAAATTAAAAAAATATTTATAGAGACAGAGCTGTTACTGGTTTACTCCCCAAATGCCTGCAGCAGCTGGGGCTGGTGCATAGTTGAAATTGGGAGCTGGGAATGCAATACAGGTCTCCTATATGTGGGGAAGGTACCCAATTACTTAAGTCATCACTATGGCCTCCCAAGGTCTACATCAGCAAAAACCTGGAATCAGGAGCCAGAGTCGGGAATTTTTTTTCTTTTACACTCCAATGAAGGTTGAGGGCATCCTAATCAGAATCTTACCCACTAAGTCAAATGTCCATCCCAATGACAAGCAATGTTTTTTTGCTGTTAGTGAAGTCTGAATGCAGGGGGTCAAGGACGGGAGACTAGGTTACTGCAGCAATCCAAACCAAAGTGGTAGCAATGGAAGCATTATTAAGTGGCCACATTGACAACAGATTCTAAAGGAATTACTAAAACATACTGCTAGACTAATTACAGGATGGGAAATAATAAATCAGGATGGTAAGAATTTTGTCCTGAGTAATTAGAAAACAAGTTGAAATTACTCAGATGTGGAGGAATGACAGGATAGCAGGTTTTGGAAGAAACAGAGGGAATTAGGTTTATCATGATAATTATTTTGAGATGCTAACCAGATATACAACTGAAGATATGAGAAAGTTGATACTGGAATTAAGGGAGCATTTTCTATAGGACATACAACTTAAGATATTAACATGCAGAAAATATTTAAATCCAAGAGACCCGAAGAAATTACCAAGGAAAAGAGGAAATTCAAGTACTGAGCATATAAACACTGATGTTTTGAAGTCAGAAAGGCCAAGATGTTCTCACAAAGACTCTGACAAGATGTAACCAAGTAAGAAAGTGCCCTGAAGCTACGGGAAGAGAAAGTGTTTCTAAATAGAAAAGTACTTTATTCTATTAAAATGTTGCTGGCAGGTTAAGAAAACCAAGATTTCTTAATTACAAGTTATTAGATATCATGACAGAGTGGAAAGGGAATGGTAGGACTAAATGTCTAATGTAGTGGACACAGAGAGATAATGGGAACAGCCAAGTGGTAGCCAGATAGAATACTGCTAAAGATAATGCCAAGTACGGTCATAATAACAGTGCAGGGTATAACCACGGGATGAACTGGTGACTGTAGTCGGAATGCAGGACAAGATGCCTGGAGTTGAGAACGTCGTGAGACTATGTGTTTATTTCCCCATACATTAATTTGACTATTTTTAAGTTAATGATAAGCACAGGAGGTAGAAAAACATTAATACAGGTAATAGAAATATAGCTGTTACGGCAAATATTACGGCATATTTAGTAAGAATGTGGATTGAGCCTATTAATAAACAAAATTCATAAAGCATTTTAAAAATGTTTTATAACAAAAATTATGTTTTCAGTGGTTATCCTTAAAGGAAAACCAAATTTTTATTTATTAAAAAAAAATCTTAACTTATTTTCATTTTATTTGAAAAGCAGAGGCAGAGACACACAGAGAGATCTTCCACCCACTGCTCATTCTGAGATGGCTGTAACAGCCAAGGCTGGGCCGGTTCAAAGCCAGGAGCCAGCAACTCAATCTGTGCCTCCCACGTGGATGGCAGGGACTAAACCACTTGAGCCATCACTTGCTGCCTCCCAGGGTGCATTAGCAGGAAGCTGGATGGAAAGCAGAGTAGTTGGCACTCAAATCAGACAACTCAACATGGGATGTGGGGACCATCCAACCTGTAGGCCTTGTAAGACCCACAAAATGTCCCAAGTAGCATTTTAACTGCTGCACCACACACTTTGGCCCTAAAACCAAATTTTAATCTATCTTACTAGAACACATGCAATGCCCAAATAAATTTATTTATGGAGAAAAAATACTAAAGGACAAAGTACTTTGGCCTTGCTATTGTAAGTTATTCAGATCTTGCCTATGACAACTATCACTTCTTCACTCTAAGTCAGGGGTGGGGAGCCTCTGTTCTACTAGGGGCCATCTGGATCTTTATAACATCATTCATGAACCATACAAAATTGTCAACTTAAAAACTATTTAAAATTGTATATATGAAATATCTGAAATTTGTTCTTTATTTAAATAAATTTATTTTAAAAATTAGCCACCTATATAAGTTTATTGCATTTTGAGTCCTGCCCGTGGTTGCTTTGGCAGGGTCAAACTGAATGATTTTGTGGGCCTTACATGGCCTGCAGGTTGGATGATGCTCATCCCTGCTATAAATCAATGTAGGTAGCACTACAGAATATTTTATTAACTTGTTAACAACAGGCAGCCACATATATGCATTTCCTATTTCTGTTTACATTATTTATATAGCTAAATTTCCTGTATATACTGATTTTGATAATTTTAAGATACTTTAAAAGATCACAAAGGAAAAATATACATTCATTTTTAGTTTAATATCCAATTTATTTATTTCATAATTCACTTCCTATAGAAAAACAGTCAGTTAATATCTCTAAAATGAATGCTTCTTTAGCATTCATAGGCTGTGTAAGGCAACAATTAAGAGAGATGATTCTGGTATAAGAGATCTAAGAAATCTAATTATGGAACTGAAGTACTAACTAAAACGAGGCAGGTTCTAAGCCTCAGCTTCATTATCTACAAGATGAGCGTATAAGGTTGCTGAGGTTACAAATAAGAAAACTCCTGTCAAGTGCCTAAAGCATAGCAACTGTTCAATAACTGCTAATTTGCATAACAAGAAACATGAAGCCTCCAAAAGTCCTGGCTTGATACACTGACCGGGACTTTGCATTTTTTTTGTTTGTTTGTTTTTGCTTAAAAAGCAAACTCAGGGCTGGCACCCTGGCTCAATAGGCTAATCCTCCGCCTTGCGGCCGGCACATCGGGTTCTAGTCCCAGTTGGGGTGCCGGATTCTGTCCCGGTTGCCCCTCTTCCAGGCCAGCTCTCTGCTGTGGCCTGGGAGTGCAGTGGAGGATGGCCCAAGTCCTTGGGCCCTGCACCCGCATGAGAGACCAGGAGAAGCTCCTGGCTTCGAATCAGTGCAGTGCGCCGGCCGCAGAGGCCACTGGAGGGTGAAGGCAAAGGAAGACCTTTCTCTCGGTCTCTCTCTCTCACACTATCTACTCTGCCTGTCAAAAAAAAAAAAAAAAAAAAAAAAAAGCAAACTCGGTTTAATAAAGACTTTCAGACATTTTAAACTAAGAACTACCAGAAGAAACTGTGACCTAGTACATTTATATGAGAGGTCTTCAAAAAGTGAATGAAAAAATGTATATTATGAAATAATTTCTACATTATTTTGTACCAAAGTAAACTTTAGGCACCTTTTTGAAGTATCCTCATATGTACTGGTATTTTGTACTTGGATATTTTCCATCCAATTCTGAACTCGCAGAACTGTTTAATGAACCACCAAAGTATCAACAATTCAGTATGAAGAGCACCAATTTAACAGAATGAGAAATTTTAGTTATATAAGAATTCACACATAATTTTAAGGTATGTATACAATGTATGTAGCACTTTCAAATATTAGTATATTTAAACTATGTTATTAAAATCTATGCTAGCTTATAATTTTTTGAAGCAGAGATTCTTTTTATTAATTACTATCTTCACTGACAAGTAGTTATACAGCACTTAACATGAGAACACCATAATGCTGTTCTGAATTTAGAAATTAAGCCAGTTTATGATTTTTATGTCAATTTTAAAATGTCCAGTAAAGTCCAAAATAAGATTTCTGATGGTCCCATATTTACATATAGTTTTCTATTAAAATGAGATTGGGAGACAAGAACAAATTTTAAAGTAACCAGCAAACATTATCTGTATCAACTATTTTAAGAGGAAGCTTATCATTTTTATATATATATATACACACACACACACACACACACACACACACACACATATATTTTTACGGGCAGAGTAGACAGTGAGAGAGAAACAGAGAGAAATGTCTTCCTTTTCCATTGGTTCACCCGCACAATGGCTGCTGCGGCCAGCGTGCTGTGGCTGGCGCACCGCGCTGATCCGAAGCCAGGAGCCAGGTGCTTCTCCTGGTCTCCCAAGTGGGTGCAGGGCCCAAACACTTGGGCCATCCTCCACTGCCCTCCCGGGCCACAGCAGAGAGCTGGACTGGAAGAGGAGCAACCAGGACAGAATCCGGCGCCATGACCAGGACTAGAACCCAGTGTGCCCGCGCCGCAGGCGGAGGATTACCCTAGTGAGCAGCGGCACCGGCCATCATTTATATTTCACTTGGCTGTAAATTTCAGAAATTAGTCTCAATTTTAACAGACTATGCTTGTTAGGCAGAATTATGGATTCCTATTATACACATACTAATATGATTAACAATACTGAAAACGTTCAGTTTTCAACGCAGAAATGTTTTATTTTCCTAAATAAGTTCCATGGATCTGGAAATGTTAAGCAATTTATCCATAATAATTATAATAAAGTGATATTTATATATGGAAATCCTAATATTTTGAAGAATTCATTTTATAAAGATGAATTTATTTAACTTGAATAAAGTTACAAATATTCTAGCTAAATAAAGATGAAGAAATAAAAAGCTCATAACCTAATAATTTATTTGGTAAAAATAGTTGGATTAATCAAGCACTTATGTACTTGAAGAAAAATATAGGGTAAAAGTATTTTCTTGCCATGAAATGGAGAAATGAAAGCAAAATGTACTTATGAAATTAAGAAACATTTTATATTTAGTGAAACTTGTCTTAATAATCGGTCCCAATTAGGAAATCTTAAACAGTGTTATTAAACTTGCTAAACTCTCTTTCATGTCAAGTTCTGTGTTCATGTTCTCTCTCTGTTGTCTATCTGCATTTTCCAACAAGTCCAGTATTATCTTTAATCTTGTTTTACCACATCTTTATTTGAAATTAACTACTTTTCATAATTTTTTATTTTATGAAACAAAAAGGACAGTACTTTTATTGAATTCACAAGCATTTATTTAAAAACACTACCCAGTATATTCTTGATCTTAAAAACATATTTTAGTATATATTTATATAAAGATATATAAATTTATAGACAGAATCTGGTCTATTTATATTTGAGATGATATAGAAACTATTTAAGGAGCCTATTCATTAACAGTAACAAAATAAATATCAATGTGTCATCATATCATGTTAAGCTTGCTGTCTTAGACACTTAACTGTATTTATAGTCCAAAAGAAGAAACTGAGAGAATAAAGGAGCTAACCAACTGCCATTTTTCATATTACCTAGCCAAGTTATATTTAATTTTCATTTAAAGCTCTATTTCAATTTAAATTCACAAATACACATTTTTCATGTGCTAAATTTTAAAAATAATTGTTTTTTAAAAGGTAAAAATAGCACAAATGTTAAACTAATTTAATAAATGCAGATAGGGCAAGAATCAATAAATACATTGAATCAAGGCTGAGAATCTAATATTTACATAAAAGCCTACAAAATAGTTATAATATTAGCATATAACAGAATTATAACTAAAGATATCATGGAAATGGTTTAAGAGAGAGACAGGATCTTACATTACCTATCGTGTCAGCTTTGCTAAATCTTCGAGTTACAACATTGTTCATGTTTCCATTTTCACAGAGCTTCAATTCTGTGAGATATACTTCTACCTTGCAGTGCTTTACAAACATACCCTGTTCAACCACCTAAAAAAATTAAACAAATCAGTATCAATTCTATCAATATATTTCACTCTAATGGCACTATATTTTTCTAAAGAGGCTTAGGAAAAAAACTACAGATCTCCATTGAAAAATACTAACTATTAAAACATGTCAATATTAAAAAACAAGAAACAGTTTTGGAAGCTCTAATATTTAACAGAAGATGAATAACTGTAACCTCAAACGTTACCAGTTTGGAAAAGCCTTCTACTGATCTATAAAGATATTCTGGTACACTATTGATTAGGAATATATTCAACATTTAAGATGAGGAGGTTTACCCAAAAGACTATGTATATTTCTCTCTCTCTGCAAATAAATATACATAAATATATAAAAGCAGCTCTGATTAAAGATAGACATATTTTTAGCTTCTAGTAGTGATCTCCAGCAGAAAATCTTTAAAAAGTTACACTTTATACAATGCAACCTAACAATGGCTATATCATGACTCTGTATGTTAAAATACAACTTTTAAAATGATAATTGTAAATACTACTGCCAAAATCTATACCTCTGGACCTGTAACCAATGTTAGTTTCATCTTAAAATGACTTTGTTTGACCTTTAAATACACACTTAGTAATTTAATGCCACAAATGGAAAAGAAAGCTGTTAAACATGCAAGCAATAAAACATAAAAAGAAAAAATACGTATATATCAGGGTCACCTTTTCAGTAAGAATATTTCCTTTTGATCTTCTAAAGGTTAACTGTAGGATTTCAGTCATGAATACAGTTTCTAAAAATAGTAACCAGACTGATATGTGATACATTAGACAAATATGGCAAAAGGGAGGCTCCAAGGGACTGTCAGATAACACTCACAAGCTTACATCAGTTCAGTAAGGAACTTATAAACTTGTTTCACTTGCGGGAAAAACTGTTTCAGCTAAAAAATATTCCAACAGAGTTTATCCAGTATTTACTATGTAATCCACTATACAATTTTCTGACGTGCTGTCATATATAATCTCTTAGTCATACTTGTTACAAATTTCTAAAACAGGTAACAGCCTGTACTTCTGATTCATTTTATAAAACTAATATATAAATGATAACTCCTAACTAAGAAGATTTATCTTAAACTTCTTATGTTGATTTACTTTGAGGTTAAGAATTTAACAACTGGGGCCGACAGTGTGGCATGGTAGGTCAAGCATCGTCTGCAGAACTGACATTCCATACGTGCCCTGGTTTGAGTCCTGGCCGCTCCACTTCCCATCCAGCTCTCTGCTATAGCCTGGAAAAACAGTAATAGATGGCCCCAGTGCTTGGGCCCCTGCACCTGCATTGGACACCAGGAAGAAACTCCTGGTCACTGGCTTTACATCAGCCCAGTTCCAGCCACTGCACCCATTTAGGGAGTGAATCAGCAGATGGAAGACCTTTCTATCTCTCCTTCTCTCTGTCTGTAACTCTGCCTCAAGTAAATAAGTAAATCTTTTTTTTTTTTTAAGTAACAATTTAATGTCAAAAGATTGCTTATTGGTATATATAAATTAAACTAGGAATCAAATATTCTTATCAATTAGGAACTTCTGCTGAGATTCAGTATCTAAATAAAATTCTAAAATAATAAAACATTAAGGTAGCTACTAACCACAGGTTGCTAAAACTGAGATAAATCACAGTTTATGAACAACAATGAAAAAAGACAAATAGAATGACTAACAACAGAGCAACAAAAGGGATAAATAACATAAAATAAATACAAAATAATGAAAATCCCTCATGATTTATACTGAGTTACAAATAAGCAATAAGCATGACTTTGGGGCTGGCACAATGGCATGGCGGGTAAGGCTGCCGCCTGCAGCACCGGCATCCCATATGGGCACCAGTTCAAGTCTTGGCTGCTCCACTTCCGATCCAGCTCTCTGCTGTGGCCTGGGAAAGCAGTTGAAGATGGCCCAAGTCCTTGGGCCCCTGCACCTGCATGGGAGAACCTGGGGAAGCCCCTGGCTTCGGATCGGCGCAGCTCCGGCCAATGCGGCCAATTGGGGAATGAAAAGAACGGATGGAAGACCTCTCTCTCTCTCTCTCTCTGCCTCTCCTTCTCTCTCTGTGTAACTCTTTCAAATAAAAAATAATAATTTTTTAATGCTAATAGGTATTTTCTTGGAAAGAAACTGGTGATTGAACAAAGAGTCATTTTGAGATATGTGAAAACAAAAGATTAGTTCAAAATCCACACTACTGGGATTCACATTTTTTAAACGATTTATTAAAATGAAGAGTTACATGGCCGGCGCCGCGGCTCAGTAGGCTAATCCTCCCCCTTGCGGCGCCGGCACACCGGGTTCTAGTCCTGGTCGGGGTGCCGGATTCTGTCCCGGTTGCCCCTCTTCCAGGCCAGCTCTCTGCTGTGGCCCGAGAGTGCAGTGGAGCATGGTCCAAATGCTTGGGCCCTGCACCCCATGGGAGACCAGGAAAAGCACCTGGCTCCTGCCTTCGGATCAGCGCGTTGGAGGGTGAACCAATGGCAAAAAAGGAAGACCTTTCTCTCTGTCTCTCTCTCTCACTGTCCACTCTGCCTGTCAAAAAAAAAAAAAAAAAAAAAAAAAAAAGAGTTACAAAGAGAGAGGGAGAGACAGACACATCTTCCATCTGCCAATCCCCAAAGGGCTACGTCAGTCAGGGCTGGGACAGGACGAAGACAGGAGTAAGGAGCTTCATTAGGGTCTCCCACGTGCATAGCAGGTTCCCAAGGACTTGGGCCATTTCCTGCTGCTTTCCTAGATTCATAGAGAGCTGGACTGGAAGTGGAGCAGCCAGGACACAAACCGGTGCCCATATGGGATGCCAGTGTTGCAGGCAGCAGCTTAACCTGCAGCATCACAATGTCAGCCCCAGAATTCAGTAGTTTTCTCAGAATTTTTTATTCTCTCCAAAAACATCATAAATTGTGAAAACCTATATCATCACATTTCAATACTATATTTTAAGATATTTATTATTCAAAAGTAGTGTTACAATACTGCTCCACTTCGAAAAATATGCTAATTATTTTAATTCAAAAGAACACTATAAATTGTTAAAGCCTGAAAACAATAGCATCATAGCAGTGAAAAAAGAACTGGTATATTTATGATTTAGTGTTATTATATCATATGCAGACTAATTATATAATATCTTTTTTATATTAAATTCATAAAGTCTCCTATCTTCATCAAAACTGTCTATAAGAATACCACTGAATAGGAGGGTTATGAAGACTGTATAACAGGAAGGAAAAGTTTGTTAAAACAAGGTATTAATTTAATTATAACCATTAAAAGATACACTTGAAATAAATTCAGAAATGATATTTAGGATTAAGAACTATAGGTGACAGTGTAAGTTTACTCAAACTGAAAACTGCTATATTACCATAAATAAGGTTCAAGCACTAAATGAAATCTAGCTCCTTGTCCAAAATTTAAGATTTATAGACATGCAAAAATACTTTCATTAATTCAGGGCCACAATGAAGGCAAGGTTTCTTTACCAAATTTTTAAAGAAATACAAGTGTATACAAAATTAAATAAAACTTCTCTTTGTTGTCAAAATCAGAGGGTATTTTATATAGGCAATAAATATATTTGATAACTGTAATGTCTATTCTTTATATCTATCTGTGAAAGTTTCACAGAAACTACTTTATTCCAAGTGTCCCACACAGCAAAATGAGAAGAGAAACAAAAATAATTTCTAAAGAAATTTGGTACTATAAAGCAATTTGATGACACTAGGCCTGATGGACATATTTAATATATTTTTAAAAGATTTTTGTTATTTATTTGAGAGATAAGAGTTACAGAGAGAGAGGGACAGACAGAATGGTCTTCAATCCACTGGTTCATTCCCCAAATGGCCACAATGGCTGGATCTGGGCCTAACCAAAGCCAGGAGCTTCTTCAGGATCTCCCACATGGGTGACGGAGTCCAAGCACTTGGGCCACCTTCTACTGCTTTCCCAGGCCATAACAGATTGCTGGATCGGAAATGGAGCAGCTAGATCATGAACTGGTACCCATATGGGATGCTGGCACCACAGGCAGAAGCTTAGCCTAACACACAACAGCGCTGGCTCCCAGATTTAGTATTTTGAAGTAGCTATGTGCACCTTTAAAGCACTTAGTAAGCACCTGTATCTACTGTACGTAAATAGTAGTTCCTGGCATCAGGATGAGACTAGCTCAAGTAGATAACTAGATAACTACAATAGTGAGAGGAAAAGAACTAAAAGACCAAGAGTTCAAAATGGAACTTTAAGAGCCAGCACTGTGGCACAGCAGGTTAAAGCCCTGGCCTGAAGCACTGGTATCCCATATGGACGCTGGTTCTAGTTCCGGCTGTTCCACTTCCAATGCAGCTGTTTTGGCTTGGGAAAGCAGTGGAAGATAGTCCAACTCCTTGGGTCCCTGCACTCACGTGGGAGACTTGGAAAAAACTCCTGGCTCCTGACTTCAGATTGGCTCAGCTCCGGCCATTGCGGCCATCTGGGAAGTGAACCAACGGATTCTCTACCTCTCTCTGCAACTCTTTCAAGTAAATAAATAAAAAACTAAAAAAAAAAAAAAAAAAAAAAAAAAAAAAGGGAACTGTAAGTATTCTTAGAAGATGTGATCATTCTTTTCCAGAGAGACTTGTTGTGGCAGAGCAGGTTAAGCCACTGCTTGGGAACACCAATTGGAGTTCCAGCTGCTCTGTTTCAGATGCAACTTCCTGCTAAGCATCTTGGGGGACAAAGATGATAGCTCGAAGTGCTAGGGGCCCTGCCACCCATTATGGGAGGCTGGATGGAGGTTTTTTTTTTTTTTTTTTTTTTTAAGATTTATTTATTTATTTGAAAGTTAGTTACACAGAGAGAAAAGGAGAGGCAGAGATAGAGAGAGGTCTTCCATCTGATGGTTCACTCTCCAGTTGGTTGCAACAGCCAGAGATGTGTCGATCCAAAGCCAGAAGCCAGGAGCTTCTTCTGGGTCTCCCATGAGGTTGCAAGGGTCCAAGGACTTGGGCCACCTTCCACTGCTTTCCCAGGCCATAGCAGAGAGCTGGATCAGAAGTGAAGCATCTGGTTCTCGAACTGGTGCCCATAAGGGATGCTGGTGCTGCAAGCGGTAGCCTTACCTACTACGCCACAGTGCCAGTCCCCTTGATGGAGTTTCAAGCTCCTCAATTTGGCTTAGACCAGTCCTAGCTGTTGCAGGAATTTGGGGAGTAAACCATTAGATGGAAGATCTTTTCTGTTACCGTGTGGGCTTCTCCATAGGCTCCCTGAGTATTCTTGCCATGTGCAGTTGAACTCCGATTAAGAAATGACTGAGAGAAAGCTACAGTGAGTACATGTGCATCCCAGATGGGAGCATGGTCTTTTAAAAAATCTAATCCTTAAGTAATGTTCCCATGAGTTCTGCTATATGCTGTTAACTGGCCATATAGACCAATCTTGGTATAAATAGGAAGGGGACTACCCAAGGACATGGATATGAGATCATTAAGGATCTTCTTAAAGGCTATTAATTTGCATGCTAATAGTACTATGAAGTTAAATTTTAAATATATTTTAACCCCATAAAACTTATAATTAATGTTTTAAAGGTTCTAAATTATGATTCATTCATAATAATTACTTCCTATAAGTCTACATGTTTACTTGTGGAAAATTGTTCTTTCCACTCTGAAGACTATTTTGTACTTCAAGTTGGGTCTGTGGGGGCTGGCGCTGTGGCGCAGTGGGTTAATGCCTGGCCTGAAGCATTGGCATCCCATATGGGTGCTCGTTTGAGACTCAGCTGCTCCACTTCCGATCCAGCTCTCTGCTGTGGCCTGGGAAAGCAGAAGATGGCCCAAGGCATTGGGCCCCTGCACCCATGTGGGAGACCCAGAGGAAGCTCCTGGCTCCTGGCTTCGGATCAGCTCAGTTCCGGCCATTGCGGCCAATTGGGGTGTGAACCATCAGATGGAAGACCTCTCTGTCTCTGCCTCTCCTCTCGCTGTGTAACTCTGACTTTCAAATAAATAAATAAATCTTAAAAAAAAAAAAAAAAGAGAGAGAGAGAGAGAGAGAGATAGGTCTGTGGATAACATATTGTATCATTTTTTGTTTAAAATGGCTTTTCCAGGGTTCATGTTAGGTATAGTGGGTAAAGCTGCCCCCTGCAAAGCCAGCATCCTATACAGATGTCAGTTCATGTCCCGGCTGCTCCACTTCTGATCCAGCTTCCTGCTAATGGCCTGGGGAAAGCAAAGAAGATCGTACAAGTTCTTGGGCCCCTGCCACCCACATGGGAAACCAGGATGAAGATCCTGGTTTGGGCCTGGCTCTGCTCTTGCTGGTACAGTCATTTGGGGAGTAAACCAGTGAATTGAAGATATCTCTTTCAAATAAATAAATAAATAAATAAATAAATTCTTTTAACAGGATTTTTCATCTTCTTTTCTGAAGTATTATTCCTTGGTCTTAGTATTCTATGTTGGCAGTTATTTTCTTTTAACATACCTTAGGACAATTTGGGGGCCAGTGCTGTGGTGTAGTGGGTAAAGCTGCCTCCTGCAATGGTGGCATCCCATATGGGTGCCGCTTTGAGACCCAGCTGCTTTACTTCTGATCCAGCTCTCTGCTATGGCCTGGAAAAGCAGTTGAAGATGGCCCAAGTCCTTGGGCCCCTGCACCTTGGTGGGAAACCCTGAAGAAGCTCCTGGATCCTGGCTTTGGATTGATGCAGCTCTGGCCATTGTGGTCAGCTGGGGAGTGAACCAGTGGATGGAAGACCTCTCTCTCATCCTGCCTCTCCTTCTCTCTCTCTCTGTAACTCTTTCAAATAATAAATAAATCTTTAGGAAAAAAAAAAGACCATTTGCTGTTTCTGAATTCCACTGTTTTATTTTATCCTTACTTTGAAAATAGTATGAAGGTATTTTAAAAAGTTTGAGGAAAAATGAAATTAAAACATAAGCTAATTTCGATTCAACAAATTTTGAAATCCATACAAAGTTTTCTCACTATTTACATTTTTCATGAACTTTGTGAATATCCCTTGATTACCTTTTTCTGCAGCTACTATTGGTATTATGTTTTTGCCTTTGCTTTTCAATTTTTTTATTGGGTACATGTTGTTTGCATTTTTTCAGCTTTGGATTCACAGCATTTCTTGAATCACCAGCTTATCTTTCTCAGTCTGGGAAAATTCTCAGTTATTATTTCCTCAAGTATTAATTCTGATTCTCTCTTTTTTCTCCTTCTAATAGTCAAGCAACAAGCATTCAGGTTAAACTTATTCACCATATTCCAGATATACCTTCAATATTTCTGTATTTTTCAAATTTTGTCACTAAACTACAAACTATATATTTTCCACTGGCACCATTTAGTTTACAAATTATCTCTTCAATTCTGTTTAGTATCATAATTGAACATTAACTCTGTATTTCATATTATGCTTCAGTTTCAGAATAATATTTGGTTCTTGTGTAATAGTTTGCCCTACTTTTCTTTTTTTTTTTTTAATAATAAGCACAGTATTTAAGTTTCTACCTAATAAGGCTTTATATGGATTCTTTAGGGGTCTAT
The DNA here is from genome assembly GCF_051225735.1 of Oryctolagus cuniculus. Lineage (NCBI taxonomy): Eukaryota > Metazoa > Chordata > Mammalia > Lagomorpha > Leporidae > Oryctolagus > Oryctolagus cuniculus. The sequence goes on along the minus strand of NC_142877.1, from coordinate 64,632,165 downwards.
TTTTCTTGGATTTTGGTTCCTTTGTATTTCTGTTTATCTGCCTATTTTTCTTTTTTAAACTGAATGCCAGACACTATAATTTAAACATGTTAGAGATGATCTGAGGCACAGAACGATATTTAACTTTGTTTCCGCATTACAGCTAGGGTTCCTAACTCACATATCATACAGAGGTTTCAAGAAATCTAAAGTCATTTTCCAAAGAATAATAGCAATGAAGTTGTTGGCTAATCTATATAGTGAAAATTTATACAATATAATTAGCTGTAAGAAAAAAGGTGTATATTAAGATTAAATTCATAATTTAATACATTTGAAGAAAAGCTGGACATAAATTTTCCTTTATCCTAGGAATGAAGACCTTTTTCTAGTTCTTTTATAGTGAAATGGGCTATTCTTTGTTCAAAATACTCAGTTCTTTAGCAACTGCAGATAAAGCAACCAGACCACTGTTGGCATGCCTAAAAGAGGAATTCTAATTGTGAAATGGCCACCAAAAAAACCCAAAAAGAATGAAATCAAAGAACTGAACTAAGACTTAAAGGCATATTCTTATTAAGACAGATTCTAATATATCTTAACCATAGATATACAATATGAATTATTCATAAAGCATTATGTAGCATCAGTTCCATATAATGTTCAATGTGCTGCAGGATTTTTACCCTTGTATTATCTTATTTGACTTTTTAATTGTTTCTATATGGAGGGGAAAAAACCCCTATATAAATAATTTATGCCAAGAGATTCTAGCCCCTTCCCATTATCCCATGCCCACCCCTGAATAAATTATCAAATATTTATGTAAAGTTGGTTGATTTACTTTAAGTATTTGGCATTCTAATATACCAATATCCTAACTTTCATAAGTCAATTTTTAGACCCCAAAATGACAGAAAAATTGGTCAGTTTTAATGTTTCTAGATTATAATTGTAACAAACAACTTTAAAATTAAGGATATGAAAAAAATCTACATTCTGAAGTTAAAACATTTTAATGTTACAAAAAATATTTTTTCAACAGTTTCTTCCATTATTTTCTGTTTTATCAAAAAAGCAGTGCAGCACAGAAAAGACAGTTAGGTTGCCTAACTTCCTATCCTGATGTGACCTCCTAAAAGACTCTGACCCTCTTTTTTTCATCCTCATTTCCACATCTGTAGAATGTGAACAACAATTATTATAGAGTTTCTTGTGAGGATTACTTAACAATATGTAGTATCCTTAGAAAAGCATGCATGTGTTAAAAGTTCTAATTATAATTTAGTGTACAGTATTTCGCTGGTCTTTTTCTCTAAGATAAGTTTTAATGCTTCATAACTCATTGAATAAAATGTTGAAGAAAACCAAAATTTATATTCAGTTATTCTTAAAATGTACCTTCCGTGCTATTGGCTCCTGACCTTCCATCAATGTATACCAGCTGACAAGTTTATTCCAGCCTTCAGTTGGTAATAGTATATAATCCAATTCATCAATAAGATGCTCCTTAAGAGACTGGGCATCACCATCTGCAAAAGAACAATTAAACTCAATATATAAAAAGAAACAATAGTGTACACCTCTAAACACTTTGGCTATATACATCACAAATTTTTTGATCTCATACAGGATAATTTAAGAATTTGAAAGAATTCTGAGAAAACCTCTGAAAAAGTTGAAATTTCCTACATAATGCAAAATAAACTGCTGCTTTAAAAGCTTACAATGTGGAACAATTGAAACAATTGAAACAATGTGAACCATCAGTTTTCTAAAATATAATTTCTCTTTAATTAAGTTCTCAAAAAGTACTAAAGTAAGTTGTTAGCCAAGAGACTTGATGAAGGAATACTTTTCTAATATTTAAACTATGAGATATCCCTCACATTACAATAGTGTTCATTCTACCATCAGCTTATGTAGGAAATTCAAAGCAAATCAATAACCTTTTACAACGATTCCAAGACTTATGTGCTGAAAACCATGTAATTATTCCACAAGGTCTATAATGCATATTCTTTTCACAGAAAATGGAAGCAGCTGTTCTGATTTATTTATTTTATTTATTTATTTATTTATTTATTTATTTATTTTTTGGACAGGCAGAGTTAGACAGTGAGAGAGAGAGACAGAGAGAAAGGTCTTTCTTCTGTTGGTTAATCCTCCAAATGGCTGCCGTGGAAGGCACGCTGTGCCGATCCGAAGCCAGGAGCCAGGTGTGTCCTCCTGGGCTCCCATGAGGGTGCAGGGCCCAAGCACTTGGACCATCCTCCACTGCACTCTCAGGCCACAGCAGAGAGCTGGCCTGGAAGAGGAGCAACCGGGACAGAACCGGCACCCCAACCGGGACTAGAACCCAGAGTGCCAGCGCTGCAGGCGGAGGATTAGCCTAGTGAGCCACGGCGCCGGCCTCTGATATGTTTTTAATTCTAACAATCTACTTTTTAAATTTCTAAAATTTGAAGAAACTAAAAAATTGAGTACAAAGCACGACAAGGATCTAGAAGCAATTTCTTGTCCATCACATATCCTTGTCCATATGTCCATCAAATATGTCCATCACATTCCTTATCCAGTACTCATCTGATCATTTAAATTTACAAAATGCAGCAAATCAAATAGTTCAATGAATTATAACCAACTTAAAGGAGATTTTCTTGTTCTGAGTTTTAATTAACAGACATGGGAAGAAAAATTATTCTTTATAGCAGTTTAACAATGAGTACATATTATTCCTATTAAGCTTTAAAGATGTAAATCAAGAAGGAAAAAAGCAGAAAAAATTAACAAAACGTTATTCTTTCTAGGATCAATCTATGATCACAGAATCATACTAAACTTTGAGAAAAGTTGGAAATTTAAATGAGAAAACTCATGTTATCAACTTCAACAGCAGATACAAAGTATTATTTTATGCTCATTCTTTTTTTCTTAGTTGTAAATTTTAAATTACTGATGAAAACTAGTAATTTGAAACATTTTCAGAAACTCTCAGATGAAAGAACTTACATTTATTAATTGTGACAAGTGTACTGAGATGATAAAGAGGAAATGAGGTGAAGGATATATGGGAACTCGTATCACTACCTTGCAATTTACCTTTCATAAATTTGAAATTAATAAAAAGAAAAAAGTTTAAATAAAATAACAAAGGTTATTTAACTTCAAATAAAAACAAAAACAATCTGGAGGGGCCGCCACCTGAGGTGCCTACATCCCATTTGAGTGCTGGTTTGAGTCCCAGCTGCTCCACTTACAATCCAGCTCTCTCTTGTGGCTTGGGAAAACAGCAGAAGAAAGCCCAAGTCCTTGGGCCCCTGCACCCACTTGGGAGACCTGGAAGAAGCTCCTGGCTCCTGGCTTTGGATGGACACAGCTCTGGCTGTTGTGGCCAACTGGGGAGTGAACCAGTGGATGGAAGACCTCTATCTCTACCTCTCCTTCTCTCCCTGTGTAACTCTGGCCTTCAAATAAATAAATAAATCTTTAAAAAAAAAAAAAAAAAAGGAACTCCACCAGGCTTTGGATCCGCACAGCTCCAGCCGTTGTGACAGACTGGGGAGTGAACTAACAGACGGAAGACCTCTTTCTCTCTCTCTGCCTCTCCTTCTCTCCCTGGGTAACTCTGACTTTCAAGTAAATAAATAAATCTAAAAAAAAAAAAAAAAAATCCGGAAATATAAAACAGTAAAAGAGAGCCATGTGTGCTCCACTTTTACCTATTAATGTTATATTATGTAACCACTGGTAAATTAAATGAAAGGGAATAGAGAAGTGTACTTCAGTGGGGAGGACATTGTGAAAGAAAGAATGTGTTCTCAGAATTGTCAAGGTCATCTGATCATTTTACAATAAAGTATAAAAATAAAATACTGCACAAACCTCAATTTATGATCATATCAAAGTACTTTGAAAAATTAATGAAGAAGTATCTCATGGAACAATGAAAAAATTTCAAATACTGAGAAAATGTGAAGTGTAAAATTTTAAGTACTAGTTTTTGATATTTACTATAAAATGTATGACTTCTTATTTAAAGAAGTTATCTGATTTTTAAAATGATACTGGAAAGTCTGTGCATGCAAGAACAAGAGAATATCTTCAGTAAGGCAGCTTAAAGTGCGAGAAATCTGGGAACTTGTCCATCCAATGCTCAGAAGAATGGGTTTGCTATGTGTTTCATCTTATGTCTTATTTGAAAGAAGGCTATCAGATATTAAAAATATCCATATATAGAAGGAATGGAGGTAGAGTAAGCTTATTTGTTACTATAAAAAGTAGATGAAAATTAAGGAAGGAAACAGAAAATGAGGTTCTTGGGTTGAGCCATATTCGAGAAGCAATTAAAGAAAAATGTAATTGTACTATGTATGGAAGAAATACAAAACTAATCATGATACATTATCACTGAATAATATGGTGAGATTCAGTGACATGGAAAATTACTAAGAATACATAATATCATGGTTTAACTTGATCTCAACTAGTGCTGGTATTGTTTTTATATGTCTGGCCAATAATGTGAGAAACTTTATTGTTTTATTGTCCAAATGTAAACAGCTGCTAAATTCTAACAGTAAAGAGCTCATTTGGAAGAAACTTAAAAACAAAATCATAGCTCAGTCTATCTTAACTTGTGAGGTCAAGTACAGTGGCATTTTCAAAATAACTCCTTCAATTTATTTTTTATAAGACACTGAACATGAACCACTTTTTGACTCCCTTACTGCAGATATAAAAATTTAATTCATCATTATTTCCTATTTTAATCTTGATGTATATCAGAAATATGAGATGCTAATATCTAATTTAAAATCAATCCTTATTCACACTCATTAACAAAATGATAAGAACTATATTGTCCTTCAGTTCCAGAATGTAACAGTATGACCCCTATAAATGCTTCAGTTTCGTCTGAAAAACATTTTTTAGTCAATTATTGTCATCTTTTCCCTAGAATAAAACAGTGAAGCTATTATGTGATGTGGTTTAGAGTCTAAACTGTTACTAAAATTCAACATAGTCACACAAACTGTTAAGTCGATTTTTAAAATACTTGCTACTGTTCCAACTGAGTGGCTATTGTTTAATAAGTTTACACTGATACAAAACATCTGAATATTTAAGTATCATAGAGATATTTATGATTTCACAATACTTTTCGTCTCACATCACAAAGCAAATCTAGGTAATTACAGCTATGGAATTATTTTATTATTAGAAATAATAAAAAAGGGCCGGTGACACGGCTCACTAGGCTAATCCGCCCGCAGCAGCGCTGGTACTCTGGGTTCTAGTCCCGGTTGGGGCTCCGGTTCTGTCCCGGTTGCTCCTCTTCCAGTCTAGCTCTCTGCTGTGGCCTGGGAGGGCAGTGGAGCATAGCCCAAGTGCTTGGGCCCTGTACCCACATGAGAGACCAGGAAGAAGACCTGGCTCCTGAGCGGCCATTTGAGGGGTGAACCAACGGAAGGAAGACCTTTCTCTCTGTCTCTCTCTCACTGTCTAACTCTGCCTGTCAAAAAAATAAAAGAAATAATAAAAAATATATTCTAAGGTCTTACTACACATGTATATTACAGCAGATAACCATGTTATTTCACTCAAATCTCAAAACAGCTGTACAGGACTGGCACCTCCATTATGAATCAGAATACTTAATAACTTGTTCAAGGTCCTATTTAAAATTACAGGTACAGCACAATTTTTAGTATAGAAAACCATGTTATCGCTGTCAATATTCAAAATGAAAAAAACAATGTTATCTCAATTTTCAAAACAAAAAAACATGGTATCTAAATTTTCAAAAACAATACTATGAGGCAGATACCCATTTTAATTAGCAAATATGAGGGTTGTTGATTAACTTGCCCAAGGTTACACATACAGAAAATTATAAAGCCTCAATCAAACAAAAATCTATTTATTACCAATTCTTTTTCTTTTTTATTTTTTTAAGATTTTATTTATTTACTTGGGAGGCAGAGTTACAGTCAGTGAGAGGGAGAAAGGTCTTCCAATCGTTGGTTCATTCCCCAAATGGCTGCAACAGCCAGAGCTACGCCAATCTGAAGCCAGGAGCCAGGAACTTCTTCCAGGTCTCCCACATGGGTGCAGGGGCCCAAGGACATGGGCCATCTTCTACTGCCTTCCCAGGCCACAGCAGAGAGCTGGATTGGAAGAGCAGCAGCCAGAACTAGAACTGGCGCCTGTATAGGATGCGGTCGCCACAGGACTGCACCATGGTGCCATACCCAATTCTTTTTCTTTTATAAATCAATGCCTTGAAGAAAACTTAAGATATGAAAAAGTTTAAAAATCCAGAGTTTTGTGCATTTTTTTACAAAAAACTGGGAGGTTAGGTAAATGGTTTTTATCATACAAACACCAGAATCCAAATAGCAATTTCTATCTAGTAGCAGAATAAAATGATATGGTCATTTTTAAGGGGTAAAGAATACTCTCAAACTAAATACAGAACTGATAACTTGTTATTTCTGTACCAATATACTCTGCATAATAATATGCACATATTTGAAGTATAAAATTTGGTAAGTTTTGACATATCAACTCAACTCTGAAATCATCACCACCACTAAAATGATGAACATAATGAACATAGTATCCCCTCCAAAAGTTTCCAAACAGCTCTTTGTAATCTCTCCTTCTTTTCTACCCAGGCCCCATTTGTCCTGTTCCCCCAAAATCAGTAATCCGTGTTTCACAATTAATAGGCTAGTATGAGTTTTCTAGAATTTTACATGAAAAAAGTACCCACTGTCTGTTATTATAGACAAATTTTCTAGAATCCTACATGAAGAAAAAAATCCTCTTTTTTAATTTCCTTCATGCCACATAATTATGCATTTTTATGCATTAAAAGTATATTCTTTTTAATTGCTGAATGGCATTTCATTAAATAGGTATAGTACAGCTAGTTTATGCATTCAGGTATCAATCAATAGGCATTTCACAATTTTTTTCTATTACAAATAACACCATCTGAACATTTAGTACAACTTTTCATTTGGATAATGTTTTTAATGTTTAATGTTTTAAAACTCTTGGATAAACTCTTAAGGATGGGTGCTGAATATATAATTAACTTTTTAAGAAAAGCTAGATTATTTTCCATCTTGGTTATACTGTAAGTATCACATCACAGAAACAATGTACTTGCTCTATCATCCTTGCCAACAATTGGTTTGGGTCCGTCGATGATTAATGAAATAAGCCAGGCCGGCGCCGCGGCTCACTAGGCTAATCCTCCGCCTTGCGGCGCCGGCACACCGGGTTCTATCCCGGTCGGGGCGCCGGATTCTGTCCTGGTTGCCCCTCTTCCAGGCCAGCTCTCTGCTGTGGCCAGGGAGTACAGTGGAGGATGACCCAAGTACTTGGGCCCTGCACCCCATGGGAGACCAGGATAAGTACCTGGCTCCTGCCATCGGATCAGCGCGGTGTGCCGGCCGCAGTGCGCCGGCCGTGGCGGCCATTGGAGGGTGAACCAACGGCAAAGGAAGACCTTTCTCTCTGTCTATCTCTCACTGTCCACTATGCCTGTCAAAAAATAAATAAATAAATAACAAAAGAAAGGAAAAAAAAAAGAAATAAGCCAGTCCTCAAAAGACAAGTATTATTTTTTCTCTGATATGTGGGAGTTAATATAGAATACAAAAAATATATAGGGATGAAATGAACATGTTGTGATTTGATTGTTGGCTTTAGAACCTGTTTATACTTCTGTGGAACTGTGGTCTTTCTACATTACTTACTGAATATTACCATTAGTGCTGCATTAAGCCTGTGATTATAGAGTGGACTGAAATTATCTTTTTGCAAAAATTGAGGAAAAAAGGAAGAAGGGGGATTGTGGGAGGGAGATAAGTATTGTTATTTTCTTAGAATTGTATCTATGAAATACATGAAATCTGTTCTCTTTACATCAATAATTGTTTTTTAAAATAGTCATTTTAATACATATATAGTGGTATGTTTTTGTGGTTTTAATCATTAATATTAATGATGCAGAGCATCTTTGCATGTTTTTGAAAATGCTGTCTTCTCTGGTGAAGTGTTTGTTCAAGTCTTTCACTACTTTTTCCACCAGGGCTTTAGGTTTCCTTGAAATGAATTTTATTCCATTTTAGTAAGAATACATATTTTATATAACTTGAATGCTTTTAACTTTATTGAGACATGCTTTATCCCCCAAATCTATCTTGGTACATGTTCTGTGTGTGTACACCTGAAAAGAATGTATTATGCCGGTAAGTGGAGTGCTCCAAAAATGTCAGTTGGGTCAAGCTGATTACCAGTGCTGTTCAGTAATTCTTTGGGTTTCATGAGTCTGAATAACTATTTCCTTACCAGAATTGGGGCACTTTTACTTTCTTTCCTCCTTCTCGAACTCCTAAAATGTACATATTGGGTTGCTAGATAATATCCCCCAAATTTCTCAGGCTTTAGTTTTTCATTCTTTTTTGTTGTTCTGCCTAATTTGAAATCATGTATTTGAGTTTGCCAATTTGTCTACTTGATCAAGTTTGCTGTTCAAAGACATCTAGTGAATTTTTTCAGTTTTTCAGCTCCAAATTTCTATCTCTTGGTTGGTATTTTCATTGTATTACTTTTTATTCCCTGATTTTAGTTTAGTTGTCTTTTTCATGTAACTTGCTGTGCTTCTTTAAAGACAATTATTTCAAATTTTCTGTCAGGCAATCCATTTATTTAGAGTCAGTTTCTGGACATTTTTTATGTGTATGTGCATGTCATGCTTCCCTGCTCCTTGTAGCTTTGCATGTGTGTATGTGCAGCTGAAGAAAAAGACACCTTCTCTAGTCTTTATGGATTGGCTTTGATAGGGAAAAATCTGTATTAGTAGGCCTGGTTTTATAGATGTATCTTTTCTGTACTTAGACATATAGATTCATAATTAGAAAGGTTCCGTGGTTTTGCCCCCACCCTCTTCTCCATCCCCTATCAGGAGCCTATGATTTCTCCCTCCCGTGGGCCTGAACATTGTGGGGAGGCATACTCTAATCCTCTCCCCCTCCTCAACATGAAGAAACCTTGGGTTCTGAGTCTTCTCCAAATCCTATAATGTTTTGCTGGGTACAGCAAGTTGTCTATCTCTTTTCCTTTGTTCTTAACTGTCCCACCAAATTATGCCAGTCCTAGTAGTACACTGGGTGAGATGAGAGAAATAGCCTTTGAAGTAGCACACTGAAAGGCCAAGACACTAGCAGCACATTCTAGTCTTCTTCCTTTTCTTTGGGGGACAAACCTCAGGTCTATGCCTCCTCTCCATATTGCAGAACAACAGCAGATGCAGTAAGCCATTCACCGTTTTATTTGCTGTTAACTTCCCTTAAGTCAGGACTATATTAGTTCAGTCAGGAACAGAAGGTAAGACAGAAACTACGTAGAAGGGTACTTCACTTGTCTCCTTCCCTCCTAGCAGAAAAGCCTTGGGTTCTTATTCTTCTCTCCATCTTGCACAGTATTCTAGTTGCAGAAACCACCTTTCCTACTTCCTTGTTAACTTTCCCCAGGCATCAGGGCTCTGTATGAGGTGAAACAGAAACTGGCCTCTCAGACATCACATTGAAAGGCTGGGAAGGTAGACACTTCCCTCTCTTCTTCCTCAGGTATGAACTCTTTGGATGAGATAATCTCTTGGCTCTAAATTGTGCTGCCTTAGACAGAAGGCTCATGTGGGTAAAATAAAATCACTTTTCTTGTTTCAATCTGGTTGTTCTCAGATCTGTGCTCAGAGTACTGTAAATTCTTAAATGGTCTCTGAACTTTCCCATAGGGGATGCACAACTGTATTCTTTTTTTCTTTTTCTTTTTTTTTTTTTTTTTGACAGGCAGAGTGGACAGTGAGAGAGAGAGACAGAAAGAAAGGTCTTCCTTTGCCGTTGGTTCATCCTCCAATGGCTGCCGCGGCCGGCGCACTGCGGCCGGCACACTGCGCTGATCCGATGGCAGGAGCCAGGTACTTATCCTGGTCTCCCATGGGGTGCAGGGCCCAAGTACTTGGGCCATCCTCCACTGTACTCCCTGGCCACAGCAGAGGGCTGGCCTGGAAGAGGGGCAACCAGGACAGAATCCGGTGCCCCGACCGGGACTAGAACCCGGTGTGCTGGCGCCGCAAGGCGGAGGATTAGCCTAGTGAGTCGCGGTGCCGGCCTGTATTCATTATTAAACCAGTGTTCAGTGTGTCTTTAGGGGATCAAGAGCTGATACTTTCTTTTCACCTATCTTCCCACTGTCATTCCTCTTCACAAGTTTAAATTATCCCATTAAGTGGGTATATATTAAGGATTATTACATTCTCTTTTTTTAATTTTTTTCTGATAGGCAGAGTGGACAGTGAAAGAGAGAGACAGAAAGAAAGGTCTTCCTTTGCCGTTGGTTCACCCTCCAATGGCTGCTGCGGCTGGCGCGCTGCAGCCAGCGCACCGCGCTGATCCGAAGGCAGGAGCCAGGTGCTTCTCCTGGTCTCCCTTGGGGTGCAGGGCCCAAGCACTTGGGCCATCCTCCATTGCACTTCCGGGCCACAGCAGAGAGCTGGCCTGGAAGAGGGGCAACCAGGACAGAATCCACCGCCCCGACCGGGATTCTCTTGATGAAATGTCCCATTCCAGTTATCTTCTTGAAGTGATTTTTTATCCTGGGTATTATTCTGTGCTCTAAAACTAAATGTCTGATGTTAATAAGGCAACTTGGCTTTCTTTTGATAATGCTAGTAAGCTTTCTACTACTGCATAACAAATTACCATAATGGCTTAAAACAACACCATTAGCATCTCCCATATCTGTGGGTCAGCAGTTCAGTTAGACCCCAGTGTGTTTGGTGCATAGAATCTCATGAGGTTAAAGTCAAGATGTCAGCTCATATCTGAAGGCTCTGCTGAAGCATCCATTTATAAGTCCATTTAGGTTGTTGGCAAAATTAATCCCTTATGGTTATGGCACTGCTGTCCCTGTTCACTTGCTGGCTGTCAGCCTCAGACCTGTCTGTTTTTAGAGGCTACCTGTCTTGTCCCTTCCATTTCAAAACCAGCAATGATGAGTTTAGTCTTAGAATTTTGCTTATCACAGCAGGCATATCTTTTTCCATCTCTTACTTTTACTGTATCTGTTTACACTTAAGGCAGGTCTCTTGTGACCAGCTGACAGTTGGGTCTTAACTTCTTTACTAAATCTTACAGTCTTTACTTTTAATGGGGGTGGTTTACATTTAATGTGATTATTCATAAAGCTGAGTTTAAATCGACCAGATTGTTATTTTATATGTATCTCATTTGCTTCTACTCATTTTCTTCCCACTTTTTGGAAAGGTGAGATCTTTAAGATTTATACTTCTTTTTTATGGGTCATCATATTTACCTGCTTATTTGCATGTCAAGTAATATTTAGTCAGATCCAAGGTATAAATTTTAAATTGTGGGATACTAGATGTTTTTGTATTCTTAAAGTTCTTTTGAATTTCATTCTGAAATGCAGCTAAGTTACCTGAAAATAGTTTGATGATTTCAGGTTTCTGGAGCAAGAAAATTAATTTTTCCATATTGCAGTCTGTTCCATAAATTATGAGGTTTTCTACTCTAGCTGAGGAGAAAACAAACTATTCCTGATACTATATAAACCTTAATTCTTTTTGGGTGGTTCTTTCTCTGGCTTTTTGCAGCTTCCTTACATGTATGCACTGACCAACAAGTTGAAGAATCCCAAGAAATCCTTCCTAGATCTCTAGGTTTCTCCTCTATAAGCTGCTTCTCCTGATATTCAATCTTGGAAACTCAAGCAATCTTGGTCTCCCTGGACTTCAAACTCTGACTCCTCCACTAAAGTAGATTGTGAGGGTCTGCATGGGTTTCTCTTTTCAATGCAGTAAACTGAAGGCAATCAGAACTCATCTTTTTTCTCATCTCTCAGGGATAGCTGTTTTTTTTATTGCTGATACGGTGTTTTGAAGATCACAATTTTGTGTATTTTTTTCAGGGCTTTAGTTGTTTCAGGTAGGGAAGGTAAATCTGTTGTTACCTCGTCTTGACTAGAAATAAAAGATCTGATAGTTATGCATATGCTTTATTCCCCCTTAAATGTATTGAGACATAGAGAAAGAATGCCAAGTTATGAGAGTTATAAAAGACTAACGCAAAAATTCAAGAATGCAAAAACTTATCAAAGTTCCTCTAATTAAAAGTCATATGCCCACTAGGAAAAACAATATGATACATCATTTCCCCAAATGATAAGACAGAGTTTTGTTTTTTTAATCATTTAAAGCTTTAGGTAGTATTAAATCCTTATTACATTAAATGAAATTTGTCATGATAAAGAATAACATATATATATACACACACACACACAAAGAAAATACTCAGTTCATTAAGTCAAATCTTTCACGCAAAGAAATTTTGAGTTACATGAACACTTTCTACATACACCCATTGATATTTATATACTGAAATGTTAACACATGTACAAAATTGAAAGAAAAAAAAAATAATGACCTTTGAGAAGTCCAGAGTTATCAATCGGTCCAGGATATACATTCTGATCTCCCATCTGGTATTTGTCCCAACTGTCAAAGCCAACATATTTTTTCCACTGTTTGAACCAGCGACTATCAACTAGGTACCTAGAAAAAAAACATAAAAAAAGGAAAGGGAAATAAACAAAAAAAATGAGTTAAGGAAAATATCTGGAAATACATGAAGAGAATAGTCACCTAATTTTGATATTTCATTTAATATAAAGTATATGCCTATATTAAAGGATTATATATAATAAATGATAATTCCACTTAGTATTTAGAAAAAAGTTTACTTGTATAAAGCATTATTTCTATTATTTAATAAATATCTACTACTTGAGGACATGTATTGACATAAAAATCTTTAAAAATTGCTGATATTTTTATTTGAAAGTCTGAGTTACAAAGAAAGAAAGAGAGACAGAAAGAGATCTTCTATTCATTGGTTTACTCCCCAGATGGCCTCAACGGCCAGACTAATCCAGGCTGAAACCAGGAGCCAGGAGCTTTATCCAGGTTTCCCACATGTAGCAAGAACCCAATACTGAGGCCATCCTCTGCTACTTTTCCCACACCATTAGCAGGGAGCTGGATTTGATGTGGAGCAGCTGGGACACAACCTAGTGCCACAGGCAGTGGCTTTACAACTACACCACAACACTGCTCTCCGCCTCCAATAACACTTCTAAAAATGAGTAATAAGGATTCAAGAAAATATTCCTCAACTGAATAAAAATTCAAATAATCTTAAGAATCAAATTTTACAATGCATTGTGATTCTTGTACAAGAGACTTATAATAGAGTATATTAATTTTAAGCATTTTACTGTCTTTTTGAAGGTTGGGAAAGCTGGTTCATAAGCGTTGACAAGGTTGATTACAGTAATTATAATCAAGTTTTGGGAAAAACCTTAAAATTATTATGCTTCTTTACAAATAAAAGTCAATAAAAAATTGCTTCTGTTTCTTTTTTTTAATTTTTTTGCTTCTGTTTCTTACACAGGGAAAATTCTGCTAGCAGGACTTGTTTTTGATTGATTTCAAATGTGTGATACAAAAGCACTGAAGAAACTATATTCATCTTATTTAAAATCGCTTAGTTTCTCATCAGTGACACAAAAAGTAAAGTAGGTGTTCACTAGTAAAGAAATTATAAGCCAAAAAAACTAAAAATTTATTCTGACAATATTTTATCTCCTATGAAATATGGATTTGTTGCTAATTTTTAATTATCTTGAATCCTTTTCTAGAAACACTTCCCCTGGTCCCCATTTAACCAGAATCAGTCACAAACTCAAGAGTTAGGATTAGGGAGGTATTTAAAGCTTATATGTGTAATTAATAATAGAGGTAAAGTTTTTAGGTGATCATCATTCTAATGTTACTATACTTATCCCATACAGCACCTTATGAATAAAAAAAACCCATAGTTATATCTAAAGATAGCTAAAACAAAGGCCCCACTCTAACAAAACCTCATAATTCTTACAGAATATTCATGAGCAGTTTGATTTCCTAAAAGTAGGCATGCGGTATGCAGAATTATCTATGTACCAGTACTCCAAACCCACTGTCAGAATTATGCAACTGAGAGCCCCCGCATTGTAGAATTTAAGATTTGTGAGAAAAGGAGAACTGAAGGACTATGTTTAAGAAAAATCTGTCTCCTAAAATTATAATTAGTTGGATATCATCCATTAGAAATTTTTAGATTTTTCCCTTGCAATTTAAATAAGACACTTGATATCTGATTTTGTTGTTGTTGTTGTTGTTTTTGTTTTTTTTTCTTACAAATTAATGTCATTATAAGAACTATTTTCACCTAGTCCATTCACTTATGTGTTTATTATTGTGCTAATTTCATAGGGTCATAATTGCTTTAATCTGGATGTCTAGATGTGACAGTATTTCAAAAAGTTAGTGGGGGGCAGGTGCTATGGTACAGCAGCTTAAGCCACGACCGGTGACATCTAGATCTCATACTGGAGTGCCTGGTGCCAGTCCCAGCTACTCTGCATTTCCAATCCAGTTTCCTGCTCATGTTCCTGTGAAGCAGCAGATGATAGCCCAAATACTTGGGTTTCTGAAAACCATGTGGAAGACCCAGAAGGCCCTGGTTACTGGAGCATTTGGAACCAGTATATGGAAGATCTCTTCCCCTGTCAATCTTTCAAAAATAAACCTTTTTAAGTGTGGAAAAAATGGTATCACAATGTTTATTTTGGTAGAAGAAATCTGAGATCCACACATACTTTTTTTCTTAAATATTCCTTATGAACTGTCTAAAGATCCTGCAAATGTATGAATTTCAAAATTTTTTCACATCAAATAAACTTATCTTTTAATTCCATTTCCTTGAATTTTTTTGAAGTACTCTCATATTTTAGGGTAAGTCCTTACAGCTTGTTATTTTTGAAACTGTCTTACCTATCCCTGGTCATTTGCTTTTCAGATGAGTTTTGAAATGAGCTCATCAGGCTCCCCCCAAAAAACTCCTACATTTTACTTTGAATTGTATTAAACTAACAAATTAATTTGTGGGGAGCTACGTTTTTACAATGTTGAGTCTTCTTACCCATAGGTATAGGACATCTCTCCATTATTCAGGTATCGTTTAATGTTTTCCCCATAAAGATCTTATGTTGGACTCATTCATAGAAACCTCATAGTTCTCTGCTTTATGCATTTTATATTTATTCTAATCAGTTATGTTTTATAACTGCATGGCAATAATCAATTTTAAAAAATCTCATATCTATTAGCCTGCTGAACTCAATAGCTCTATTTGTGGATTCCTTTGGATTTTCTTACATTAAAAACCATATTGTTGCTACAAATAATGTACCTTATCTTTCTCTCTTTTTAAGATTTATTTATTTATTTGAAAGGCAGAGTTAGAGAGAGGCAGAGGCAGAGAGAGAGATGTTTTCTATCTGCTGGTTCATTCCCCAGATAATCCCAACGGCTGGAGCTGTGCCAATCCAAAGCCAGGAGTGAGGAGCATCTTTCTGGTCTCCTATTCAGGTGCAGGGGCCCAAGGACTTGGGTCATCTTCTACTATTTTCCCAGGCTATAGCAGAGAGCTGGCTCAGAAGTGGAGCAGCCAGGACTCAAACTGGTGCCCATATGGGATGCTGGCACTGCAGCTTTACTTGCCACAGTGCTGGCCCCCAACATTTTTCTAATTCTATTTTCATTTCTCTTCCCTAATCATTAGCTGGGGCCTTCAAAATAATTTAAGTGAAGAGACAGCAAATAATTTTGTCCTGATTTTAATGGGACTATTTGAAGTTTTACCATTATTAAGGTAATTTGTAGGTTTTGATAACTGCTTATTAAGTTAGATAAGTTCCCTTTTATTCAGCATCTGTTAACAATAACACGATTTAAGTGTTAAATTTGATAAAAATTTTCTGTGCATACCAAATTTTTTTCCTTTACTTGGCTGAACAAACTTAGGCTAATTTTTACTCTATTTTCCAAAGAAGTGGCTTTAAGATAGATATTATTTGTTCCTTGTGGAAAACTGCAGTACTTGTATGAAAAACTGCTGGAGTCTGATACTGTTTGGGAGGGTAGGTTTCGATCCCTAGTTTGGTAAAGAGGAGCAAGCATTTGGCTGAGAGATGAAGATGCCTCGTGAGATGCCTGCATCTCAGAATGCCTGGGTTGAATTCCTGGCTCCTGTACAGAAGTGTGCCCAAACACCTACCTAAAATCACCATGACTGTTATAAGATACACCCTCCACATCTGCTGTTAAAACTTCATAGCAAATTTCATGTAGGATCTCTGTCCTTAATGTGCTGTGCATTGAGATTTAATGCTATAACGAGTACTCAAACAATATATTTCACTTTGTGTTTCTATGGGGGTGCAAACTGTTGAAATCTTTACTTAATGCATACTAAACTGATCCTCTGTTAAAAAAAAAAAAAAAAAAAGGAAAGAAAGAAATTATCAACTCCCAACTTGACTCTCACTGGGATTAAACATGACAATAGGTCTGATCTGATTTCATCATCATTTAAAAAAAATCATCTATTATTTTTCACTTTATGTTTCTGTGTGGGAGCAAACTGTTGAAATCCTTACTTAATGTATACTAAGCTGATCTTCTGTATATTAAGATAATCGAAAATGAATCTTGATGTGAATGGAAGGGGAGAGGGAGTGGGAAAGGGGAGGGTTGTGGGTGGGAGGGACGGTATTGGGGGGGAAGCCATTGTAATCCATAAATCGTACTTTGGAAATTTATATTTTAAAGTTAAAAAAAATGAAACCCCCCCCCAAAAAAAAAACTTCATAGCAAATTTCACAACTCATAAGCTGCACAATCACTTCATAATAACTCACAATCTGCAATCCTCCTGAATCTCAGTTCCATGAGCAAACCTCACCTTCTTCAAACTAAAATGTTTCATTTATAATAACACTTAAGAATTTTTAAACATGAGTATGTAAAAGTGTGCTTCCAGTGAAGCAGATCTCATGTTAAGGGTTCTTAACATAATAATTGGTATATTAAGGAACAATATGCATATAGCACAAATCACAGTACATACTTAAGCATTTTGTATCCACACAGGGTTGAGACTAGAATGAGGTAAGTGAGATACTGAAGGACCCTAATAATTAATATCTCCTTAAAATTTTATGCAGAAGTGCCTAACTCTAGTCCAAACCCTCTCGGAAACAAACACTTGCTGAAGGGCCAGCTTTGTAGCTCAGCAGGACTCAGTTTGAATCCTGGCTGTTCCACTTCCAATCCAGTTCCCTGCTAATCCACCTAGGAAAGCAGCAGAAGATGGCGTAAGTGCTTGGGCCCATGCCACCCATATGAGAGACCAGGATGAAGTTCCAGACTCCTGTCTTTGGCCTGGCCCAGTCCTGGCCATTGCAGTCACTTGGGAAGTGAACCAGTGGATGGAGGATCTGTCTTTCAAATAAACAAAATAAATCTTAAAAAAAGGGAGAATAAAAACACTTAGTGAACACAGGAAACTACCCAACTGCATGAAGCTGTATAGAAGTGTGCCCAAACACATAGAACTCAAACACCACCTAAAATCACCATGACTGTTATAAGACACACCCTCCACATCTGCTGTTAAAACTTCATAGCAAATTTCACAACTCATAAGCTGCACAATCACTTCATAATAACTCACAATCTGCAACCCTCCTGAATCTCAGTTCCATGAGCAAACCTCACCTTCTTCAAACTAAAATGTTTCATTTATAATAACACTTATGAATTTTTAAACATGAGTATGTAAAAGTGTGCTTCCATTTTTATTAAATTTTAAAAACTGTCACTGAGAAAGTTTTTGGGTGTTGTCTGACAATCCCATTCTCTCCATATGTCCTGCAGTTTTTATTCCTGATTTCTGTGCAGCCTGGAGATTTTTAGGAACACATGCTATGCTAAAGCAGAATGAACTATACAAAAATAGAGAGGGATTTAAAAGGTAAATGATGTGAAAGCAAAAGTACTTATTTTTGAAAAGATCCAGTGGAAAAATTTTGTTGCCTTAAAATACAGGAAGAGTTAGAACAAAAATCAAAGTATCTTTAAAAAATGGAAAAACTTGCCAAGGTTAAAATTAAAAGCTTCTGCTCAACAGAAGACACCACCAAGTAAAGTGATAAGATACTGACTGGGTAAGATATTTACACTGCTTATAATCAAAGAATTTCTTTAAATTATGGGAAAAAAGATTATTTACAGAATAGGAAATCAGAACTGATACAGTATATGAGAAGATGCTCAACCTTAACAGTATAGGGAAAATGCAAGTTAACACCACGAAGAGCTATCATTCCATGAAAATGGTGAACATACAAGCACATGTCTATGTCTATGTGTCAGTAATATAAAATATGGAGAAGATAAGCAATTCTTATACTGCTGGGGCAGAGGAGCAATAAACAAGAACTCTCATTGTGGAAAATAATTTGGCAGTACCTAATAAAGATGAAGATATGAATATAACAGTCATATATTGGTACTATTAAATGCTATCCTTCAGAAACTTGTGCACATATTTCTAAGGATAGGACCATAACAATGTTTGGTATAGAATAATTTGCAAGAATGAAACTGGAAAACTCCAATGTTTTCATTCATATCATGAAATACTTCACAAAAACTGAAATGAAAAATACAACTACATGCGTTAATATAAATCTCAAAATTACAACATTGAATAAAGGAATTATACAATATAACACAGTATATTAAAATAACAAATATGTACACAGAGTGTAACTACAGAATATTTTAAAACATGCCACAAATAATATATACTATACATTATACATAGCTGCATATATATATATTTATTTATTTATTTATAGTAGCTGCCTAAACAAGAGAGGAAAGGAGATGGGGTTGGGGAAACATTATCTATAATGTTTTACCTTTTTAAACTGAAACAGGTATACACAGGTGTTTTTCTTTCTACATTTCTGTCTTCTGGCATTTAATGATTAAATGTTTTTGTTTTATATAAGCTTTATGTATCTGTATATATACATTTCTATATATTTGCATATATCATAAAGTACAATCAATTGTGTAGACTGAAGTATAAGTGTTGAGGCCAGCAAAACTAATGACAGCCAATTAAATTTCAAGCATAAAAATAATTACAAATATAGTTTGGGATTATTTTGTTAGGATACAAAAGTGAAGTAAATGTATATTCCAGATCACTTTGTTTATGATTGAGTTCTCTGGCTGGTTTAATTACTATCATTTTCCTAGCAAAGTGGGTTACATGGGATTTTATGAGAGTGCCTCAAACTGGATTATTACCATGATTTGAATACACTAATACAATACTACTGATTTAAAGTATGTATCATCATGTCAGTATTATCTAGGTTCAAAATTACCAAGGGGGATCTCATGGAGATTAAAGATCTATATAGTCATCAATCTCTCAAATCTTTCAAAGATAATCTGCAATTCTCCAACATGTATACAGCATAGCCTTCTCTATGCTCATTTCAAAGCTCTGCCAGTCTCACCAGGTCTCTAACATTTAAGTTGAACAGACAATCTTGCTACCTGGTTTAGAAGGAAGTGAGAAGCTTTGACCATCTATTCAATTCATATTGCACCACAACTGATCTTACTTAACTCTCTTATTTAGGGTATTTCAAAAAGTTCATGGAAAATGGGCATTTTCTTTTAATTCCACTTCCCATGAACTTTTTGTAGTACCCTTGTAATCCTCCTTAAAACGAAGGTCAAAAATTTTTGCTCCTATATTTTGGATCTAATTTCCCTCTGTCTCCTTGGAGACCATGTAGCAGACAGTTCCTTGTCTCTGTCTCCTGGCTTTTTCCATTCAACAAATAAACAAGGATGAGTGCCTGCCCTCCACCCACAACATCTCTCAATTCACATACTTATTTCCTCCTCTATTTCCATTTTATGACTTATCCTTTCAGTCAATCTTTTCTCAAGTTTCTACTTCCTCAATTGCCCTTCACTCCCTACTCTCACAGGTCTTCTTACACCAATGGGTCTCAGAAAGTCACAAACCGCCTTAATAAATCCAACAGATACATAATTTCATACATCAATCAATTCTTTTAAAATTAAATTTGGGGCTGGTGTGGTGGTATAGCGAGTAAAGCCACTGCCTACAACACCGGCATCCCATTCGGGCACTGGTTTGTGGCTTGGTTGCTCCACTTGCAATCCAGTTCCTAGCTAATGGCCTGGGAAAAGCAGTGAAGGATGACCCAAAGCATTTGGGCCCCAGTGACTCACATCGGAGACCCGGATGAATCTCCTGGATCCAGCCTGGCCCAGCGCTGATCCTTATGGCCATCTGGGGAGTGAACCAGCAGATGGAAGATCTGTCTCTCCCTCTCTAACTTTGACTTTCGAATAAATAAATCAGTATTTAAAAATTAAATCTGTAATTTTACTTTTAGTTGAAGGGTGTGGGAAAGGACTCCTGTATTTTTCTTTACAATCAACCCTCTCTTAAATGTTATTTTTTTAAATTTTTTATTTTTAGACAGGCAGAGTGGACAGTGAGAGAGAGAGACAAAGAGAAAGGTCTTCCTTTTGCCGTTGGTTCACTCTCCAATGGCCGCCGTGCCGGCCTTAAATGTTAATATCACACAAAGCTGCTGTTTGATTCTTTCTTCCACTGTTCATACTCTATCATTTTATATATAATTCATATCAATGATTCCAAAATCTGTGTCCCAGGGTCAGTCTTCAAGTCTTATTTCCAATTTAACCAGTCCATATCAACTTGGATTTTCCAAACACATCTCAACCTCAAGTCATCCATCATCTTCACCTTTATACTTATACATTCCCTTTAATAATTTTTCCAAGTCAGAAACCAAAATATATACTATATTCTATATTCTTCATTCCATAACATCCAATAGCCAATACCTTCAGAATATTTCTAAGTCTGTCCCTCTCCGCTTCATCCTCAAAAAAATACCTTAGTTTTATACCTTCCCTTGCCCACCATGTTTAGTGGCACAGCTTATAACAGTTGCCTGCTTTTGTCTCTCTGCTTTAAGTTTTGCATGCTTTCAATCTGTTCTCCATTCTGCTGCCACAGACATTAAAAAAAAAAAATACGACTGCATCACTCCTGTTTGAATAAAAATCCTAATATCTACATAACAAGATATACTTATGCTTTATGTTTATATAAGGTTTTATACAAAGTGTTTTCACATTAGTTTATTAGAGCAACCTGTTTTTTCCTCTTTATTTTTAACTTAGCTGTAGGAGAAATCAGAACTCAAGGTGGTTAGGTGACCTACCAAGGTCATACACACTATTAAGTGGGTATTAAGCATCATGCACTCTAGCCGGCGCCGTGGCTCAATAGGCTAATCCTCCCCTAGCGGCGCCGGCACACCGGGTTCTAGTCCCGGTCGGGGCGCCGGATTCTGTCCCGGTTGCCCCTCTTCCAAGCCAGCCCTCTGCTGTGGCCAGGGAGTGCAGTGGAGGATGGCCCAGGTGCTTGGGCCCTGCACCCCATGGGAGACCAGGAAAAGCACCTGGCTCCTGGCTCCTGCCATCGGATCAGCGCGGTGCGCCGGCCGCAGCGCGCCGGCCGCGGCGGCCATTGGAGGGTGAACCAACGGCAAAAGGAAGACCTTTCTCTCTGTCTCTCTCTCTCACTGTCCACTCTGCCTATCAAAAAATTAAAAAAAAAAAAAAAGCATCATGCACTCTAATACTTAAGACTCTAAGTGTTCTCTCTGTTACACCAAAGTTTATTTTCAATCTTATTTACTTAACAAAGATCTAAAGATGTAACAGATACTTAGTAAAATACACTATATTCCCTCTTTACGAAACAAGAAAGGGTTTCTTTTAAAAGTGAGGTAGTTAATAGAGGATACAAAACATTATTACCAAACTGTAAATAAGAATTGAAACACATATTTAAAAGACAAATTCTAACAATGTTTATCTACTTTTCTTATAGGAAAATGAAGCACTCTCAAACATGTAAATTTTAGGCCTTTGCCCATTAAGAGCTTAGTAGAAAAAGTCTAAATGTTTATACTATGCCTTTATGACAGTCATGTTTTCACATCAATTAAGATCACACACACACCACTACCTTTTAAGAGGTTTTCTAGAATTGTGGTAAACACTAAATGGTGGATAAATTTTTTCACATTCAATTTCAACTTGTTTTCATGATTATTATTGTTTATTAATTTTCTTACCCTCTCAAAATAGACTTGAAAAGATTCTGGTATTACTTGTTTCGAAGTCTTAGAGACGTTACTCAATAACTCGTTAGAAATGGGAATTCATTCACTCAAGGAATATTGGAGGTCTTTTATTCCATAAAAGGTGTTTTACAAAGTAAGCCACGACTGGCACTGTGGTGTGGCAGGTAAAGCTGCCACCTGCAGTGCAGGCATCCCATACTGGCACCAGTTCGAAACCCAGCTGCTCTACTTCCAGTCCAGCTCTCTGCTATGGCCTGAGAAAGCAGTGGATGATGGCCCAAGTCCTTGGGCCCCGGCACGCTTCCGATCAGCCCAGCTCTGGCTATTGCGGCCATTTGGGGATTCTGCCTCTGATTCTCTAACTCTGCCTTTCAAATAAGTAAATAAATCTTTAAAAAATAAAAATAAAAGTAGCCAAGGGTCCCCATGTCCATTAAATTCAGAATCGAGGTAATCAAGACATATAATAAAATAGTGTGATAAGTTGTGAAAGCATATAATGGGGTCCCACTTAGAACAAAGTGAGCTATCTCCATAAAAAGTAGTATTTTAGCATTATGAATAGAGGCTACTCAAAGAAAAAGAAAAGCTACGTAAAAGAACATAATATGCTAGGACCAGAATGACTTTGAGAATTTTATGTGTTGGAAGAATGGACTAAATAAGCTGTAGTTTAAGAAAAAGGAAGGAGAAACGCTAGACAGGTAGACAGATTGGGGCCAGACTATATAGTGACTTTATGGTAACAATAAGGATTTTATCCTAAATGTGTTGGAAACCACTGAAAGATTAACAAGGAAGACATTATTTGATTTATATTTCATAAAGACCATAAAGAATTCTCTAGATTGAGATCAAATGCATGTGAAATGCTCACTAAATAAAAACTTACATAAAGTTACATTATTATGAATACCTAAAAAGGTCTAAATGGTATGATGCTAAAGATTCTGAAGGCATCAAGAAAGACAATTTGCACTGTCATCTGGACAGAATTTTTCAGTGATTCTGGAGATGCTAGGGGCTTCTCAGTCAATTTTGAGACAATCATCAAATGCTATAAAACTTCAACGAGAACTAAAAAACCAGATTTGGGGGTAGGGCAAGGAGAACGGGAGCCAAGAGAATTTTACAAGTTGCTTGGTATTTTCATATACCCTAAAAGTAAATTTAATAAAGATACACAAAATAATGTCTTAGAAACAGCCCCAGTCATAACAGTTTAAAGTCAGCATGGAGAAATCCCCATAGGAGGATTTAAGACTACAAAGGTAGTTCTGATTTTATATTTAAAAATCTACTTATTTACTTATTAATTTGAGAGGAAAAGAGAGTTTTTACCTGCCTGTTCATTCCCCCAAATACCTGCAATGACCCGGGCTGAGCTTAGGTTAAAGCCGGGAATTCAATCCAGGTTTCCCAGGTGGGTGGCAGGAACACAACTACCTGAGCCATCACCAGGGCCTTCCAGATCTGTATCAGCATAAAATTGGGATTCAGGAATAGGAACCAGTAATCAAATCCTGGCACTTTTATGACAGATGTGGATGTCTTAATCAGCATTTTAATTGTTAGGTTAAAGACCCATGTTAGGGGCTAGAGCTGTGGCTTTGAGGGTAAAGCCACCAGTGCCAACATCCTTTATGGGTACCAGTTCATGTCCTGGCTGCTCCATTTCTGATCTAGCTCTCTGCTATGGCCTGGGAAAGCAGTAGATGGCCCAAGTGCTTGGGCCCCTGCACTTGCAGAGGAGACCCGAAAAAAGCTCCTGGCTTCAGATCGGCTCAGCTCTGGCCGTTGTGGCCATTTGGGGAGTGAACCAGGGGATGGAAGTCCTCTCTCTCTGTCTCTCCCTCTCTTGGTCTATAACTCTCTCTCTCAAATACATAAATAAATATTTAAAAATAAAAAGACCCATCGCTATTTTAAATTTTATTTGTAAATGTTTATATTGACAATTTTCAGGTAACTGTCCCCTGCTTAACTGATGAATACTGACATAAATTTAAAGGGGTTTCAAGAAGTTCATGGAAAAGGCACATTACCTTTTAACTCCATTTTCCACAAAATTTTTGAAGCCCCGTTGTATAGTCTTATTTATTTATTTATTATTTGACAGGTAGAGTTATAGACAGTGAGACAGAGAGACAGAGAGAAAGGTCTTCCTTCCGTTGGTTCACTCCCCAAATGGCTGCTACGGCCAGCGCTGCGTCAATCCGAAGACAGGAGCCAGGTGCTTCTTCCTGGTCTCCGATGTGGGTGCAGGGCCCAAGCATTTGGGCCATCCTCCACTGCCCTCCTGGGCCACAGCAGAGAGCTGGCCTGGAAGAGGAGCAACTGGGACTAGAACCCGGCGCCCATATGGGATGCCAGCGCTGCAGGTGGAGGATTAACCAAGTGAGCCATGGTGCCAGCCCAATCTTGTTTATTTTTAAAAATAAATCTTACCTTTCTCTCTGGAGAGCAGACATTCTTTAACAAGTAGAAAAAAAAAAAAAAAAACACAAAAATAGCAGTGTAATCCAGTGTAGCACACTTAATCTCAGAAAAATAAAACTATCTTGTGCAGAATTAATAAAGAATCTGAATGATAATTCATTCATGATCAATTCCCTTGCTTAATGAAATGTTTAAATTACATGAGTGGTGACAGTATAAAAACATTTTTAACACTAAGTAGATATTGATAGTATTATTTTAAATTTTTTTAAAAGATATTTATTTTATTTATTTGAAAGTTACTGAGAGGGGGTAGAGCCAGAGAGAGAGAGGTCTTCCATCCACTGGTTCACTCCCTAAATGACCACAATTGCCAGGGCTAAGCTGATCCGAAGCAAGAAGCTTCTTCTGGATCTCCCGTGTGGGTGCAGGGCCCAAGCACTTGGGCCATCCTCTACTGCTTTCTCAGGCTATAGCAGAGAACTGGATCAGAAGTGGAGCAGCTGGGACATGAACCAGTGGCCATATGAGATGCTGGCACTGCAGGCTGGGGCTTTAACCAACTGAACCACAGCGCTGTCCCCTTAAATTATTATAAGTCAGATATTTCACAGACTTATTTTAAGTACCACAAAACAGAATTTCATTGTTTCAATAAAACTTAACCAGTTAGGAAGTTCTTTCACATACACCAATGGCCTGGTTTATCTTTTCTTTATTTCATAATTTTTAGATTTCAAACATTTCTAACCTATTTTCTGTTCTGCATATTAAATCTATCAGTTAGCAAGAACTGATTTTTATGACCTCTTTTTAGATCTAAACTAAGACAAATAAGGAACTCAAGAAGGAGGTCAAGATTATATTTAAACTGCTCATTAAGAATACATGTATATGACCATTGATACCTTAATTATGTATGCTTCTACATACTAAAGATTTCTGGCAACTATATTTCTCATTTATGTTTGATAAGCATGGATAAATAATGTTTGACCTTCGCTGTACAAATTTCCTGAACTAACAAATTCTATGAAACTTTTATAAACTAGAATGAGTTTAGTGTTAAAAAAAAAAATCCTGGGACTTCCTCAAAACATTAAAAAAATTGTATCATATTCAAGTCTTACATTAAATATCTCAGAATAGTAAGAATCTATGCATATACCATCAAACCATACAGCTTAAGAAAATGATTACAAATATAAATAAATATAGCCCTGTGAATTCTTCTACTTATACGTTACCCTGAATTTAGCATTTACCATTCCATTATATATTTTTCTTAAACTATATTTCTATAAATAACACATATTATTTTGAATATTTTAAACATTTACATGGCGTAATATGAAGGCTTTTTCATTTGATGGATTAATGTGGGCTTAGTCCCTTTTTTCCATTTGCTGAGGATGTTGTATCACCGTCTTCCATAGAGATACTGTAAATGTCTTTTTGATAATTAAAACATTGATCTATGTTCTTAAGATAGAATAGTGTTTGTCCTTTTACCACAGCAGGTTAACGGTGGGAGAGAGATCTTTGGGTTGAATGATTTAAATGATCCACTGCAATCACTCTGAGTACTACTAAGAAATAAAGGGCTGAGGAGAGATCCAACGAGAAATTTAAAACAAACAGGCTGCTAAAAAGAGAAGTGTTACCATTTATATGGACAAATTAAAATATTTACATATATTTAAGAATATTACAAAACATTTTAACATAATAAAAATTAAAGAGTAAGATAAGAGGGCCAAGACAATCTTGAAAAAGAAGTTGTTGATAGACTCATACTTCCAAACTTATTACACAGCTATAGTAATTAACGAAGTGTGATACTGGTATAAAGTATAGAAATATATATCAGTGGAACAGAAAAGAGTAAATAAACCCTCACTTTTGCAGTCAACTGATTTTTGAGGTGAGTACCAAGAAATCCAACAAGGAAAACAGTCTTTTTGACATACGTTGCTTGGACAACTGGATATCCACATGCAAAAGAATGAAGACAGATTGCTTTCTCATCCCATACACACAAAAAATTAACTCAGCTGGATCACAAACTTAAATATGAGAACTAAAACTATAAAGCATGTAGAAGAAAATGTGGGTGAGGAAATCTTTATGATCTTGAGTTTGGCAAAGCTTTCTTAGATGTAACAAAAGCAAAAGTGATTAAAAAATACATAAATTGGGGACAGCACTATGGCATAGCAGGTAAAGCTGCTGCCTGCAATGCCAGCATCCAATATGGGTGCTGGTTCGAGTCCTGGCTGCTCTGCTTCCAATCCAGCTCTCTGCTGTGGCCTGGGAAAGCAGTAGAAGATGGCCCAGATGCTTGGGCCCCTATGCAGGGTCTCCACATAGGAGACCCAGAAGAAGCTCCCGGCTCCTGGCTTTGGATCGGCTTAGCTCTGGCTGTTGCGGTCATTTGGGAAGTGAACCAGCAGATGGAAGAATTCTCCGTCTTTCTTTCTCTGCCTCTCTGTAATTCTGCCTTTCAAATAAATAATCTTTAAAAAATACATACATCAAACTTCATTTAGAAAAGTTTTTCAGACACTCGAATGCTTTCATTTTGAAAAGAGAAATTAGTCCAGAGGGTGCTAAGAACACATGTAACACACAATGAGTGATATTTAAAAAAAAAAGTTTTGCGCTTCAATAGACACTATCAAGAACATGTAAAGAAAACCTATAAAGGGGTGGGCATATGGTCTAGTGGTTAAACTATCAATTCTGATGCCTGCATTCCATATCAGTGTGCCTGTATTCAAGTCCTAGCTCTACTCTTAAATCCTGCTTCTTGCTGATGCACACCCTAAAAGGTAGCAGTTAATGACTCAAAGTGTTGGGTCCCTGCCAACCATGTGAGAGACCTGGATTGAGTTCCTTGCTCCCAACTTTCACTCTGGCTACTGTAGGATATTTGAGAAGTGTATCAGTACATGGGAGTTCTATTTGTCTCTCTTTATCTCTATCTCTAAAATAAAATTAAAATTTAAAAAAGGAAAACCTAGAGGAGAAAATTTTCTAAGTCACCTATTTGATTTGAGACCTGAATCTAAAGTTAAAAATTACTCTCACAATGCAATAAAAAGACAAATAGCTAAATTTTAAAAATAGGCAGAGGTTCTGGACAGATATCCAGAAAAGTCATACAAATAAAAAAAAAACAAACAGAGGAAAAGATGCTCAACATCATCAGCTATTAGGAAAACGCAATTCAAATCTACAATGAAATACCACTTCACATTCACTAAGATGACTCTAAAAAAACAACAGTAAGAAGTGCTGATAAAGATGTGGGAAAATTCAAACTCTCCTATACTGCTGATGGTGATGTAAAATGATGTAGCCACTTTGGAAAACAGTATAGCAGTTCCTCAAAAAGTTAAATATAGAGATCTAGCAATTCCACTTCTAGGTACATCTCCAGGAGATAGGAAAATTTGCATATGGGTGTCCACAGCAGGGTTATTCATGATAGCCCCAAGTTGGAAATTCAAATGGCTGAATGGACAAATAAAATGTGATATTTCTATGCAATGGATTATTATTTGGCAATAAAACAAAATTATGTGCTGATACATGCTACAACATGGATGAATATAGAAAACAATGTTATGTCAGAGAAGTCATATTACACTACTGTTTATATAAAGTATTCAGAATAGCAAATATAGAAAGAAAAAGTATATCTGTAGTTACCAAGAACAGGGGAATGGGGCAGAAATGTGAGGGGAATTGGGGCAGAAATGTGAGGTGACTCAAAATGAGTATGGAGTTCCTTTTATGCAATGATGAAAATATTCTAAAACTGATTATGATGCGTTTCACAACTTTGTGAGTATACTAAATCCCAATGAAGTATCTACTTTAAGTAGGTAAACTGTATGGTATCTGAATAATATCATAATAAAGCTGTTATATATTTATCTTAAAAAAGCAAAGAGTGGAAGGGCCATAGATCTTGAAGTACCTATTAGGATGATTTTATAGAATTGGTTTTGAGCTAAGCTTTGAATAGGTAAGTGATACTCAAGAATCAGTAAAATGTATTTGAAATAATATGAATGATGCATAACCCCCAACAATGCAGGAAAAAGTAATTTGCAGGAAATGAGAAACACCATCTATATCAAAGCACAGAACATCAGAAATGAGACTACCGGCTCTGGCACTGTGGCGCAGTACCTATGGGTGCCAGTTTGAACCCAGGTGCTCCACTTCCAATCCGGCACCCTGCTAATATGCCTGGGAAAGTGGTGGAAGATGGCCCAAGTCCTTGGGTCCCTGCACCCTGTGGGAGACCAGGAAGCTCCTGGTTCCTAGATTCGGATCAGCCCAGCTCCAGAAGTTGCAGCCAACTGGGGAGTCATAGCAGTGGTTAGAAGATCTCACTCTCAGGGCTGTTGCAGTGGCGTAGTGGGCTAAAGCCGCTGCCTGTGGCGCCAGCATCCCATATGGATGCCAGTTCAAGTCCCGGCTGCTTCTCTTCTGATCCAGCTCTCTGCTATGGCCTGGGAAAGCAGAAGATGGTCCAAGTCCTTGGGCCCCTGCACCTATGCGGGAGACCCAGAAGAAGCTCCTGGCTCCTGGCTTCAATCTGCCTGTTGTGGCCATTTGGGGAGTGAACCAATGGATGGGAGACCTTTCTCTGTCTCTCCCTTTCTCCGACTATAACTCTACCTCTCAAAATAAATAAAATATTAAAAAAAAAATCTCACTCTCTAACTCTGCTTTCAAATAAATAAAAAAGTCTTAAAAAATAAATCTTAAGAAAAAGAAAAGAAAGAAATGAGACTGTTAAGATCAGAAGGCTAAACCAAGAAGACCAAGAAAATTCTTTAGGGTCCTCATATAAATAACACAGGAAAATGGTGTTTAACTAGTATGACAAACCTGTCATTTCTTAATTTTAATACTGTCAAGTATTCATCTCTCATAAGTTTGCTTCCATAACTTGGGCATGGCCCTATCATTCACTGGTAGGCAGTAAAGAGTATAAAGTATAGGCTTTAGAGTTTGACTACACTGGTTAGAAATCTGTTCCACCACTGATCAAGTGTATGATGATGGATACTTAACTCTGTAACCTCAGTTTCTGTATCCCTAAAATGAGAATACCACCACTTATTTTATATAGTAAATGAGCAAGTTTGTTTCCATTATCAAGGAACCTCATGTTCTTTTCATTCAAGTGATTAATTTTGTCCCTAATAATCTCAGGTTTTAACTGGTCTCTGAAGCTTAGAATAGACTGGCATCAGAATCACTCTTACCCTTGTCTATGAGATCTTCTAACTCCTTTCACAATAGAAGTCTTCTCTACAGATACTTCAGCAAAACAGTATTCTGTATCAGTGGGGAATTACATTAATATCTGGGTCTTCTCAAAAGGAGACTAGAAGAGAAAGTATTCTTAGCTCTCCTTCTCTTGGATATAAAGTTACTACTTTTTTTTTGAGAGCTGTAAGGAAACCCGCAGAAACTCGGTGTTGCAAGATGTAAAAGTGGTCTAGACATAATCAAGTATAGGTTAATCCTAATGGAGTTTTCTGCTGTTCGTCACAATCTGAATTTATTTCCTCCTTTTTTTGAGGAGCCACTCTTGATTCTTCTCTAAATTTTAATTGTATGCAAAACTGAAGTCAATATCAGTTTTACATTTGATTTCTTTAGTCATGCCTATTGTATAAATAAGATGATAAAATTTAAAGGAACTACATTCCTGTGTTTAAAGACTACAAGACAGAACGAGTCTACAAAAATGCCTTCGTGGGAATAAATGAGACAAGCAGTGTGAATTAGAATGGTAACTGGAGAAATGAAAATAAAAGGCACAAGCTGGACTGATAATACTCAGAAAAGAAAAAATACTGTTTAAAAATTAGTAACTGTTTAGAAAATTCTATGTGAGGACTAAAGAAGCCAATACCTATGGTTTAATGAGATAATTTTCAAATTAGGTGAGCAGTAACAGCATAAAACTATTTTAATACTAAGCAGATATTGATAGTACCCAATATTTTAAATAATTATAAGTCAGATATTTAAACCAGCTCTGAAATCACTGAACATAAACCGAGATAAACAAGAACATGTAATGGCCGCATATGTGTAAAGCTTTTAAAACAGTGACTGGCGTGGAGTATGCATTTATTGAAGGTTCAATGGTAATGGGCACTATCATCTGTGAGCCTGGGCAGGCCAATTGATTTCTCCCCAAATTTCTCAACTATAAGAAAGGGAAATAAATATATATTTTGATCCTTATTTTGTGAATCAATTTAGATAATGGGTATAATCAACTTTTATCACTTCTCAACCATCCCCTTATCTCCCTGCCAATATATCCACTGGTTTCCACCCTCTTTCTCAATAATCATCTTTATTAATGAAGTGATTCTCAAAGGAAGGAAAAGAATCATTCCAAATTCATATAACAAAATGGATATATACAGCAACTAAAACAGTAAAATTGATTTTTCTATTAGGAGTGATACTACCGGATTGTCAGTTTTCAGGAAGATGCTAAATAAGTATCAATATGATTATGCCTATACCACCCACTGTCCACTGTCTTAACTTAGTTTTCTGACTTCAAAAATTCACTAAGTTATTTCTGAAGAAAAAAAATCAGTTGATAAATACAGATCTTATATTTAAGATCAAACATTAATATTTGTGTTTTCCATTATCCTGAGGCTGTTCCTATTGATTTGTAGTTCAAAAAGAGGACCTTATATATCTGAGGCTCACAATACAGAGATACTTATAAAATATGTGTAAAGTATTAAAACAAAATATCCTACAAAATCTTACTACCTGCTTTATGTTCTATTTCTGAAAAGCCAGGGACCATATTGTCTCTAATAAAAGTTATGACTACTTACAACTAAAACTGAAAAGCTCAAGATTAAATGATTCTAAATTCTTGTTTAAATGTACCTTTAGACCAAAATAACATTTGCTCTATACATTCAGTTATTAACCTGTCAATCTTTAAACATATTTTAATTTTAAGAAACAAGATGTTAAGATTTTCTACATATTCTATACCCATACTGAACAGTCACAAGAGACAAGTGTGGGATAAAATTGGTAGAATCCTGTGGCTAAATATAAGATTCCATTTAAAGAGGAAGAAAACAACTCTGCCCCTTTTAAAGAGGAACTACATTTTAAAATAAATTTTAAAAATAACAGGCAGTGTAGTACTGTGATTTAAGGATAT
Source organism: Oryctolagus cuniculus (assembly GCF_051225735.1). NCBI lineage: Eukaryota > Metazoa > Chordata > Mammalia > Lagomorpha > Leporidae > Oryctolagus > Oryctolagus cuniculus. Next base: position 64,600,214 of record NC_142877.1, on the reverse strand, counting down.
GAACTAAAGACCTAGACTATATAGGTTCGCTGTGTGAACACCTCTCTGAACCTGGGGCTCCTACTCTGTCAAACACTAGCACCAATCTGAATGATGGTGATGAGTAAATAAGTCAGTATGTAGTTTACAACAGTAGCTGGTGCTCAGTGTTTTATTTTGTAATTATTTATTGATTTGAGAGGCAGAGACAGAATTCCCATCTCTGATTCACTCCCCACATGCCTGAGTGCTGGGAAGTTAATCCAGGTCTCTCAGGTGGGTGGCAGAGATCCAGCTACCTGAACCATGACATGCTGCCCCCCAGAGTACACATTAGTGGTATCAGGAGTGAACTCCAATATGGAATGCAGTGCTTTAACAAGCAGTGTCTTAATGGTTGTGCCAAATACATACCCCCATATACTGGTTTTTTTAAAAATGTTAGTAATACAGGTTATGGTCTGACAAACTAATTTTTTATTATTATACTTAGGTGGAAGCAAGATTAATAACTGTCACAAACCTTTTTATAAAAAGATTATTTAATACCTTGCAGGTGCTAATGGAAAAATGGTGTAATTTAGGGGAAAAAAACCCTTAATGTCACTTAACAGATTAAATCATATAAGTCACTGACTAGCTCTGGATCATCTTGGCCAAATACAGTACATTAATCCAAGATCCACTAACAAGCTTAGGAAAAAGGCTTAAAGAAAGAAAATTCACTTTTCTAGATTTTGTTAAGCAATTAAAATGTGAAAAATATGCTTTAATGTCACTATTTCTACCCTGATTTTCACAAAATGTTTGCTTTCTGATTTCATTTCCTATCAAAGTTGTATTACAGACCCTCTTTTGGAGCTAAACGTCCTGGCCCAATTAAGATTAATTTTAACAGTAATAGTAATATAAAAATGTCTTTAGTAGGTATATACCAAGCAATGTGGAATTCATGTTACCAGTGTCCCTTTGCAGAACTGATTAGTGGCTGAAAGTTTATTTTCTGTGTCAAAGTCACACAAACATAAGGGGTGAAATAGACTTCTCAGCAAAAGAGAAGCAGTAAGAGGGAAAGCTCTAAAAACGGAAATCAATGTCTTTGTCTATAACTTCACTGATCAGATTCTTTGGCAATTTACTGAAAGGAAAATCTAACAGACATTTTAAATGACTCTAAACACAAATCAACGTTACTCTCCTTAAACCTACTAGAGGTATCAAGGTTTAGATAAACATGATATGCAATATGTAGCTAGTTTGTACAGTTAGCTACATGTGATCACTAAACATATCACACATAAACATTACTGAATGTCACTGGTAGATGAATATTTCCATAACACTGGAGAAAATGAAGTGGTGATTTTGATGATGTATAGTTACTTGTTTATTGGCTCATAATAGGTCTATTTTAAAAGAAATCTCCAAAGACAGAATTCCACAACTCAAAACTTTCTTTGTAAATCATTCATCTACCATTTTTAATAGACTGCCAAAATACTTACATGTAATGTACTTTAAACAAATTCTTTTTGTCTCATCATGAGAAATCACTATGTATCTCCAAGCTGTCTTTCATTTATCCTTAGCCAGACAATTCTTTATCTTTTTCCTATAGTTCCTAAATTCTACCTTAATCCTGTCCTTAATTTTTTGAATCTCTTGTTGGAAGTGAAACATACATCAACAAATAACATTATTAGACTAGTGCTTTATTACTTCTTACCCTGATAAGTGTTACTTTTCTATCTCACCTTTTTAAGAGGAATAACTTTCTTGCAGCTACTTTGAATTACTTCTCACTATAAAATCTAGTACCAAAGTATGTTCCTCGTCATCTCAGATTTCTGTAACTTATTTTCATCTGCTAATAAAAATCACTCACTGCTTATAAATTAACAGAAACTCTAGTAAGCACCCAAAATCAAATAAATCTTAATACCTGCCAAGGTATTTAGTTACCAGAGTACTATGAGACTACGCTAAAAAGCTAACGAATAAAATTCACTCGTTTTAATGTATTTGACTATAACTCCAGGCATCTCTATTAAAGCTTAAGAATAAACTATTTTTTCTCTCAATAGCCCAATCAGTGTTTCTGAAATGGTTATATATACGTGCCAAGACAATGTTCCATTTGCATATGGCTGGTTTCAGCTCTAAAATAGGGCAGGTTTTGCTAAAGTACCCATAAAAGACAAACTCAAAAATTAAATATACACCAAACAACCTAGTAATTATTCAATATCACTACCAGTACTTTATTCGTGAGTTCACTATCAAATCTGTACCAAATTACTCTCCTTAAAACTCTGAATCAGACTTTTGCTCTACAAGGCTCCCTTTTTAACAGATTTCACCTGCTAATTTGCAAGTAAACTGCCTCACATATAAACCACACTGGCTTCTACAATTCCCCAATACTATCCTGCACCTGCAATTTTTCCTCCTTTAAGTAAAATAGAAAAATTAACAAGAGGAAAACACAAGTCTGCCATTGGCTAAGTATCTCTTTCTCAGTTTCCTTTTCTTTAAAATGAAAGGAAATGACAAATTTATAGACTTCCTCTATGTATTCTTTACAATATATCTTTTAAATGATTTACAGTAACATTGAAAATGCAAAAACTATTTTGCATAATGCAACAAGTATATATTTACACTATTAGAGGTTTTTCATACAACAGTATATGTATCCTTCCAAACTAGGGAAAAAGTACTAAGACTTATATCAAAGTACCTAAATTCAGTTCCTAAGTATGTCACTTGTTAACTTATTTGAAAACAATTACAATATGACAGCATTTTGTTAGGAGTATATGGCAGAGATAAGGAACTAAAATGTAACAGCTCATAAATATCAAACCTTTTGGGATATTTAACTGAATCAACATAAAGCCCCTATAATAAAAATTATTGTCCATTTTACAGATGAAGATATGGAGATGCAAAATGGTTTAAATGAACTTGCTTCAAAGTCACACAGCAAGTGGTGAAACCGTGAAAATAACTGAGGTCTCTAAATCCTATCCCCCCTCCAGGAAGCCATCATTCAAGAAAACACTCCGCCAATTACATACCACCATTAGGGTGACGGTGGGAAGGAAAAACAATTTAATCAAGTGGCACGCTACTCTTCCTCCAAAACACAGCGCTTTCTCTTTCTGTTACCCAAACCATATCCTTAAGTTATTCTGGATGCCACTTGCTATGGCCGAAAGCATGAAAATCTACACATAACTTCCTCCGGTATTTTAAGTGTACCATATCCTTTGGTATTTTACAAGTTTGACTACGAGCGAGTTCCTGAAGGCTCAAGTGGACTTATCTACTTTCTGCAGGCCTACGTTATCCTTCAAACAGGAGGGAAGGGCTGCAATTCTAACCGAAACGCTGCCGGTTTCTATCAAGCCTCCGCTCAAGCACAAGACCACGTGGTCCCTCTCTCAAGCCTAAGGCTCCCTACCTTCTCCCTCCCTTTTTTTTTTTTATTTTTTAATTTTCTGACAAGGAACTGGAAAACTAGGGTTTCTTTTTCTCGAGTGGAGCCGTAGCACATGCCACCTGTGTAAGTACCGACCGCAAACATCCTGCAGCCTGTCTCCCGGAAGACTGCAAGAATCGGAAGAATGGGGAACTTGGATGCCGACAATGCCGGGGAAAGAAGTGACTGGGGAAGTAGCGTGGGGGAGACCGTGACAAGCCGCGGGACCCAGACCTGTCAACCCCGAGGAAGACTCGCGCCGAACGACTGAAACCTATCACTCGGGCAGGCCTGAGGTGGGAGCGGCACTACGGGAGCAACAAGGACCCAGAGACCCCCACGAGCCGCCGCCGGCGTCCCCGGCATACCTCTCAGCGTGCCTAAGCAAGTCTGGAACGCCGGCCCTCAGGTCCAGTCCAACCTTTGCCCCAAAATCCTGCTGCCCAGGGCGGCCGCAGCCGGACCTGCCCGCACCTGTCACTCGCGAAAGACACTAGCCTGCGGTTCCCGCCCTGTTCTCCACCACCCGCGCGCATCCGCGGCCACCTCAACCCCTTCCCCCTCACCAGGTGTCCCCTTTCCGGAGCGAGGTTTTGAGCAACGTCGCGATGTCAGACCGCTGGGTGTCCAAATCCGCCGCTCCGCCTTCCGCCATCTTCTTCCACTAGCGGCAGCGGAGGCGGCAGCGACGGCGGCGGCACGCCCCAGAGCATTGTGGGAATGGCGTCCACAGCCCCTCCCATTCGTCAGGTCGAAACCAAACGAGACGCGGAGGGGGGGTGGCCTCCGGACGAGAGGAGGCCTGGGGGCGGAGTGGGTGCTGGCCGCGGCCTGCAGCCCGCCTTCGGTCCCCGCCCGTTCAGCGCCTTGCCTCAGCTTCCTCCGGCCCGGGACAGCCGGGTTTTGACTCCCCTCGCTGAGGGCATGTGCTCTCTCTTCTCTCGCTGGAGCCCTGCCACTGCCCAGTCCATCCTCGAGTTTGCCTACCCCTCCCCTTTTCCCACAGAGGGCTGAAAACCCTTATTTGCGCATTCACTCGCTCCGGAGGGTGGGGTGGACAGGAGGGCGTGAGGATGGCTAAGACATGGCAGAAAACTGAGCAGCTCCGTGATTCTGCGCTTGTCCTTGCGAGTCGCAGAACCCAAGCTCAGTGGATAGTGGCCCCGAGAACAATCCGAAACCAAACGCCTCGCCCCAAAGACCTTAGGTTCCTGGCAGCACTTGCACTCGTGCTGTGGGTGGAGACCTGTAATAGGCTCTTTGTGACGCCTCCCCAGGCACACCCAGGCAACTAAGCTGCAGAGAAAAACAAGCCAGGGCTCCTTGGTGAATGAGGGGCGAACTGGCCTTTGAATAATGCCAGGGACTAAGCGGGGAGAAGAGCAGCATTCGCTTAGCCTCACTTTCCGATGGTGCTTACACCGGAGGTGAAGCCAGGTAACAACAGCTTCATTGGAAGCCAGTAATTAGGTTACAAATGGGGAAGTCGAGTCTCAAAAATCCAATGCCAAGGTCACACAGGTTCCAAAGCCCATATGCTAGCACCTTCACTACCTCTCCTTGTGAAAGCCTGAACTAAAATGTAAACTTCACAAGACTGCTGGAACTGGGCTAATATCTTAAAACCTCTTTACGCCTAGTGGCTGGCACAGTAATGACTAAGATGCAAAAAAAAAAAAAAAAAAAAAAAAAAAAAAAACCCACCGAAATAGTTGTTTAATTGAATTATGCCAAAACTACTTAAGTACTTCCAAGCGTGAAGACGTCCGGAGATTTGACTTTAAAAATAACAATGATAGGAAAAGCCTAAAAGATGGATAGGAATGCCCACATAACCTCTCTCGTTCCCATGTTTTTAATGTCTGCTCCAACTCATTTGGAGGCCATGCAGAAAAGATGGGTGTGATTATGTTGTTAAGAAGTACTGAACCGTTCAGAAATGTAAGTGTATGTTGGTATGATGGTTGCTTGTTTCCACATACTACTATTTTTACATGTATTTTAACACTACCTTTATTACATCACTCTCGACTTGCGACTCTGGAAGCAACTTCCAGTTACTCTTTTTTTTTTTTTTTGACAGGAAGAGTGGACAGTGAGAGAGAGACAGAAAGGTCTTCCTTCCGTTGGTTCACCCTCAAATGGCCGCTGCGGCCGGCGCACGGCGCTGATCCGAAGCCAGGAGCCAGGTGCTTCTCCTGGTCTCCCATGTAGGTGGGTGCAGGGCCCAAGCACTTGGGCCATCCTCCACTGCACTCCCTGGCCACAGCAGAGAGCTGGACTGGAAGAGGGGCAACCGGGACAGAATGCGGCGCCCCCACTGGGACTAGAACCCGTTGTGCCGGCGCTGCAGGCGGAGGATTAGCCTAGTGAGCCGCGGCACCGACCCCAGTTACTCTTATTTCATGTTTCTCCCATCAAATTAAAAAAAAAAAAGTTTCTCTAACCGTGAGTATCCTCAGAGTCACGTTTCCCCCCCTAGTCTGACAACTTGATATGGAGGAAATACATTGGAGCCAATGTGGATGAGCATGTGCTCCAACCTCACTTCATTTGCCAGCTGCAAGGTACTTAATTTTTAGTTTAATCATTAAGTTGAGTATTATAATATATATTTTAAAGGATTTTTATGAAGATAAAATGAAACAATATGTGTTTATTGTCTGGGCCATAATAGCCAATCAATAAACACTAGTGTTGTTTACTGGTGACAGTGTGAATTGTATAGTATGTGAATTTATATCTTAGAAATGTTAGGCAAAACTGTACTCTCTCATTTTATAAACATAGCAAAACCAAGAAGCAATGCATCCTTCACACTCTATCCAATTTCCTTTCAGAAAAAAAATACATTTTAAAATGTTGAAGCCTATAGCCTTGCAACAAAGTAAAACAATCCTTTCTTCACTGGCTGCATGCTCAGAGCAGGTTATCTGGATGTAGATGTGTAAATTCACTGGCAATTTGAATTATACATCAGGTTTATCTGGTCATTTTGTAGAGCTTACTAGTTGCCATCAGAGTCAGGAAGGAAATAATAATTGTAATATTTTACTTACCAAGTATTATAGTGCCCAGCTGGTCCTGAACACATAAAACATTAATTTAATCCTCACAGTAATCTTACAAAGTAGATACTGTTATGATTCCAATTCTGTAGATGAGAAATTGAAGCAAGTGATTAGCACAACCAAATATGAAACCAAACAGAATTTGTAAGGTTTGGGTAAATTTATACTTTTCTACTAACTTTTATGGTCTTGTGAATAGCAATTACCTTTTCTGTGACCTCAGTTTATCAATTTAAGGAAATTCTGCATGTCTTACTGATGCTTCTCTCAATTATGAAAAGAAATAAGTACTGTTCATCAAAACTAAATTGGTTAAAGTCTACATCTCAAATACATATATAAGTGGATAAATTGATGAGAAATGCTACTAACCTTGAATTGCACAGATAATTGAATATAACTATCTCCTATTTAGAATGAGTGTCTTTACTGATGCTTTTCTTATTTAACTGTACCAATGTGCTGTTGTCAGACCACTGCAACTTGCTTGCTCATTTATTAGTTCACCTAGGGACAAAGAGTATAGTATTCTAAGCACTTTGGAAATTAGGATCAATATGAAGGAGTTGGGCTTTACATAAAATCAGAGTTGGTTTTGAAATTAGAGACTCTCTAGGAAGGATCCCTTCACCTAATAATTTCCCTCTCTGCTCATGGATGTTTAAACAATCCTTTTCATAGAGGCTTTTGTGCTCAACAGTTAAGAATTAGGAGTTCAAGTCTAACTACTCTAGGAGAGAATAAGAATTAAACCTAAGGTGTCAAAAGAGCATCAGTTTTCAGCCTGGGATGAACAAGAGAAAGAAGAAAAAGCTCTGTGTTTTTAATATAGAGTTGAATGAAGACAGTGCAATGGAGAATTCCAAGATAACTTTGCCTACTTCACAATTTTGTATGGTTCTGGCGACGCAAACCGAAAAGAAAATTTGCCTGAAGTCTGAGTGGAATCAGCAAATCACACAGGCATGGACCCAGCACCTCCCCTAAAAGAACAGTGAGTGGTGACCTGGCTCTCTGTTTCTCAACCTTGCCTATCTTTGATCTTCAGCAGCTACTGTCGCAACTTTTTCTTTCTTCTCTACAGGTCCTCTACAGTTAGTCTCTCCAATCATTCCACTATCCCTCATCCCTGATCACCTCTCTAAACCCTTCATTCTTTTCTCTGATGTAACTTTAAAATTCCCTTCTCCCTTTACCAGCTCTCTGAACAGCTAAAAGACAGTGGAAAGGCGGAGGAGTGGTGCAAACACCAAAATAGCATATCGTAAAATGCCTAATCTGCTAATGATATTTTGAAACTTGGGATATGAATAAAAATTCTAAGTGCCATGATGCAGTTTTTATAGCTTAAAAAAAACTGAGAGGCTTTTATTTCAGACAAATGTTAGAGTCGGATAAGGACAATGACAAAATAGTGAAATGAATAACAGTACTGTTCAAAAAAAAAACCCCAGGTATATTTGATTTTGACTCTGGCTCAGTGCCACTAACTAGCTGGGTAACCTTGACCAAGTTCTTTAATCTCTGTAAGCCTGCATTTTCTCACTGTAAAAATAAGATAATTAGATTTCAGGGACTGAAAAGCAAATGCTTGTATCGGTTAGAGATAGCTAACATAAATAGAAGAAGCAAATCTATTATAAAATAGTAAGGAGTTTTGGGGACTTCATTGAATTGTGTAAAATAAAGGCGTTTAAATAAAAAAAATTAAACAAAATTTTAACTACTGCTGTATGAGTTTCAGGAAGTTTATTTTTCACATGAATATGAAACCTATGAATGATTAATCTAGTTTACTTCTTTCTGTCCTCTTATTCTTCAGAAGGGCACATAAAATGCTTTGAATGCTGTCAGCCCTCTGAAGGCTAATGTCAGTCTACCCTATTGTAGGTTCTCATTAACTGATAATAGAGCTAAACTGATTTGAATAAAAAAAAAATCAAGGGAATCTAACAAGTAAGGTATGGGATCATAGCAAAGAAAAAAGGAAAAAATCTTTGGTAGTATATTCTGTGGATCCTAATTATTATTTTTTAATGACACAATATGAGCAAAGCCCCCCCCTTTTAAACCTAGAAACCTTTTATTTGAGGTATACAAACTTCATGCATTTCATTATAGAAATTTAGAAACATAGTAGTTCCTCCCACCTGTACTTGCATCCTTCTTCCTCCTCCCTCTCCTATTCTCATTCTTATTTTTTAAAAAGATCTTTTTTCAATTAACTTTATACACATAAAATTAACTCTACACTAATAAGGAGTTCAATAAATAGTATGAACAACAACAACAAAAACCTGTTCCTCAACAGCAGAGACAAGGGCTGTTCAAAATCCTCGCATCTCAAAGTGTCAATTTCACTTGCAAAGCCTTTTTTAAAAGATTGATTGATTGATTTTTACTTGACAGAGAAGAGAGGAAAGACAGAGAATCTTCCATCTGCAAGTTTACTCCCCAAGTGGCTATGCCTGGGCCAGGTGGAAGCCAGGAGACCAGGAAAAAGCTCCAGGCTCCCACGTGGGTGCAGGGGACCAAGGACTTGTGCTGCTTTCCTAAGTGCATTAACAGGGAGCTGTATCAGAAGTGGAGCATCCAGGTCTCGAACTGGCACCCATATGGGATGCTGGCATTGCAGGTGGAGGCTTAACCTGCTATGCACAATGCTAACCCTGGATCCTAGTTATTTAAAAATGGAATATGTCTATATGGTGGTAAATTTTTCTAAGAAAGAGTTGGCTAATCCCAAAAATCTGTCATTATCAGCCTTGATTTGATATATATATATCCCATCAACCATAATTTGATCCATATATATTTGATTCACAAATATATGATTTGATCCATGTATATCATATATGTAATATTTATAATAAATATTGGTTTGTATTTATTGATAGAGTCAAAGCTGATTTAAAAACATAAAAAAGGACATGTTTAAACAGCCTCTGGGTCCTTTCTCAACTCTAAAATAACATAGTAACATAAAGCTAAGTCATTTCTAACATGATGATCTTTTTCTCTGAATGAAAAAATTGAAACATTGATCATAATGTTATATATTTGATATTTTTTACTTCACATCAGTTTCATCTAGCATATAAAGAATTTTTTTATGCCCATATGCCTTAGAAATCTATACATCTCGGCCAGCACTGCAGCTCAATAGGCTAATCCTCTGCCTGTGGCGCCGGCACACCGGGTTATAGTCACAGTCAGGGCGCTGGATTCTGTCCCAGTTGCTCCTCTTCCAGGCCAGCTCTCTGCTGTGGCCCGGGAGTGCAGTGGAGGATGGCCCAAGTGCTTGGGCCCTGCACCCACATGGGAGACCAGGAGGAAGCACCTGGCTCCTGGCTTCGGACCAGCGAGGTGCACCCGCGGCAGCCTCAGTAGTCATTGGGGGGTGAACCAATGGAAAAGGAAGACCTTTCTCTCTGTCTCTCTCTCACTGTTCAACTCTGCCTGTCAAAAAAAAAAAAAAAAAACAAAAAAAAAAAACAAAAAAAAAACATACTACTCAAATGGAGAGTTGTGCAATGATCCAGTGATTCTGCAAAGAGATAGATTCCTTTGTTTTCTCCCAAGAGAGGACTGAATTATTCAGATTTTCTGTTTGGACAATCCTCTTTATTTTTGGCTGATATATCAAAAAAGATTTAAACAGCTCACAAAGAGTTTTAGAACAATGTAATGGCAGGTCTTAAAGAACACCTCTAAATTCCAGGATGGATTGAAACATTACACGAGGCATTCTTTATAATATAGTCTTCGAGGTATCTTTAAGCAATGGGATAGCACAGACCATACAGTAGGTTTATGTCAAGTAAGAATTAACCCACAGGGGCAGGCACTGTAGCGTAGTAGGTAAAGCCACCATCTGCAGTGCTGGCATACCATTGGATGCTGGTTCGAACCTAGCTGCTCCACTTCTGATTCTGCTTTCTGCTATGGCCTGGGAAAGCAGTAGAAGATGGACCAAGTGCTTGGGCCCCTGCACCCACATGGGAGACCTGGAAGAAGCTCCTGGCTCCTGGCTTCCAATCAGCCCAACTCTGGCTATTGTGGCCATTTAGGTAGTGAACCAGCAGTGGAAGATTCTCTCTCTCTCTCTCTCTCTCTCTTACTCTCTCTCTTTCTCTTGCCCTGCCTCTCTCTAATTCTGCCTTTCAAATAAATAAATCTTAAAAAAAATTAACCCACAATGAAGAAAGTAGTGATTTTGTAAAAATACTTTATTATTACCACAACAGCCAGAGCTGGGCCAACCAGAAGCCAAGCCAGGAGGGTCTTCTGGATCTCCCATGCAGGTGCAGGGGCCCAAGCACTTGGGCCATCTTCTACTACTTTTCCAGGCCATAGCAGAGAACTGGATCAGAAGAGGAGCAGCCAGAACAAGAACTGGTGCCCATACGGGATGCCGGTGCCTCAGATAGAGATTTAACATACCATATTGGCCCTGCCAGTATTCTTGATTTGGCCCTCTTAAACTGTGTCAATTATGCATTTCTAAATTATTAGTGACTTGGGGCTACTACTTAATACATTAGATATATTTTCTAGAGCATTTAGGATTCAAAAAATGTGCAGGAAATAATAGTGCATCTCTACAGATAGTTTACTTAATGAAAATGGCCATTTTTAGGATATAGTGGAAAGATTATGCATTTGAGTCAGAAAGATCCACATTTGAATGATCTGTCTGCTACTTACTCATTTTTATTTAAAAGATTTATTTATTTATTTTAAAGTCAGAGTTACAGTGAGGGAGGGCAAGATAGGGAGAGAGACCTATTTTTAGCCGGGCAGGGCCAGGCTGCAGCCAGGAGCCAGAAACTTCATCTGGTTCTCCCATGTGGGTGCAAGAGCCCAAGCACATGGGCCATCATCCACTGCTTTCCCAGGCACATTAGCAAGGAGCTGGATCAGAAGTGGAGCATCTGGGACTGTAACTGGTGCCCGTGTGGGATGGCAGTGTTACAGACGGTTGCTTAACCCACTGTGCCACAGCTCTGGCCCCCTTACTCATTCTTTGAAAATGGCAATTTAAGTCTCCTCATTTGGAAAGTGGGGATAGTAGATTAATTTCATTCAAACATAAATGAAATAATGAATATGAAACTCATAATAGAGGTGAATATATGGCAGCAATTATTATTTACAAAATCTTTGTTCCATTTAGACAGGGGCAGCTACTAAACTTGAGTGTCTAAACAAATTCATTAAGATCACAAAGCTGGTGTGCAATAACATAAAAAGTTTTGTTAAAATTAGTAATGCCCAAGTCAAAGAAATCCAAACACTAAGGAGGTTAAGAAGGATAATGTTAAAAGTCCAGTTTTATTCAGTGTTTTCTGTCAAGATATTCTTAGAAATAAAATAAGAACTTGGAAGCTGATCGTAGAATATGATGTAAAAGTGTCTCACATGCTTACTAATGTTCTCTAATGATAAACATAGACATATAACAGATCAAAACCATGTTTTAGAGTCATCTGTGGACTGGCAGTGTGGAAGGCAGAATAATTGAACCCAAAATATGCTCATGTTGTAATCTCTGAACCTGTGAGTGTATTGCTTTAAAGGGCAAAAGGAACTTGGCAGGTGTGACCAGTGCTAAAGACTTAGAGATGGGAAGATTATCCTGGATTTTCCAGTTGAGTCCGATCTAATCACACAAAACCCTTGAAGGTAAAAGAAAGTTTTCTGGCTATGATAAGAGGGTGGTATGATTATGGAAGAATAGCTTTGAAGATGGAAAAAAGGGGACTATTTGCCAAAGAATGTAAATGGCTTCCAGACAATGGAGAAGGCAAAGAAATGAATCGTCCTCCAAAGGTTCCAGAAAGAATACAGCTTTGCCAAAATCTTCATGTTAAAAATCTTGTAATTTTGTGTCAGGCTTCTGAACTACAGAAATGGAAGCTAATCCACTATGTTGTCTCCAGTCGCCAAGTTTATGGGAATTTGTTGTAACAGCAACAGAAAACAAATACAGAGAGAACAGCCTACCCTAAGGAAACTAAGGAAAAGTATATTCTGACCTTAAATTGATCACTGCATCCGAGACACATATTATTGATCATAGTGATAAAAAATTGAGTTCAATAAGATATATTCTCTGGACTGCTAGCTGACAAAGTATAGCAGATATTTAGCAAGGTGTAAAACAATACAGCAAGTTGTAGCTATAACTAAGTCTTTGGTGATTTAACTGATTGGATATATGGAAAGAACTTGATTAGGAAGGGTTGGCTCACACCATGATGGAGGCTGAGAAGTCCAAAGTTCTGCTAACAAGCTGGAGAACCAAAGAAGTGGGTGTGTTTCTAGTCTGAACCCAAAGACATGAGAGTCAGGGGAGCCAACAGTATACATCCCAGTTGGAATGGAATACTAATAATGTCTAAGAGCAAGAGAAGACGGGTGTCCTGGCTCAAGCAGGAATCATTCTCTACCTTTTTGTTCTTTCCAGACCCTCAAAGAATTGGATGATTCCCACCTGCATTGATGAGGGTGATCTTCTTTACTCAGTCTGTCAGTTCAAATGTTAGTCTTTTCTGGAAACAAACCCATGGATTCAGAAATCATTTTTACCATGCATGTTAGCCTCATCAAGTTAACACATGAAAGTAACAAATACACTCTTGTATTACAATGAGAGGAAATTGAGTCAGGTAGCTTATGAAGGGTAGAGCCGTAAGTACATAGAGAACTGGATAATACATACAACGGTTAGCCAAGAGTCTGTACTTGTACCCGCATTTCCCTCCTTTCTTTTTTTATCCTTGTTTTCTCTCCCTTTCTCCCTCCTTTTCTCCCTCCCTGCTTCACTTCTTTTCTTCCATCCTCTCCCAAGGCATTTGGTGCAACTTTACTTGGACAGTGGCTCCTTAATGAGTATTTACTGAATGAAATGACTTGGCAGAAAAGTTAAAACTAAAAATAAAACCCAAGTCTGACAACTTAAAGTGGTTAACATAAGGTAGAAGTAGATCAAGGTAAGGAGAGAAAAAAAAATCTGTTTTTAATGGGGCAGGGATTGATTCTAGAATGCTCTAACTGCTCTTGAGTGATTCAAGTAAATGGTGATGTTTAGCAAATTTCTTTCAGCTCTTTCAGATAGAAATAATTTTAATTTTTTTCTGAGAAAAAAGTAAAAGAAACTAGAAAATCAAGATAGTTCAGAACTGTCAGACCTTCAGAATAAAGGAAGTTTCTTCAAATTATACTTTTATTAATGAAATTAGCATTTTCTATTTTCATATTGCATAAATTCAGAAAACAAACAATAAAATCTGTTAAAAACATGAATAACTTTTTAAAGTCCAAAAGAAATTCAAAACTATATTTAAGAGAGTGAATATGTTTCTAAAAATATAGCAAGACTTGAAGCAAGCATTAAAATACCCATCGCATATTGGAATACCTGGCTTTGATTTCCAGCTGTAGTTCCTGACTCTAGCTATTTGCTAATTCAGAACCTGGGAGGCGGTGGTAATAAGTAATTCAGTCTCCGCCAATCTATGGGAGACTGGGTTCTGTTCCAGGTCCCTGGCTCTGGCAGTGAAGTTCAAATGGAGAATTCCATTCTTAGATCCCTTGCTTTCTGATTTAAGAACTGTTTTTGAGAGTGGAGTCCCAAAATTCAATTTGAGGTATCAAAGTATATTCTTAATCAGAGAACAACATTCCTATAGATTTTTTTAAGATTTATTTATTTATTTGAAAGTCAGAGTTACACAGAGACATTCCTATAGTTTTTTTTAACTTTTATTTAATGAATATAAATTTCCAAAGTACAGAATATTGATTACAATGGCTTCCCCCCAATAATGTCCCTCCAACCCGCAACCCTCCCCTTATCCACTCCCTCTCCCCTTCCATTATCATCAAGATTCATTTTCGATTCTCTTTATATACAGAAGATCAGTTTAGCATACATTAAAGATTTCAACAGTTTGCTCCCACACAGAAACATAAAGTGAAAAATACTGTTTGAGTACTAGTTATAGCATTAAATCTCAATGTACAGCACACTAAGGACAAAGATCCTACATGAGGAGTAAGTGCACAGTGACTCCTGTTGTTGACTTAACAAATTGACACTCTTGTTTATGGCATCAGTAATCACCCTAGGCTCTTGTCATGAGCTGCCAAGGCTATGGAAGCCCCCTGAGTTCACTGACTCTGATCATTTTTAGACAAGGCCATGGTCAAAGTGGAAGTTCTTTCCTCCCTTCAGAGAAAGGTACCTCCTTCTTTGATAACCCATTCTTTCCACTGGGATCTCACTCACGGAGATCTTTCATTTAGGTTTTTTTTCCCCCAGAGTGTCTTGGCTTTCCATGCCTGAAATACTCTCATGGGCATTTCAGCCAGATCCGCATGCCTTAAGGGCTGATTCTGAGGCCAGAGTGCTGTTAGGACATTTGCCATTCTATGGGTCTGCTGTGTATCTCACTTCCCATGTTGGATCATTCTCTCCCTTTTTGATTATATCAGCTAGTATTTGCAGACACTATTCTTGTTTATGTGATCCCTTTGGTTCTTAGTCCTATCATTACGATCAATTGTGAACAGAAATTGATCACTGGGACTAGTGAGATGGCATTGGTACATGCTACCTCGATGGGATTGAATTGGAATCCCCTGGTATGTTTCTAACTCTACTGTTTGAGGTAAGTCAGCTTGAGCATGTCCCGAATTGCATAGTTTTTCAAAGAAGCACCTGGGTGCCGGCATAGTGGCATTGAAGGTTAAGACTTTGCCTGAAGTGTAGATATGATTTTTGGTGCCAGTTTGAGTCCCAGCAGCTCCATTTCCTATCCTGCTAAAGCACCTGGAAAAGCAGTGGAAGATGGTCCAGGAACTTGGACCCCTGAACCCATATGGAAGGCCCAGAAGAAGCTCCTGGCTTCTGACTTTAGCCAGGCCAGCCTTGGCTGTTGAGGCCATTTGGGGAGTGGATAGAAGATCTCTGTCTCTCTCCCTTCTCTCTGCATCTCTGCCTTTCAAATAAATAAATAATTTTTTTAAAAAAATGGAGAAGCACCTTAAAATCAACTCATTTCATCACAAACTTTTTTGTCCTCCTAAAATAACAGATAATAAAATGAGTTTTCTCTTCCTTTTAGCCATCTGGAGGTATATTACTTAGCCAATGGTTTGTTAGTGGCTGGAAGGCTAAAAAGAAAATCATCTCAGCCTAGGGCAATGTTTTAAAAAAATGTGGTCTGTAGATTTGCTCAATCTCCAACACCTGTGGTGCATTTTCTACTGTGGCTTATTGGCCCCAGTCACAGGTAGACTGAATCAAACTTTCTGGGGCTGAGGTTTAGGGACGATTATTTTAACAAACTCACGGGTGATTCTCATGCTGTCTAAAGTTTGAGAAGTCTAAGTGTTAGTCTAAATTAATTCTTTGATTAATTTCCACAGATGCAGGCAATGATACTTGATCCAGTGATAGTCTATTTGGGCTGTTATAAGAAAATAAGTTACGTGGGAAACTTGTAAACCACAGAAACTTATTGTTCATAGTTCTGGAGGCTGAGATGTCCAAGATCAAGAAGTCAGCAGAGACAGTGTCTGTCGAGGGCTCCCTCTTCTGCAGAGAAGGCCAGGGAGCTCCTGCATGCCTCCTTTAGAAGAACACTAATCCCATGCATGAGGGGCAACCCTCGTGATTAAATTGCTCTTCAAAGTATCCATCTTTTAATATCATCACATCAGGTATTAGGTTCCAACAATGAATTTGGGAGAGAACACCAACATTCAAACCATAGCAAAGGCAAAATCATAGTACTATATTGTAGCTGTAAGGCCAGAATAGAACAACCCTCTGGAATTATTTAATCTCAGTCAGTTAAGTGAATAGACTCTAGTATAACTCTCACATAATATACCTGGTATCAGTTCATCTAGGGTGTTTTTCTTTTATAAAATTATGATAATTTCTTAAATAAAGATACTGGCTTGACTTGATTTCATATTCAATAATTTTAATTTCTTCTATTTTTTGTCTCAACAGTAACCACTTATAGCCCATCAGACTTCCTTTTTTAGTTAGGTAAATCTTATTTCACTTTTTAATAAAATATTTTGAGTGCTTTTTTGTAAAAAGATTTATTTATTTATGAGAGAGAGAGAGAGAGTGAGAGAGAGAGCACACTCCCATCTGCTGGTTCACTCCTCAAATGGCTGCAACAACTGGGACTGGGCTAGGCTGAAGTCAGGAGTCAGAAGCTTCTTCCAGGTCTCCTATATGAGTGCAGGGGCCCAAACACTTGGGCTGTCTCCACTGGTTTCCCAGGTGAGCTGGATCAGAAGTGGAGCAGCTGGGACTTGAACTGGCACCCATATGGCACTGCAGACAGTAGCTTAACCCACTGCACCAGAGTGCCAGCCCCAATAAATCTTATTTCAGTAAAAACATAATAAACTATAAAGAGTTGCAGATTCAATTGTTCTCTTTCTCTCTCTCTCTCTGCCTCACCTTCTTTGTAACTCTTTCAAATAAATAAATCTTTAATAAGAGAAATAAAAATGATGAAGATTAAGTCATAAATGGCTAAATATAAATGTAACACAAAATGTTCTATAGAACAAATATGATTACAGATCATTTTTAAGCAGAAGTAATGAAATACGTGTATGGAATATCACATTTATTTCTATAAGACAGTTTCAATATGTAATAATTTGTGGTGTCTTTGTGGGCTTTAGTATCAAGCCTTTGATACTATATTTCAGTATCAGAGCAGACATTTGGTTCAGTGGTCAAGATGTCTGAGTCCTACATCAGAGTGTCCTGGTGTTGATAGCTACCTCCCGACCCCAGCTTTCTAACCCTGGGAGGAAGAGTGATGATGGCTCTAGTAACTGAGTTCCTGCCACCCACATTAAAAGATAGAGCCAATACTATCATCTAACTAATATTTTACTTCATTGCTCTTCTTATAATATCACATTAATTCAATAATGATAATAGGGACTTTTAATATAACCTTTATTTATTTATTTGATTAGCCGAGAGAGAGAGAGAGAGAGAGAGAGAGAGAGAGAAAGCTCCCACCTGCTGGTTCACTTCCCAAATACAGAAACCAGGAGCTGGGAGCTCAACCTGTATCTTCCACATGGGTGGCAGGTACCCAACTACTTAGGTCTATTTTCTGTCTCTATAAATTTATCGATTCTGATATGATCCTTTGTGGTTACGACAATTTTTCAAGATCCATCCATGTTGTGAAAAGAATACTTCTTTTACTTTTGTGGCTAATAATGTTACATTGTTTTCTTTTTTTTTAAGATTTGTTTATTTATTTGAAATTCAGAGTTAGAGAGA
Organism: Oryctolagus cuniculus; assembly: GCF_051225735.1. Taxonomy (NCBI): domain Eukaryota; kingdom Metazoa; phylum Chordata; class Mammalia; order Lagomorpha; family Leporidae; genus Oryctolagus; species Oryctolagus cuniculus. The sequence goes on along the minus strand of NC_142877.1, from coordinate 64,582,339 downwards.
AGGAGAGACAGTGAAAGAGAGAGATATCTTCCATCTGTTGGTTCACTCCGCAAATGGCCACAACAACTGGGGTGGGCCAGGTTGAAGCTAGGAACTTGGAGCTTCCTGTAGGTCTTCCACATGGCTACAGGGACCCAAACACTTGGGCCATGTTCCACTGCCCTCCCAGGCACAGTAACAGGGAGCTGAATTGGAAGTGGAGCAGCCAGGACTCAAATTGTGCCCATACAGGATGCTGGCACTGCAGGCAGTGGCTTAACCCATTGTGCTACAGCACCAGCCTCTACATTATTTTCACATACTGTATTTAGCTTCTCCATTCATCAGTTGATGAACATGGAGGTTTTTCCATTTTGGAGCTGTTATGTTAATGCTATTCTGAATATCATGTATAAGTTTTTGTGTGATGTACCTATGAATGTGATTGTTGGATTATGTGGCCACTCTGTGTTTTAATTGATGAACTGTCAGACTATTTCTGAAATGGCTACACCGCTGTACATTATCACAGCCTAGGAAACTTCCAGTTTTTCCACTTCTACAAAATAGTGACACTTCTTGTTGTCATTTTATTATAGATATCTTTTTTTTTTTTTTAATTTGACAGGTAGAGTTATAGACAGAGAGAGAGACAAAGGTCTTCCTTCCATTGGTTCACTTCCCTAATGGCTGCCATGGCTGGTGCTGCGCCAATCTGAAGCCAGGAACCAGGTGCTTCCTCCAGGTCTCCCATGCAGGTGCAGGGACCCAAGCACTTGGACCATCCTCTGCTGCCCTCCCAGGCCACAGAAGAGAGCTAGACTGGAAAAGACGCAACCGGGACCAGTACCCGGCACCCCAACTGGGACTAGGACCCGGGGTGCCAGCACTGCTGGCAGAGTATTAGCTAAGTGAGCCATGTCGCTGGCCTTATTATAGATATCTTAATGTGTATGAAGTGTAAACTCACTGTGATTTGTTTTACTTTTCTCTGACTGTCACTGATGTTGAGAATCTTTTCATTTGCTTATTGACCATTTGTGTATCTTCTTTGGAGAAATGTTTTCCCGATCATTCGTCAATTTTTAAATTAGAAGTTCTTTTTTATTATTAAGTTGTAAGTGTTCTCTCTATGTTTGAGATACTAGGGCCTTATCAGACAGATGATTTGCAAAAAATTTTGTCCTATTCTTTTTTTTTTTTTTTTTTTTGACAGGCAGAGTGGACAGTGAGAGAGAGAGAGAGAGAGAAAGGTCTTCCTTTGCCGTTGGTTCACCCTCCAATGGCCGCAGCGGCCGGCGCGCTGCGGCTGGCACACCACGCTGATCCGATGGCAGGAGCCAGGAGCCAGGTGCTTTTCCTGGTCTCCCATGGGGTGCAGGGCCCAAGCACCTGGGCCATCCTCCACTGCACTCCCTGGCCACAGCAGAGAGCTGGCCTGGAAGAGGGGCAACCGGGACAGAATCCGGCGCCCCGACTGGGACTAGAACCCGGTGTGCCGGCGCCGCTAGGCGGAGGATTAGCCTAGTGAGCCGCGGCGCCGGCCTTGTCCTATTCTTTGAATGCTTTTTCTGTTCTTTGATGGTGTGCTTTGAGGCAAAAAGTCTTTAGTTTTGTTGTTGTCCAGTTTGTATATTTTTTCTTTTGTGCTTGCACATACTGCTTTATCTGAGGTCACAGATATTTAAACCTAGGTTTCCTTTACAGAGTTTTATAGTTTTGGCTCTTCAGTTTAGGTCTTTGACCTCTTTTGATTTATTTTTTGTATGGTATAGGAAAGCACCCAATTTATTTCTCTTGTATGTGAATATTCAGTTGTAGGACCACTTGTTCAAAGTACTTTTCTCCACTTCCCCATTTAATTACATTGATACTTTTTTGAAATTTAATTGCTTGTAAGTGTAAAGACTCATTTCTAGACTCTCAGTTTTATTCCATTCATCTCCATGAGTATCCTTATGGTAGTATCACATTGCCTTGATGCTGTAGCTTTGTAATAAGTTGTGAACTTGACAAGTGTGATTCCTTCTATGTGTTCTCTCTCAAGATTGTTTTGACTATTCTAGGTTCCTTAAAATTCCATGAACTAAGATGACACCATGGTTTCTTAATCTCCCTTGCAAATAGAATTGGTTATGTTCTAGGTCATGTCCAATAGAAGGTGAGGAAAGTGTCCCAGAAGCTTCTTATTTACATTCTTAAAAGGATGTGTCACTCCTCCTCCCTTTCATCCTTTGTTCTGCTGGTTGAAAAATCAGATGTGGTGGAAATTAGAGTTACCCATTTTTTCCCCATAAATTGGAAACCACCTATTAGGAATGAAAGGGAAATAAGATATAAGAAGTCTGAACTCTACCATTGAGCCACCAGATTACTCATGAACCATCTACATGGCCTTCTAGATGAGAGAGGAATTTGTTTTGTTTAAGGGTATTATCCATTTGGGTCTCTTCATTATTGTATCCTATCCTGTCTAATATATTCCTCTCTTTTGTACTAGAGAACTTCATTTTCATGTATATTTATTTAAGCACAAATACTATTTCTAGAACAATATTGTACCTTATGCTTTTCTTTTTTTTTTCTAAAAATACTTTAATGAAAAAGTTCTTTCTGTAAACATTTCGTTATACTACAAATGAAACATTTGATCCATTACAGACCACCTGAAAATCTTAAAATCAGAACATAACCAAAGTTTTAGAAGTAATTTCAATTATTAGGTAGGCTTAATAACTCTTGTATTACCAACACATTTGCATGCTTGTTCACTGCTTTGTGAAATCAATTACCAGAACTCTCAATACTGTCATCAGAAATGTTGTACCTTATGCTTTTCAAAATGTTTTCATATATATTTATTTTATTCTGTGATCTTATACTGAGCAAAGATTTTTTAATACCTTGTAAGTGAGGAAGATGAGGTTTAAAGAGGTTAAGTAGTCTGCTCTAAGTCACATAGCTACAGTGCAGACATCTTGAATCTGTCTGTCATTTCTATTACTCCTATGCACTTTTTGTTCCTGTATACATTTTCCACATACTATATTCCTTTACTTTTCTATAATAACTGTATTATACATAAACATACATATGAAATAATCTATTTGTTAATTCATCCAATCAACAAATAATTCCAAGTGAAACACATGGAATACATAATACACACTTAGATGAAGTTCTTTAAATGCATAATTTAAAAGTGATATTAAAATAATTTGTAGTGTAAGATGTTGGCAGTGTTCTTATTTTTAAATTTTTTATTTCTTTAATTTATTTGAAAGGCAGTAAGAGAAAGAGAGCAAGGGATCTCCCATCCACTGGTATGCTTCCCAAAAGCCTATAACAGCTAGGACTAGACCAGGCTGAAGCCAGGAACCTGAAACTCAGTCTGAATTTTCCATGTAAGTGGTAAGGACCAGAGTACTTGAGCCATCACCTGCGGCCTCCCAGGGTGCACACCAGCAGGAAGTTTGGACTGATGCAGAGCTGAGACAAAAGGACTCTGATATGGATTTGGGTGTCCCAAGCAGCATCTTGACTACTGAGCCAGATGCCCATTCCTGTAGTGCTCTTCTTGTTACCCCTGCAGTATTAACTTTACTTATCAATCAGATCACTTTAGTAAATCCATTTATTTGCCACTTATGTTTAGATTATTGATTATGTTTATAGGCAACTAATATAACTTTCCTTTTTCAGTTAATCATTCTACAGAAGATATCTTTAATTCAAAACACTATTTATAGAGAAATGGGAAAGAGAGAGGGAGAAGAGGGTGGGAGGAAGAGAATAACATTATGTTCTTCAATTTGTATCTACAAATCACATAGAATCTGTTAAAAACTAAAATAAAAATGAAAAAAAGAAAAAGCTCAATTTATAATACTAAATTGAAGTGTCTATAGTTGTGCTGGCACCAGACCATAATGCCTAAGTGACCTAAGAAACAAACATAATCTTTTACAGGAATTTGGGAATCTGAAAACTTCTTTCAACATGATTTAGCTAATCCCTCTTGATTTTATAAAAATTATGGATGTAGAGTGGAGAGTACAGATCAAAATGCAGAACCTACTGGATGGAAACTGCTCATCTAACAACGTTGAACTCTCTGGGGCTAGAAAGAAGCAAGTGAAAAATTTCCTTTAGAAGCAATATCATAATCTAGTTCTTGTGTATTACCATAGAGCAAGTGTTATCTACTAAATATAACATAAACAGTCTAAGGTATAACAGGAAACAAACCACACTATAAGAGCAATGCTGGCAAAAAGAGAATATCCTAGAAACTATGAAGAAGTCTGAGTGTATAAAAATAAGCAAATGTAGGCCGTAGCCGCAGCTCTATAGGCTAATCCCCCACCTGCGGCACCAGCACCCCGGGTTCTAGTCCCGGTTGGGGCGCCAGATTCTGTCCCGGTTGCCCCTCTTCCAGTCCAGCTCTCTACTGTGGCCCGGGAGTGCAGTGGAGGATGGCCCAAGTGCTTGGGCCCTGCACCCGCATGGGAGACCAGGAGAAGCACCTGGTTCCTGGCTTCGGATCAGCATGGTGCGTCGGCCGCAGCAGCCATTGGGGGATGAACCAATGGCAAAAGGAAGACCTTCCTATCTGTCTCTCTCTCTCACTGTCCACTCTGCCTGTCAAAAAAAAAAAAAAAATAAGCAAATGTAAAGGATTATAGATATAAAAGAATAAAATAAAGAACAATAGGATGTATATAAAAGAAAAGGGAAATTAAAAATGAACGAGTTAGCCCTCTGAAAGTGAAATATACTTATTGACATAAAAGAGGTCAATCACAGGTGCTATAGAAGAGAAGAAGCAGTTCACACTTGAGATTCTTGATCTGAGAAAACCTTCCTGTATTAATTGACTTTTGGTCCACTGCCAACCACTTGTACATTTGGTGGCAAGCAGCAAAGAAGCTTTCATTTATTTCCACCTATTTACAGCTACTAGGACTTGGCAGATATCATTTAAAATCAACTTGTCTCAGCTCTTAGTTGCAAATTGGGTTCAGGTCTGTTCTACATTTCTGTCATAAGTACCAGTGGCTACCTGAGACTTGTTCTGATGAGAAAAGCTGAAGTGCAAAACACAGTTTAGTCATGCAAGCACCTTTCTGCTCTCTGGTTCTGTGATGTCTGCTAACATTTCCTTGGCCAAAGGAAGCTGTATGGCCAATCCCAACATATTTGCCTCTCTGAAAGGGCAAAGAATGAAAAATCTGTTGGAAAAAAATGTTTTAAATCTAACCTACCATCTAAGCCTGCAAATATTCATTCATCAACCCTATGTAGAATATATTAATTTCTATTTCAAGACCCCCAAAACTCTTTTTTTCATCATTTTTAATATTTATTTTATTTTTTTGAAAGACAGAGTTACAGAGAGAGGTAGAGACAGAGAGAGAGGTCTTCCATCTGCTGGTTCACTCCCCAGATGGCCGCAACGGCTGGAGCTGCGCCAATCCAAATCCAGGAGCCAGGAGCTTCTTCCAGGTCTCCCACATGGGTGTAGGGTCCCAAGGACTTAGGTCATCTTCCACTGCTTTCCCAGGCCATAGCAGAGAGCTGCATCAGAAGAGGAGCAGCCGCAACTAGAACCAGTGACCATATGGGCTGCCAGCGCTTCAGGCCAGGGCTTTAACCCGCTGTGCTACAGCGTTGCCCCCCTCCAAACAAACAAACAAACAAACACCTCTTACTAATCATGACACCAGATTTTTAAGATGCACAACTTAAATCACATTGAACATGTCTCTGATTCAAAGACCCAAAAAACATAAAGGATAAGATATCTGCACTCACACATTTAGCATAGGATGGTGGAACAAGATAGCATTACTATAGTAAACACTCTTATTTGGAAAGGAGCATGATTGCATATAGGAATCACTGATCCACAGCACTTCCAAACTTGTTAGGAAAATATTTCCAGGTTCTTCCCACCTTGTGGGATGTTCCTTGATGGGAGTTCAGCTCTGTTTATTGGTAAATACTTGCTGCCTATGCTTCTCCATGACTCTTTGCTGTGTTGTCTGGTGGGGAAGGAGTCTCTTCCTTTTTCATCATGTTCCTGCGCCATTTCTGAAGAGTGCTGTTCTTGGTGGCTAAGATGATTCCACACTGTGATTCCTGCTTGTAGAAACTCGGGGCTGCAGCATAGGCCTGCGGAGCTGGCATCCCATATAGGCACTGGTTTGTGTCCTGGCTCCTCCTCCTCTGATCTAGCTATCTGCTTTTGGCCTGGGAAAGCAGTGGCAGATGGCCCAAGTGCTTGAGCCCCTGCTCCCACGTGGATGACCCCAGAAGAAGCTCATGGCTCCTGGCTTCCGATTGGCCCAGATTAGCCCAGCTCTGGCCGTTGTGGCCATTTGAGGAGTGAAGCAGCAGACGAAAGACATTTCTCTCTCTCTCTGTCTCTCTCTCTCTCTGTCTCTCTCCCTACCCCCTTCTCTCTTTGTCTGTAACTCTGTCTCAAATAAATTTAAAAAACAAGAAAAAGAAAAAGAAAAAGAAAGTTGAGACCCAAAGCTCTTTTTATATGTTAAAGAGTCTCTCTGGATCTGTGGTGATTTTTCTAGTATAGCTTTTCAAAAGAAAAGCATGGATTTTATATGTATTTGATTCCAGTTACTGTTGCATGCCTAAAGCCTCGCCCAGAATTCTCTGTGAGATACAGTTATTGTGACTGTTAACTTGACTGGACTAAAATATGCCCAGATAGCTGGTAAAACATATTTCTGGGTGTGTCCTTGAGGATATTTCTGGAAGAGATTAACCTTGGGGGCTGACACTGTGGTGCAGCGGGTTAACGCCCTGGCCTGAAGCGCCAGCATCCCATATGGGCGCCAGTTCTAGTCCTGGCTGCTCCACTTCTAATCCAGCTCTCTTCTATGGCCTGGGATAGCAGAAGATGGCCCAAGTCTTTGGGCCCCTTCACCCACATGGGAGACCCTGAGGAAGCTCCTGGCCCCTGGCTTCGGATTGGTGTAGTTCTGGCTGTTGCGGCCAACTGGGGAGTGAACCACTGGATGGAGGACCTCTCTCTCTCTGTCTCTTCTCACTCTGTGTAACTCTGACTCTCAAGTGAAAAATAAATAAATCTTTTAAAAAAAGAGAAATTAACCTTGAAGCAGTAGACTGAGTTAAGAACTGATCACTCTTACCACTGTCAGGGGTGGAGGGCAGGGAAGGGGTAGCCCATCCAATCTTTTGATGATCTACATAGAGCAGAAAAGTGGAGGCAGGTGAATTGTTCTCTTTACTTGAGCCAGGACACCTATTTTCTCTGGCCCTTGGGCAGGAGTGCTCCTAGTTGTTGGGCCTTTGGACGTTGGCTTAGTCTGTTTAGGCTGCTCTAACAAAATGCCTTAGATTGGGTAATTTATAAGGAACAGAAATTTATTGCTTGAAAGACAAGTAAGTGCCTGCAGATTTGGTGTGCGATGAAGGCTCACTCTGTTTCGTAGCTGGTGCCTTGTTTCTGTGTCCTGGCGTGGTGGAAAGGAGCACTTCATGACCCCCCATGGAGGGATAGACAAGACAGCTGTCTTCAACCTCTTCTATAATGCACTGAGCTCATGACTTAATCACTCCTGCAAAGGCTCTCACCTCTTAATACCAGCACACTGGGTACTGGGCTCCAACATGAGTCGTAGGGAAGCACTAACATTTAGATCGTAGCAGACACAAACTGAACCATGTAAGAAAGTAGCTGGGAGAAATCCCACCAACAGGCATTTTGGGAGCTATACCTGCTCATCCACTTTGCGTGGAAAGAGAAGTTTGGTGAGGGATCTGAAAAGATACCCCCTGACCAAAGAAGTTGTGTTTGACTGGCAGTGGTCTCGATTTGCTTTTTCTCTAAGATTGGGATTTGGTGAAAAACAACTTCGATTTTCACGGAACAAGTTTCAGCATTTCTTGACTGTATATTCTCTTCAATGTTATGTGTAATCCAGGCAGTTCTTTTTGAGCTCACTGCTCTCTTGTGCTCATTCAAATGCAGCTAAGGCAGCCAGCTTTTTAACACTCTGCTTTGAAATCACCTCATCCAACTTCACAACTTTATTAGATACATGTTCTGTCTTCTGTGTTATTGCAGGTGCCAATTTTAACAAATGCTTTTCCACTATATAACACTGCTTGCCATTTTTCCAGCCTCCTGTGACAATTAAATCACTGCCTCCTGCTCATTCCCAAGGCCAATACCACATATTTTAGGATTTTGTTACAGCAGCATTCCATTCTAAAAATCAAATTCTGCATCAGTCAATTTTTCTGTCTTTCAGAACACTCAGTATTGCTGGTATGAAATGATATACATATATTTCTTACTGCTATGACTTGAATATGATTTGATCCCTGGACTCATATAGGAGTTTAAATGCCAAAGTTATAAGTTCATGGTACTAAGAGAACACTTAATCCAAGTACGGTGTTTAGAAGTGGGGCCTTTGGAAAGTGGTTAAATTATATTAGGTTATAGAGTAGAGCTCCCATGATTGAATCCTGGTTTATGTATAAGGAGAGAGAGAGAGAGAGAGAGCGCGAGCTGACTTCAGCTTCCTGCAAATATACACCCTGGGAGGCAGCATGTGATGACTCAGTTAGGTCCTTGCCACCCAGGTAGGAGATCTGGGTTGAGTTTCCAGCTCCCAGGCATTTGGGAAGTGAACCTTTGATGGGAGATCTCTGTTTAAATCCCTTTCTCTCTGTTTCTCTACCTCTCAAATAAAAAATAAACAAATAAATAAATAGAAAAAACAGCTATGACACATGGAGAATGGAAAAAACCTCATATATGTTTAAAAGGAATTCCAGAATGAAAAATAAGTAATATTTGATGAGATAATGCCTGAGGTTTTTTCCATAATTAAATTTTAAAAATCCAAGTTTTTTTCTATTTAGAAATTAAAATGGATTTGATCAAAACAAAACATGCAAACACATTTACACTCCTAGAGGTACAGAAAATATAATTGATAAGAGCAATAAAAATTAAAATGTCACACATGTATATATACATGTATATATAGAACTACCCACACCTATTCTCATAAACATAAAATATAAGCCTCAGTGTAAATTTTTATAAAGAGAAAAGGGGGTTTCCTATTAAACAAATGCCATTTAGGTAGAAAATTTAAAAATAGGTAGAAAGCCTCTTGCCAGTTTAGTAAATGAGGTCAGAAGTATATGCCAGACTGATATCTCCAAAGTGCCCAGGGGAATATTACTGTTGACTTAAAACTGTGCACTCAAATTATTCATGATGAAGAGAAATAGAGCTTTTCTTTTAAGGCTAAGTTTATAATACACTGACCCTTATTAAAGCAAATTTTCACTAAATGTATTTTGGGAAGCTGAAAATTGAACTCAGAGGAAGTGAGTGAAAAGGAAGCAATTGTTAGCAAGGAAATAGATAAGCATTAGCATTGATTAGGCTGATTTTGAGAGAGGGTTTTTTATTTGGTGTCAGCATTTTATTTTTATTTAATTAATTAATTAAAATTTTTTTAACCAAGAGACTTTTTATTTAAGGTATACAAACTTCATGCATTTCACAAATACAACTTTAGGGACAGAGTTGCACAAATGAACCTTGGGAACATTATGCAAAGTGAAATAAATCAATCATAAATAGAAAAACACTGTATGATTCCACTTACGTAAAGCAGTCAAATTCATGGAGACAGAAAGTAGAATGGTGATTGCCAGAGGCTTTGAGAAAGGAGGAGTGGGGTGTTGCTTAATGGGTACAGATTTTCAGTTTTGCAAGATGAAGTTTTGGAGATTGGGTTGCCAACACTGGGATGTACTTAACACTACTAAGCTATATACCTAGCAATCATTAAAGTGGTAAATTTTGTTATGCATATTTTACCACAATTAAAAATTTTTTAAAACTGCAGCCTCCCTGCCCCTCCCACAATGCTAGACCCAGGATCCCTGCAGCTTGCCTGCCAGCTGTGGAAGACAAGGAAGCTGCCTTTAACAAAGTGGTGGAAGAATGTGTGATCAATGAAGGGTACAAAATATGCACAAAAAAGTCCCTTTTCTTTATGATTTGGTGATGACCCACACTGGAATGGCCCAGCCTAATTGCACAGTGGCTTCCAGATGCAACCAGACAAGAAAGAAGAGATTTCGGCTTGTCCTGGAGACACATATGTCACATGAACAGAACCATCTTGTCTATTTGGTGTGCAGCTCCCTAATGATGATGCTCAGTTTGATGCATCAGACTGCGACCATGAGAAAGGAGAATTTGAAGGTTTTGGTTCAGTTAGTGAAAAAGTTAAAATAGAAATCCAGATCAACCATGAAGGAAAAGTAATCAGGGCTCCTTATATGTCCCCAAACCCTTGCATCATTGCAACAAAGACTCCATCCAGTGACGTTCTTGTTTGATTATACAAAGCATTCTTCTAAGGCAGACCTTTCTGAATAGTGCAGCCCAGACTTAAGTCTTCTTGGGCATCAGTAGGAATTCTATGGGTTTTCCTGGAACTCAAATCTCAGTGGGTACTGACTGAGCACTTCCAATGACCACACCATCTGCCTATGAGGCATCAGTGCTGTTTCAAAAGGAGAAGTAGTGGGTTTGAAGACCATTTTTACGGAGCATATAGTGTAATAGAAGATGTTTCCTGGCATCTGATCCATGAATCTCTGTTTGAGTTGGTTGCTGATGATCAGAAACTTTGGGACACTCATTCAAGCAATGCTTCCAAACCAAGCTGTTCAGTTGTTCACACTGCTGTAGGGAACTGCCTCTCTTTCAATCCATATGGTGAGCTCATTTTTGCCACAGGATCAGTTGACAAGAGTGTTGCCTCCTAGGATATGAGAACTTTGAAACTTAGGTAGCATTCCTTTCAATCAGATAATGGTGGTCACCTCAAATTGAGACTGTTTTGGCTTTCAGTGGTACTGATCACTGACTGATTGTCTGGGATTTAAGTAAAAGTGGAGAGAAGGCATCCCAAAAAAATGTAGAAGATGGGCCATTAGAGTTGTTTATTCATGGTGTTCACACTGCTAAGACATTTGATTTCTCTTGGAATTTTGGAAGCTTTGGGTGATCTGTTCTGTGTCAGAAGACAATATCATGCAAGTGTGACAAGTGGCAGAGAATATTTACAATGAGGAAGACTCTGGTGGAAATGTAGATCCAAAAGTACAAGGATCATAGATAAGTCTGCACTTCTTGTAACTTTAGATGCCCTGTTTTTTGCCTTTCAACCCTGAGATTGACTAAACAACGGCTTTGAGACTCACAGACTTTGTTCTGCTAGCCCTCTGTAATAGGTACCACAAACAATGCTATTCCAACCCCCCAAAAATTAATTAAAGGAAAGCAATTTAAAGAATTAAACTAAAAGGAAGGGAGAGCTAGTGTTCCAGCAGGATGAATAAGCTCTAGAGATCAGCTGAACAATACTGTACCTATAGTCAATAAGAAGCTATTGTACGTGTTGAAATTTGTTAAAAATGTTAAAAAATATCTTAAGTGTTCTTGGCAGAATAAGTTTTAAAATTAAAAAAATACTGTATACCTAATAAAAGAACTAAGGAAGAATGAAAGAAAGTTTTGAATTTATCATTTATTTTGAGTGACAGTTTCTCTAGATAATAAAGTTGCAACTTAATTGGATATAAACATTCAAAATAAAGGAAACACTCAGACTTACAATTGAAATGGTCTTTTGCTTGATTACAGCTCTTTGAGAATCCATCTAAAATGTGGAACACAGTAGAAAAATAAAGGTTGAATAAATTTACGAAGGAGGAAACCTGAGGGATAATAAACATATCAAAACTAAGTACAGAAATACAAATAAAAGTGTGATGAAATACCATTTCTAATCCATTGGCTTGGCAAAATTTTTAGAAGTTTGACATTATCAAGTATTAGGATGTGAAACTGAAAATTTTAATATTCGGCAAATAGGAATATAAATAGGAAAAATAATGCTAGAGGAAAATTTGTTAGTAAAATTATAGGTATTCATACCTTAAAATTCGGTAATTTTACCACTTGGTATTTATGCTTGTGTAACATCTTCAGGTATTTATTACAGTATTATTTATTGTGGCAAAATGGAAGTAAACCAAGTAGTAAGCCACAGTGCATGGTTTATTGAACTGTTAACTATCCAGTCAACAAATTGTCACAATATAAAGATTATTTCATGAAGAGTATGAAAAAAATTAATGCACTGTTATTTGAATAGAAAAGATAAAAATATTTATGTATATAAATATGATTATATTTTATTATACATGATTATATACCTATCTATGTCTTTATGCATGCCGATACCCAATTATAGCTTTATTAATGGAAGTAAAAAGATAAAAAAATCCAAAAAACAGTTGTTTAATTTTAATAGTGTCTAGTATAATTTTTTATCTTCTTAGTTTTTGTTTTTCTTAGTTTTTTTTTTGGTGAGCATGTAATAAATTTTTAATTGAAACAATAATAACAAAAAAATGGACATTGACAGGCCAGTGTTGCAGCACAGTGAATTAAACTGCTGTTTGTAATGCCAGCATCCCATATCAGGGTGCCCATTCGAGTCTCAGTTACCCTGCTTCTGATCAAGCTCCCTGCTAGTGCACCTGGGAAAGCAGTGGATGATGGCCTTAGTTCTTCAGACCCTGCCACCTACATGGGCGACCTGGATGGAGTTCTTGGTTCCTGGCTTTGGCCTGGTCCCAGCCCTGGTTATTGTGGCAATTTGGGGAATGAACCAGCAGGTGAAAGATATTGCTCTCTTACCCCCTAACCTCCCTCTCTGTTCCTTTGCATTTCAGATAAAATTGATCAATCAATCTTTAAAAGAAAATGGAATGTTGAACCACTTAGGAGAGGAATAAAAAGTAGATATTATAAAAGGTCAGTGACTTTAATGTCTTGCCTTTGCTACTATATAAACCCACTGAGCAGGGACATCATCTAAAATAAGCAGAACACTGCCAAGGTGCATTGAATGTTAAATCATAGCTAGAATGGTTATAGAAGATTGCTACTGAGCCATCACTTCTGCTTTCAGAATTTGCACAGTGTAGTTAATTTTTGCTGGTTCAAGTTCCTGGCATTTAAGTACACAGTAAAAAAGAAAACCAGTCCATAAATGGCAGCCTTTACAAATAATCGTGAGTACATATTGTTGCTTGGTTTAATCGACTGCATAATGTTTTTAAAAAATTACTTCATTTATTTGATAAACTGAAACGGCTATAGGGCTTCATTCCAACCTATGAGATACATGAGATGAATTTATAAATATATTACTAAGCAGCTCTTAAAGTCAAATTTGCTGGAACTACATTGCACCAAAATAAACTTATCTTTTAATTGCATTTTCCAGTACCTTTTTTTTTTTTTTAAAAAAAAAGATTGATTTATTTAATGAAAAGGCAAGGCTGAGATACAGAGAGGAGGAGGAGAGACAGAGACAGAGACAGAGACAGAGAGAATATTCCATATACTGTTTCATTCCCCAAATGGCTGCAATGACCAGGGCTGAGCCAGGCTGGAGCCAGGAGCCAGGAGCTTCTTCTAGGTCTCCCACAAGGGTGCAGGGACCCAAGCAGTTGGGCTATCTTTCACTGCTTTCCCAGATGAAATTAGCAGGAAGCTGGATTGAAAGTGGAGCAGCTGGGACACAAACTGGTGCCCATGTGGGATGCTGACACTGCAGGCGGAGACTTAACCTTCTATGCCACACTGTCGGCACCTCCAGTAACTTTTCGAAATACTGTCTTACATGTGGGTAGTTACAGATTAACCATACAAAATATTGTGCAGTGAAATTTTAAAATTTGAACATTTTATAAATACATAAAATTATGGAAAGTAATAAACACACAATTAACATTTTCTTATGCTTGCTTTATCTTTTTGGATATAGTGAATAAAATATGAAGGATGATTTAGTGTCTGTGTCCCCAGTGTAATCCCGTTTCCTTCACCTTTTCCCATAAATCTAATGTATGTCATTCTATCTTCCACTCAAACTTTATCCTTTTATACACATAAAAATAAATGCAAAGCATTGAGTGTTGCTTTGTGTTTTAAATGTTACTTAAATGGATTCATCCTGCACAAATCATCTTGTCACTGCTTTTTTCTCCACTATGCTATTTTTGTGATATGTCCATGTTTACAGATATGTAGTACTAGTGGACTGCTTTTACCTCCTGGAAGGTGTTTTGTCATTTAAATATTCCAACATTTATTATCTATTTATCTATCCTCCTTTTGATGGACATTTCCATTTTGAACAATATTTTTATTTTTTATTTATTTATTTATTTATTTATTTTTGACAGGCAGAGTGGACAGTGAGAGAGAGAGACAGAGAGAAAGGTCTTCCTTTGCCGTTGGTTCACCCTCCAATGGCCGCCGCGCTGCGGCCGGCGCACTGTGGCCGGCGCACCGCGCTGATCTGATGGCAAGAGCCAGGTGCTTATCCTGGTCTCCCAAGGGGTGCAGGGCCCAAGCACTTGGGCCATCCTTGAGCAATATTTTGCTCTTACAAACAGTACTGAAGTGTATCCTTACTGAAAGTATGTATGCTTATACATATCTCTTTGCAATGCATGTGAGAGTTTCTCTAGTTATGTAGTATCTAGAAGTAGAAATGTTGAATTATGCAGTGTGTATGTTGACGTCTATGTCCTTTATTCACTTTTTGGCAAAGTATAGTACTCAAAGAGTTAAAAACCCCATACCGTAAATATTGTAGTTCCCTTTTCTATCTTTCCTCATTCCTCACCTTGGAAGACACCAGTTTTCAACTGTTTAAAGTTTATTCTGGTACTTATCTTCATTAAAAATAATATGCGCAGCATGCCATCTTTTGATTATTAATCATAGACATCTGTTATTTTTTATTTGGGTTCATAAAAATTTAAGCTCATTTACAGTTTCTCACTTCTTTCTTTTGCTTTTCCATATAATTTTATTTTTTGACAGGCAGAGTGGACAGTGAGAGAGAGAGAGAGACATCCTTTTGCCGTTGGTTCACCCTCCAATGGCCGCAGCTGCCGGCGTGCTGTGGCCGACGCACCGCGCTGATCCGAAGCCAGGAGCCAGGTGCTTTTCCTGGTCTCCCATGGGGTGCAAGGCCCAAGCACCTGGGCCATCCTCCACTGCACTCCCTGGCCACAGCAGAGAGCTGGCCTGGAAGAAGGGCAACCGGGACAGAATCCGGTGCCCCGACCGGGACTAGAACCCGGTGTGCCAGTGCCGCAAGGGAGGAGGATTAGCCTAGTGAGCCGCGGCGCCGGCCTTTTCCATAGAAGTTTATCTTAACTTTTGATTTAATCTCTATTATGTGTCTACATTTTTTGACTATATAGATATTGATAACTGCATTAAACTGTTTTTATTTCCTAGCTTGTTCATTTATTTCTTCTTGATTGAAGCTGATAATTGCTTGATTTAAAAATTTTTATTCATTAATTTTTTGGAAAATTTGACTATATTTTTTCCATAGTTCCAAAACCTCCATGAAATATGTCAATATAATTTTCATTATGTCTGAACTTTGAGATATATTATTAATTTCATTTTCTGCCACTGTTTTAAAATGAAAATTTATTTTTATTTATTTGAAAGGCATAGTGACAGAGAGAGAGGAAGAGGGGGAGAGTGAGAGGGAGAGAGAGATCTTCTCTCTGCTGGTTCACTCCCCAAATGGCTGCAATGGCTAGGGCTTGGCCAGGAGTTTCTTCTTGGTCTCCCGTGTGGGTGCAGGGGCCCAAGAGCGTGTGCCATCTTATGCTGCTTTCCCAGGCACATCAGCAGGTAGCTGGATTGGAAGTGTATCATCAAGGACTTAAACCCTCAAACTGCCAGCGCCGCGGCTCACTAGGCTAATCCTCCGCCTTGCGGCACCGGCACACCGGGTTCTAGTCCTGGTCGGGGCGCCAGATTCTGTCCTGGTTGCCCCTCTTCCTGGCCAGCTCTCTGCTGTGGCCAGGGAGTGCAGTGGAGGATGGCCCAAGTGCTTGGGCCCTGCACCCCATGGGAGACCAGGAGAAGCACCTGGCTCCTGCCTTCGGATCAGCGCAGTGCGCCGGCCACAGTGTGCCGACCACGGCGGCCATTGGAGGGTGACCCAATGGCAAAGGAAGACCTTTCTCTCTGTCTCTCTCTCTCATTGTCCACTCTGAAAAAAAAAAAAAAAAAAAACACCTCAAACCAGCACCCCTATGGGATGCTGCCATCGCAGTCAGTGGCTTTACTCCCTAGGCCACACCACCATGCCCCTGCCACTGTTTTTAGAATTCCTTTTGCTTTCCTTCTATCTTCTTTCTGAAACTGGATAGAGAAAAAAGGCAAGCAAGGAAGGATCCTACTGCTCTGAATTAATTAGTGCTGTTCATCATCTTCATCTGATTGTCTTCAAATTGGTAAAAACTCTATTTTCACACATCTCAAAACAACTAGCTAGGGGACTTGTAGAAGTGGGTATAAACATGTTTCAAAGAATAACTCAAGCCCCTTTGATAAGCTGCTTCAAAAAGATAACTATTTACTCTATTACTTTTTTTTGTTTTCTGTTTTGACAGGCAGAGTTAGACAGTGAGAGAGAGACAGATGAAAGATCTTCCTTCCGTTGGACCCCAAATGGCCACTACGGCCGGCGCACCACGCCAATCCGAAGCCAGGAGCCAAGTGCTTCTCCTGGTCTCCCATGCGGGTGCAGGGCCCAAGCACTTGGGCCATCCTCCACTGCACTCCCGGGCCACAGCAGAGAGCTGGACTGGAAGAGGGGCAACCAGGACAGAATCTGGCGCCCCAACTGGGACTAGAACCCGGTGTGCCGGCACCACAGGTGGAGGATTAGCCAAGTGAGCCGGCCTATTTACTTTTTTTTTTTAAACATTTATTTATTTATTTGAAAGTCAGAGTTACACAGAGGGAGGAGAGGCAGAGAGAGAGAGAGAGAGAGAGAGAGAGAGAGAGGTCTTCCATCCAATGATTCACTACCCAATTGGCCGCAATGGCCAGAACTACACCAATCCGAAGCCAGGAGCCAGGAGCTTCTTCCAGGTCTCCCACATGGGTGCAGGGGCCCAAGGACTTGGGCCATCTTCCACTGGTTTCCCAGGCCACAGCAGAGAGCTGGATCAGAAGTAGAGCAGCCGGGTCTCCAACTGGCGCCCATATGGGATGCCGGCGCTTCAGGCCAGGGTGTTAACCGTCTGTGCCACAGCACTGGCACTCTATTTACTTTTGAGAGAGAATTTTATCTGCTGACTCACTCAAGGAATGTCTACAGGGTTATTAGTGGGCCATGCTGAAGCTAGGATCAAGGAGCAGGGAACTCGACTCAGATCTCCCACATGTTGTCAGGAACACAATTACTTGAACCATCACTGCTGCTTCCCAGGATCTGCAGTAGCAGGAAGCTGGAGACAGTAGCCATTGCTGGGAATCCAACCCAGGCACTCTCAAGTGGAACATGGGTATCTTAACCACCAGATTAAATGTGCACCTGAGTGTCCTGCTTTTAAGTGAGAAGACTGAGATTTGAAGTCTTTGGGATGTGATAATAAGAGTATATTCGGTGGGAGGCCAGCATTAGTGATTCTTTCTTCCATATTTAAGTATGGTGTTTGAAATATTAGTAGTGTGGCTAGCTATAATGTTTCCAAAGATAAATAACATACAAACCTCAAGGGTTTACCCAAGCCTGTAATCTGTAATTTCCTGTTAGAAAACAGTTCTAAAATGAGAGTCACCTTTGATTATTATAGATCCCCATGCCTGATAGTTAGAGAGTCTATTTGCTGACTAAAAACACAACAACAAAGGAAATGGGAAGTTGTAGCCCAATAAATAGAAGCAACATTATTTATACATTCAAATATAAATTCAGTCAGCCTTTGCTGGTGAGTCCATTCAAGATGAGATCAAGTTAAAAACTTCCTGAATCTGAGAATTACGTTTGACCTTCACTGGAGAAATGCTTGGACGCTACAAGGGTTGTGCTTCTCTTTGATTAGCAGTCAAGACAAATCAGTTTTATAATATCAAGAGAAAAACGTCAGCAAGCATTTGGCCTAGCTGTTAAGATGACAGTTGGGACACCAGCATTCCATATGGGGGAGCTTGGTTCGAGTCCCCACTCTCTGCTTCCAATCCAGTGCACTGTTAATTTTAGTGCAGCAGATGATGGCTCAAATAACTGGGTTTGTGCCACCCTTGTGGAAGACCTGGATGGCGTTTGTGGCTTTGGCTCTATCTCATCTCTGGCCATTGTGAGCATTTGGGAAGTGAACTGGTGGATGTGAGCTCTCTGTGCCTCTCTTCCTTTCTGCTTCTCAGATGCATAATAAAAATGAAGGAAAAAACCAAGGGAAGCATCAGATACCTATTCCAGTTATCTTTCCTGCATAATAACACTCCCCAAATATAGTGGCTTAAAGCACGTCTTTATTTCACTCCTGAATCTGTGATTCGAGCTGGGCTCAAGACGGGACATCTCATTCTGCTTCATGTGGCATCAGCTAGGGTAACTCAGTGGCAGGAGATTGGAATCATTTGGAGACGTACTCATTCACACATTTGACAGTTAATAACGGTGACTGTCTGGGATCTCAATATGTTTCAGATGTGTCACTTACCATGTGACTCCTCCAGAAGGTTTCTTGGATTCCCCGCAGCAGGGCAGCTGGGTTCACTGAGAGCATCCCAAGTGAGCCCAGAGCGAGTGTGTGTCTTTTCTCTGATCTGTTCTTGGAAGTCATTTAGCATCACTCCTACCATACATACTGTGTTGGTTGAATTAGCCACAATTGTCCAGCAAGCATAAAGACAGGGATTATCACCTAATGAGAGGTGTGTCAGGGTCATTCCATAATAAGATTTTTATTACAAGGGTTTGTATAAAAATCTGAAGATGAGAAATAGTGCTGAAAATCTGAGGACCATTAATGTAGTGATGGCAATTAAAGCCTGGAGAGAAGGCAAAACTGCTTAGGAATGGTATGTCAGGAAAACGATGTGGTTCAAGGTGCAGCCCTAAAACAACAGCAGCACTTATCAGGGGTCCTTGTGCTATGGAAAATATTGTGGTAGTCATCTTAGAAAATATAGCCTGGCACAGTGAAGATGGAAATTGAATAAGCCTTAAGAGCTAAATTGCTCTTCACTGTAGGTGGAAGAACCAGGGAGAGGACTCTGAAGGAAGAGATAACAAATTGACCCAGAGGAAGAGGAGAGGGAGGGAGAGAGGTTGACTGCTGTAGATGGAGAAATTCTGAAAAAATATCTGAGATCTTCAAAGGGAATTTGGAAGACATTTTACTCTTTGGTTTCATAAAAATCTACATAGCTATCAATGCCTATGATATGGAACTTGTGTTTTGGGGATTGCAAAGATGTCTTTTAATCAATTTAAGAGAAACTGCAGGCACAGAGCAAGAGGGGCCAATGTCACATTGAGGATATATGTAAATATACCAAAGATACATCTACAAATACTATGTTCTGTAGTTGTATAATGACTTCTAAATATGACTCATTTAAATTAGGTTCTGTTTAACAAGCATTTAGTACATACTTACAATGTTTCAGACAATGCTAGCTTCAAGGCTGTCAAGATGAATGGATCATAATTCCTGCTGTAAATCTAGTGGGGTGGTCAGATGTATGAACTGAAAGTTTCAGTTAATATCCTTGGGGATTAAGGGTTTAAATTGTGGAGTCAAATGCCCAACTCTGGGCATTTTACTTAACTCTCTAAGCCTCAAGCTCATTACTTAGAAAAGGGGAAAGTAATATTTCGTACCTATATGCTATTGGGGGGAATTACATGAGATAATGTATGTAAAGTTTGTAGCACTGTACCTGGTACATGGTAAGTGTTTATGAAGCAATGATTATTACATTATATAGTAAAAATGGTAAGCCTTAATACACAAGATTCCATGAGGATACAGATGATGGGACATGAAAATTTGAGGCTTTTGTTAAAAAATTATTTTGACTCAAAGAAAGTATCCTCAAGAATTAAACCAAGCATAGGGCCCTTCAAAGCCTAGGGCCTCGCCTACATAGGTCACATACCATGAATTGCTCCTATGGCGCAATTCCTGTAAAATTTTCCCCTATGGCATCATTCCTATCAGTTTTCAGGAGCTGTGAAATCCCTAGCTGAACACCTGAGGCAGGATAGCTAGTATAGAAAAGGTCTCCAGTTCTGGGAGTGCAAGGACTAGGGGTTTCATATTATAATGGTGTTCTTGTTGGCAGAGTGCTGAGGCAGCAGAGAGCATCACACGGCAAGAGTGGAGGGAGTTCATGTCTATGCATCTGGTCTCTCTCTGTCCTTATAAAGATTTTAGGATTGAATCACAGAGAATCCAGCCAAATGATCCAATCCAATCTAATCACTTTTCTAGATATCGTAACTGGATTAAGGTTAAGTTTCCACCTATTTAGTACTATTGTCTTATGACTTTGGAGTTTGAAGTTCTGCGTGAGTTTAGGATTAATTCATATTCTTTTTTTTTTTTTAATTTGACAGGTAGAGTTATAGATAGTGAGAGAGAGACAGAGAGAAAGGTCTTCCCTCCATTGGTTCACTCCCTTAATGGCCGCTACGGCTGGCACTGCGCCGATCCGACGCCAGGAGCCAGGGACTCCCCCTCCCCCCCAAGTCTCCCATGCGGGTGCAGGGCCCAAGCACCTGGACCATCCTCCGCTGCCCTCCCGGGCCACAGCAGAGAGCTGGACCAGAAGAGGAGCAACCGGGCCCAGCACCTGGCACCCCAACCAGAACTAGAACCCAGAGTGATGGTGCCGCAGGCGGAGGATTAGCCAAGTGAGCCTAATAATTCAAATTCAAACATAGCAGCACCTTTGTGAAAATTAGAAAAAGACACCCATAGGGTGGTTTCCTGTCCCCACTTGTCCCATCATCTAGACACTTTAGTGCAGTGCATGAACTGCACAATTGGGCAACAGCAGGACTGGGCACTCACTCCAACCAGGAGTTTCAGAGCAGGCTTCTTGGAGGATATTGTGAACAATTTCTATTTGGAAAGATAATTAAGGCAGCCAAAAAAAGAGAAAGTTTGAGAGGATAAGTTGGGTTAGAGTTAAAAATAATCTGATAAATGGCTGGCGCCGTGGCTTACTAGGCTAATCCTCCGCCTGTGGCGCCAGCACACCGGGTTCTAGTCCCGGTTGGGGCGCCGGATTCTGTCCCAGTTGCTCCTCTTCCAGTCCAGCTCTCTGCTGTGGCCCAGGAGTGCAGTGGAGGATGGCCCAAGTGCTTGGGCCCTGCACCCGCAGGAGAAGCACCTGGCTCCTGGCTTTGGATAAGCGAGGCCATTGGGGGGGGGGGGTGTGAACCAACGAAAAAAAAGGAAGACCTTTCTCTCTGTCTCTCTGTCTCTCTCTCACTGTCCACTCTGCCTGTCCAAAAAAAAAAAAAAAAAAAAATCTGGTATGAAGGAGAAACTGTCAGAAATCCAGCAATCACAGAATACAAAGTGCAAGGCAGGGAATTAGAAGAAATGAGTAGAGCATAAGGGAAGGGAAATGGATTAGGAAGGGTGGTGGCATGCCAAACAGTTTGGGCTTTAAGCCAAGGACATTGGGGGTCCATTGGTTGTTTTTAAGCAGGGAGTTGACATGTTCAGATCTGGATTTCAGATAGATTACCAATGCTTTGATAATTTCAATGGGGACAAGGCTGGACACAAGAGAAGTTATACAGCTGTTTAAAATGCCAGGTCAAAAGAGTTGAAGCTATAAACTAATGTAGCAATCGTAGGGAAGCACAGTGAGACTCAGATTGGATAAATGTTTAGTAGGTAAAACTGAAGTCATTTAATGACTGATTGCAAGTGATGAAGAGGAAATAACTGAAGATTTCTCCTGTATTTTTGCTTTGAGTAAGTTGGTGAACAGTGAAGTGATTGCTTGATTTTGGAAATATGAGAGGAAGAATGTTGCGGGGGTAGAGAGTGGGAAGAATTTAGTCTTGGATATTCAGGGTTTGAAGAGCTTAGGTAACACATGGGTGGATTTATGTAAAAGTATGAAGAAAGGGATCAGTAAAAAAGATTTAGAGATCATAATACACTAATGGTAGTTAAAACCCAGAAAGTAGGATGGGATTGCTTAAGAAGAGTAATCAAGATAAAGATGTGGACCAAGATAGGAAGCCTAAAATGCAACAGCATTTTAAGGGATGGGCATGGGGAGAATTTATGAAGGTGAATGAGAAGGATAGGACAGATAAAGGGAAGGAGGGGAGCAGTTGTCAGAAGTTGAGGAATTAGAGAATTCAAGGAGTCAGGAGAAATTTCTGGTTTGAAGATGGTGGCATAAGTAGTTTGTGTTTTTCCTTTTCTCTTCCTAAAAATTGTCTACAAATGACAAAGTGAGACAAAAGAGCACAAGCCAGGAGAAGACTAAAACCTCAACCTACAAAATAGATGAACACAGTGATAAAATCTTTAGAAATTAAAAGATATTTGTAGAAGTAAAGAGACCATACCTTTATGAACTTCTTAGAAAAAGCTAATGAAGTCAACTTCCTGAAGACAATAGGCATGATCTTGGGGCAAGTGCATGTTATATGAGATCAACTGGAGGATAATTTGGTAAAAGTGGGCTTACTAGATCAAAATGCATGCCCCAAGGTTTATGTCCTGTAATGCAGTGACTGGGTTTTATATCTGGCTCTGGATCCTGACCCCAGATTTCTGCTAATACAGACCCTAGGAGACACTGATAATGATTCAAGTAACTGAACTCTGGCCTGGCTCTGGCATCAGCTCCAGTTCAGCCCCAGCCGTTGTAGGCATTTGGGAAGTGAACCAGGGAGCTCTTTCTGTCTGACTCTGCCTCTTCAATAATGATAAGAAAAAAAATTCATGTACCTTGGAAATTTTGATAAACATTGCCAAATTGCTCTTGACATATTTTTAAACACATTTACATATCAACCAGCAGTGTATAAAAATGCCGCCTTCTCTACACTCTTGCTGAATGTGTTATCAAACTTTCTGATCTTTGCCAAACTTACATGCAAAAATTGACATTTCAGTGTGTCTTTATATGTATTTCTCTTCTTGTGAGAAAGTTTGCATATCTTTTCATGTAACCAAGAGCCATTTGTATGCCTCGGCTATGAAATGTCTCTTTAGATTTGTCTTCATTTTCCAGATTTTCTTTACAACACTGATTTTGAAGAACGTTTAATATATAAGGGAAATGAACCACTTTTCTGAAACTTGCAGTTTTTTTCCTATTTGTTTTTATACTTTGATATAATTTTCCATGAATGAAAAAACTTAGTTTTAGTTGAGCTATTCAGTTTTTTTTAAATGGATTTTCAATTTGAAAACACTATAAAGACTTCTTTTGTTTCAAGAACTTTTTTTTTTTTTTTTTTTTTAAGAAATGGGAGTTGTGGTGCAGCAGATTAAGCTGCACCTTGGGACACCTGCATCCCGTATTGGACTGCCTTGTTTGAGTCCTGATTACTCTGTTTCCCATCCAATTTCTTGCTAATGCGTAACCTGGGAGGCAGCAGATGATGGCGCAAATACTTGAGTACCTACATCAGAGAGCTGGATGGAATTCCAGGCTCCTAGTTTTGACTTTTACTATCCCTTGCTATTGCAGACATCTGGGGAGAGAACCAGCTAATGGAGGATCTCTAGCTCTCTCATTCACTCTGCCTTTCACATTTTTTTTTTCCATATGATTTTGTTTTGCGTCTTTTTTTTTTTTTTTTTTTTTTTGACAAGTAGAGTTAGACAGTGAAAGAGAGGGAGACAGAGAGAAAGGTCTTCCTTCCATTGGTTCACCCCCCAAATGGCTGCTACGGCCCATGTGCTGAGGCGATCCGAAGCCAGGAGCCAGGTGCTTCCTCCTGTGCCGGCCTGTTTTGCATCTTTATGATTTATTTATATGTGAGTCTTTGATCAATCAGTAACTATTCTTTTTATAAGGTGGGAAGCATATTTCATTGTTTACCAGGGGGGTTACTTAGGGTTCCAACACCATTTGTTAAATAATTCACCTTTCTTTAATGATTTGAAATATATCAGTTCTTTTTATATTTGATCTTGGAAGTCTCTCCCTTGGAGTTCCTGATTTATAAGAGTTTTGCAGGTATTTTGGATTCAAGCAGTTTGAGATCATCCTTGTATGTGCTGAGTATGTAGCTCACCTCTGTGTACTGTCTCTCTCTCAAGCCCTTTATTATGTTGCTTGAGGAACATCTTTATTTTAATGTTCTAGATTTTTCGCTTCTTGTTAAAAATAATGTATTTTTCTAAGAACATAAAGGCATTCTCCAACATTATTTTCCAAAATCTTTATCATTTCCTTTTTGTATTTACTTTTCTCATCCTCTTGGAATTGATTTTCATGTATAGTGTAAGGCTGGTTGGAATTCAGTTTTAGTTTTCCCAATTATCTCAGGCCTATTTGCTGAAAGTCTATCCCTTACTTATCAATTCTTCAACCACTCTTGTCATGCATCAGGTGTCCATATATAAATAGGCCTTTCTGAGGTATCCATCCTGAATCACTGACCTATTTGTTTTTCTCTGTGCTAATACCTCACTCTATTAATTAGATGTGTTGTTTGTTACCTAGTTAGTTGCCTAGTAAAAGAAATTGGATATTATTTTAATAGGTTTAGAAGTGCATAATAAAATAAAAACGACCTATATTTCAGCTACTTTAAGATGATTACTTTGTTATTTTGTTGAATATATATTTCTTTTGAGACATTCCTTCTCTCTCCCTCTCTCTCCTCCCCTCCCCTCCCCTCCCCTCTCCTCCCCTCCCCTCCTCTCCTCCCCTCCTCTCCTCCCCTCCCCTCCTCTCCTCCCCTCCCCTCCCCTCCTCTCCTCCCCTCCCCTCCCCTCTCCTTTCCCCTCCTCCCCTCCCCTCTCCTCTCCCCCCCTCCCCTCCCCTCTCCTCTCCTCTCCTCCTCTCCCCTCTCCTCCCCTCCCCTCTCCTCTCCCCCCCTCCCCTCCCCTCTCCTCTCCTCTCCTCCTCTCCCCTCTCCTCCCCTCCCCTCTCCTCTCCTCCCCTCCCCTCCCCTCTCCTCCCCTCCTCCCCTCCCCTCCCCTCCTCTCCTCCCCTCCCCTCTCCTTTCCCCTCCTCCCCTCCCCTCTCCTCTCCCCCCCTCCCCTCCCCTCTCCTTTCCCCTCCTCCCCTCCCCTCTCCTCTCCCCCCCTCCCCTCCCCTCTCCTCTCCTCCTCTCCCCTCTCCTCCCCTCCCCTCTCCTCCCCTCCCCTCTCCTCCCCTCCTCCCCTCCCCTCCCCTCCTCTCCTCCCCTCCCCTCCCCTGTCCTTTCCCCTCCTCCCCTCCCCTCTCCTCTCCCCCCTCCCCTCCCCTCTCCTCCCCTCTCCTCTCCTCTCCTCCTCTCCCCTCTCCTCCCCTCCCCTCTCCTCCCCTCCCCTCTCCTCCCCTCCTCCCCTCCCCTCCTCTCCTCCCCTCCCCTCCCCTGTCCTTTCCCCTCCTCCCCTCCCCTCTCCTCTCCTCCTCTCCCCTCTCCTCCCCTCCCCTCTCCTCTCCTCTCCTCCCCTCTCCTCTCCTCCCCTCCCCTCCTCTCTCCTCCCCTCCCCTCCCCTCCTCTCCTCTCCTCTTCTCTCCTCTCCTCTTCTTTCCTCTCCTCTCCTCTCTTTTCCTCTCCTCTCTCTCTCTCTTTCAACATTGTTTTTTAGAGACGTTTTAGGTAAATAGCAAGGTTGAGTGGAAAGTCCAGAGATTTCACCCAGACATTCTGCCTCTACAAGTGCATAGCCTCCTCAACTATTACCATCCAGAAGTTAGTGTATAGTCAGTGATTTAATTATCACAAGATTTGTGAGCATATCAAGCCTACTATGAAAAATATTGCCTACAACTTTAAAATATTAATTTCTTTAGAAAATAAATGTCTCATAACAAACATACAATATCAAACTTCAATCATATTAGACTTTTACTTTGAAAATTAATTTTAAAATATTATAAAACAATTTTGTCTTTGGTATGCAGAAATTCAGGTTTTTATTGATTTAGGTTAAGTGCAGATTTAATTAAAATTTTGTGGGTGCTCTGTAAATATTCTCTAAACTTTCCAGTGAATATTAATACTATGCATTCCTCAAGGCACTTGCATCAGTAACTTCTTCATTTTAAATTTTCTATTAAAAATAAATAAAACGGGCCGGCACCGCGGCTCACTAGGCTAATCCTCCGCCTTGCGGCGCTGGCACACCGGGGTCTAGTCCCGGTCGGGGCTCCGGATTCTGTCCCGGTTGCCCCTCTTCCAGGCCAGCCCTCTGCTGTGGCCAGGGAGTGCAGTGGAGGACGGCCCAGGTGCTTGGGCCCTGCACCCCATGGGAGACCAGGAGAAGCACCTGGCTCCTGTGGTGCACAGGCCACAGCGTGCCGACCACGGCGGCCATTGGAAGGTGAACCAACGGCAAAGGAAGACCTTTCTCTCTGTCTCTCTCTCTCACTGTCCACTCTGCCTGTCAAATAAATAAATAAATAAACAAATAAACAAATAAATAAAACAGTGGCCTTTGGTTTCACTTATAATCTTAACCAAAGTTAATTTTTCATTTCCACACATTGAATAGTCAAATTAACTTTGTTTAGTTCACTATTTGAATTTTTATAAATCAACCTAGATTTTTTTCTTTTTTTATTTATAAAAGGGAAAAATTTCATATGTTTCATATATACAGTTTTAAGAGCATAATGATACTTCCCACTGTACCTACTCTCTCTCCCTCCTTCCCACTCTTCCTCCTTATTTTCTTATTTTTCTTTCAGTTTTTACACTGATATACTTTCTATTTTCTACATTTTTATTTTCAGATTTGGGGCATTATTTTATCCTTCAATTGCAAGATATAATATTAATAAGAGGAACATTAAAATTGTTTGCTTTTGTTTGAAAAAAATGTTTTCCCATTTAAAATTTTTCTTTTGCTATAGTCACCTTGACATATTCATTGTCAGTAATTAAAAAGCTATTCTGTCCTCCTCTTTCCTCATTTGGTGTGAATCACAATTTTCATACACTGCCATTTTAATCTGATCACCTCAAATCCAAAATGCCAAAATGCCTCGCTACTTTGCAAGTATGATATTATTGAATCTCCTATGTAAATGTGTATCTGCCTGAAACAATGTCCTTCAGAATATATTTGGTAAACAGAAAACTATTTCAATTTAAATGTCCTTTTGATACTACTCTGATTATCATTGCTTTGTTGACTTTGTGAATTACAAAGAGGAATCAACAAAATGTAAAAGAGAAAGAAAATAACTGCATAGGAATAATTTTGTATCCAAGATAAATTTGAAACACTTTTCTGGTTCATAGATTTAAGGTTCATAGATTTAAAATAATGCCCCAGATCTATATCATAGGATATAGAACAGTGCTTGACGTATTTGTGGGTGCCAAATAGTTATTGTATTAGCTTTATGTCACTGTAATTAAATATCTAAGATAAGCTACTAAAGATGTATTGTGGCTCATTGCTTTGGAGGTTTACAGTCCAAGACTGGAAGGTTCCATTGGTTCAACTGCCAGGTGAGGCCAGAGGACAGCAATGATGGAATGTGTGTGAAGGAAAGATGACAGGGCAAGCTAGGAAGTAGACACACACACACACAGACACAGACACAGACACAGAGAATGCTTGTTTGTCTAAGTGGTCCCTCCTTATAAAGTTACTATTCTGAGGGCTCCACCCTAACAACCTCTAATCTAATCTCTTCTAAAAGGTGTCACTTTCAGATACCATAATTGGATTAAGTTTCCACTCTTAATACATTAAACATTAGCGTTAATCATGACATAAGACTTAGAGGACTAAACCTTTAACATACGCACTTTTAGGGACACCCAAACTAATATCTCAACAGGAGTTGTTAAGTGGAATTCAGAATTTTCATAGGAGGCAAAAAGAAGTGCGGTTTTGGTTAAAATGTTTAGCTGTTTCTTTGGTAAATGGTAAGTGGTATGATTTCTTAAGGCTAACATTATCTTTATTTCAGTAACTTGGGAAGTGAAGGCCTACCTAACTGATCAGAACATACTATAAGCATAAGGAGGGGAATCACTTTTCTTTTTTTTTCCCCAGAGATTAAAAAAATATATACACATTAGTGTATTTAAAATTTTTTGAAGGAGAATATCTTATTATTTTTTATTTATTTATTTGAAAGGCAGAGTTACAGAGAGGCAGAGAGAGAGAGAGAGAGAGAGAGAGAGAGGTCAGCCTTCCATCTGCTGGTTCACTCCCTAGATGGCTGCAATGGCTGGAACTGCTCCAGGAGCCAGGAGCTTCTTCCAGGTCTCCCACAGGGGTGCAGGGGTGCATGTGGGTCATCTACTACTGCTTTCTCAGGCCATAGAAGAGAGCTGGATTGGAAGTGGAGCAGCTGGGACTCAAATTGGCACCCAAAGGGATGCCGGCACTGCCGGTGGCGGCTTATACCCACTACGCCACAGCGATGGCCCCTACTTTTCTTTATTTATTCTCTTCCTTTCTTCTACTCATCATAAATTAGAAATCAATTCAATTTGGACTTATTGTGAAAAATCCAGAAGTACGTCTTCTTTTCCCTCCTCCCTCACTTCCACTTGTCTAACTCATTAGAATTTTGGTGTCATCTATCTCAGGCAGGTCTTGTTTGAGGAAAAGACTCCAGGGAGCGTTTTTATTTTCAAGAAGTTATTGAAGAATGCCCTTGGAATTAATACCTGTGGAAAGCAGAGGGAATAGAAATGGGCAAAAGGAGGAGCTGGGGGTGGTGCTGTTGTGACAAGGGCCTCAGCCATCCCTGGGGGAAGCTTTGGAATCTGCCTAGTCCTTCAGGGTTGTTCCACATTGAAGTGAGTCTGCATCTGGAGCAAGAGGCTCTTTTCAGCTCACTTATGTGGGTCTGGCAGAATTTACTTTCTAGTGGTCAGTTTTTGTCCACTGGTGACTTAATGTCCCATGGCCTGGTTATTGTCTTTGTTTCATGGGGCCCACAGCACTCCAGGAGGCCAGAGAACTTCTTTAAAAGATGATGTAAGAATCCTGCCTCAGTTGGTGTTGTTTGATTTTGAAACATTGTGATCAACACTGTTATCTCTTTTTCTTTCCTTTTTTAAAATATGTATTTATTTGAAAGTGAGAGTTATGGAGAGGAAGGGGAGACAGAGATAGAGAAATCTTCCATCACTGGCCCACTCCCCAAACATCGCAATGGCTAGGGCTGGGTGGGTAGAAGCCAGGAGCCAGGAGTTTCCTCCATGTCTCTCACATGGGTGCAGGGTCCCAAAACCTTGGGCCATCAGCTGCTGCCTTCTCAGGTGGATTAGCAGGGAGCTGGATCAAACATGTAGCAGCCAGGACTTGAACCAGTGGCCATATGTGATGCTGGTGTTGCAGGAAGGCCCTCGAGGTTGTTATTTTGCTTTGAGGGGTTGCCTAACTCCCATAGTATCTTTCCCCATCACTGAAACCTTTAATAATGGAGGATCTGCCAGATCATATGGTCCGAGTACTGTGTTCTGGATCTGCTGGCCACTTTCTTGCTTTGGATCCCACTCTAGGCTTCTTGGCTTTGGTGCTATCTGGTGAATGAGTCAGAGTCATAGTTACTATTGTGAATTGTGTCGCTTTCAGAACGCCAAATATCAAGCATTGTACTTCCTTTTTGTTGAGATGCAAGGTGTAATAATTTGTGGTTTAGAGAGAGTCTCATGGCTTCTTTCAGACCACTGGACTCCTATATACCACCCATGCAGTGTTTACCTGAATCTTTATGGGGTTTAACTCCCAGTCTCTGGAATGCATAAATTATACCAAGGTCTCTAATATGTGCTATGTCTTGCACATTCTCTTTGATTAGCACAGTACCTTCAATGTAATAAACCAAGGCTGTGGTTTGCTAAATAACTAGTTCAGGCCTCTTTGGGTTATATCATGTTAGAGGGCAAAATAATTAACCTAGCTCTGGCTAGGGCTGTACATATAAAAACCTGTATGCCTCAAGTGAATTCAAGCTATTTCTGATCTTTCCAGTAGGGCTGGGAAATGACCTGTTCATCAGATCAGCAATAGTGCACTGGTTCCCTGAGGCTGTGGTTACAGCTGGCAAAACAGTTGCAAATGGAACTGTTTTTATGATTGAGTTTCACTTATTTTATTGTCACTTTCCAGGTTATGTTCGTTTTTTGAAGGGTCCTGTCTGGTCAGTTGAAAAGGAGATATGACGAGAACCAGCAGCCACGCACATTTTAGTTAATGACATTAAATTGCTACCACCTTCTCTGGCCCCCTCAACAGGGGAAGAAGGGCAGCTTCATAGATTTTTGATGAGCTTTCTCTACTACATAAGTCTTATCCCACAGTTCAAGGAACCAATATAGGGATTCTGTTAACTGCCAAGCATGTTCATTGCAATTATGTATTTAGGGACAGGAGTGGTGACCACTGGATAGGTCTGTGGACACAGTTAGTTGGAAACTGGCTGGAACTCCATTTATTATTTTACTCCCTATTTTTTGGTACTTTAATGGTGCTACAGTGTAAACTCAGACTGAATCCAAAAGTCCTTGAAATGTTTGGCTATTTTCTTAGCTCAGAAAATTGCTTTGTGAAAGTTCCCTTACCTTTTTCACTTACCTTGGTGATCAGAGTCCTTGGGACTCCCTATTTCAATGAGCAAAACCCATTTGTCTCTTACAGTAACATTTCTTATATAGTTTTATTTGATGTTCACTACAACTCTTATAATTAGTATAGCTGTTATTAAGTAAGTACTGTTTCTCCACAGAAGAGAAACCAAGGTTCAGGGAGTTTAGATTACACAAATAACAAGTTGCAAAACCTGTGTTTGCAGCCATATCTTTTTTGTTTGAGAAAAATATTCTGTCTCTTAAGCCAAATACTGTTCTGAAGAGACTGTGGCTGCAGTAATTTTGCCCTGAGTAATATTGTGTTCTGATAATTCTTTGTGTCTGAAAAGCAGAGCTGAATGATGACAGAATAGGTGAAAATGTTAGTACTTCCCTAGGCTATGGGATGTTCTGGGAAATTTGTTATTCTCTCAGGCTCTTTCCATTTCAGGTTATCCCCACTGTCAGAGCAACCTCTGAGAAGAGAAATTTGAATTATGTATGTATAGGACACACAGGGCTGCTCTTGATTGCTTATCTACATGCAATTAATAAATAATTTATGAAAATTGATCAATAACAAAATGTGAGCAAGTGGAAAGTATCTTTTGTTTCCTAATTCAGAAACCTGGAAGTATGAATGCTTTGGAAACTTTTGGTCTCTTATGTGGATATGCAAAGATATCTTATGCAAAAATAATGATTTAGCTTGTTAGTAATTTCTCTCAAGTGAGAGTTCTGTAACTTCCTTCCCTCTCTAGACATGACCCTTTGTTGCTTTGAGTCAGGGCAGTGGCTCTCAACACTGGTGCAGGGGCATGAATAAGATTGGTTATTAACATCACAAATGAAGTTTTTTAAGCTAATATCTCTTGAGTGGCCTTCCTTCTGATCACTACTTTAAGGCATATTCTATAGAAAGGAAGGGATGACTGGTTTCTTAGTTTTGAGGGGTGCCATAACCAAGTACCCCAGACAGCTGACTCACACAACAGAAGTTTATTTTGTCACAATGAGAAAGCTGGAAGACCAGCAGGGCTGACTTAGAAGGACTTCTCCTTGGCTTGTTGATGTCTGTCATTTCATGGTCTTCTTGTGTGTGCATGCACGTCTGTGTCCGAATTTGCTGTCCTTGTAAGGGCAGCAGCCCTAGTTGATTAAGGCCTACCTTAAAGGATTCATTTTAGCTTAACTGCCTTTAAAAAAGACCTTGTCTCCAAACAAAGTTACATTCGGAGACACTGGGAGTTAGGACTTCAAAATATGCATTTTGGAGGGGGCCACAATTCAGCCCATAACATTGAGTTCCTCCCTCCCTCCCTCCCTTCTCTCTCTCTTGCTTGCTTGCTTGCTTGCTTGCTTTATGGCAGTTAACTTCCTATACAAATAATGGCCTAAATCAACCCTTCTTAACTTGGGGTGCCTGGGTGGTTCAGGGGACCGCTAGACTCCTTGAAACACTTTGTGACCTTTTAGAAATGTGTGATACCATCAGATTCTCAGTGGTTCCCAAAGGTTGGGAGTCCAAATGATGTATACATACCAGTAGTAGTATAAACCAGGAATTTTCTCATCTCCAGGTTTAGTAGTTTTTTGTACAAAGGTCTAAAAACCCAATCTCCATTTTAGTCATTGTTTCCATAGGATAGTGACATTCTGAGTTCCAATCAACATATAAAATCTTGAAAGACATCCTATTCATAAGTAGGCATTCTTGGGTTAAGGAAGAATAATTGAGTTTAATCAATTTCAGTGGCTCATAAGTATTCTTTAGCTTGGATTATAAATTATAAAAGAAAACTATATGTATCTATAAAGCAAAGTATCACACAACTGTACTTTTAATGATTGTTAATAGCTACTTGTACTTTTAATAATTATTAATCAAATCGAACTTACTTAAACTGTTAAGCAATCATCCTGAAAACTGGACAGCTTGTCCATAAACAAAGTACAACTAGGAACTTTTACTCTGAATTCTAAAGCATGGTCTTAACACTCTTCTATTCCTTGTTCCTATGACTTTTCTGACGGTGCCCCCTATCTAGATAAGAAGGGATCAATGGATGGGGTGGTGTACGAGTAAATCCAGAAAAAAAGTCAGTTTTCCAGTGGCTCTTGGATATGAACTATTTCAGAGATGGGCTATGATTTGTAGCCTCAGAACTTTCTAGGTTACTGGGATAAGTTCCACTAGTATAGTTATATCATAATCTTTAATATAATTATTTCCACCAAAACAATCAAAATACATTATTTTTGGCTCTGTGATCTCTGTTTATATAATTTCACAGTTGCCTTTTTTTGAAATTAGAATATGAGACAAAGACTTCAAAAGCATTAATTTGGGATTATTTTCAGACATCTTTGATATTAAATGTTTTAACCTTCTGTGAGTAATTTTTGCCTTGAAATTTATATCTCTTGGACTCATGAGGTTAGAAGTACTTTTCGTTCTTAAAATACTATAATAGTGAAGAAGTGTGTTCTATCAGCACAGCTGTAATTTATTTTTTTCTTGAGAATCAGAGTATATCTGATAATTTAGAATGCCAAATGAATAAAGAAGAAACCATTTTCAAATGTTTCATTTTTTTAATCTTTTATTTAATGAATATAAATTTCTAAAGTACAGCTTATGGATTACAATGGCTCCCCCCCCATAACTTCCCTCCCACCCGCAACCCTCCCCTCTCCTGCTCCCTCTTCCCTTCCATTCACGTCAAGATTCATTTTCTGAATGAAATATAATATAATATAATAATATTATATATTATATGTAATATAATAATAATATAATATAATCCAATTTTCTGAATCTTGATGTGCATGGAAGGGGAGAGGGAGCGGGAGATGGGAGGGGTGTAAGTGGGAGGGAAATTATGGGGGGGGCGAAGCCATTGTAATCCATTAACTATACTTCAAAAATTTATATTTACTAAATAAAAAATAAATAAAAACAAAAGAAAAAAAGGTTCATTTTCAATCATCTTTATATACAGAAGATCAATTTAGCATATATTAAGTAAAGTTTTCAACAATTTGCACCCACACAGAAACACAAAGTGAAAAATACTGTTTGAGTACTAGTTATAGCATTAAATCACAATGTACAGCACATTAAGGACAGAGATCCTACATGAGGAGTAAGTGCACAGTGACTCCTGTTGTTAACTTAAACAATTGACCTTCTTTATGGCGTCAGTAATCACCCTAGGCTCTTGTCATGAGTTGCCAAGGCTATGGAGACCTTTTGAGTTCATCAACTCTGATCATATTTAGACAAGGTCCTAGTCAAAGTGGAAGTTCTCTCCTCCCTTCAGAGAAAGGTACTTCCTTCTTTGATGACCTGTTCTTTCCACTGGGACCTCACTCACAGAGATCTTTCATTTAGGTCATTTCATTTTTTTCAGGATATACTACAGGTCAGTTGTAATCAAAACAGCATGGTACTGGTACAGAAACAGATGGATAGATCAATGGAACAGAATAGAAACACCAGAAATCAACTCAAACATCTATACCCAACTTATATTTGATCAAGGATCTAAAACCAATTCCTGGAGCAAGGACAGTCTATTCAATAAATGGTGCTGGGAAAACTGGATTTCCACGTGCAAAAGCATGAAGCAAGATCCCTACCTTACACCTTACACAAAAATCCACTCAACATGGATTAAAGACATAAATCTACGACCCGACACCATGAACTTATTAGAGAACATTGGAGAAAACCTGCAAGATATTGGCACCGGCAAAGACTTCTTGGAAAAGACCCCAGAAGCACAGGCAGTCAAATCCAAAATTAACATTTGGGATTGCATCAAATTGAGAAGTTTCTGTACTGCAAAAGAAACAGCCAGGAAAGTTAAGAGGCAACCGACAGAATGGGAAAAAATATTTGCAAGCTATGCAACAGATAAAGGATTAATAACCAGAATCTACAAATGTTTCATTTTTATTAGTTTTTCTTTGGGGGTAGAGATTATGACAATACCAACTATCCTAGTAGGCTTAAAACAACTCTATCTACCAAGAAAAGAAGGATGGTATCTGAGAATAGTTACTTAGCAGACAAAGGAGGTGGAGAGAAACTTTTCCTCCAGCGATGTCAGAGAAGTTGGGTAGGCTCAACTGTAAAAACTTGCAAAGCATCTAATGTTCATAAAGAGGAATTATTCCCGGAGAGCATCCATGGAGAACATAAAACATGATAATAAAGAGATAGAAATTAGCTATTCAAAACCCACGGAGGACAAAACCTGAAGGAGTAGACTATTGTGAGATGAATGACTTGATGAAGTATTTCTGTACAGGTGACCTCTTTGAGAGATCATTGGATTTCCATAGCTAAAGTTTTTTTTTTAAAGATTTATTTATTTTTTTGAATGGCAGAGAGAGAGAGAGAGAGAGAGAGAGAGAGAGAGAGAAAGTCTTCCATCCACTCAGTTGGCCGAAATCGCCAGAGCTACGCCAATCCAAAGCCAGGAGCCAGGAGCTTCTTCCGCATCTCCCATGCAGGTACAGGGGCCCAAGGACTTGGGCCATCTTGTACTGCTTTCCCAGGCCATAGCAGAGACCTGGATTGGAAGTGGAGCAGCTGGGATTCGAACCGGCGCCCATATAGGATGCTGGCACTGCAGGTGGTGGCTTTACCTGCTACGCCACAGCACTGGCCACTTGTAGCTAAAGGTTATTAAAATGACAGGGAGATTTTGGGTCTGGGATAGTTTGAAGATAAACTTTTGAAATAAAGAAAAACTGATTACTTTTAGAAACCTCCTTTCCAATTCTATTAAATGGTAAATATAAACACATTTTGTTTCTACCCACCTTTCCCTGATTTTCTGTATGTCTTAAATCAAAAGGATAATTAAATTACAATGTTTAATAATATTGATTGCCTAAACACCAGCTTTATACAAGTTTACATTTTTTTGTGAATTGGGTCATTGACAATAAAGTTACTGCTAGTAAAGTACTGAGTTTTGAGAAGTACTTTGAAACTTAAACTAGGAAAGTTATCCCTATAATTGTCCTTTCTCTTACTTGCATTAGCTATATTTTCTTCAGAGAAAGGTCTTGCAGAGAAGGAGTCAGGAATTTTGATAACCCTGGCAAGCATGTTTTGTATCCCAAGTATGCAAGCTGATAAAAATGTTGAGAGCTGCTACTCTAATCTACAATTTGTGCATCTGTGCACTGTGCTGGGGCAGACACCTATGACAGGATCTAACAGAGGTTGACCCAGAGGGTCCTGATCAAATTCAGAGTGATTGTGAAAGAAGATACATTAGCATTAGAAATCCTTTCCTAAAACTCAAAGTTATAGGGTGAGTCTCCCTCTTTCTAAATTAAAATAAACACATACTCTCTATCTTATTTGCCATGTTTTTTTTTACATATATTTTGTTCTCCAAAGGTTCATGTGTTGGACTGTTGGTCCCCAGTGTAGTGGTTTGAAGAGGTGGTAGAAACTTCAAAAGGTGGAACTTAGTGGTAGGTCACTGGAGATATCATCCTTAGAAGGCAGTGAGTAGTTCTCATGGGACTCCAGTTGGTTCTTGCGAGTGAGCTGTTACACAAAGAGGAAGGTGGTCCCCTTTCTTTACACTGGCTTTCTGTCTGGCACTGATCTCTCCTTGCCATATGTGCTCCCCTCTCTGTGATGGTGTCTGCCTTTGGGCCCTCACCAGAGGTGAACAGAGGCCATCACCATGCTTGTGCACCTCCAGAAATGTGAGCTAAATAAACTTCTTTTAAGAAAATAAGTTATTTCATCTCAGGTATTTTATTACAATACTGGAAGATGAACTGATACAGAAAACTGGTAGCAGGAGTGGGGTCATTCCTATAACAATACTTGAAAACATGGAGACAGCTTTGGAATTGAGTACTGGGCAGAAGCTGGAAGAGTCTGGAGAAACAGATTAGAAAAAGTTTAGGATGCTCTAAGTGGAGTAGTGTGGATGATTCTGGATGAGGATGCAGGAGATGAAATATTAATGGACTAGTCTCAGATGGAGATGAGAACTTTATTGGAAATTAGGGGTCACTGGGACTTGCTGCCATTGAAGGGAATAAGTAGTTCTTGTGGGGCCCAAGTTGGTTCATGTGGGAGTAGGTTGTCATAAAAAGGGCCTGATTGGCCCCTCCCCTTGCTCTGCCTTTCTGACTGGCGATGTGCCACATGCTCTCCTGCCTTTTTGATGTGGGAACATCAGAGCTGAACAGGGGCTGGCACCATGCTCTCCCACTTTCAGAAGTTTAAACAAACCTCTTTTCTTTATAAGTTAGCTAGCCTCAGGCCTTGCATTATAATAACGTAAAGCAGACTACTGCACCACTCAAAATTTATTCTTCTTTGTCATTCATGTAATGGGATTAGTAAGTTAATAACTTCATTTTGTGATGGTGTCATAATTTTTGTTTGTGCTTAATGAAGGGCAGATGCTGTCCATGTACAATCAAGTGTGCAGTGAATCCACTTAGATGACAGTGTTCTATCATTGGTCCTAAAAGTTCTCTCGCTGCATGTTGTTCACTTGTGTTTGTCATTACACCTTGGTATAACTTGATTTCTATAGGTTTCCCATCAGTTGTCTAGCAAGATATTTCTCTGAATACCACTGATATTGGCAATCCCACTAATTTCTTTTGTGGTTCATTACGCAGTCTAATTAACTTCTATGTTTGAAAATGTGTGAAAAAGACAGAACATAACTCCTCTTGTTTTTGGCTGCTTCCTACACAATCATAAAATTTATCTTATTTCCTTTATTCCGTTTTTCTACTCATTTATTTTTTCTAGTATTTTGAGGTGGATATATCCTATTCATTTATGCTACTAAATTTTTCATTAAAAACCTTGCCTTCTCATTTTCATGTACTTCTTTCTGTTGTGAGAGTATCTTTGATATGTGCAACTTTGACCATTTAAAGACTCTGTCATGATTTATTTTTGCTGCTGTAAAACAGGCAGCATGGACTAGCATGCTTGCCTGCTGAAATGTTAGTTACAGTCTGTAGTTGCTATGTTTTGACACTGGGTGGTCAAGCTTTCACAGGGAAGTCTTAAATGTTTGCATGTGATATTCTGATCCTGTTGGATGACAGAAATCATCCTATGTTAAAAATTGGAAGAAATTTTGTACAGCAAAAATTTGAATGGAGGTATTTCTGGGTCTGAGCTTCAGCTCTCTGGAGATAATTAAATCACAACAATATGTAGAATGAAAAGAACACTGGCCAGGAAACTAGGAGATACAAGTTCTTATTCATGCTTTGGAGTTAAACAAAACTAAATGTAATTCTAGTTGTCCTCACTTTTTAACTGAATTACTTAAAGTTAATCTCTAAGCCTCAGTTTATGCCATTATTTTTATTTCAAAGGTAGAGTTAGAGATTGTGTGTGTGTGAGAGAGAGAGAGAGAGAGGGAGGGAGAGAGAGAGTGAGAGAGGGAGTTTTCCAACTACTGGTTTGCTTCCCAAATGGCTACAAAAGCGTTGACTGGGCCAAGCCGAACCCAGGACCTGGAACTCCATCCATGTCTCCCGGGGGCCCAAGTACTTGGGACATCTTCTGCTGTGTTCCCAGCCCATTAGCAGGGAGTTGGATGGGAAGTGGAGAAGCTGGGACTTGAGCTGGTACTCAGGTGGGATGCTCAAGTTGCTGGTGTTGGCTTAACATGCTACACCACAATGCCAGCCCTCTGTTTATAAGTCTTAAATTGGGACATATCTATTTTATAGAACATATAAGAAGAAAGAGGTATTTATTTGCTTTTGTATTTTTCATTCCCATTTTTGAAATGTATGAACTCGGCCTTCCACTTAGCTTCAATTAAAAACAGTCTTCAGTGTGCTGTCAATTGGTTTAGTGGATCTTGCTCCTCTTCTCCACATTCCTAGACCCCTTCTGTGGATGAACAAAATTATATATTATTAATAGCTGTTTAACTACAAAATAATACAGGGGAAATGTACTTGGAACTAAAGGCAGGGAGGATCTAGTGCTGTTAAGATGGTGCAGTAGATTTGTTCCCATCTTGGTCGGTCTATACCTGCTGAGGGAATTCTTTGATTTCCTGATAAAGAATCTGTGCTTTCACAACCTTGCATTGGGAAAGCAGGGAGAAGAAAAAGGACAAAAAAGAAAGATATCAAAGAATCTGGTTAACCTAATAAACCATACAGGAAGAATAAATATTAGAAGATATATTAATTGTTTAAGATTAATTAGAGCTCAGCAGAGTCAAGAGATAGATATTCTAGATCTGGCAGGGCTGACAGGAGGCTGGCATCACACCCCAGGTGGAGGCCACAGAACGACCAACTCTGTGGAGCTCTTATAAAAATCGATGAACCAAGGGGCCAGTGCTGTGGCAGAGCGGGTAAAGCCACCACCTGAAGCACCAGCATCCCATATGAGCACCAGTTCGAGTCCTGGCTGCTCCACTTTCGATCCAGCTCTCTGCTATGGCCTTTGAAGGCAGTGGAAGATGGTCTAAGTCTCTGTAATTATTTCAAATAAATAAATAAACAAACAAATCATTGCTTTTAGAGTTTTATTTATTTATTTGAAAGAATTACAGAGAGAGGCAGAGAGAGAGAGAGAGAGAGAGAGAGAGAGGTCTTCCAACTACGGGTTCACTCCCCAAATGGCTGCAATGGCTGGAGCTGAGCCCATCTGAAGTCAGGAGCCAGGAGGAGCTTCTTCCAGGTCTCCTACATGGCTGCAGGGGCCCAGGGACTTGGGTTATCTTCTATTGCTTTCCCAGGCCATAGCAGAAAGCTGGGTTGAAGTGGAGTAGCTGGGACTGGAACCAGCACCCATATGGGATGCCAGCACTGCAAGCGGTGGCTTTATCCACTACCCATGGCGCTGGCACTTGACAAATATATAAAACAAAGTTTGAGAAAACTACATTTATAGCAATACTGATACCACAGGCATTTCTAGAGACTAAGTTCTTAAATACCCTGGATTTCCTACCTCAAACAAATGGATATTTTTATTTCTGATGGAGAAGGGGGAGATTTAGTTAGACAGCTTCATCAAACATGATGCTCCTGCCTTGAAACATGTATTGCTAAGACAGTTGTATTCACCGCATGAATCACTGATGTCTCATCTGTTTGGAGTTTGTCAGTTTCTGCCCAATCTTAGCCCTGTGCCAGTGATTCACAATGATTCTATAGCTATTTATCTGTTACCTACCCTGTTCTATAATTCATGAGATGTCCCACTACCTTGTTATTAACAGTTTTTCTGTTATTTTTCTGTTAACAGTTTTTTTAGCAATTGGTTTTTCCTGCCTTCTACTAGAAACTAAAGTGTCTGAAAGGCCAATATTCACAGAACCTAATATACAGCCCATAAATACATGGGACCAGCCATTAATACAATCAAGGAATGATTTTTTTTCCTCCGATTGTCTTGATGTCTCAGGCACTACCCTTTGTGATGGTCACTTGATCATGGAACCAATATGTCCTTGGCTGATAAAGTGATCATAATTGCTTCTTGACTATCTGATCTCTCTCTCTCTCTTCTTTCAAATATTTATTTATTTATTTGAAAACAGAGTGACAGAGAGGAGGTGGGGGGAGAGAGAGAGAGAGAGAGAGAGACAGAGAGAGAGAGATCTTTCAACTGCTGGATCAGTTCCCATTTGGGTGGACCAGGCCAAAGCTAGAAGCCTGGAATGCTATCTGGGTCTTCCACATGTGTGGCAGAGGCCCAAGCACCTGGGCCATCTTCTGCTGCCTTCCCATGCACATCAGCAGGGAGCCGGATTGGAATCAGCAGCCAGGACTTGAACCAACTCTGATATGGGATTCCTTCATAGTAAGCAGTGGGTTAGCCCGCTGCACCACAACATAAGCCTTCATCCCTCTTTTTGTCTGTAGTTCTTGGTCAGTTTGATCAGCTCCCCACCTTTGGAAATGTTTGGCCATGCAGCAAGAACTTCTAATTTCATATCTGCCTCCTCACTACTAGGAAACAAATGTTCGACTCTCACAAGGGCTCTCTTTTGCTCTAGTCGTCACAACTAAATGAGCATTCAGCCAGGGACTAAGACTAAAATTGCTCATCTTATTCCTTTGTGCAGGTTCAGTGTTTACAAAGGAAAAGGATGTTGCCGGCACTGTGGCTCACTAGGCTAATCCTCTGCCTGTGGCACCAGCACACCGGGTTCTAGTCCTGGTCGGGGCACCGGATTCTGTCCCGGTTGCCCCTCTTCCAGGCCAGCTCTCTGCTATGGCCTGGGAGTGCAGTGGAGGATGGCCCAAGTGCTTGGGCCCTGCACCCGCATGGGAGCCCAGGAGGAAGCACCTGGCTCCTGCCATCGGATCAGCGCGATGCGCTGGCCGCGGCGGCCATTGGAGGGTGAACCAATGGCAAAAGGAAGACCTTTCTCTCCATATCTCTCTCTCTCACTGTCAAAAAACAAAACAAAACAAAACAAAAGGAAAAGGATGTCTAGATACTAGCGACCTGGGCTCAACATCAGAATTTAAGTCAACACAGGGTAGAGATAGTACTGGGTTCAGTATGAAGCAGATGCTGGGTCTCTTCCTTTCTTCTTCTTTTTTTTTTTTTTTTTTTTTGACAGGCAGAGTGGACAGTGAGAGAGAGAGACAGAGAGAAAGGTCTTCCTTTGCCATTGGTTCACCCTGCCGCGGCTGGCGCGCTGTGGCCGGCGCACCGCGCTGATCTGATGGCAGGAGCCAGGTACTTATCCTGGTCTCCCATGGGGGGCCCAAGCACTTGGGCCATCCTCCACTGCACTCCCTGGCCACAGCAGAGAGCTGGCCTGGAAGAGGGGCAACCGGGACAGAATCCGGTGCCCCGAC
Source organism: Oryctolagus cuniculus (assembly GCF_051225735.1). Classification (NCBI taxonomy): domain Eukaryota; kingdom Metazoa; phylum Chordata; class Mammalia; order Lagomorpha; family Leporidae; genus Oryctolagus; species Oryctolagus cuniculus. Next base: position 64,540,805 of record NC_142877.1, on the reverse strand, counting down.
CGGGATAGAACCCGGTGTGCCGGCGCCGCAAGGCGGAGGATTAGCCTAGTGAGCCGCGGCACCGGCCTGGGTCTCTTCCTTTCTTAGCTGTCCTGGCAGCATGGGGACACTTTGGAAAAATATCTGTTCAATGAGTTGATCGCGAAGATCTGGGGTTTCTGGTCTCAGATTGCTTTCTTTGACTCTTGACCAACTACAACATTGTGGAGAAATAGAACTTCCCCTCTACCTGGGAGCCACTGTAGATTAGCTGCTGGAGCAAAGTGTATTTCAGTTACTCTCCTGAACTGAGGCTCATTGCTAAAATGTGGGTGGGGGCAGCTGAATGTAGGATAGAGAAACAAATGTTTGGGATTTGGGAGGCATGCAAGACAAATTTATTCCTTCTGGGGTGCATTTGAGTTCCTTATGTCATGTGTGTGTGTGTGTGTGTGTGTGCATGTGAGGGGCAACAGGATGGTTAATTTCATAGGCCATGTCAGCATTCTTCAAGACTGCAGAAGTCTTGTAATAGATTAATGTGGTAAGTCTTGTGATCCTAAGGATGGCAATTTGAAGTCATTATTACTGGATATTAAATAAATGTAACCATATATTGTTCCCCAATCTTGTGAACTGAGAATTGAGATGTACTAGTCATCTATTCATATCTGCAGTTTAAGTGAAATAAGAACATACAGAATTATATACTTCCAAGAGCTTTCACAGCAATGTGCAGTCTATGAAAAATGAATTAATTATAACTCCATGTGATAAGTATTAAGATGGAGGGAAGTATTAATGTTTGGGAATGTGTGGGGCAAACAATTAACACAGTGGATTAGGGAAATTGGAGATACTTTTCTAGAGAAGGGGACAACCCTTGCCCTGAGCCTTGACAAATGAGTTAGATCTAAGTAGGCCTGCTGGTGCCGAGGGTTTCAGTAGAGTCCATTTAGGAAGCCATTATAACAGTTTATTCATTTCATGAATTCACTGCTTCGAAACATGGTTTAAAAAATCAGGAAGTAAACAAATAAGGTATATGAATAATTTCAGTATATGATGTCAGGTTCACCCATGAATGATGATACAACCACTGTCATATAAAAGTTACTAGTGATTTCTAGTTTAACAGGTCAAATTTTAGAAACTGATAAATTTGAATTGTAAATCAAAGCCTTCAGATTAATTTTATGACTAATATAAAAACATATTAAATCCTGAAAATTTTGTGCTTTCTAGAGAGACAAGGATTTATGGAGACATGTTCTATCGTATTGGTGAAAGCTATTGGACAGACTACCTTGTTTAAATTGATAATGAGAGCAAATCTAGATCCTTGATTTTCCAGACAAACTTCTGATTCTTGTGCAAGACAAGTGTCTTTTAATCTTTAATGGGTTTGCTCTGCTTTCCACAGGTCAGCTCACAAGACACCTGATTTAAGCTACAGTATACAAAGCTAGCTTCTGGAACGGCCATTGTACTAGGTTGCAAAAGTGAAAACAAGTTCTTTCTTTCCCTTTACCAGGTACTTAATGTGTTTTTGTAGTTCAACTCAGAAGGAGATAGAGTATTTTTTCTTTTTCTTTTTTTTTTTTTTTTTTTTTGGCCCTTATGAGCTGTTAGCCAAGGGGGCTGTAGCAAATAAGAGACAAGCAGAGACTTGGAATGTATTTGGGCCTGGAGGCTCCCTTGTTGTTCTTGGGAACCTGTGACTGCCAGCATGTTAAATAGCTAGGCTAGCCTGTTGGATGATAAAAGACAGGTGGCCTAGTTACCCCCAGCATTCCAGCTTGTAGTCAGCCAGTTGTCAGATAACAAGTGAAGTGGTACACTGCTGGCTGACCACACACACACACGAATAAGCTCGGCTAAGTCCAGAAGAACTGCCTGACTGCGCTAATCCGCAGGAATATTATTTAAATGAACATGTGCTCTTTTAAAGTATTTTTAATATATTTGTTTGAAATTAAGAGATAGATACAGGTAAAGGGCGGGGGGAAGAGAGAGAGATAAGCTATCTCCAAGGAGTCAAACCCAGGTATTCTGATGTGGGATGCAGGCTCTTTTTTTTTTTTGACAGGCAGAGTGGACAGTGAGAGAGAGAAAGGTCTTCCTTTTTTCCATTGGTTCACCCCCCAACGGCTGCCACAGCCGGCGCACTGAGGCCAGCACACCGCACTGATCCGAAGCCAGGAGCCAGGTGCTTCTCCTGGTCTCCTATGTGGGTGCAGGGCCCAAGGACCTGGGCCATCCTCCACTGCACTCCCGGGCCACAGCAGAGAGCTGGACTGGAAGAGGAGCAACCAGGACAGAATCCGGCACCCCGACTGGGACTAGAACCCGGGGTGCCGGCGCCGCAGGTGGAGGATTAGCCTAGTGAGCCGCAGTCCTGGCTCGTGTGTTAGGTAGCATGGTAGATGATGGGGATACTAAAATTCTTAGCAGATGCGTGTCACCTTGGGGTATATGGAGTGAATTCTGTGCTTTCTTCAGTTTACTTGATTACCCAAAAACATTTTGCAAGTGTTGCTTTTAAAAATCACTGGAACAGGCATGTATTCTAGTAAAGACAGCCATATGTCATATCAGAGTGCCTGGGTTTGAGACCCAACTTTGCTGTAGATTCTGGCTTCCTGTTAATGCACACTGTGGAAGGCTCAAGTAATTGAGTCCCTGCCATACATGTGTGAGACCCAGACTGAACTCCTGGCTCCTGGATCTAGCCCTGGCCCAGCTGCAGTTGTTGTGGGCCATTAGCAATGGGTGCTCTGTGTCTGCTTCTCTGCTTTTCAAACAAATGCACAAAACCTGTGAGGTACACATGTGTGTATAGGAAGAAAAGTTAAAGTATTTATAGGTAAGTGCTATTATTGCAAAAGAGAAGCATTACTGCAAAAGGAAGAAATGTCAGCACCAAATAAATAAAACAAGAGGGAACAGTGAGACTGGATGGCTTGCAGGTGGCACCTCTCCACATTTATGCAGTAGGACTCAAAGTGTCTTTGTTCACTTGTTTTGATACCCTTGTACCTGTCAGGACACAGAAGGGAGCTGCTACTAACTTTTGCATTGCCTGTGAACAACTTCTTTCGATGTTATTCAGGGACCAAACATCTCTGACTCAAGACTTCTCTGGATTCAGGTCCAAATGCTCTTGATCCCCCATATCTAGAAGATAGCATGCTTTAGCTTTTGGGGTTGGGGCAAACCTGAGGAGACTGGAGGGTGGGTAGGAACCCAACCCAGATCAAAAACCAAACTAAACACAAACCACACACTGACTGTGGACTCAGGTAGATCTGATTTGAATCCTAGCCCCACCACTTAATGACAGGGAAATTGTTTCAATTTTTTTCAATGTATAGTGAAGTTATATCATCTACCTTAAGGGATGATGTGAGCATTTGAGATAAAGAGCTGAGATAACCTATAAAGTCTCTAGCAGAAAGCTTAAAGTGGCCCAGACGCTCTCTACCACTGCTGACAGGAACGTGAAATGGCACAGGTACTTCAGAAAACACTTTTTGTTTTAAAGCATACCCTATCCTATGATCCAGACATTCCATTACTAGGTATTTTCCCAAGAGAAATGAAAACATATGTTCACCCTAAACCTTCTTCACAAATGTTCATAGCAGCTTTGTTTGTAAATCCCCAAACTAGAAATGTTGATTAAGAGGTGAATGGCTGAACAATGTGTGGTATGCAAAACTATTCAGAAATGAAAAAAAAAAACCACTATTAATACATACTGTGACATGGATAAATCTCAAAATAATTATTTAGATGGAAGAAAGCATGAAAAAGGAGCATATACTATATGATTCAATTTATGTGAATTCCAGAAAATGCAGACTCACCTATGATGATAGAAACTGGATGCTGGAGACTGCTGGTGGAATTCCGAAGGTACAGATTATAAAGGGGCACGAGGAAACTTTCTGGGAATGAAAATGTTTGGTATTTTGACTGGCTTCACAGAAATGATTACATAGGAAAACTCAACAAATTGTACACTTTAACTATATCAATTATTGGATTTAATTACACTTCAATAAAATCATTTAATAAATTGAAGCAAAAAAAAAAAAAAAAGCTGGAAGTACACCATAGTGACATTTTAGCAAGCCTTCAGGACAAGGAGAGCTATGATGAGTTACAATTCAGTTAAATTCAATATTTAAAGAATTGCTTTTTAATAATTGGATTGTAGGAAGCAAGCAGTTTAAATAAACAGAGGATAAGAAGTATCAACTCCAGAGTTCTATTAAACTAGGGTGTTTATTTCCCACTTTTTTTTTTTTTGAGGGAGTACAATAGATTTTGTTTCAAAGCCTAGCAAATGTTGGAATTCAAAATACCTTAATCTAAAAATTACTGGGAATTATTTGGGTAGTTACAAGAAACACAAAGGCTATTACTAAATTTCAGCATCATATAACTTTGTATAAAAATTGTTATATTTTGTAATTTACACATTTATTTTATTTACTTTTTTGTATGTTGGTAAAACCATGGTGGGTTTAATTCAGAAAATAAGGGTAGGAGCCGGTGCTGTGGCGCAGCGGGTTAATGCCCTGGCCTGAAGTGCCGGCATTCCATATGGGCGCCGGTTCTAGTCCCAGCTGCTCCACTTCCGATCCAGCTCTCTGCTATGGCCTGGGATAGCAGTGGAAGATGGCCCAAGTCCTTGGACCCCTGTGTGGGAGACTCAGAAGAAGCTCCTGGCTCCTGGCTTCGGATCGGCACAGCTGGGGAGTGAACCAGCTGATGGAAGACCTCTCTGTCTCTACCTCTCTCTGTAACTCTGCCTGTCAAATAAATAAATAAATCTTAAAAAAAAAGAAAATAAGGGTAAAAATATTCCACATTCTAGCAACATTGTAGCAAAATGATTAATTATAGATTTTCCTCTGACCACAAAGAGCTAATTAGAAGCTAGAAAGATTCTTTCATTTTTTAAATTTATTTGACAGATAAACAATGAGAGAGAGACAGAGAGAAAGGTCTTCCTTCCGTTTGTTCACCCCCCAAAATGGCTGCTACGGCTGGAGCTACGCAGATCTGAAGCCAGGAGCCAGGTGCTTCCTCCTGGTCTCCTATGCAGGTGCAGGGCCCAAGCACTTGGGCCATCCTCCACTGCCTTCCTGGGCCACAGCAGAGAGCTGGACTGGAAGAGGAGCAACCGGAACTAGAACCCGTTGCCCATATGGGATGCTGGCACTGCAGGCGGCAGCTTTACTCGCTATACCACAGTGCCGGCCACTCAATTATTTTTTAAAGTAAACTCTTTTCCTGTTAAACCTATACTAAGATAAAGTTAAGATAGAACTGCTTCAAAAATTTAGAGTGAATGGAAAGATGTTTAATCAAACTGTAATATATATGTTATAGTTTTTAAGAATATAGAAACATTTTGAAAGCAAATTCTCAATTCAAGTAGTGAATTCACAAATTCTAAATATTCATGTTATAGATAAGACAGGGCTTGAACTTGGCTGACGTAACAAAACCTCATGGAATTATCTTTTGTTATAACAACCACCTCAATAGAATTAAATCAGTTGACATCTTTTAGATACAAAATATGGTTGGATTACTAAATATGTTGAGATAAAAATCACTATGTGAAACAGATATTCCATATTTTATGGTAATTATGGCAACTAGTATTCCTTTTACAGCTGGCGGAGAGAGCATGAGGTGCTTAGCTTGTAAATGGTTTCTGTGAATCAGAGCTATAAACGCACATGAGAGCTGGCAGGAATTTAGCCATACTGATAATTATTAGTTTAGTTGAATAAGGTGTGAATATTGGCTTCGGAACAAGATCTTTGAGTTAACCATAGTTCTAAGAGACTTGTAAGAGTCCCTGGGTCAGCATTTTATTGTGTCTCAGACTTTTTCTTTTTCTAAATCCATCCTATTTAAGTCATTAGTGCATAATCTTCTCATCATTAGGTTAAGGTTTGCTCCTCTCCAGACATGGTCAGAGTGAGCCTAAGAGCACCGCTCATTTGCACTCATATGCACTCTGGTAAAACCAACACCCAATCTCACAGAATCTCTAAGGACGTGACCTTCCAGGGTCGTGTTATTCCATTTCCATAAATATCACGAAGTTCCTGGAGTTGAGAGACTGCGGCAGTGCAAATCTCCTCTCTAAAGCCATTAGTGGTTGGAATTTGTAAAAAATGCAGAATTCTGAAACCAGATACTGTTTTCTTTCGTGTGTGTGTGTGTGTGTGTGTGTGTGTTAGAAATTCAGAGCCCGGTCCTTATCCATCAAGGCTTTGTAGCCTGCGTCTCGCACTAGAGGGAGACACAGTCCAGCTTTTCCAGCGGTCGCTGCCGCCTCATCTTTTACTTTCTCGGTTTTTGCAGGACCAGCTGCCGGCTCGCAGCCGCAGCTGCCTCTGCTCACAGAACTGAGTGCTGGGAGGGAGTCGCAGGGAGGCGCCGCCGCCCGGTTCAGCCATCCCAACTCACCCAGGAGTGTCAGGACCAGTTCTCATTCTCTCCCCGCGCTCTCTGCGCCGTGCCAGAGGGGCTGGCCACTCCGTACTCCCGGGATAGCAGGACTGGTGGAATAGGGGGTCTGGGCTAGAACAGGGGCTCTGCCCTTTATGGTGACTTTCTAAAAGGTTGACTACGGGTGTCGCTGGACGGAACAGCGCCTGCGGCGGGACGCGGGGAGCACGTTGTGGTCGCTGGGCCGTTTACTTCGGTTTCCTCCGGTGATCGGGATTGGTTTCAGCGGCCCCCTCCCCCGCTCCCGCCTTCCTCCCCTCCCCGCCTTTAGCGGAGCCACACCAGCGACACCTGCTCGCTTCTGTTGGAGGTTGGAACTCGCACCTTCTCTGCGGTGCTGGTGGCAGCGGGGCAGCGGCGGGTTTCCCTCCCTCCCCGCCCACCATGCCCAGAGGGGTCACGGGCGAGCTGCGTGGGGCTCTGCCGGCAGTGCTCGGAGGCTCCAGCGACTGGCTGAGACTGGCCGGGAGCTGCTGCTAAGTGGACTCCAGCGGACCGCGCAAAGTCTCCGGGAGGGCACCCGCGGGGACCCAGCTGCGAGCTGCAGTGACAGGGGCACTGGGACAGTGGCTGCATCCGGAGCCTCCCCGGCCACTTCTCCGCGTCTGCGCCCCGGGACTCGTGCGGAAACAAAAAGCAGGTGGCGGCGACTGCTTTCCCGAAGGTGAACCACACCAACCAATTGCCTTTCCCCAGAGAGCGCGAGGGGCGGGCGGGAGACAGAGACCGGAGCAGGTGTGAGTGAGTGTGCGTGTGCGTGCGAGCCGCAGAGTCCTCGGCGCGAGGAGCAAACCCACCCGCGATGGAACGGGAGCGGTAATTGCTGCGAGACCGCGTGAAGCCTCGCAGTCAGGGAGCTGAGCGGGCTGCGAGCATCAGGCCAGGACCGCGGGCGCCTGCCGCGCTGCCCGGGGCTGCGGGACTTTGGTTTGTCCTCGGCGAACACAGCTTCTGATTACTTGGACACGGCGGAATAAAGAGGGAGGGAGTGGAGCCCAGCTTCACGCACTCCACCTTCCAATCGCGTAAGGGGGATTCTAGTTTGGATGTCAAGAGATTGCTGAACCCTCTGTGCCATCGGAGGAGGAAACGCACCCTCGCGCGCGCGCGCACACACACACACACACGCACGCCCGGGGCCACACTCACACGCCCTCCGCGAGCGCACACCGCTGGACCCGGGTTCCCTATGCCCCTGGATGCTGACGGCGGATTGGCATCTCGGAAGCGATGCAAGCGCGGTGAGGCTGGCGCCGGTCCGCGGACGCTGCAGGAACATCGCTAGGTGTTGCCGCCTCCGGGAAGCCGGGCTGCAGGTAGGAGCGCGCCGCGCCTCGGGTTGCCGCGGGCACGGGGCACTCGCGCCGCCCCGGAGCCTCCGCTTCCTCTGGGCCCCGGGGAGGGGAGGGTGAGAGGTGAGGCAAGGTGCCGGTCGGGCGACCGGGGTCGGGGCGCAGCGAGGGAAGTGAAGCGTGCCCCCCACTCTTTCTCTCAGCTGCCCCAGTTCTATGCAGCGAACGACCGGGTCGAGGACTGAAGTGGGATTTAATTCCGTCCCTCGCCTAGGTCAGTCCCCTGGCTGGGGACCGTTTTGGACTCTTAATAAGGAGTTGGGGGGGGGGGTCATAGTCGAGGGAGGCTCCGGGGATGTGTCAGGTCGCCCTCTGAAATCCCTACTTTTTGCCCACTTCTGATTAGTTAATTCTCAGGCCTGTCTCAGAGGGTGGCGTTTCAACGAGGCTTGTTGGTTTCCACACCTCTGTTTTCACGGAGGATCGTGCTGATGAGTTCCTAAGCCTCATCTAGTCATAGGTTTTCTTAGATCCGGGCACGGGCGCTTTATTACTGAAGGAAATTAAGATTTTGTAAAGAGCGCTTTAGGAAAGGGTCCTTTTGCGAACGGCGTGCAGAGAAAGAACAGCTTCGGAAACTCTTGGTTTTTTCGTTTCTTTCCGGATAGACGTCACCCACCTCTTGCCGACAGCACACACAACTGCTCTGCCGCTCCTTCCCCCTTGGATTCTAAGAGGCTGGGCGCCTGCCAATAAGCGTTTTCTGTAGGCTACTTACAGATCCCCCCCCCCCCCCCTTTCAGCGAGGAACGTGCTATTTGCAGATACGTCTTTGCACAGGAAAGTTTGGGATCTGTCGCCCCGTTTCTCCTAGAACTGCAGGTTGAGCCCTCCAGCCTAGCGCTCCCAGAACCCTGGGGTGGACGCGACGCTTGCCTAGTCAGTATTCCACTTCCTGACCCAGTGTTACACAATCGCCTCCAGCGCTTGGAATACTACAGTGCCTGGCTGCTCTTCAGCTTGTGCTGGGTGACTCTGCCTTGTGACAGCAAGACGGAAAACAAAAATACCCTCGTTTTGCGCGTGCAGTCTCCCCTCTTGGATTTTGCAAAGTCCCCTGCCCCACTAACCAGCCTGTGCTCTGAAATGTGCTCCTACAGCACTGAGTGTATGAGGGTCCTTCAGTCAGATCAGCGTGGGTTTCAGTGATTATTGACTAGATGGTAATTATCTGCTGCTTGCCTGTGCCACTAGTTTGTTTTAGACATCAACATTCAGATAGTTATCAATTAACACTCTGAAACTGCTCTACTAGGCAATATAAGTTAAGACAAATGAGTCACGAATTTAAGATTTCTGTCAAGAGCTAAATCAAAATAACAGGAGATTACAAAACACTATTAAAGCTTAAAAATCAGAGCAGTAAGATTATTTTTATGGGTTTTCCATATTTGCACATGTACTCTCCAATGTGAAGCCATTTAGAATTTCAAAATTAGCACCTAACGCCCTCTATTTTAAATAAAGGATCAGACATATGTTTAATTTAATTGTCTCTCTTCCTACTTTAACCTGCTCTGAATCTCCTCTTGAACCAATTGTTTGCATCTTGACCTTTGTAGAATCCTAATTTTTAAAACCATCACTAATCTCTTGAAGCCCATGAGTAACCACATTGGAGCTTATTTTACTTTCATTTGCCCAATGTTCAAGTGGAAATAATTGGATTGTGTTAGTTATAGACATAAGGCTGAAAACAGTGTCACTGCTCATTGAGTGGTCAGGCACAGGGAATTGATAAATAGTCAAGCACAATTTCAGTGTGTTGCTTTATTCAAATTGGGTGTTTTTGCAGATGAAAAGCTTGATTCTTGTCTTTAAAAACTTTAGCAGTTTAGGATGTTTGAACTCCATTTAATGCTATCTATAATATGTGTCTCTTAAGCAGCAAAAGGACCCTGACATTAAAGGAAACATCTTTGTAATGCTACAAGTTATGCTAGATGGGAGGCTAAGGTTTCTGAATATGTGTGATTTTTAAGCTATTTTGATATTTAATACTTTATGGCTATTTTAAGCTATCTTAATAATGACAAATTGGAGAATGAACTTTCATTGAGATGCTCATAGATCTGTATTGAAATAGATCCGGACTGCTTAGGGACTGTATGATAGTATTTATTAACCATCAAGGTAAAAAATGTGATGACAGGGCTGTAAAAGGAAGATCTGTTTTTAGAGATGGCCACCTTTCCTCTTTAAAAATTCGTAAAATGATGGAACAAGGGTTGATAGAACATTTTAGAAAAATTATTTTGTACCTTCTCAGATAATTTTGGTAGTCCTGAATTCAGTATTTTCTATACATTATTTGGTGAACATCTTAAAATGTATTGAGATGTACAAAGTACATTTTAGAGTTGACTTATCACCAACTGCAGCTTATGGATTACTATATCGGGAAAGGGTAAGCTGTGCCTCTCTAGCTTTTCCCAGGCATTTCTTATTATAGCCCTGATGACAAGGTACACTCAGATTGGGCTCAAGTTCAGCTGTGACTGTAAACTGATGAACTCTCTGATGCATGTCCCAAATGAGGAAGGCTCCAAAGTGTCATCAGTTGTTTCTAATGTGTTTGAAAAGATGAAGCAACCAGAGTGCAAACAGTTCAGTGCCTCTGCTTTTACTTCTGCAGTATTTTATTAGAAATGCCTCATTAAGTTGCATTATTCTGCAGCTGTTTTGTTCGCTGAAGATTCAACTAAAAATAAGGAAATTTGCCATGCAGTGCAGTTTTGTTTTCTTGGTTAAAAAAAAATGTCCAGCATAGTCCCCTTTGATCTATGCCTGACATTTACAAATGCAATTCATCAACCTGTTATTAGTGGGACTCCATCAAAAACCAAGAGAAGTAATGCATTAGCACAGACTGGGGCTAGATACAAAGGCCATACCAGCTGAATCAACTTCATATCTGGCCCATTTGCCTGCCCAATATTTCACATGATGAATCTTCGTTTTGAATCATTGGTCTTATAATGCCATGTAATACAGAGAATTTGCCATTTTGTTTGAAAATTCTTTGGTTAACTTTCTTTTGAACCACTCAGACCATACTGAACTACTTATTACTCCACTGAAAGAGAAGGAGTCACTTTACATTGAGTGACCATGAACCTTTTCAGAGAGTAAATTTACTTCAGGTTGGGAGCATGGTCGGAAAAGGGAGATACTCCCAGGTGGGCCTAGCAACAGAGACCCAGAAGTTAGTTTCTGTTTTTAAATTGTCATTGGCCATTGACTTATTCAGTAATTTTAAAAAGGTTTGATTCTGTTCAGTCAGTGCAGTGATTCAGTGTTCTTGTCAATGGAATAAAGTAGAAATTCTTCTAATATTTCATAGAAATTTTAAGAATTATTAGATAGAAATTTTAATAGAAATGGTTAGACTTACGGGAATGTGAAGAAAGTAGTGTTTAAGCACATTTCTCTGCAATATCTATCTAATCTGTATACCTGCATATATATGCACATACATACATACATGTGCTTTTAGTAATACTCCTGGAAGATAATGGTTTTCTGTCAAAGGGGGCAAGAACAACTTTACAAAATATCTACATTTTTAAGTACATAGTTTTTACCATTTTACATGATTTGACCTGCAGTACAACTCTATCCATAGTTTAACCAGATCTTGCTTATCATTGACTTTGGCTGTTTGAGCCATGGTTACATACATTATATTTTTCTCTTCAGTTTTCCTTTTGAAGATACTTTTGTTTGCTAGGTTACAAATATGTATGTAGAGATATTTGGATGTATTTATTGACAGTACAGTTGTGAATTTTGACATTTTAAACACTGAATTTATCTATATACTGTCTTTATTAAATATATACCCCTCACGGTCAAAACACAAACCATGCATTTCATTCTGGTTTACAAATGGCATCTACAGATTTTCAGGAAACATTGATTTTATGCTCCCAATTTATGTTAAATACCCTAAACCCACCTACTTCCAATGTGTATACCACAAGTATTTGTTGGATTTTATCCTGTGCTGTAATGATAGGCAATTTAGTTACTAGTCTGGTCTAGTTATGCAATTGAATGGTATTGCCATTGGAAGATATGAGATTTCTAGTTTGCTTGGAAATTGGATGAAAAGTGGATTTATAAGCTGTAAGGAGAACATTTCATTTTGTTTACAGTGGTCCACGTGGGGTATGTGATATAACTAAGGAATCAGAGCTTATATGCTCAAATTAGATAAGTCCTTTAAATCACTTCTTTCAATCTCTTAAATTACTCCATAGAAGCTATAATTGTTTGATTTCCTCTGAAAGTCTAGTGAGCAAAGACATATCTCTCATTCCCTAGCAATAGCACAAACATAGCCATTCAATTAAATTTATATTTACATGGTGCTTTTATAGAGTAGAGTTGAGAAAGTCTTTACAGTGAGCTTCAGTAATGTATGTAGTGTTGCCTGGTAGCAATTATGGTGATAGGCTGAACCAAGTACTTTGACAAAATGAAGACAGCTAAGGAGATCAGCCTGCGTTGCTCTTGACTCTCCTTGTGAGCTGTCAAGCTAACTCTTCAGGCGAAGCCTGGAGAGTTCAAAGTAACTTCTGATGAATGCAAGGTTTGTTGTGCTCAATATTTTTATGTTTTTTTTTTTTTTAGTTTTTTGCTGCTAGGAGCTAGTCACTGTATAATTGCATGCACGTGAATGGGCAACTGTGTTGCCCTTTAAAGGTCATGCAAAGATTCTAAACCTTTCAATTTGCAGTGTTAATTGCCTATGGCCTCCTGTCGCTGCACATGGAGCTTTCTGTTGAGCTTAATAATACAGACAATACTTCGGCTTTCATTGGTGGCTTATGTAGCTCTTTATAAACAAACCTATGAAAATATTGATAGTAGGTACTAGAACAGAAGAGTTTTGGAAAAGTGTGTTTGTGTTTTATAATAAAAAATTTTCAAATTTTCAACCAAAATGGCCTGGGCTGCAAGGGGACAGATTCATTTTGGTGCCCAAAATCTAACCATTCAAAATGTTTATATGTAAAAACTCTGCCATGCTTTTATTTGATTCTGGATTGAGTTATTCTATTTATTTTTCAAATATCCTTTTTTGGAGAATCCAGTGAGAATTGTTCTTAAATATGAAGGAAGGAAATATGTTTGCTCTCCTTGAAAGCTTCAATTTTTTTAATATTCATAATGTACCTGTTCTATTATGAACAAGACCATCTATATGAAAAAAGCAAGAGTGTGTTATTTGCCCCAGTTTGCTTTTTCTTGCCTTCATATTTTTTGCCTTTATGGGTTGGAGTAGGCAAAAGTAGGCAACTAAAGAAGGGTTATGTGGTCATGGAGTCTTGATGATAAAACCTCAACCTGGTGATAAAACAGAGACCTTGTCAGAATATATTCTTTGAGAGGACAGCCCTTCTAGGATTCTACAATTTGGTCTACTCAAAAAAACAAACAAACAAACAAAAAAACCAACAAAAAAACAATATGTATTGAAGGAATGAATTTGTGACTGCTCAGATCAAGTCAAGAATTCAGAAATGGCCTATTCAGGTCATTTGAGAAAGACAAGATGCATACTTAAGTTTTAAAAATCTGTATTAGTCTATAGACAGTTACAGTATTCACAAAGGCACTTCCTGTACTGTTTTATTTAAGGCAGAAAAACCTAATTAATGTTAACATTTCTTTCTTGACTTAGTTTTACCTTATGATAGGTGTATGGTAAAGAGCATACTCACATTTAATGGTGCTGGACTGTTTGGAAAATTTTTCTTAGGGGTGGCCATCAGATCTATCAGTAACATTGATCTGGTCCTGATTTTGTTTGCACTTTCTTCAGAAAGTTTAGTTGAATTGAGTAAAATAGCTCTTACTTTAGTTCTTTTCTTTTATGGCAGATGAGAAGAAAGCAGGTGAATGATCCACATTTCAGTGAAGCGATCCAAAGGCCAACAGGAGTGAGAAAGGTCATTGACATCTCTTACTCCATAAAACAAAGGCCTCGTTTTGTGAAGCTTTAAGTTCAAGGAAGATGTCTAAGTTTTTTTTTCCAGGTTTAGTTCTTGGAATATTATGACAGTAGAGTCCTGCTAAGATATGTACTTAGCATTATTGCAAACCTTTTTTAGATTGATGGTTGGTGTGTTTATAAATACACATTCAAAATTGGGTCAAAATTTAGACTTTGCTACTTGAAGGTATATTCTTCATATCATTTGTTGAGGGCTTAAAAGTCATTAGCTTGCTATGGTTTGCAGACACATTTTGGAAATGACTTGAATAAAACCACTGTGGTGCAACGGCAGGTGCCCTGGAGATGCTCTCTTATTCTAACAATAAATAACCATGTGACCAAGGAAAATCGCTTCATTTCTAAGTGCATCAGCATCTCAGAAAAATACTTATTCAATGGAGTTTGGAAGACAATTAAAAATGTGTTTTTTATGTGTCCAGATCCATGAAATATCATGGCATGGAAGTACAATAACACTGTACAACATTTTTTTTTTTTTTTGCCTTAAAGAGTTTACCTTTTAGTTTCCTAAAGTCAAGAAGCTTCTTTTATATAGTTTTAGGCCCATCTGTAAACATCCCATAAATACTTTTCAATAAATAATCTGTAAACGTTTTCCAATATAAGATTGGATGTTGATGATGATCATGGTGATGATGTTAAGTTTGTTAATGATGACTGTGATGATGACTAAAGATTGTAGACTTGGGAGCATAAAATTGAGTCAGACTAAATCTTAAAATTTGGTTTGGTAATCTTGCTTAGTCTTCATGATGCTGTTTTTTTTGCAACATAAGCTGTGATAGGCCATGGATCCCAGGGTTGTCACGGTTAGAGATTTTTGCCCTTCTGCTTGTTTTCATGGTCACTGAAATACAATGGGTTGGTTTGATCAACCTAAGTAGAACTAGGCTAGCAAATAATCTTCAGATATTAAGTGATAAATACATTCATTCAAAATCTGTATTAATTTTGAGAATTTATAATCCTTGGGAAAGTCCATTCATTTATTCAATAAATATTTACTGATACACTATCATAGTCAGTTGTCCTGTGACAAAAATACCATGGACATATACTTCCCACAGTCTGGAGGCTAGAAGTCCAAAATCAAGGTGCCAACTTCCTGGACTGCAGATAGCCACTGTCTCACCAGATCTTCACATGGCAGGGGGGAGGGAGGGAAGGAGAGAGGGAAGAGGAGGAAGGGAAGGAGGGAGGGGGAGAGAGAGAGAGAGAGAGAGATAAAGAAAGAAAGAGAATATATTTTTTTCTACTTCTTAAGAGTATTAATCCTGTAAATAAGAGCTCCACCTCATGACCTAATTATTCCCCAAAGGTCCCATCTCCAAATACTATCACATTGGGAATTTAGGCTTCAACATATGGATTTGGGGGAGCACTTTCAGTCTGTTGCTAACAGTCACCAGGTCCTTGGGGTATTACAATAACAAAAAAGGCTAAGACACTTGCCTTAATGGAGTTTTCTATTTCAGTGTTTTACTCGAAGATTTGTAATGAATCTGAAGGAATGGTTCAACAAGGTGTTGTATCTGCTCTTGCTAGTAATTCTTGTCTATAACTGCACAGTTGAGGTTTGAAATAGTTAAAATGTATGAGTTGGAGTGGATTGTGGAGAAAAATATTATATAAATTCAAAGTGAGGTATGGAATACAATAGATTGATTCCAATTCACAAGGTCTAACATGAGATGGAGAGTGACCAAAACAGTAGCTCTTTTTTGTGACTCTCAACTGTGGAGTGACTTTAGATCATGATATGATGTGATCTAGAGCCTCACAAACAGGTTGCAAATTCAAATGCTTATAGGGGACTGGCTGGGAATGTGAATGAGTGTAGCAGACCAAGTAGAAGAAAAACAAATGGTAACTGCCTCTTGTCCTCAGCCACAGTGTGGGAGAGACCAAGTGAGTGGTGGAGATGTTGGCTAAAACCTAAATGGGACAGCAGAGCTTGGGTTCTAGTATTTTGTTGACATATTAAAATGTGAGTTTGTTGTTGCCAGATTTTCTGATTTTTAGAAAAGAACTTATATGTACACATTTTAAAAAGTACCTACTTATTTGAGATGCAGAGAGACAGTAAACCATCCATTGGTTTACTTCCCAAATGTCCACAACAGCTGGGACTAAGTCAGGCCAAAGCTGGGAACTGGGAACTCAGAGTATCCTATCTGGCTGACAATCATCAAACTACTTTAGCCATCACTTGGTGCCTCCCAGGGTCTGTTAACTGGAAGCTTGAGTCAGGAACTGGAACCAGGAATCAAATCCAGGTGGGTGCTCTGTCATGGGACATGAACATCTTAATCACTAGGCTAAATGACCTAGATGTGCAATTTTTAAATTATGACAGTACCAGATTTATAAGTGACAGCAATGAATTTAAATTTGAAATACCACATGGGTCAACAGACATACTTGCAGGCTATATGCAAGCTAAGGTTTGCTAGTGTGTCACCATCGATGAGTGATATGTGAGGACGGTTAGGGAGATGTGCTTTTGGCCCTTCTGTCATCTCTCACCATAATCCTCCAGTCCTCCTGACACCTGGAGTCAGTGGTTGGCAGTAAAGAGCGTGGCTGGAGGAGCTGAATGATAATGAAGAGTGGCTCAATTTGACTCCTAAATTTAGTTTCATTTCTTCTTTTTGACTCATTGTATTGTTGATAGTGAGCTCACATTAAAGATGGTAGTATCTTGGAGGCTTTAAGAGATGTACTGAGAATGCAGAAGTTTACTTTTATTCCATATGTTTGGAGTGGAATGTGTAGTTCTGCAATGCTTGGTAAGTTAAATTAGAGCCTCTTAAACTTCCCCGTGTACACAAATCATCTGGGGGAATTTTACTACTTGCAAGTTCTGCAGCAGGGCTTGAGATACTGCCATTCTAACAAACTCCCAGGTGAAACTAATACTCTTGGCCCATGGACTATGGTTTGAGTTGCAAGGGTTTAGAGAGAATTTTTCACATTGAATTTTATTCCATGCATTCAGAAAGGTAGGAGGCCTCCAACTCCTATTCCTTTAGCAGGTTTCTTCCTTTAGTAAGCAAGTGAAACCTGGTCATTGACCCTACGCACTTTTCTCAAAGACTTTTTTCATCTGAGCACAGGATTTGTGTTTTGCTTAGTTTTCTGGTCTCCTGTGGAGAGAACATATTTCTCCCAAAGCATACTTCTGAAATTGTCTGTTCTTCACATACTAATGCAGGTTTGGTTTACTTTCCACTATTTGAAGAAATAATTTTATGAGTGGGGGTCTTCAAAAACTTCATGGAAAATGTATGAAAATCTATGCATGGATTTCAAAATGTTTCATACAAAAATAAACATCTTTTAATTCCATTTTCTGTGACTATTTTGGAATATGTTTTTATTTCATAACTAAGGCATTATGTTATACGTAGATATATTCTAGTATACAAGGTGAATTTTAGATCCCTAAATGCTGTTAAAAATTTAAATAGTAATTGTTTCCTTTTAGGGCTTTGATTTCAAAATTTTGGCTACAACATTTACATTTTTGTTCTACTTGATTAGCTACTGTGACTAGCTAGGCAGGAGAGTAGATTTGACAAAAGGTAGTTTTCCTCAAGATAAGAGTCGGTGAACTCAAAAGGCTTCCATAGCCTTGGAAACTCATGATTGGTGCATAGGGAGATTACTGATGCCATAAACAGGAGTGTCAATTTGTAAAGTCAACAACAGGAGTCACTGTGCACTTACTCCTCATGTAGGATCTCTGTCCTTAATGTGCTGTACATTGAGACTTAATGCTATAATGAGTACTCAAACAGTATATTTCGCTTTGTGTTTCTATGGGGGTGCAAACTGTTGAAATCTTTACTTAATGTATACTAAACTGATCTTCTGTAAAAAAAAAAAAAGAAGAAATTATCAATTCCCAACTTGACTCTCACTGGGATTAAACATGACAATAGGTCTGATCTGATTTCATCATCATTTAAAAAATCATCTATTATTTTTCACTTTATGTTTGTGTGGGAGCAAACTGTTGAAATCTTTACTTAATGTATGCTAAACTGATCTTCTGTATATAAAGAGAATCGAAAATGAATCCTCATGTGAATGGAAGGGGAGAGGGAGTAGGAAAGGGGTGGGATGCGGGTGGGAGAGACGTTATGGGGGGGAAGCCATTGTAATCCATAAGCCGTACTTTGGAAATTTATATTCATTAAATAAAAGTTAACAAAAAAAAAGGTAGTTTTCCTTGTGTGCTTATTGGGCTTACAACTTTAAAATGATAATAATTAAAAACATTTTTTTATCTTGATCATAACTTTTCAAAACTAATCTCTTTAGGATTAAAGACATATCTTACAGTTTAAGTACTTTGAACTTCTTATCTTCATATATTAGTAACATTTTAAAAATTATTATCTATTTATTTAAAAGGCAGAGTGACAGCAAAAGAGATAGAGAGATCTTCCATGCGCTAGTTTATTTTCCAAATGTCTGCGGCTGGGCCAGGCCAAAGCCAGGAACCTGGAATTCCATCTGAGTCGCCCACATGGGTGGTAGAGACCCAAGCACTTGGGCCATCTTTCCCTGCTTTCCCAAGCACGCTAGTAAGGAACTGGATCAGAAGCAGAGCAGCCAGAACTTGAACCAGTGCTACACTATGTGATTTGGGCATTGCAAGTAGTGACTTAACCTACTGTGCCCAATGCTGGCCCCAAGTAACAATGTTTTCCTACGCCAATTTTGTTAGCTTCAGAAGGTAGTGTTAGAGCTCAGGTGTGTGACTCTCTTCTATTGTATAACTGGGCCTCATGTCACAGGTCAGTGTATTCGGTACAATATTTTGTCATCAGTTTTATCAATGTTCTTGAAGTTATGTTTCTCCATGCTGCTATATTAATTATAAACTGAGATTAGATTTAGACATGTCAGTCTGACAGAGTGAAGCAATTTGTTTTCTTCTAAGTTATATGATTAATGTAGTTCACAATAGTCATGCTATTAAATCTTAATGTTTTTCTTCTGAGTGCTTAGAATATTTTCTAATGTAAGAATAGCTTTGCTTAGTTTTAAAGCTGAATAAGGATATAAGTTCATTTTATTGAATCTGTTAAACTATGAGACAGACCATGTACATATTATTTCCATTGATTCTCAGATTAGCATAGTATCTGGCACATAATGTGTACTTAGTAAATGTAATGTAAATATGAACAATAGGCACCTATTGATAGGATATATTTTCTACATATTTCTTCAATGTGTAAGCATTCTGTGAAGAATTGTTAATTAATTGTGTGTGTCAGAGAGAGAGCATATGCCAATTCTGTCCATCTTTCTTGAATTAAAAAGGTATACATCTTTGGCAAAAGGCCAAGGACAAAGATAAAATAAACCTGCTGACTGAAATTTTCATTCTTTCTCTGATTTATTGTGACCTAGAGATTTAGAGACTACATATGCTTGGAATTCTACTGTTGCATAAATTAAATAGTATTTGTTAATGTCAAATTTAAATGTTGTTAATCACATATGGAATATATTTTGATTGCTCTTGTCAGTTACTTGACTCATCATTCATTAGGCAATTCAAATCCATTTATTCTTATCTACCTAATTACCATTTTCATAATTTATCATGGACTGAATTTACTTTCTTTTTATATCTTCAGGAATACTGTTGACTGTGATACCATTGTTCTTGGCTTCAATGATATTGAAAAATGTTGCTATTTAGTACAAAGTATGCATTCAAATACTTATTTTATTTTTGTCCTTCTGGGTTTAATAAACCTCTTAAATGCTATTGCCATAGAAGATTTCACCAAACTCAAACTCTTTAACTGTATTTGATAATTAGCAAAACCATAGATTTAATAGAAGCTAGAAAAAGTTTAGTTCATTAGATCATAAAAACTTGAAGTTGACATTTTTACTTTGCACTTAATTTAAAGGATTGTACTGTATGGATGAGCATTTCTTTATACCTAAAATCTTTCTCCAAACTCTTGATTATGATGTCTTCCCTCTTTAGAGCATCAAACCTATTTTTGGAACTCTAATGATTCTAAAGACAGAATTTAAGTTGAATGGACCTGGTCTTTTTGTCTGTATTGTTAAAAAATATTGAGACTTTTATGAAAGATTTTCAAAAAGACCTTTGTTGTTTTAGCCAAGGACTATTGTTCCAAAAGACCTTATGTAACCCTTCTCAATTTGCCTTTATAAAACCTCCTTTCCTCAACCTCCTTAAATATGCATGTAGTTTACAATGGCATACATATTCCCATTACAATGCTATTCCTGAAAAAACTAATCTGTATAAAAAATTTCATGGATAATGTGTGGATTTCAGTTTTCTTGCACCAAAATAAACATCTTAAAATTCCATTTTCCTCAAAATTTTTGAAGTTTCTTGCATAATTAAGACTTACAGTTAGTAAACTAGGGCTACTGTGAAAAAGATGTATCTATTCTTCTTCCCCAGTTCAGTCCTCAGTATGATATTGGTGAGAAATTCAGGTGCTATATGTTACTGAATGAAGCTAAAAATCCATAGATGGAATTAAACTTAAAAGCAAGTTTACTGCACACTGGTGCTTTTTACTCCACATTACACTACCAGCAATAGTGGTGAGCCATGGCTTTCCTTGCCTCCTGTTTTTTCCTGGCAGCTGATCACACCAAGTCTTTGAGATAGACCTCAGGGTTTAGAGTTAATATTTCACTTTGCATTTTTTGAAATCTGTTTCAGGTTTGCTAGGCAGATGGCATAACAGACTGGAGTGAACTGACTGAATAGCTGGCAGTCAGGAATTGACAAGGTGGCAGAGCTAGCATTTTGTAGGATATGATGAGGAAGAGACATTAGGAGGGAGCAGATAGGGTGAAGGTAGGGGAGAAGATAGAAGTCAGAGGGAAGTTTGTTTTAGCCTGCGTTGTTATACAAATGAAAGAGGAAACCCTTGACCTTTGAGAGAGAAAAGAAGTTGGACAAACAACAAATTTGTTGTAATTCTTGGGGAACAAAGAGGGGAAGTGGCAATGAGTCAAAGACTGTAGAGGAGAGAAAAAAATGCCATGGTGCCAGACCAAATCACCTGTCCCTCCCCCCACCTCCTACCTCCCTCTTCTGGTGAAAAAGAACAAGAAATTTCTCTCAAGGCCTTTTAGCATATGGAAAGTGAGAAATGATGGGTCATACTTCTGACTCTGCTGCTAGATGTTGTTCTTGAAAAAATGACTAAACAACTTCATCTGTTTGCTCATTGGCAAATGAGATGATTGAATTTAGTGATGACTTAGATTCCTCCAGGCTCTCTTAGTCAATGGTGACCATATGCTTGCATGCTTCTATTCTGTCACTTGAATGTATCTTGATCACCATACTGTTCGCTGCCTTCGTTGATTGTAAGATTCTTGAGGCTAAGGAATGTGTCTTACTCTTCACCTTGTAGCACCCAAGCTTACTCTTAGTAAGGCATTTCATAAATACTTGATTCATTTATGTTAAATTTTTTATTCTAAAATTCCAAGTTGTTTTCTTCTTTCATTTCCATAAGAAGCAAAGTATTTCTAGAGGCATAAATAACTGTATTTGAGTAGCACTGTGTTACTTACAAAATACTTGCATGCATGTGATTTCGTGTGATATTGTGAAATGCCTGTGATTGGACATGTGATTGGACATGGCTGACTGAGAAAGGTAAACATTATGGAACTTATGAGTGCCAGAGGCTAGTTTCAATTCAGAGCTTTTATATTCAGAGACAATTCTTCATGGATTTCTAAGGATAAAAACTATTCTTTTGTTTTATAATGTCTTTTCAAGGATGTTTAAACATTGGCCAACCTTGGAAAATAATGTCTTCCTCTGGATCAGAGGACAGATTTGCTTTCTGTCCAGCATAATAAAGATAATCTGTCCATTTGGGAAAAGGACAGATCTGCTTGTACCCCATTATACAATATTAGAATTCCCTAAGCTCAAGATGCCTCAGCTGTGGCACAAACCAGTGGATATATTGCATCCACATTGTCTGCTTTGTGTTACACCTGTAGGAACTGGGGAATGAAGACAATTCAAATGTGATGTTCATTCTGCTTCCTGTGCAATGAATAAAAAAGACCTCTGTCTTTGACCCAGGAGTCTGTGTCTTTTACCAGCATCTATGAAATAGGGTAAGCTAAGTAGGTTTGCAGCTAGGATAAAATTTGAGTCTTTATGGTTCTTGATAGCATCTTTCTACCACATCTGCCTAGTTTATGTCCACTTTAGTAGCTATTTAAGCAATATTATGATATAGACTAGTGACCTTTTATAAGGCTGCCAGACTTTTATTTCTTTGCAACATTTAAAAATTGACACATAATATCTGTACATATTTAAGAGGTTAGTATCATTGTATACAGTATATAATGATCGTGTCAGGGTACTTGGCATGTCCAGAACCTCAAACAGTTATCATTTCTTTGTGTTGCAAACAATGAAACTCTGCCAGGCTTTAAGTACTCCCCCACTGTGGTCTTTTTTGAGGTACCCTCCTCTGATAGTTAGACAGCTAGTTTGGTGTAAGTATAGGGGAAATACTCCACAAGGGGTATAATGAGAAGCCAGGGAGACCAGCTAGAGAGCTATTTCAGTAATCCTGGTGAGAATGGGTAAGAACTTGAAGATAAAAAGTAGAAAACAGGAGGGAGGGAGGGACAGGTTAGAAGTGGGAGATGGAAACTGTGTATGTGTCAGTGAGAGAGGATAGCTAGGGCGGGTCCTGGGTTAGGTGACTGGTTGAGGTAATAGCAAGAGATAGCCAAAGCAGTTATGTAGTGTACTGAGTTCAATTTGCCCTTGGAATATGTGAGTCATGGTCTGGAATTCAGGACAGAATTGTGATTTAAAGATACAGGTTGTGGCTGCTGCTATAGCACAGTGAGTTGAGACAGCCTATGATGCTGGCATCCCACATCCGAGTGCTGGTTCAAGTCCTGGCTGTTCAGCTTCTGATTTAGTTCCCAGCTGATGTACCTGGGAAAGCAGTGCAGGATGGCCAAAGTACTTGGGCCCCTGTCACTAATGTTGGGGACAAGATGTAGTTCCTGGCTCCTGGCTTCAGCCTGGCCCAGCCCTGGCCATTATGACCATTTTGGACAGTGAACCAGCAGATAGAATGTCTCTTTCTCTCTCTCTCTCATGTCTGTGTGTGTGTGTTTCCGTGGCTACCCCTCCCTCTGTCACTCTGCCTTTCAAATAAATAAAGAAATCTTAAAAAAAAAAAAATACAGATTTGAGAATCCCCAGTATACAGGTAGCAGTTGAAAGCTTTAAAATGGATGAGACCTCCTAGGAAGAGTGTTTAGAAAAACACCAAGGAGAGAGCCCTAGGGAACAATAATACATATAAGGGAAGCTTGGCTTTTTAAAATGTGAGCAGAAAAAGTCATCTTTCTCTCTATTGTTTTTTCCTTGAGATTTTTTTTCTGGTTTGCAGCAATTTGGCCTCACAAACCATGGAGCTCACTTTTCCATCAGCGATTTGCAGCTTGTAGAAGCTGATGGAACAGGGAGAGAAAGCCATGGGGAGAAGTGGGGAGTTGCTCCCCACTTCCATTTTGTTCCATGTTACCCCTTGAATGCCATTGTGCACAGAGGCAATGCACCTGCGTGGTTGTCATGGACAGGAGTACTGTGATGGCTCGATTTCCCCCCTGTGCCCCTTCTCTCTATGATCTTTCAAACAATTAAACATTCAAACAATTAAAAACCCGAGCATTTGCAATGTGCCAGGATCTGTGCTAAATACTTGACATGAATTATCTCTTTTAATCCACAGATTAATTCCATAGGAAGGTACTACTGTTATCCCTACTTTATAAATAAGTTGACTCACCAAGTTCACATAACTTCTAATAAGCAGAAACATCATAAACCGTATAGTAATATATCTCAATCATACTCATTGGATAATTACTTATTCTGCTTAGCAGAATGCTAGATAATTATCTGGGTTCAAATTATGAAATTATCCTTATCCTATCCTAAAAGAGCCTGCTTTCCCAAGTTTAGAAATATTTCATTAAAGTTATACATTAGGTGTATACATTCAGTGTAGCAGTTAAGATGCCTGCCTTCCATTTTGGAGTACCTGGATTTAATCTCTGGTTACAGCTTTCTGCAAATCTGAAATCTGGGCAGCAGTGGTGATGTCTATATGGCTGGGTCTCCCTATGTGGGAGACCTCTATTGAGTTCTTATCTCCTGGCATTGACCTTGATCCAGCTGTAGCTGTCATGGGCAGTTGGGGAGTGAACCAATGGATGGGACCTCTCTCCATTTCTTTGTCTCTCTCTGCTTCTCAAAAAATAAAAAATTAATAAAAACAATTTCACTGCAGCATCCTTAGTATTCTTTGAATATGGATCAGATTTCCTATAAATGACTTTCTATGATTCTTCAATTTCATTTGATTAAAGCTTTGTTATATAATGAGATGAAGATCTAGCATTTGAGAAAATTTAAAAAATTTATATACTCAACTATTTATTCCTTTGAATTAACAAAAGCCATAAACAAATGTGAATTAAAGTGTAAATTTTTCTGGAGTTTAAATTCAGGCTAGAATGTTCCACTACATTTATCTTAGAAAAATCTCTCTTGGGCTCTTTGCTTTATAAGAAATGGGTTTCTTGGGAGTTGGGAACTGTCTCTGCAGTAGCTCTGGTGGGCAGAACTTAGTTGCATTTGTAAAACATCAATACAAGACTAATTAGATGCTAAATGCTTGGAGAGTATTGAACAATGCAATCTTCTAATTTTCTGATTAATCACAAAGCCTCATGAAAGCATTAATTATATTGAAAGAATTCAGGCAATCCCTTTCCAGTAAATCTTTTTTTAAAATTTATTTTATTTGTAACAAATGGCTGGGTAAAACAGAAAATGTATTCGTAAATGGATTTTTTTCTAGTAATATAATAATGAAGACATTAGATATTGTAGGATAAACAGTGGTTTTCTATTCTTGACAGCTATGGAT
Organism: Oryctolagus cuniculus; assembly: GCF_051225735.1. NCBI lineage: Eukaryota > Metazoa > Chordata > Mammalia > Lagomorpha > Leporidae > Oryctolagus > Oryctolagus cuniculus. The sequence goes on along the minus strand of NC_142877.1, from coordinate 64,515,891 downwards.
GTTTTTAGTATGATGACAATGTCAAAGAAGGATAATACAACTATGCTGTATTTTGTATTTTTTACTTTAAAATTTATATAAAGGTAACACATTTTATGTATTTCATGTAAAGAGTTTTAAAAGCATAATGATACTTCCCCCACCTCCACCTTTCCTCCCTGGCTCCCACCCATTCTCCTCCTCTTATTTTCGGTTTAATTTTTACAATGAAATACTTTAAATTTGCTTTATAATCAGAAACTTAATCCTCCATCAAATAAAGAATCCAACAAGTAGTAAGTAGAAAAAACACTGTTCCTCAAGCATATAGACAAGGGCTATAACCAATGATCAAATCTCAAAATGTCTGATTGTCTTTAGAGTTGCATGTTGGAAAAGGTGGGAACATATTAAATTTCTCTTTTTTAATCATGAGCAGTATCATGCAAATCTCTTTATGATTTTAAAAAATACGAAGTGTCATATGTTCTTTGCATACTTAATGCCTTTTCTTGGCCTGAATTAGAATTGTTGTTTACCAAATGGAATAGTAATTGGTGATAATTTGTCTTAATTATCAGTAAGTTAAGTATCACTACGGATTGTGCTCTAACATGATAAATAGCAACAAAACTTTTTAGCTGGGTCTGAGAGATAGGCCCATGTGAAAGTTAAGATTCTAAGTCATAACAAACAACAGTGAAATTCCATTTGAAGAGCTACTTTCTTGAAGATGATAGGACAGTATTATTTCAAATTATTGGGGAAATGGCTAAGTGAAAATATGGTACTAAAAAGAGCTTATTACAGATACACAGTAACTTTAGCAAATAAGAAACTCTGAAGTTTGAAGAAATGATAATATCGAAGTATTTTGGTGGCATTTCAAATATTTTACACATTTATTATAATATTTACATGTGATTTTTTTCATAATGTTATAGTTTTAAACCAGGGAAAGACCTTGGAATATATTGAATCCCAAAGCCTCACTATAAATTAGGTCCCAAGGCCCAGAAAAGTAGTCAGTCTTAATCAAGGGCACAGGAATAATGGCAGATCTAGGTCTGGAACCCAGGTTTTCCAGCCTCTGCATGGGATGTTTCAACTGCGTGCAATCTTTGTTGGTTTTCCATAGAATCAAAGTTTTGGGAGGAAGTTTGAGAAGGTACCAGTCTACTTTGCTTTCTTCCACTAACTTATAAGTTACATAAGCACTGATCCAACTTGAACAATCCACAGAGAAAGGAAGCTAAAATTTCATTTGATTATTTATCTGAGAGTTAATAGCTCAGCTTGTCAGTATCCTCTTTCGTTCAATCACTGTTTATGGAACATGTGCTGTGGGTCAGGCATTGTGCTATATACAGTGGATACTTAACAAGTAAACAATGTCCTTGGGGTTTATAACCCTCTAGAGGGGTTTCTCTGGAGGAGACAGTCAGTAAACAAATCTATATCTATATATATCTATATCTAAATCTGTATCTACATCTATATCTATATATATATATACACACTCACACTTGCACACACATGAAGGTACTGCAAAAAGTTTGTGGAAAAGAGAATTCAAAGTTAAGTTTATAATGGTGTAAAAATTTTGACAAGGTCATAGTCAAAATGGAAGTTCTCTCCTCCCTTCAGAGAAAGGTACCTCCTTCTTTGATGGCCTGTTCTTTCCTCTGGGATCTCACTCACAGAGATCTTTGATTTAGGGTTTTGTTGTTGTTGGTTTTTGTTGGTTTTTTTTTTTTTTTTTTTGCCAGAGTGTCTTGGCTTTCCATGCCTAAAATACTCTCATGGGCTCTTCAGCCAGATCTGAATGCCTTGAGGGCTGATTCTGAGGCCAGAGTGCTGTTTAGAACATCTGCCATTCTATGACTCTGCTGCGTATCCCACTTCCCATGTTGGATCATTCTCTCCTCCTTAATTCTATCAGTTAGTATTAGCAGACACTAGTCTTGTTTATGTGATCTCTTTGACTCTTAGACCTGTCATATGATCAACTGTGAACTGAAATTGATCACTTGGACTAGTGAGATGGCATTGGTACATGCCACCTTGATGGGATTGAATTGGAATCCCCTGGCATATTTCTAACTCTACTGTTTGGGGCAAGTCAGATTGAGCATGTCCCAAATTGTACATCTCCTCCCTCTCTTATTCCCACTCTTATATTTAACAGGGATCACTTTTCAGTTAAATTTCTTTCTTTCTTTCTTTCTTTCTTTCTTTCTTTCTTTCTTTCTTTCTTTCTTTCTTTCTTTCTTTCTTTCTTTCTTTCTTTCTTTCTTTCTTTCTTTCTCTTTCTCAGGCAGAGTGGATAGTGAGAGAGAGAGACAGAGAGAAAGGTCTTCCTTTTGCCGTTGGTTCACCCTCCAATGGCCCCCACAGCTGGCACGCTGCAGCCAGTGCACCACGCTGATCTGAAGGCAGGAGCCAGGTGCTTCTCCTGGTCTCACAATGGGGTGCAGGGCCCAAGCACTTGGGCCATCCTCCACTGCACTCCCTGGCCACAGCAGAGAGCTGGCCTGGAAGAGGGGCAACCGGGAAAGAATCCAGCTCCCTGACCGGGACTAGAACCTGGTGTGCCGGCGCCGCAAGGCGGAGGATTAGTCTATTGAGCCGTGGCACTGGTCCTCAGTTAAATTTCAACACCTAAGAATAATTGTGTGTTAATTAAAGAGTTCAACCAATAGTATTAAGTAGGACAAAAAAAAAATACTAAAAGGGATAAAGTATTAAGTTGTTCCTTGACAGTCAGTACAAGGGCTGATCAAGTCATTGTTTCTCATAGTGTCCATTTCACTTCAACAGGTTTCTTTTTTGGTGCTCGGTTAGTTGTCACCGATCAGGGAGAACATATGTCTAAATAAGATCGGAGTCGGCGAACTCAAAAGGCTTCCATAGCCTTGGAAACTCATGACAAGAGCTTAGGGTGATTACTGATGCCATAAACAAGAGTGTCAATTTGTTAAGTCAACAACAGGAGTCACTGTGCACTTACTCTTCATGTAGGATCTCTGTCCTTAATGTGTTGTACAATGTGAATTAATGCTATAACTAGTACTCAAACAGTATTTTTCATTTTGTGTTTCTATGTGGGAGCAAACTGTTGAAATCTTTACTTAATATATACTAAATTGATCTTCTGTATATAAAGAGATTTGAAAATGAATCTTGATGTGAATGGAAGGGGAGAGGGAGAGGGAAAGGGGAGGGTTGCGGGTGGGAGGGAAGTTATGGGGGGGGAAGCCATTGTAATCCATAAATTGTACTTTGGAAATTTATATTTATTAAATAAAAGTAAAAAAAAAATAAAAAGGTGTAAAAATATGAAATCCATGCATGTATTTTCATTGAACTTTTGGAAATCCTCTTGTATCTTTTCAAGTTAGTGTAAATGGTGTATGAGAAAAGCTATTTTCAAATATTTGGAAAGTATTTAATCGGTGCACAGATATACAAAGGAAAAGATTTTAATTCAAAATAGGGTAGAATTTTATGATATTTAGAGCTGTCAAAGATTAAGAGTTTTGGATGGTGGTAAATTTCTAACGTAGGTAGTATTCACAAAGTGAAGCTGGATAGCTCCCAGATGGACTTTTATTAAATTACCTTTCTTTGAGCTTCCATCAGGGTAAATTGAATTCTTTATCCACTGGATGTTATGTTCACTTTATTTGATCTCTTGCCCATTTGCTCTAGGTGACCACTTCCTTCGTTTCCAACAGTATTTCTCGTTTCTATGATCACTTCTTTTAGAACCTCTTTTCTGGCTCTTCTTAAAATAATGGTGTTTCCTAGAAACTTGTCTTTGGCATGTCTTTTTGCCAGCATAGTCATATTTGTTGATTGCATCTTCTCTTATTGCTTACTACTGTCTCTGAGCTGAAGATTTCCATATCTGAGTTTCCTGCGAGATCCCTGTAGTTGGGTTATCCACCTGTTTACCAGGTCACTTCCTCTTCAAGTTTCAGAGGAAGCTCAGACTCAACACATCTCACATTGAACTCATTCCATCCTCCCTCTTAACCCTTCTCTTTATGTTTCCTTTTATCAGTAAGTAATATATAAATATGTCCAAAGTCTAAGATTCCTTACAGAGAGTGGTGAATTTCCAGCACTGAAGACTGTTGGATACTTACCATCCACTGGGTCATGTAGATAAAAAACCTGGACACAGGTTGCAAAGACATTAGTCTGTAGCAAAACCCATTGTATGTGGTAGATACTTCTAATTTATTTTAATATCTCATTTTAAAGGTGGTGAGATAGCAAGACAGAGATCTTCCATCACTGGTTCACTCCTGTAACAGCCAGGGCAGGGTCAAGCTGAAGCCAAGAGCCTGGAACTCAATCTAGATCTCCCACATGATTGGCGGAGACCCAAGTACTTGAGTTATTACTGATGACTCCCAGGATGCACATTAGCAAGAAGCTAGAATTGGAAGTGGAGCTGGAACTGAAATCAGGTACTCAGAAATGGGATGTGAGTATCCCACGTGAGAGACATCTTAAGCACTGTATCAAATACCTAGCCCCATGGTTAACATTTAATAATTATTAAGTAAATTAATGGATGAAGTCCATGTGAAACTTGATGCCATTTTTAATAAAGATTTATTTATTTATTTGAAAGGCAGAATTATTGAGAGGCAGAAACAGAGAGTGAGAGGTCCTCCATCCACTGGCCCACTCCCCAGGTGGCTGCAATGGCTGGAGCTGTGCTGATCAGGAGCCAGGGGCCTCTTCCCAATCTCCCATACTTGGGCCATCTTCCACTGGTTTCCCAGGCCACTGCAGAGAGCTGGAGCAGAAGTGGAGCAGCTGGGACCTGAACCAGCGACCGCACAGGATGCTGGCATTGCAGGTGGTGGCTTCACCCGCTGTGCCACAGCCCTGGTCCCTAAAGCCAATTTTGATGTACTCTTCAGGAAAACAAAGACTCTTAACAGGGAAGATTAAATGATCATTTCTAAATACTTTCAGTTTAGATGTCTTATAGGAAAACCAATGAGGAAAACTTTCAAGGTCTTTAACATTTTTTCGAAATACCCTTTTTTATGTAGTATATATAAATAGTATATAGTAAGGAGACTAACATTTACTTATTTTATTTTTAAAAAATAATTTATTTATTTGAAAGGGAGAGTTAGAAAAAGTGACAGAGAGGTGGGGGGGGGGGAAGGGAGAGAGCATGAGAGAGAAATATCTTCCATCTAATTATTCATTCCCTAAATGACCACAGCAGACTGGGCTGGAGCAGGCCAAAGTCAGAAGTCTGGAACTTCATTGGTGTCTCCCATATGGGTCCCAGGGACCCAAGGACTTGGGCCATCTGCTGCTGCTTTCTCAGGCACATTTTCAGGGAGCTGGATTACACGTGGAGCAGCTGGGCCTCAAATCAGAGCTCATATGGGATGCCAACATCACAGGTGGTGGTGGGTGAACCTGCTGTGTCACAACACTAGTCTCAGGAAACTAACATTTACTACGTACCCTATGTTGGGCCATGCCTTGAGTTAAAAAACTTCATATGTGAGCCTATTGGTTCACTTAGTCTTCAGAATGACCCAGGGGCCCAGTGGAACAGTCATTATTTTCATTTTATGACCGGAGAGCTGAGAGTCAAAGTGGTTAGTTGCCTAGATAAAGGCCCCTGAGCTTATTCGATACTAGGCTAGAATGTGAACATAGGTTGCTTGGATTTAAAGACAAAGCCTTACTTGTTTTTGTTGATATTTTCATTTTACCAGGATCACTTGGCATTTAAATTCTATCTTGAAAAGTGAAAAGTCAAACTACTTTGCTTGTTCTTTGATTGTGCAGTTAGTATATGTTGGGCACCTACTTTGTGTTCATGTGTTTTGCTGAACCATATATCCACTGAAAAGTAGCAGCAGTGCAGTCCCTACCTTAAAAGAGCTTTTGACCTGTTGACTACAGTGCTACAGAGCATCCTGTTTGGGCCATCATGCATATTGCGGAAAAAACATTTTAAACAGCTCTGGAGCCAAGATTAATGCCTGAGCACTTCATTTATCCTGCTGAACTGTTACAGTTACATGATCTTGGATATTCTTTTTGGCATACTGATGACTTAGATCATTCAAATTACATCAAGAGAGACTTCTATCTATATGGAGCTACTGGGACCCTCTTTTGGAAACATGTATGTGACTTGCATTTGCCTTATTGGAATGAAATTGCTGGCTTGTTTGTCTAAAGATCAAGTTATATGATCCTTAAGGGCAGGAACTGATCTTGGCATATTTCCTGGCACATTGTGTTTCCCTCTGCTAAATGTTTGTGGAAAATGAAGGAAGGAAAGGAAGGAAGGAAGTACAGGAAAGAGAGGGAGGAAGAGAGGCGTACTTGTGTTCTTTCTCCTAAACCTGCAATTTTTAATGAGAAGAACGTTAAATTTGCCTGAAATGTTTTCCTTTCTGAAAGAATAGTTTTTACTATACCATCTATACTATTTTTCCTTTGGATGAAGACATTTTGTGATAATTTGCTTCTGTAGGTTTCCATTTACATTAAATATATGAGAGAGAGAATACAGTTACATTCTATCTTATGAATTTTTAAAAGGATAGATGTTGGCCTATGGCCAATTTCTTAGTATTATAATGGATTTATTTATTTCTTCTGACTTTATCTCAGTATTATCAATACGCAATGCATCAAAGCGGAAGAAAAAATTTCTTTAAAGTATCCCATGAAATTTTCAGCACTTGGGGGTATATTTTCTTAACAATTAATTATTATCTTTGTATCTTTGGGCTGCCATAAACTGAGTAGCTTTTAAACAATGGGAAGTTGTTTCTCACCGTTGTAGAGGCTGGGAAATCCGGAACAAAGGCACTGGCAGACTCTGTGTCTGTAGAAGGCCCATTCCTCATGGATGGTGCCTCTCACCTTCTTACATGTGGGTGGATCATCCTCATGTGATGGACAGAGACAAGCAAACTCCTTCCTGCCCTTTCTATGATGGCACTAATCCCATTCACGTCTGCATGGTCTAACCACTTCCCAAACGGCACACCTCCAAACACCAGCACATTAGGGGCCAGGACTCCAACACAAGAGTTTCTGGCTGCCTTGAGGTATTTCTTGTCATTACAATGTTTTAGAAGAAGGTACATCTTGACACTAGCAGTATGACTAGATTTCTTCCTCAAAGAGATTGTCTGAATTACTCACTGCATATAATGCTAATGATTTAATATCAGATTCACCTGACTTAAAAATATTTTTACTTATGATGATGAAGATAACACTGGTCTCTGACATATCGTTTCCTTTGTTCTGAGTTCTAGAAGGGATATCAATTATTTTAGGCCCCAAGGGTACTATGAAGCCTTGCCCTAGGTCCTTGGGACTGCAATTTTCTCTTCTAGTTTCCATAAATCACTGACACAACAAGATAAACAAGAGGACAGTTATGGTCCTTGTGAAGAAGTTGGAAAGCCATATAATATATGAGTTGTCTGAGAATCTTAATTCATTTTTTAGATATGTGCTTATATTGTAAGCTCATTTCTACTGGGTACCTTGGGCTCATTTCTATTACACAGCACTGTCTGTTCTGAATAGAATATTTTAACAAGAGTACCTACTTTAAAAAGGCCTGTTATTTATTTAAAACATCTATTTATTATGCTGGTTTTCTGAATCTAATATATCACATCTTCTAAGTGGCTTCTTCATTATTATAATCAACATACACTTATAAAATTATTACTAAATGCTTATTTAAGACAGAAAACCCTACAAGGTTAGTCATTAGTTACTCATCTGTTAGGAGTGTTTGTGTTTCAGATGTCTGTAGAGACACGTTTGAAAGGCTCCTCAGTGTATTGAGGAGAGCGTGAATCAGACAACTAGCACTGGGCTCTAACTGTATTAATTAGTTGTATTGGTGTTGGTCAAATCACTCAGCTTTAACAAAAACCAGCTTTTGATCAGCTTGTTTTATTGACACCTTTGCCCACTCCTCTACTAATTCCTGATTTTGTAGAAGGACCAAGATATCTATAATTGATTTCATATTTCAGTATTTCTCTAAAAGATAATGACTCTTTATTTTTTATTTCTTACTTATTTGACAGGCAGAGTTAGACAGTGTGAGAGACAGAGAGAAAGGTCTTCCTTCCGTTGGTTCACCCCCTCAAGTGGCCGCTATGGCCGGCGCTGCACAGATCTGAAGCCAGGAGCCAGGTGCTTCCTCCCCATCTCCCAAGTGGGTGCAGGTGCCCAAGCAGTTGGGCCATCCTCCACTGCCTTCCCGGGCCACAGCAGAGAGCTGGACTGCAAGAGGAGCAGCTGGGACTAGAACCCGGAGCCCATATGGGATGCTGGCGCCGCAGGTGGAGGATTAGCCAAGTGAGCCATGGCGCCAGCCCCAAGATAATGACTCTTTAAACAACATTTAGCCACAATAATACAGTCACACACAAAAAGTAATATTTAATTCTTAAACACCATCAAGTAGACTGTTCAAATTTCTCCAATTTTTCGTATATATGTATATATATGCACACAAAAATGTATTGCTATATATACACACATGCACAAATATAATTACGTATATATCTACAAATATATATAATAACGCATTGCCTAATTTCAGGCTGAGTTCTGAGAAATGCCTGTTGAGGTGAGTTTGTCATTGTGTGAGCATTGTAAAGTATACTTGCACAAACTCTCAATGCAATCAGGAAACTCGGTTAGCATTAGATGTGTGAGGTTGCTGATAGGCATAACACAGCAGACTGTTCCACAGTAAATAGTTAACCTTTTTTTTTAAAGATTTATTTTATTTATTTGAAAGGCTGAGTGCCAGAGGGAGAGAGGGGGAGAGAAAGAGATCTTCCACCCACTGATTCATTCTCCAAATGGCTGTAACAGCCAGGGCTGGGCCAGTCTGAAGCCAGGAGGCAGGAGCTTCATGAAGGTTTTCCGAGGGGTGGTAGAGGCCCCAGGTTTGGGCCATCTTCTGCTGCTTTCCCTTTCCCTGGTGCATTAACAGGGAGCTAGGTCAGAAGGGGAGCAGGCAGGACTTGAACCAGTGCTCTAGAGATGGTATGCTGACACCACAGGCCATGGCTTAACTTGCTCCACCACAAGGATGGCTCCATTAAGCTTTTTTTTTTTTTAAATAAGTAGAAGGAATATACCCCCCAAAAATCGATGGAAATCTAATATAAATATACAAACCAATGACATAGTCTTTAAAATTTTTTTTCTTAAAAAAATTTTTTTTTCTTACTAGAGAGAGAAAGATATTATCTGAGACATCTTCCATCCACTGGTTTATTCTCTAAATGCCTGCAACAGCTGGGGCTGGGCCAGGCTGAAGTGGGCGGCTCAGAACTCATTCTAGATCTCCCAATGGCTTGAGTCATCCATCATCTGCTACCTCCCAGAGTATGCATTGGCAGGAAGCTGGAATCAGGAGCGGAGCCCTGATTAGCAACATGCTAAAGATGCTAAAAATGTAACTAATATTATTTGAAAACTTGTAAACAGAATCACAATTTTATTGTGTCTTTCCTATACAGCATGTCTAGATAAGCACTTAGGTGACAAGGAACAATTTCTCTTTATATAATTAGTCAGTAAATAAAAAAGGAGTCATAGAATTAATATATCACTGTTTTTTACCTGTCTCAAATTAATGGGTTTAGATGCTGAACATCAGTGACTACTAACTTGAGGAAGAGAAACAACTAGATATGGTATAAATATGCAACATTACCTGTGAAGATTCTTGTCCCCCCAAAATCTTAACTGAATATGATCAAGCTTCTATTGAACTACAAATTTACTGGAACAGGAAGCAAATAAACAGGTTACAAGCAAACCAAGGATTCAGTGAGCAAAATCCAGCCTATAGGAAATTCTACTGAACAAATGACCTGATTTCTTCCTGATATACTGCCATGAACATATGGACCTCTTTTGAGATCCTGCTTCAAACAAACTGTCTGTGTGTGTGTGTGTGTGTGTGCGCGCGCGCGCACGCGCACGCGCACAGACTCATGAACCATGTGACAACGTTTCATTCAACAATGGATCATGTATGCATTGGTGGTCCCATGAGATGATAATGGAGCTGTAAACTCCCCATTACCTAGTGATCGCATAGCCATCATAATATCATAGCATAATGCATTACTTATGGTTTTGTTAGTGATGCTGATGGAAACAGATCTACTGTACTGCTAGTTGTATAAAAGTATAGCATATGCAATTATGTACAGTATACAACACTTGATAATAAACGACTATGTGGGGGCAGGCATTTGGTGCAGCATTTAAGATGCCACTTGGGACGTCTGGGTTTGAATCCAGGCTCTGATCCTGATTCCAGCTTCCTGCTAATGTACACCCTGGGAGGCAGCAGGTGATGGCTCAAGTGCTTGGGTTCCTGCACTTGGGTTCCGGTAACCCAAAAATTCCACAGCTGAGAAAATAAATCTCTCACATCTAAGAGGAAGAAATGTCAGGGCTGACACCAAACCTTTGTGCAGAAATCGCTACCCAAAGATTACGAAGTGAGGATGGTTGAATGGATGCCTAGGTGCAAAGACACAAAGTATTAAAATAAGGATCATGTTGCATATGCTTTTTTAAAAAATAAATTAAGGGTGAATATTACTTGAACTCAAAGAAGAAAAAGGAGCAAACCTGTTGCTAATGAATTTTTTTATAAAGTATGAGTATCAACTATATACTATGTATATACTATATACTATGTATATAGTTGATGTATATATCATATATATACATATACTATGTATATAGTTTATATATATTACTATCAAGTATACTCATAGAACTACATATTTTTTCATGTATTTTCTTCCATGGAAGATGTTAGTCATCTTGAGGCTCAGGTTGTGCTACTTTGGTCAGAAAGTATTTTTTTAAGCTGTGATGTGAGTCTTTTTGAATAACCCTGTTTTTAATATGACAATATGTTTCAAGTATATGTTGTACATTTCCTGCCCCATGCCTATGATAAATCATTTGCCCAAGAAGCCTTGGCTCCTTTTAGTGGGAAACGACTTTTAGAATTACAGTCTGAGGCCTAGGGATGCCCATGGTATTTAGGCAGAATGTTTCAAAGCCTTTCCAGTGTACAGTACTAGGAAATAGTGAACTTTTAAAGATAAATTTTATTGTCAATTCATAACAATGCCTCAAATTCAAGTCAAAGACTAAATTCAAGTTTTAGCTAATTTTGAAAAATGTTTGTCTATTTTCTCCAGTGTTGGAAATCCTGGATATAAATTCCATCAATATAGCTGCTCATTGTTTTATTCCCACGATGTTCACATAACAGTGTCAGTGTAACAATCGCAGTACTACTAGCAGGAAATGATTCCCTAAAACCCATGGCATTAGTTAGTAGTTCCTCTCTGGTTGTACTACTGGCTTGATGTACAAATTTGTTTATTTCATATCATTTTTAGTTTTTAAAACTTGCTTTTTAGAATTTAGTGTAGTATGCAAAATATTTGCATTAAAAACAAGGCATATTTAGAGAAGTCTACCTTTTTTTAACTTTTATTTAATGAATATAAATTTACAAAGTACAGCTTATGGATTACAATAGCTTCCCCCCCCATAACTTCCCTCCCACCTGCAACCCTCCACTCTCCCGCTCCCTCTCCCCTTCCATTCACATCAAGATTCATTTTCAATTCTCTTTATATGCAGAAGATCAGTTTAGCATATATTAAGTAAAGATTTCAACAGTTTGCACCCACATAGAAACACAAAATGAAAAATACTGTTTGAGTACTAGTTATAGCATTAAATCACAATATACAGCACATTAAGGACAGAGATCCTACATGAGGAGTAAGTGCACAGTGACTCCTGTTGTTGACTTAACAAATTGACACTCCTGTTTATGGCATCAGTAATCACCCTAGGCTCTTGTCATGAATTGCCAAGGCTATGGAAGCCTTTTGAGTTCACCGACTCTGATTGTATTTAGACAAGGTCATAGTCAAAGTGGAAGTTCTCTCCTCCCTTCAGAGAAAGGTACCTCCTTCTTTGATGACCTGTTCTTTTCACTGGGATCTCACTCGCGGAGATCTTTCATTTAGGTCATTTTTTTTTTTTTTTTTTTTTTTTGCCAGAGTGTCTTGGCTTTCCATGCCTGAAATAAGAAGTCTACCTTATATCCCTCCTCATTATACTCCTCTCTCCCTCTCCACACAGTGACTTCAAATATTTTAATTTAAAAATATTTATTTTTGTTTTATTTAAAAGTTAGTAATAAAGGGAGGGAAGGAGAAGGGGAGGGATAGAGATCTTCCATCCTTTAGCTTACTTTTCAAATGCCTGCAACAGCTGGGGCTGGACCAGGCCAAAGCTTGGACCTGGACATGCAGTTTGGGTCTTCCATGTGGGTAGCAGGATCTGGTTAGTTGAGCTATTAGTTGCTGCTTCCCAGGCTGTACATTACCAGGAAGTTGGATTAGAAGCAGAGGAGCTGAGATTAGAACCAGGCACTCTCACATGGGGTCTTTGCATCCCAGGTGGTATCTTAACCACTATGCCAAATGCCTGCCCCTAAAAATTTTGATTTTGGAAAACTATATATAAGTAAGGATGGATGTTTAATCTAAAATTAAAATGCCCACGTCCCACATCTGAGTTCTTGGGTTTTCTTCATGGCTGTAGATCCTGATTCCAGCTTCTGCTAATGCTATCGCCAGGATGCAGGAGATGAAGATAAGATTGAGTTCCTGGTTCCCAACTTCAGTCTGGACAAGCCCTTACATTGTGGGCATTTGGGGAGTGAATCAGAGGATAGGAACTCACTCTGTCTCCCAACTAAAAAAAAAAAAAGTAAATACATATGTGTATTTATATCCATTTCCCTTAAATAAATGATAACATACTCCACACATTTTTCTCCATTACTTTTTTTTCACAAACTCTTACGGAGGTCATTTTGTTATACTCCAGGTGTATGGTGACAATCTCAAGTCCTTTTGAAGCTGCACAGTGCTTCATTTTGTGAATGTAATATGGTTTACTTAGTCACTCCCTCTTGATGGAGATTTGGGTTTGGCAAAGAAAAATAATAGTTAAAATGATTCAGAGAGCAGTTCCAGGTTAGAGTTGGGTGGTGTGTGATTGGAAGAACATGTAGACCAGGTAATGTCCCGAGCTACATCAGGGTTGAAGTTTTATAGTGCAAGGAGAAAGTGGAGGTGCATGTTCTTGTGGAGCAGTTCATGTTGCTTAGTTTGCCTGATCATGTGGAACTTGTGTTTGGTACAGTTGGAGATCACTTTACTTCTTCAAGCCACTTCTTAGGGATCATTGGTTTAATCCCAACTGGCAATGGTCAGAACATTTCCTTAAAGAGCTGTTTTGTAATCCTTGCAGTCTGTCAAATTTTAGGGGACGTAAGGGTAGCAAAAAAAGGGGCAAGGGGAAAAAGACAAAACTGAAAAGGAAAGGAAGTAAAAGTTGAAGCAAAGGAAACTTGGATTTGTTTTAATGCATTTATAAATTATTTCTATTCCTTTATTATTAAATAGTGCTGCAAAGATAAGCTTTGTATTTTTGCCAGCATTACTTTGTAGTGGATTCCTAGAAGTGGTATTGCTGAGTCAAATCCTAAAAAGTACACATACTTTTGCCACATTTCCCTTGATAGGGGTTAACCATCCTTCTTCGACACCAGCAATGTATGAACTATCCATTGTTCCACCAGACTACTAAAAGAGTATGTTTTCTTTCTTTTTTAAGCACAAGATAAACTAAAATAGAATTTGTTTATAAATTTATTTCTATAAAAAGAACAGATTTCATATATTCAGTTTTAAGAACAATACTTCCCACCCTCCCTCTCTCCCTGCTATCCTCCCTCCTCATTCTTTTCTTACTCTTTTGATTTTTGTGATAACATGCTTTCAATTTACTTTATAATCAGAAGTGTAAATATTTCAATTTCTGTAAATCTTGCAGGTGAGAACTGATGTTTTGGTATTATTCTGACTTGCATTAGAGAGAATTTTTAAAAAAATGTCCATTTTTTAATTCCTTTCCATGAACTTTAAAAAAAGATTTATTTATTTATTTGCAAGTCAGAATTATAGAGAGAGAAGGAGAGACAGAGAGAGAGAGTGCTTCCATCTGCTGGTTCACTCCCCAGATGGTTACAATGACTGGCATTGGGCCAGTCCGAAACCAGGAGCCAGGAGTTTCATCTGGGTCTTCCATGTGGGTAGCAGGGGCCTGAGGACTTGCTCCATCTGCTACTGCTTTTCCCAGGCCATTAGCAGGGAGCTGGATTGGAAGTAGAGCAGCCAGGACATGAACTAGCACCCATATAGAATGCTGACATTGCAGACAGCAGCTTTACCTGCTATACCGCAGCACCAGCTCCTGAAAAAGTTTCTTTTTAAAGAATGAGAAGTGCATGAAATATAAATACAATAGAAGATGAGAAAACCCAAGAATTGCTTTTACAGGGTTCTAGACTGTAACCTTCCCAAAGGAGCTATTCATGGTACCAGTCCCTAAGTAGCCTGAGAAATCAGAATCGAGGATATTTTTTGTTAATAATGAGAAGGAGAATGAGGGAAAAGGTGGGGGGGAGAGGGAGGGGAAAGGAGAGGAATAAGGAGAGATCAAATTGAGCTTAAGCAGCCACTAATTAAAAATAGCAGTCCAGCTAGTCAAATGTTAAATTCTGGGCCCCTAAGCTGGATCCCCTCACTCAAAGAGTTTGTAAGATGGTGAAAACAAAATGCAAAAGGACTCTTGGAGTGGTTCTGTTCTTGGTAGTAAAGAGCTAAATTAATGTGATATCATTTGGAAAGGAAAGGGAGGAAAAAAAAACATGATGGAATTTTTGGTAGGTTATATATGAGAGGTAGTAGGGAGACTCCAAGATGTCTCTATGGCTTAGAGACTGGAAGAATTATGGAACTGTTAGACTTTGAAAGGAAGGATTTTCCGAAGTTTTGGGCACACGCCGAAGGAGGGAGACGGTCAACACACAAGGGTTAAGCAGTCACGAGCTGGTTCAGCATGTTGTTGCTCAGGTTAAAGGACAATTTTGGCAATGGTGTAAGATGCAGCAGGGAGGCTAAAAGGGGAAGACCGAGGAGAAGGCCATCAGGTTCTGCAATTACAAGTTAATCTGAATAGAAGCTGGAAGAGTGGCCGCCTGAAGATAGAAGTGAGGTCTAGCTCTCCTCTATACGGATATTCTATATAAGAAGAGAGTTCAGTATAATTGGAAAATTCCTTTTTCCAGTGTAATTGGAAAAATCTGTTCCCCAAAGTATTGGGAAACAGAGTTAGACCAGTTAAGGGACATGCATTGCAGTTTCAGCTCTGCCAATGACTAGCTTTGTAACCTGGGGTAAGACTTTTTATTTTTCTGAGCCTCATCTGTAAAATGGGCTGTTGAAAGAGGAGAGGGTATATCACTACTATATTTAGTACCACCACTGCACTACTAAGTCACTAGCTATTATCTTTTGAGCCCCTTGTGCCAAGCCTTGTACTAATTCATACTTTCTCATACACTTCCAGGCCTTGTAGTAATTACTTGATGCTCACTCTTTCATATATTTAAAATTTCATGTTTTATTTTGGAATGTGTCTGAAGCACACACAATTGGAAACCACTCTGAATGAATCAAGATTATGTCTGAAAAATTTTCCACTTTGATTAATTGCTGAGTCCATTTAAAAAATGGTAATCTTAAATCTCAAGGGAATTGTGTGTTTTAATGTCTAAGGCCTGACGCCTGGCTAGATTTAAAATTAAGAAATTCCCATGGGAAGTAGTACTTGCATTTTTAGGCATAGTTTTTCTGCTAAACACAGATATGTTCATTAAGAATCTCATTGTCTTGATAAGGCTGCCTGTCTACAAGTTCCAGCACAATGATGTCCTGTGAATAAAAATGTATCTTAAGTTCTCGAGGAACAAAATAGATGTTCTCAAATGCAAGAGAGACAGAGAGAGTTGAGAAACTAAGTGAAACTTTGGCTGCCCTTCAAAAACCTCAAGTTTACCAAATCTCAGATCAATGGATTCAGCTCTTTACTAAACCTTCTAAGCGAGGGCCCTACATGGAGGGATCCTGGCATAAGCCCAGATATTCCTTGAATCGTACTTGTGAAAACAAATCAAATACTAGGTTTCTTGTTCTAGTGTGTTTGATGGCCTGAAATAAGACTATTCATAACACTTTCATTTTCTCTGTTTCCAAAAATAAATTAGATCTCAGCTATGATTACAGAAATATCTGTTGAAGTGAAAATCCTTTTAATGAAGTCTTAGGAAAGAGTTAAAATGCAACTTTCCCCCTTATTTCTCCTTATTCTCCAATCCATGTATTTTTAATGTACCTGTCAAAAGAAATATGACATGTTAATACAAATGGTTGCTGCTGATGGCCATTTTTCACTTTGTCCGGCTTTTTGAAGATCTGTTGCTGTTATGATCAGCCAGTTTACATTACTTTGAAGACAAACTGGTGTATTTGCCATATTTAAATAACAGCCTCCCTCTGAAAGCATCCGTGTTAGAATACAGATTTTCCAAATGAAAGAAGACATTCTGTGGGCTGCTACATTTCCGTGACTGCTCATTTGGTTTCAACAAATCATCTTTAAATAGGTAAGACACCTCCCTGAATATAAGAAAGAAGGTCAAAGAAAAACTAAAGCCATTTGCCTCAGCCACTGGGGGAGATATCCCAAGAAGGTGAGTAATGGTTGCTTCTGCCCTAAAGGGAAGGAGTTGAGAACAAAGAAATTGTTCTTTTAAACAGTTAGAGCATCTTAGTAACAACATCTCAAATTGCTCTTAGCTGTAATAGAGATAAAACAGATAATTGTGGCCAGTCCTAAAAAAAAAAAAAAAAATCTGCTACTAAGAGCAATGAAAACCAGGACTTTTGTTTTCTTTCAGTGTTTGCAGAGTTTGTCTGGAATTGAAGCTCGTTTCTACAAAACCATAAAGGAAAGTATAGCACCAAGTGTACCCCTTCTAACTTCTCAGGAAAGATCCTTGCTAAGTCATCCTTTTCTCCCTTTAGAGAAGAAGAGGGTTATCAGTATTTTAGTAATGAAGCAGAAATTCTTTATTCTGGCATTCAGATCTCTGCACGGTTGCCTTGACTTCCATTACTGCCCCTGTCTTCCAGGTGCTAATGCATGTGCCACATTTTAATGTGATTAGGTGACTCAGCATTCCACAAACGTTGTTTATTTTCCTTTTTTTTTTTTTTAAAGGCTTATTTTATTTATTCAAAAGCCAGAGTTACAAGGAGAAAGAGAGAGGAAGAGACAGAGAGACAGGTCTTCCATCCGCTGGTTCACTCCCCAAATGTTCTCAACAGCTAGGGCTGGGCCAGGCGGAAGCCAGGAGCTAAGGGTTTTATCTGGGTCACCTATGTGGGTGCAGGGGCCCAAGCACTTGAGTCATCCTTTGCTGTGTTCGCAGGCACATTAGCAGGGAGCTGGATCAGAAGTGGAGCAACTGGAACTCAAACTGGCGCCTGTATGGGATGCTGGTATTGCAGGTGACGGCTTTACCTACTACGCCACAGCACTAGCCCCTCCCCCCTCTTTGGTCATACACTGTCTTCTACTTGCAGTGTTACCTTCCTTCATTTCTGTCTTTGGAGAAATATCCCCAATCCTATGGACCTTGGCCTTATGTATTTCTTTCATGAACTCTAGAAGTTCTGAAATAGGATCTGTCCTTTTTTTTTTTTTTTGCATAGATGCCACATACATATATTCATAATACAGAATTTTCTTGGTTGACTTTCATTGGTCTAAGTTCCTTTCAAATGATAAAATTTATTATTGTATGACATCAGAAAGCAAGGGGAATCTTCATGAAATGTACAAGGTAAATTTCCGGGAGTGCATTTCCATACCCAGATTTCACCTAGGAGACTACTGGGCAAATGTAACCTAAACCAAAAGCTCCTTCCAGCCCAGAAAAGGCTCTGCACCAAGGCAGAAGTGAAAGAAATGCTTTATTATTAAATATACATTGAACCAGAGTGTGATGCACATCACAGGGAATCTGCTGAGAGATTGCAAAGAAAGAAATATCACCTCTTTAATTAGCCAGGCAGGTACAACCCGTTACATATGTTTCCAAGATAAGCAAGAACTAGTCTTCAAGTTAGAGGGCTGGACAGCACCATTTGTCACACATAGTTCATCCTAAGTGTCCTTGGTAATTGGAGTGGCCACCTGTGTTAGTTAATTGGCTTTATCTAGAGGAAAAATCAACCTCTCATATCTTTATGCCAAGAGGTAGTTTTACAACTGACAGGAGATGCTCACCCAAGTCAGGCCCCCTCTCCTGCTGAAACTGGGAGGTAGGGGCTCTGTTTTCCTTGGTGTTTACATTTCCTTGAGATGATTCCCAGGACCTTGAGAAAGACATTCCTGGTCTTAAACTAGTAAGAGGTTTATTATGTAGCTTTACAGAAGATTTATGCCCATTTCTAAGAGAGGAGAAAGATGAAAACACATGTTCTAATGTAAATTCTCTCAGATGCAGTGGGGAACGGCTGGCCAGCCGGCCGTATGAGGCCAGGGAAATCATTTGGTCTGACCCTGCCAAGGCAACCACAGGCGGGACTCAAAATTCAATAAATCTATAGCAGGTTAATTTTAAGTTGATCATTTTGTGTGGGCCTGAGAATGATGTTGTAAATATCCAAATGGCCCTTGGCAGAACAATGTTTCCTCGTTGCTGCTCTAGGAGAAGGTTCATTGGAGGGGAGTGTCTACCCTCATCTTCAGCAGGGAGACTTAAGTCTGTTCATTTAAATTTGTGCTTGCTTCATAAAACCATGCCAGGAGCAGTAATACTCATCTCAGACTCTCTCACAGGTGACTAAAGGGTGCAGGAAAGGGTCAGGGCCACGACTAGAGGAGACAGACCTGCCTCCGTGCTCAGCAGCACATGTAGCTGATCATATTGAGGGAGAAGGAAATTTGGCAGTAATAGTCTGTATCTTTCTCTTGTGACACATTACTTTCTGCCATATATTAAATCATGCCTCATTTTCTTTGCATGAGTTAGAGCTCCAGGTAGGTGAAAAACATACTTCCTTTCTTTGTTTTTAAGATTTATTTATTTACTTGAAAGGCTGAGTTAGAGAGGGGTGGGTGAGAGAGAGAGAGAGAGAGAGAGAGAGAGAGAGATCTTCCATCCACTCCATCCACTGGTTCACTCCCCAGATGGCTGCAACAACTGGCACTGAGCCAGGCTGAAGCCAGGAGCTTTTTTTGGATCTCCTACCTGGGTGCAGGGGTCCAAGCACTTGGGCCATCTTCCACTGCCTTCCCAGGCCATACGCTGTGAACTGGATGGTAAGTGGAGCAGCTGGGATACTTGTGCCCATATGGAATGGAGACGTCTCAGGTGGTGGCTTTACCTGCTGTGCCACAACGCTGGACCTGAAAAAAATTTTCCAACTCTTCATGTTTGGCATCATCTAAATTCAGTACTTACTGTAATTCAGGTCCTGTACTATGGGCTCAGGGTACAAAGATGAATATGGAGAGATCACACTTTATTAGGAGAAGCCAAGTAATTGCAATTCAACTATCCAAGTTTTTTTTTTTTTTTTTTTTTTTTTTTTTTTTTTTTTTTAATAGAGGTCTGAACAAAAGGTTCTGAGAGTTCAAAGGAATGAGTGAGTAACTACCCAAAGGATTCTGAGACCCTTCCCTTCAGTGTTGACAATGGACCTACCTAGCTGGATCAGACAGTAACTGCCAGTACTCGAAGTGGTACTCCGATACAGGATGTTGGCATTGTGCAAGCAGTGGCTTAACCCACAGTGCCACAACACTGGCCCCTCACTACATGTTTTTTGAGCTGAACGACTTGGATATAGTAAAGGAATAGGGGAGAAGCTCAAAGACACAGAGGACTAGGAGCAGAGCATCCACAGAGTATAGATGTAGGCATATCTTGGGGTGTCTAAGAACATCAAAATTAGTCTTCCTGTACTACCTTAACTCAGTTGCACTAAACTTAATTCCAAAACTGACTTGTTGGAACATGCAAGCATATTATTCAGATTCTGCCATAAAAAAATATTTATTGTGGCTTTCCATTAAAACAACTTGGAGTTCTGACACTCAAAGGAACAGACTGTTCCTTTTAGAATATTTCTTCCTGAGTTATAATTCCTAAATGGGGGAAATGCATCCTACAAGATACTTAAGAATTTTATGATGCTCAATAATTCACCATAGTCTACTCAGTTTATGGTGGCTGTTCTGCCAGTACTGATAACATGAATATTTTTATTAATGGCTATTGCCCTGAATGTTAGTTTCTTCAAGATTCTTAAAAATCCTTTGGTTAGTTTTTGTTTTATTCTCCCCTGCACCTACCTTTTGGCAAGTGATTGACTATAGCACTGCATGAGGCAATACTTTGTGGAAATAATTAGAACATTTAAAAAATGTCTTTTAGCAACAGAAGAGTTCTTCAGTGCCATGTCAAGTAACACCCTGGGACGGGAACAAATTATGTTTCCTCTGTAACGAGTCTTTTGATAGTCTGAATTGTAATGACTTTTTTTTTTAGAGCTCTGTATCGAAAGGAATTGATGATTATACCTGTATCATATATAAAGTTACTACCATTCCCTTCTAAACCAGAGGATTTCAATACAAACATTTTCTTTTCCCAAGTAACTGGAAGAAGAAATTTAATGGCTCTTATTTTCTGTTGCCTTCCTTATCATTTGTACTGGGTCTTTGGACTTTGTGAGTACATGACCCTTGTTCAGTGGTGGAAACAGTACAGGAAATTAACATTCTGTCTTGCTTTTAACTAGGTATCTTACCTTTACCCTCCTGTATTAGAAATTAAAGAGGGAAGAATAGATATTTTCTATAGAAAGAGAAATTTGTTAGGATAAGGCCAGTTACCGTTTCACAGCTGTCTTTATATACTGAACTGGATAAGAAGGAACTGACTCAAGAGAGAATAAAGACCCAAGACTATGATGCAAGGTTTAGATTTAAGGGGACATAGCAGTTTGTTATAAGGGTCCTTAGTCTAAGGGATTTGACTGTGGATGCAAGAAGCCTCCTTGACTCCTTTTGCACTGTTGCCATTGACAGTTGGCAGAGTCTGGAAAATACTTGTTACACACTGGTGAACTGTGGGGAATTCTGCAGGAGGTCTGGATCAGCTCTGCAGCTGTTTTCTTGGGACACAGTGGAACCCCCATCAGTGGCTTTGCTTTCTGCAGTTTTTGTTACCTGTGGCAATTGAGTTCTGAAAACATTAGCTGGAAAATTCCAGATATAAACAATTCATAAGTTTCAAATAGCTTTTATTGTTAGAATGTATTGTTCCTTTTTAAATTATTATTAGCTACTATGGTTAAATTCTTTCTATGTGTGCCTAATTTATAAATTAAATATATCAAAGGTATGTATACATAGGAAAAAAGTGTAGTACTATATATGTAAGGTTTGGTACCATCTGTGGTTCAGGCATCCACTGTGGTCTTGGGATGTGTCCTCATGGATAAAGTTGGATGACTACATCACAAGCTTTCCTCTATGGATTAGTATTGGTGGATATGTTTTGATATGTATTATTTGAAAAATTGCTATAATTTGAAGTACTACTTACCACGTGTAGCTGTGTGCACCAGCTTAGCCCTTTCTAAGTAATTTCTTGTTATTTTGTCATAAAAATTAAAAGCAAATAAAATTTTAATTAAATAATTTAGAAAATAATTATTGAAGTCTGTGTACCAGGGTCTATCTAAATTATAGTGCGTATAGAAATGTTAATTGTGTTTTAAAGAATATATTTGTAATAAATCATGAATGAACTTTTTTTTTTCAAAAATGTATATAGGGAACCTGATTTAACCTATAAGCCTATCAGAGTCAAATGAGAAATACATATATTAATATATATCGGAACATTTAATAACATGTATATGACATTTCACTTAAAATATTTATGAAGCACTTATGAAAATATTTTTAAAAGTTGGTAGATGGGCCGGTGCTGCTAAATAGGCTAATCCTCTGCCTACGGTGCCGGCACAAGTCCAGCCCTCTGCTGTGGCCTGGGAAGGCAGTGGAGGATGGCCCAAATGCTTGGGCCCTGCACCCGCATGGGAGCCCAGGAGGAGGCACCTGGCTCCTGGCTTTGGAACGGCACAGTGGACCAGCCGTAGCGGCCATTTGCTGGGTGAACCAACGGAAGGAAGACCTTTCTCTCTGTCTCTCTCTCACTGTCTATCTCTGCCTGTCAAAAAAAAAAAAAGTTGGTAGAAATATGAAATTAAAAGATAAGATCATTTTGGTGCAAAATGACCCTTTCATACCTTTGTCTGAATAGGCTTTTCCCATGGACTTTTTGAAGATCCCTATCTTTGTGTTGAACCCTGTTCTAAGTGTGGAGATGGAGATGTAAATGAGGCAGATAGTGTTTTTGCTTTCTTGGAGCTCATATTCTTACTAGAAGGAAGGCATAGGAGAAGCGAGTTAAATGAAGCATGTTAGATCCTGGTGAACGTGATGAAGAAATAAAAGCAGGGAGGTGGCGAGTGGCTCCTTCAGGGCGGGAAGGGTTAGCGGAAGTGAGCTCCATTCATCACGATGGGCAGAGAAGTCCTCTCTGAGGAGGTGACGTAGAGGCCAGTTCTGGAATAACATGAAGGGGACAGCTATGTGGAAAACTTGCAAATGCAAAAACCTGAGGAGGCAGTGGACTGTTGTGACTCAGTGAGGCAGATCTGCATTAGACGGAGGGCCCAGTAAGGTGGAGGTGTGGGTCAGGTGTTTTCTGATACTTGCTATCCACCTAGTCCGTAAGATCCTTGACTAACAAATACATGTGTTCAAATTGCATTTTGGTGTCCACCTATGCTCTGATAGTCAATAAAAATTAGATTACTGAGACAACTACTTCTTCATAGCACTGTGTAATTATCTTGTCACTGAGACACACAGTGTTTTCCTGGTTTATTCTTCCCTGAACTGACTATTCTATCTAAAAAAAATCATCCTTTTCCCAACCTATTTTCTGGTATACAAACAAATTAGACTTCTTGAAAAAAAATGTGTCTCTCATGTTCTTGGACAATGAAGGTAAATTATTTTAGGATTTGTGCTTAAATATTTTATAATTGTCTTTATTTTTTCGTAAGTGCCACGGTTTGGGACTTGAATATGTCTTTTTAGTTGGCACCCTCTACTCTTTCCTCCTACATTGTTTTATTTGTAGCACCTAATTGATTTAGTATTTTGATTGTATATTCCTGCTGCTGTTCTTCTTGGAAACCTCATCAAATTGGATTGGAACATTTTCCAGTGAAGGGATTAAGGTTCCTCTTCTCTTGTATGTCCCGTGTGACCTGATACAATAATTGGATGTGATAGGTCAGGGATCAGTGTGCCAAACACATGCCATAAGGTAGCAGATGAATCAATTTTTGTTGGACTCACTACCTCGCTTTGGACAGTCACCATCAGTCACTCCCAGAAGAGCCTTAGCTGGTCCTGATATCTTCGACTTCCAGATTTCTAATTTCAGTTGTGGAAATTGTAAGTTTTATTCTTTCATTAAAAATGGTAGTTAAGGGGCGGGTGTCATGGCATAGTGGGTTAAGCCGGCACATGCAATGCCAGCATCCCATATTGGTGCCAGTCAAGACCCAATTGGTCCACTTCTGATCCAGTTCCCTGCTAATGCATCTGGAAAGCAGTGGAGTATGGCCCAAGTCCTCAGGCCCCTGCATCCACATGGGAGACCCAAAAGAAGCTCCTGGCTTCAGCCTGGCCTACTGCCGGTCATTGAAGCCATTTGGGGAATGGACCAGTGGATGAAAGATTCTCTCTCTGTCTCTCCTCTCTCTGAAACTCTGCCTTTCAAATAAATAAAAAGTAAATCTTAAAAAAATGCTTGTTAAATATCTCTTATGTGCCAAGTTCGGGGCAAGGTGGTGCTAGAACTTTTATTAACAGGTTGTTTTCATCATGGGAACTTGCAGTGTAGAAGTGTATGCAGTTAGCATCCCTCCCCGGTTTGTCATGCTAGACATCAACATATTACAAGACTTGTGCTTTTTTTGCCCTGTAGCAAGGGTTCAACACATTCTTGGAGACTGATTAAAATTAAAACATGAATATTTTCTGGAGAATGGGCTCTATTATTGTAATATAATTTGACACTTCAGTGGCTTTTAAATCTATGTCTTTGGAGCCACAGTTATGCTGGTGATTTGGGCAAGAGCAATTACCCATGCAAGTAGCTGCAGCTGTGTACAACCAGGCTAAAATTATGCACTGCCCCCCATCAGTGCTTTATACCTCATTTCTATGGGAGAGTGACCCTGAATTTCAGAATAGCATAACACAGATCTTTAAACAGGAGATGAATTATCAGGCACAGAACATTGCCAGGATGTTCTTCTATCCTTCAGGTCCAGATTAAGCAATTTTGGGTTCTAAGTCCCCAGAGAACTTGGGACCCCTTCGTGACACAATGAGTCCATACATAATTAAGGTCTTAGATGGTGAGTGATTCACCTTAGGTTGGTGATGCCATTAGAGTCAAGAGTGAATTCCTCAGCTTGGGAGTGTCAGGGTGCCTCATCTTCCTGCTCTGTCTGCGTAAGGAACTGATACCAGTTCACATTTCTCCCAGCAGTTTGCAAGAAATCATATCCATTTTAAGTTTTTTTTTCCTCTACATTGTTCACTGTGCATACAAAATAGGATCTGAGAATGTGAATGTCATTAAAAATGCTTTCTAATGAACGTGGCAGGAAAGCCTTCCAGACATCATCCCCCCCCACCCCCAGATGCCGTGACTGCAGTGTAAGGATGCTTGCACGTTTCAAAAGCAATATCATTCTGTCGTGTATTTTACCGACAGGCCTGCCGTTCTGGAGGAATGCACTAAATCAGAAACGTCTGTCTTATCGGAAATATTTCGCACAACATTCCTGCACTGTGTTTCTGATTTTTCCCCAGAACCGTAAACATCAAGAGGCTAACCTTATTTTGTTCCACTAGTTCACTAGGTAACTGTATCTGATAACTAAATGAAACATAACTGAAGAATTTATTCCTCAAGTCTCGTTAGTATTCCTAACCCCCATGTATGTTTCTTTATATAATAGTCTGTTTTAATGTATGGCATAGAAGCCCTGTTGGGCTAATGGGTATATAGAAATATATATAGAAATAGAGCTTTCTCTTCAGTGTATAAGATACACAAATCTGGAGGAGCAAGAATTAGCTTACTAACACTTTTCTGGCTGGAAAAGTAGAAAAATTACAGTTGAAATCAGTAAACTGACTAAAAGATTTTCTTCTCACTGTCAATATATAATTGCTTTACTAAATCGGTGCTAAAGTCTTATAAAGTTTCAAGTCTTTTCTATTTGACACTAAATAACTATACACACACATCAGACACTGCAAAAGGACCACATATATTGTCATTCTGCACAATATTCTGTGTTTAAAGTAGGGAAGACTTTCCTTTTTATAGAGAACATATTTTATGCTTGTCTCCACGTGGCAAAATTTAGGAACACTATCTTCCCCTGGGGAAAAGACTTCAGCTGTGAGGGTTGGCATGAGGAAGGCACTATCTGTATTCTGTTTTTTAGAGGCACCATGATCAGATGCCAGAACTAGCAAGTTTGGTGTTTTGGCCAGGTGACCTTGGAGTTTGGTTTGTACTAGTGTTGCATTTGTAAAAGGTAAAAAGAATATAATTCCTGCCCCCCCCCCCCCAATAAAAGGAAACCAGTCCTTATTTCAAGGGACCTCTTGGAGCCTCTCTGGCTGTAAGAACCCTATTTTAGGCACATTTGAAACTATCAATTAGAAACTGCAGATTGCTCCTCCCCTGCCCCTTTGGTGGTGATGTTCACATGAGCAAGCCTGTGAAATCATGTCAATACCTCACACAGTGGCTGTTTAAGATCCTAAGTGGCTCAGAAATAGACATGTTTTAGGTGAAAGTACATGTGGGTGTATTGCGAGATTTTATTTTTATTGATATGGCTTTTTTTTTTTTTAAAGAATTATTTATTTGAAAGAGTTACCGAGAGAGGCAGAGCCAGAGATAGAGAGGTCCTCCATTCCACTAGTTCACTCCCCAAATGACCACAATGGCAAGAACTGAGCTGATCTGAAGCCTGGAGCTTCCTCCTGGTCTCCCACATGGGTGCAGGGGCCCAAGGAGTTGAGCCATCTTCTGCTTTCCCAAGCCATAGAAGAGAGCTGGATCAGAAGAGGAGCAGCTGGGACTAGAACCGGTGGCCATATGGGGCGCCGGTACTGCAGTGTGGGGCTTCAACCTGCTGCACCGCAGCGCTGGCCCCATGATGTGGCTTTCAATAGTTTATTCCATCCAGGACTGTGTTACTTAGGTCCACCCATTGATAAGCATTTATGGGGGTGAAGGATTTAGTCAGGTTCTACTTCTTTGTACTAAGACTGCTTTGAGTTTGCTGTTGTTTTATTATCTTTTGAGAGTATTGTGTTTGGGTGGGTGGCAGTATTTTTGAGTAGAAAGTGAATAACATGATCAGAAGTGGTCTGTTAGGAAATTAATCTGACACCTGTTTGTAGGTTGGGTTGAAAGAGAGGTTTAGTCTGTGAGATAATTTCAGAAGATGAGAGATAAGAATACAGTTTCGGTTATCTTCCTCCCTAGGAAATAAATACCCTCTCTTGCCAGAACATGCCAGTTTATTTCCTTTATTTATCAATAATACCATGTCTGTTATCAAAAACAGCTGTAAGACAGGCTCCAAATAAAAGGCGCATATGTAGAAAGATCATGAAAGTAAAATAAAAGAATAGTAGCCATTCAACTCATAGCTTTTCTAGGAAAAGCATCAAGTTTTCATAATTTTTGTGCTCTTGGTGCCTACCAAAAGTACTGAGCACCTGAATACTTAATGTTGGCTGAATTAAAGGAGAACTAGATGATAAATAGGCTGGAAAACACAGTATCTGAATACAGCCCCTCATCCACCTTCACCACTAAATTTAACTCTCAACTTCCTGGCAGCTGAAGGCAAGCTAAGAAATTACAAGTTCCTTAGTATCTTTAAAAAAGACAAAAACAGAAGTGCAAACCCAATGGAAAACATGGAAGATTTTTCTGGGTCTTGTTGTAAAGGGAGCTCACTGCATGGATCTTTGTGTAAGGGACGTGGACAGCATCTCCGACTGCAGTCTGACAAATAAGGCAAAGAAGTTCATCAACTCAACCTCAGATGAAGGATTAGAGATCTGTGAAGGCATTTTTGGGAGCAGGCAAGAGTCCAAGGGCATTTGGTAGAGTTGGACACTGACAAGCAAATCTCATGATGATGCTGCATTTAGGCATAGTTATGAACATACTGTGTTTTATGATAGTGATTGGTAAGCAAGTTCAGTTGCTTTAGGTAGCTGTTATTCTTGATAAGGCAAAGGGCATATATATTTAGTTCATTTAAAGAAATTCATATAGGAAATGCTTATTTTGCAGCAGTAAAATTGTTTTTTTCCTTATAAAATTTTAGCTTGGAAGCCTATCAAAAAAGCAGATGAAATCAAATCTTTTTTGCTTGACAATTGTGAGGGTGAAACAATGGGGAGAGACTTGTGTGTGAACTTCCCACCGCCAGGAAGGTCCCTGTGATAATTCTAAGGAATCATAATGCTCTGTGGGAGTTTTGAAATCTCTTTCTAAATGCGTTAGCATTGCCTAGGTCTGTCTTAGACCTTGTTCTCCACCCTCTAAAAAGATTTCAGTTTCCTTTCAAGAACTGATTTCTTTCCATGCGGTTACAGTAAAGAACTCAAAGGAATGTCACTGAGATTCATATAAAGAACACATAGTGGGTCCAGGAATCTTTTTGTCTCAGAATCAAAAGCAGGTGATGCATTAACCGGCCCTGCCTGTGTGAGCTGAGGTCTGGCTCAGGATCAGCTGAGGATGGTGAGCACTCTCAACGAGGTCACTGGTTAGGTGTGACCTGGAAAAGAATTCCAGGTAAACCTTGTAATGCTAGCTAATGGGATCATAAAAAGTATAAATCTTGAAAGGCTGTCAGTTTGAGAGGTCTAAAAACTCTATGAAAACCTCAACAAAGGGACCTTGGCACATAAAGTCATAGGTGGGGTTCTTTTGAATGGTTGGGGAGTGGTTGTATTGGCATTAGAAGGAATGAGCTTGCATTGAGAAGACAGGTTAACTCAGAAAAGTGAACTATACATTAACCTCTAAGTCTAATCAAGATCAGCGATACCCTGTCCCTGCCCCCTGCCCCAGCCTCTATCTCCTTGTTAGTAAATCTCCTGGTGATCATATTTTCATAAAGGACTCATGTTTTATTAAGAAGGAATCTTTTTCTGGGATCTTAGGCTCTGTATAAACAAATAGTTTAAAAGCTCCCAAAGCAAGATTTTCAGATCAGAGTCTGTATTTTATTCCTTTTTTATTGTGTCACATGCTAAAGAATTTTAGTCCTTTCACATATTTCCCAGAGTACTCTCAGGGTCACTGAAAGGCAGCCCTTTGCCTCTTAAAGCCTTGGATCATGTTTCTACTTGCAGCAGGATGTTGAGTGGTATCTTTTGTACTTCCTGGGGTGTAAGGACTAAATCCCAAGGCTAGGGACAGAGAGGTTAAGTACCTCTCATTCTGAAGAGAATCACCAAAATAGAGAGCCATACACTTCATTCAGGGCTAAGAGGGAGCAATCTTGCTAACCCACCCACCCCCATTTCCATTCTATTAAAGGAGAAGGGGGGACTTTGTGGGTACAATAGAGTGGCAACATGAGGAGTGCATGTTGCGGTTGGTGGGCGGGAGAGTGGTACCAAGCAGAAAGTAGGTGCTTCCTTTCTCAAGGTGAAATGATGGGGATTCTGAGAAGACTCCTCTTAGAGACTTGGGGGTACCTGCAAGGAGGAAACTTTCTCTCAACACAGCACGGATGCAAGCTTTGACGAAGGACTGTACTTATCAGGGGAAAGGGAAACTGGAATGACTGATGGAGTAAGAGAAGGTGGAGGGAGAAAAGCTACATTCTCACCATGTGGCCTGCAAGCAAGGGAGCACTGGTCACACAGATGCCTCTAAGTGGCTGGGCTTGCGCTGGCTTCTCTGTATCCCACCCAAGAGAGGCATCCCCACGCCTCGGACGGGGGTGTAGCACTGGTGGTGGGAGTTGGGAGTGGTCAAAAGCAGATGTCATTAAGTCAGCACACTACATGTAGGTACTTCAAAAACTTCATGGAAGGAATTAAAAGATGAAGTTTGTTTTGGTACAAAAAGCTTGAAATCCATAGGTAGTATTTTCATAATCTGTATTTTGCATTGTCCTTTTTTTTTTTTTTTTTTTGCATGTACTCTTCGAAGATCCCTCACATAGTGAAGACACCTTGGGAGTCAGCTCAGGAATTCATACATGTATACGATAAGAGAGTGAGAAGTTTGAGATTTTCTTCAGCTTGGCATCTATGGTGACACCACCAAAGGTGGCCAGTAGTGACAGCCCTTTAAAAGGCCCTTGTTCAGGTTGCCCAAAGAGGTGGGCACTCCGAAAGGAGAGAGGAGTATCCCAGAGGGAGACGGCCTCTTTTTGTCCAAAGGTGAAGGAGGCAGATGAATTAAAGAATACTTTTTTTCTCTACTCTCTGCAAGTCCCGTATAGCACAAACTGAGCAGTGAGAAGAGAGAGAAACGTTTTAAGTTTGATATAAAATTGGAACATTAGATTGGGCAAAGTTAAAAACTAGAAAGTGATGAAGAAGTTATGGAGTCTGCCCAGGATATTAAATGATCTCCTCTATAGAGGAAGGGTGAACTATTTAGGAGGCTATAGAGAAAAATGAAAGTATTTTATGCTTATATTTCAACAAGTTGAGGTTTTAAATAAACTGATTACACGTACCTGACATATTAACACTGTGAGATTGGATATCAAGGTCAAGTCCATCTGGCTGAAGCATAACTATCAGACCAATTTCTCGTGACCACTCTATCCTAGACCAGTCCATCTTGGAAATGTAAAGAAAAACTGCCAGCAATGGGGTGGTGGCATCCTATGTCCTATGATATGGGTGGGATTCTACTTACATATTTGGGCTATTGCTTTAAATATATGCCAGGGGCTGGTGCTGTGGCATAGCAGGTAAAGCCACCGCCTGCAGTGCTGGCATCCCATATGGGTGCTGGTTCCAGTCCCGGCTGCTCTACTTCCCATCTAGCTCTCTGCTATGGTCTGGGAAAGTACAAGATGGGCCAAGTCCTTGGGACCCTGCACCCACGTGGGAGACCTGGAAGAAGCTGCTAGCTTCAGGTTGGCACTGTCCTGGCTGTTGAGGCCATCAGGGGAGTGGACCAGCAGATGGAAGACCTCTCTCTCTCTCTGCCTCTCCTTCTCTCTTTGTGTAACTCTGACTTTCAAATAAATAAATCTTAAAAAAATTAAAACAATAAATTCATGCCAAATATTAACGGTGATTCCTTTTGGGTAATTTTAATATCTTTAAATTAAAAAAATCCCACAAAAACCCAAATCTAGTCCACCCAGAGATATAAATCAGTAAAAGGATATTCTGCTACTTCTTTGTACCCAAAACACTATCACACAGCATTTGTATATTACCTCATTAGTTTCAGCTTTCTATGAATATTCTTTTTCTTATATTTTCCACAAATGTCCAGAAGGTTTTGACCTTTTCCTTTTCTTAGGTGGGGGAGGGGTAGAGTCACTCCTTCATGAAGCTTAGTCATCTGCTTCTTAGTTGAGCTTTACTGAGACAGAAGTGATTTGTAGGAATGATAGGCAATCATGGTTGCATACTTCTGTTGAGGTGATTGTAGAGGTGGGCCTCTTTCTGATGGCATACGTTGGACAGAGATGCTTCTTATAGGAACTTGGCCACTATTCATTCTCTGTATATTGAAGGAAGCTTTCTGGAGAGGAGCACACGTTTAGGAACAGATGATGGCATCACAATTTGCCATTTCCATTTATTTACCACAGCAAAGAAAACCCTACCAATTACATGGTAAATAAAGGAAGATTTGGATAATTTGGCTTGGAATCTCTAAGAAATGAATTATCAAGAAGAGATTTTGTGAGTAAGACTGCAGGTGGAGAAGATCATTATCAGGTTGCTATTAGAAGTGTGAGGCTGCTGTTCACAGCTGCTCAAGTTTTGCACTGCATTCCTCTAAGCACCTCCCTTGCAGAGACCACATGGTGGCACATTCTGGGTTGTGCTGTGTGGGAACCAGGCGCTAGGGATGTCAGCCTTTTCAGGGTTTAGAGGTGAAACACAAGTTCCTAGTCAGGTAGTCCTTGATTTGGCCAGTTTCCTTGAGAATTTCAGTAGAGGAAACATTCCCTTATACAATTAGTTCTGAAGCCTAAACTCTGTCTACTGATCACTTGACTCTGTAGAAGACTAGGAATGCCCTTAATCATACTTGGTGCCTTTCTAAGTAAATCTGAAAATGCAATTACAAACTCTCTTCAGATGACTCCTTATTTTGAGGGAATACTTCTGGGCTTAGCCTTTTCAGGGAGGTAAAGAGGCTGTTGGATTTGGAAGACTGTGGATCCTTATCAGGCCATGGC
The DNA here is from genome assembly GCF_051225735.1 of Oryctolagus cuniculus. NCBI lineage: Eukaryota > Metazoa > Chordata > Mammalia > Lagomorpha > Leporidae > Oryctolagus > Oryctolagus cuniculus. Next base: position 64,484,218 of record NC_142877.1, on the reverse strand, counting down.
TGATGAAAGAGGAAGATGGGAGGTGACCTAACATGGTGCAGCCTTCTCTGTGTTGAGAAATCTCTGGCAGTTTTTCTTTACATCAGGCACACTTAAGAAAATATTTATTTATTTGAAAGGCAGAGTTACAGAGACATTGGGGGTTGGGGGAGAGAGAGAGAATCTTTGATCTGCCCATCTGCTGATTCACTTACCAAATGGCTGCAATGGGTGGAGTTGGGCAAAAGCCAGGAGCTAGGAGCTTTTTCCTGATCTTCCATGTGGGTGCAGGTGCTGAAGCACTTGGGCCATCCCTTGCTGCTCTCCAAGGCACATTAGCATGGATCTGGATTGGCAGTATACCAGCTGGGACAAGAACTGGTGCCCATATGTGATGCTGGCAGCACATGTGGCAGCTTAACCTGTTATGCCACAATGTCAGCCCCTAGACACACTTTTAAACTTATATACTTCTTAGATTTCTTTAAAGGCAAGGTAGTCTGGAAAGACAGGTACATAGGGTTGTATCACAAGTGGTTTCTGGCCCTGGAATGCCTGGATTTGAATCTTGGCTAAAACCCTTGTTCCCAGTGTCACTTTGAGGGTATCTCTTGACCTCCGTGTGCTTCATCTTTCTCTTCTGGGAAATGGGCATAGTAGTAATATTAGTATGGTAGGGCTGTCAAAGGGTTAAAGATATGAACCCATATGAAGGGGTTAAAACATTGGCTGGGAAATAGTTACATTCCAATAAATATTAAATATTCAAAATATTATCTCTGACACTTGCCCTTGACAAAAGGTATATCTATTTATTCTTCAAGGAGTCTCATAAATTTAAAGTGGATTCCAATAATTTAATTATAGATGGTTGGACCTCTTTCCAGTAAATAGCATAGGAACCTTACTAGTGGTAGAACTGAGGAACTTAACTTAAAGGTCTTATTTGGGTAGAATTTCTTTGTAGAATTTCTCTCATTGTGGTACAGCATCTCTGCAATATTGATCAATGTTAGGTCATTATGCAAGAGAGACACATGGATTTTTGGTGTGATTTGTCTTTAATTATGCTCCAAATAGTTCCATAAACAAGACTGTGCCATTATCTGCAACATTGTACAGTGGAATGAAAGGTGCCTGAGAGACAAAGTTGGGATTATGGTCTGCCACTTACTGATGTGTAAGTCTAGATGGCCATAGTATAGCTGTCATTTGTCACATGCCCTCTTATTCCGCATTATAGTATTTCCAATTGTCATTGCATTCAGTTCCTGTGACCATTCAACAAATGTTAATTGAGGGCCTAGTGTGGAGTGTGGGCCAGACAGAACATTAGGGTTCTAGGCACTATACCAGCTTATGGTAGTTATTATTCTTTTCTTTTTGAATAAGACAGAACTGGCTCAGATAAGTTAAATAGCTTCTTTAAGATCAGGGGCTCATAAAGTGGCCAGTTACTTAACCTTTTTGAGCTTTTGTCTCTATTTTTTTAAATAATATTTAATGTTTAGTTGCTTCACTTATATGTAACTTTACATCTCCTAAGAATTCTTCTTTTATATATATATATATATATAAATTTTAATTTATTTGACAGGTAGAGTTATAAACAGTGAGAGAGAGAGACAGAGAGAAAGGTCTTCCTTCTGTTGGTTCACTCCCCAAATGGCCGCCACAGCTGGCGCTGCACCCATCCGAAGCCAGGAGCCAGGTGCTTCTCCTGGTCTCCCATGCGGGTGCAGGGCCCAAGCACTTGGGCCATCCTCCACTGCCTTTCCTGGCCACAGCAGAGAGCTGGAAGAGGAGCAACTGGGACTAGAACCCGGCACCCACATGAGATACCTGCACCACAAATGGAAGATTAACCAAGTGAGCCATGGTGCCAGCCCCCATGTTTCTTTTCTTTTCTTTTCTTTTTTTTTTTTTTTTAATTTATTGGGTTTATTTGAGAGAGAGCGATCACCTATCCACTGGTCTACTTCCCAAATGCCTGAAACAGCTGGGGCTGGGTCAGGCCAAATCCAGAAGCTAGAAACCCACTCAGGGTCTCTCATGTGGGTGGCAGGCACCTAACTACTCTAGTTGTCATCACTGTGTCCAAAGGTGCACAAGAAACCAGAACTGGGAGCAGAGCCATAAGTTGAACTCAGGCACTGTGATATGGGCATCCTAAACAGCAGCTTGACTACAATGCCAAATGCCTGCCCAAGTCCTATTTTCTTAATTTATAGAAAAGGGGAAACAAAGCCAGTAGCTAGCACGTATGAAGGAAAATATGTCTTCATCATTGACTATGTAGGATAGCACGTAAAGCTGGGCCTTAGCGACCCGTTAATAAGTGGTTGATCACAACCACAGAAACTAATGATCTAGCCTCAGTGACGATTTCAGTTCGTTTATGTAGGAAAATTTGGTTTATAAATATCCTAAATTACAAGGGTTAGTGATGAGCATGGCTCTGTCAAGCTATTTTAATTGACGCAGCGTTTATGGGGCTTTGCCTAGGAGTACCCTGTAGGGATGAAGTGAAGGCCTACGTAGATCTAACTGTATTAACACAAACATTCGTCTTCTCTTATAATTATTTGGCTTGCATTTTATCTTAGTGGTTACAGTCTAAAAATTAGAAAAAGCAAGTAGGTAATATAAAATCAAATCAAAAGATTACTTATTAAAACAGACAAAACCATTAAACTGCAACATACAGTAAAAGTTAAACATTGAAATGGCAGGAGACCAGGCAGGTAAATCTGCTAGAGGTTGGATGCCCAGCAGCACGAGGGTCTGGAGCCTTTGGGCTGGCACCAACAGCCTTGAACTGCCTCTAAGAAGAACGTACATCTGTTAGCCCTCACCCCGGCAATGCTGTGTGGAGGGACAAGGTCAGGATCATGGAGGGAGCCACGAGGTCCCAGAAAACACATCCCTTTTCTTTCTGAGCTTTCCATCTCCAGGGATGCCTAGGGGCTTTAACCCCACCTTCTGTGTGTGGAATTAGGGATTTTGTTCATCATTAAAGGCGGTTAGTATCTGTGATCAGACTGGAGATTTTGGATAATTTGCTTAACTTCTCTGAAACCATTTCCCAAAGTATAAAACCTTACAGAGTCCGGTTGTGGGGATTTAAAAGGACAATGTAGGTAGAACACTCAGCAGAGTGCCTGGCCCAGAGAAGCTGAGCATAGTAAATTGTGAACAGTAAGTCCCTCCCCAGTGTTTGTACCACAGGGGGCTCCTATATTGTCCTTCATTGGCCCATCCATGTACTAACTCTGATCTGATGTGAGCAATGCCTGTGTTCTTTTGTCAGCTATTCAGTCCTTATTCCTTCAGTACATAACCTCTTCCTGTCCACACTATCAGCATTAGGGAGCTGGTGATAGCATGAACTGTACGCTACCCTGGACTGGCTGAAATCTGGATCAGGTGTCTGTGTGCCTGAGAAACAAAGGAGCAATGCTGCAGATTGGATTGAATGGAAGCAGATGCTGAGGCAGTTTGGGGTTTTGAGGTATTTATGCGGGGTCAACCCTGTGAAGGCTAAGAAGAGAGGGCAGCATTGAGTGGAGGCAAAAGCAGTTGACTTGTGATGTGGGTCTGGCCAGTTCTTGCTCACTCTTGCAGGGAGCTCTGGAGTGAGTATTATTCATTATAGTTGTCCTGCACTGGTCCATATGTTTAGGCTTTTGTGCATTTACCTTTATGGCTCCGTAGTTATGGGCAGTACCTGAGAGCTTGGCCCCCAGCAAGGCAGTTCCGCGCAGCTGATGGGAAACTGAAAGAGCTGATGGTGGATTTCTTGTTGGACAGGAGGAAGTCCTTCTCTGTCTGCCTCAACTTTATTTAATGAAGAAAGCCATAGTTTCTGTTGCAGGCACTCCCTCACAAACCACTTATAATCTACAGACATCAGTCTAGGGAGGCTGGGATAAAAATTTAATCCCACAACTAAATAATAGGAAACTGTTAAAATATTTACAGTAAAATCTGCCAAGTTCCCAGGACAAATCTCTTCATAAAACACATTTACCCGAGAGCACATCATGCTTCAGGGAAATAAAATATACACTGCTGCTCTGGTGTTGTTCTTCCAAAGTCTTCATATTAAAAAAATGAATAAACAGTAATAAATGACAATGTCCTTTCTCTTTGCCTTTCCTCCTGCTCCTTAGAAGGAAGAAAAATAATATTTATTGAATGCTCACAGTGTAGCAAAAAGGTGATTGGATTGGGAGCGAGGAGATTTTATTTTTGTCTTGGCTCAGGCACTGTGTGACCTTGGGCAAGTCACTTCTCAAATTCAGAGCTCAATTTTCTTGTCTATGTAGTGAGGGAATTGGACTGGATCCCTTTTAGTTCTAATGTGTTAGGACTTTTGAGTAATAGGGAAGCCTCTCCTTTATCTTTTTATCACACGCTGTAGTCCAAACATTGCTTGTTACTACGATGCATGTCTTTGGTCACAGAGTCTATTCTGTATGGAAAACATTTCTCTGGTGCAGACATCAGCTAGAATATTCCTGCTGCCAGCTGCAACCCAGGAAAGAGTATTAATAAACTATTTGAGTTGCAACATTTAATTTTATGTTAAATCAGTGTGTAAACTATAAAATGGGAGGCATAGTCCTCATATTCTATCGTAAACGCTTATATTCTGCTTTTCCTTTAAGAACAACTTCTAGTGCCGGTACTCTGAGGTAGAATGCTCTAGTTTATTCCACTTCTTTGTAAATTATAATCTCTAAGTGGAGGAAGTGAATCCTACAAAATGTTTAGGAATTTTATGGCACCTAGTAATTCATTAAGAAGCACTCACTTTGCGGTATTGGATGCACCAGTTAGGACGGCACCAAGTAATTATAATTAGGAATATTTTTGCTGACTATTCGATTCTTCAGGAATATTGAAACACATTTGCCTTCTTGTTTTTATTTCCCCCAAACACAGCTTGAACAAATGATGGACAAGGTCTCTGTCTAGGTTGGGATTAAAAATAAACTGCGTCAGGAGGTTCCTTTTTCTCATGCCCCCATTATTTAGCAGTTAAAATTTTCATAAAAACATATAATATGGCCACTTATGTATCTAATTTCTTCTTGGGAAAGGAAGGCAATTTTTTTTTTTTTTTTACTTTACTTCTAGTCTTTGAGTGACATGAGATCTATTAATTCTTTTGGCACTCATTATTGAATTAAATATAAAATGGGCAAGCCTGTTTAACACATAAAGCTAACATGTCTCCTGAAAACAGGCTATTTGAAATGAAAAGGAATGCTTCTGTTTCCATCGTTTTAGATGTCTTAAGTGGTGCTCTGAACTGAAAAGAAGACAGGAAGCAGCCATTTGGTTGTACCAGGGGAGGCCAAACTTTGCTGAGTGTTACATCCACACTCAGGCTGCCTTTAATTGGCATGCAGTGCAGTGTTGTGACACAGCTTTTCTATTACAGCAGTTATGCAAGTAGGCTGCACCATTCACTGTGTTTTATTGGTCTTTCAACCGAGACTTGAGTGCCAGTGATCATTCATTCATTCATTTATTCACTCATTAGATGTTCATTGTATACCTACTGTGTGCCTGGCATTATTTTAGGTATTAGACCTTCAGTGCTGTTATGAAATATAATCTGTGGGGCCAGCAAATGGAACATAAGTAAATAATTAATATTAAAGGTAAATGGCAATGCATGTTATGGGGAAAAAAGGGTGGGGGATAAGCAATATTGAGGTAGATGTTGGAGTGTAATTTTACTTATATATTTATTTTAAATTTTTTGTTTATTCAAGAGAAAGGAAGAATGAAAATAAGGGAAATAAGAGAGAGAGTGCTCACATCCACTGGTTCACTGCCCAGGTGCATGCAATGGCCAGGACTGGGCTGAGCTGGTTGAAGCTGGGAGCCAAGAACTTGATCTGTCTCCCAACTGCTTGAGCCATCACTTTTGCCTCCTGGCATCTACATTAGCAGGAAGCTGGAATCAGGAACCAGAGGTGGGACTTCAACCCAGGCACTCTGAGATGGAATGTGTGTGTCTCAGCCAGCTTCTTAAGCTCCAGGCCAGATGCTCACCCCGTGCGCCATTTAAAATAGCATAGTCAGGAAAGATCTCACAGAGGAGGCAGCATCTGAGGCAAAGACTTAGAAGATGTGGGGGAATTGTGATGAGGAATCTAGGGGAAGAGCATTCAACACTCCAGGCAGAAGTCCAGGAGGGCAGCGTTATTATGTAGACTCTGGTACCCTACAAAGAAGAATTTCAGAAACTGAAGGTGAGGGCAGCGAAGGGGCAGCTGGTAGAGCTGGACCTCGTAGGTCTTTGTTAGGCATGCAGCTTTTATTCTGGGTTTGTTGAGAGGTTGGTGTAGGGTATGAACAGAAGAGTGATGCTGTGATCTAACTGGTGCTCTTCGGTGATCACTTTGGCCACTGTATTGGGAACAGACTGAGTGAAGACAGAGGTGGCAGGACTGGTGAGGAGGCTGTTGCAATGATCCGGGGATGATGAGGGTGTTCTGCACCAAGGGTAGTTGTAGGAGAGTTGGTGGGAAGGAGTTGAGAGTCTCCTTACTGGATTGTGGCATGTGCTCCATGAGAAAGGCCCTGGGATCTGATATTTACCCCAAGCACAGCAGATGATCACGCCATAAACGTAGCTGTAGGAAAATGGATATAATGGGATGAAAGTGGGCTTTGGAATTAGGGAATTCTGAGTTAGAATCCAAACTCCATCATCAACCTGTGGTGTGACCTTGGACAGGTTAGTTAACCTCTGGGAGCCACAGGTTTGTTTTGAGGGGGATAATGACAACTACCTGGCAGGGCACTGTGCAGAGTTAGTGTGTCAGTATGCATACAAGCAACTTGTAGAGACTTAGTATACTCATGTGGTTCACGAATATCAATTTCCTTCAATTCCTTGTTAGCTTAAATATAGCCATTTACAATGGAAACTCAATAGATCAGGTGGTATCTATTGACTATGTACTATAAATATGTTCCTTTGATTTTTTGGTTAGAATCCATGCTGGGTGTTGCCCAGTATACCTGCCCTTGAGGATGTAGGGGTGACAAATAGGAGCTTCTCTGGCCAAATGGCTGTGACTACATGAAAAATTCCTAGTACAGTGCTTCCTTTTTCTATAAATTTCAGTCCCAGAGCAGAGACTTCTATTGGGGAGGAGGGCTGGGAAGGGAGGAGTATATGGAGTGGGAGGAGGTCCTTAGGACAGAGTTAAGGACCTTAGGGAATCTCCTCAAATTTTCTGGAAAATCTCCTCAAAAATATGCATAAACATATTTTTCTGGGAATAAGTAATGGAAGATTATCATATCCTCAAAGGGGTCCGTGGCCCCCTGAACGTTACCAACCACTGTTCTGTAAAGCTATACTTAGCCAATGGCTGATACTCTAAATACCACTCCCCAACTGTGAGAGAAATTGTTGCCGACTCTTGCTAATTCTCTTAACAAATATTTCACCACAAAACACTTTGTGGTTAGAAGATGTTATCCTGGCTTCTTACATTTCTCAATCTGTCAATATTTTTCTCTTTTTGACTCCCTAACCACTGCTAATTATAAACTTCTCTGCATATATTCTGTTTACAGAAAAAGCTTAGGATGTCTCTTTATACCTTATATTTATTGCCATTTTGAATTTTGAGGCTAGATTATTTTTTTCTGTACAGTGTTCCCCTGAAACCTATGGGGAAAATCATATTCTGAATTTTCCCTCTACTATTTATATTTGTTGACCATTACAATGAGATAGTTTCATAAAATAGGAGGTCTCCTCTTTTTGAAAATTATTGGAGTTGACAGAAGAATCATAAAAGAGACAAAAACTGTCACATTCAGTATGGATCGGTATTTGTATCTATCTATGCCGTAAGTATCTATATGACATTAAATAATTCATGACAAATGTGGTTCACTGAATTAAAATAACTCTTAAGAATCTTGAATCTTCTAATTGGTTCTTGGATCAATTTCATCTGAATTGGTGAAAGTGATTATACCTTTCATCCTAACAAAGTCTCTATAATTTAAGAACAAAAGCGTAGCCATTCACTACTAGGAATCATACCTAAGTACTGCTGTGTGTGCAAGCCAGTGAATGATGGAGTTGAAAGATTGCATGCAGAATAACCATCTAGCCGTGATGAATCAAATATTGTCTCATCAGCATTCATCATGATGGGTCTGGCATGAAAAAGAGCTTTCTTCTCGTGAGACACATAGAGAGCACAGGAAAGTCAATCAGGGTCAAGAAGCCATGCATTCCTTCTATACATTTGTGATTTCTCCTGAGATTTACATTGTTTATCAGTTCACATCCCAGAATAAGTAAATCTTCATTGTTTAACTAGTTGCTGGCCAGTCAAAAGTGTGCTTCTCTAATAGCACTTTATATGAGTTTTCTCTTTACTATTCAACACCAGCTTTGTGACTAGCTTTAGTTGAGCTGGTGATATTCATAAATGAACTATTTCAGAGGTGATAAATCAGTCTCTGGGCTCTGGATTTGCTTTCTCAAAGAAAGTTTGTTTTCTTCTTAATTTGGTTATTTTACTATGAAATATAAGATCTATTTTTCATTATGTGTCTTTTTCTTTCTAATGTTTACTTTTCAAATAACCCATTGCTTTATTTCTGCAGTAAATTTTCCAAATCTTTCTCACTCTGTATTAGTAATAAGCTGGCTCTATAACCTTAAGATGAAGAGATTTTCACTTTTGTTGAGTACTTGAGTTTCCAAGTCATAAATTGATAATCTTGTGATGCCTGTCGCTGGAGTGCTGTGCAGTTTATTGAACTATCTAGTCCATCAGAGCATTTTGCTAAGATTTTCCTAAGAATGTGGATTTGCTCGTGTTATTTGAAAATAATCTAGCAGACTCTGATTTGCAATAGGCCCCTGCTCACAACCACAGATTTAGGTCCCAGTCTTATTGGAGGAGAGAAAGGAATAGCTTGTTTTTTGAATACTTACTATTTTTCTCAGCTGCAATCAAGACTTCAAAGAGCTTACATTTAACAGAGGAAAGGGAGATTTAAAGTACCTGTGATTAGTATCATGATATGGCATTATTACAATAGACAGTAGTGGCTCTTAACCTAGTACTTGGAGTCAGAGAAGGCACTCAAGAAAATAATGATGTTAAGCTAAGACCTGATAGAACAGTAAATTTAGACAGGTGAAGGGAAATGGATCAGGAAGGAGTAGACAGTGTTACAGAGCTGAGATGGAGGAAGATGGCTTCCAGTATTAAATGGTCTATACAAAAACAGCTTGATGAATTAAAACATGTCCATATGGGGCCGGCACTGTGGTGCAGCAGGTTAACACCCTGGCCTGAAGTGCCAGCATCCCATATGGGTTCCGGTTCTAGTCCCGGCTGCTCCACTTCTAATCCAGCTCTCTGCTATGGCCTGGGAAAGCAGTTGAAGATGGCCCAAGTCATTGGGCCCCTGCACCCCCATGGGAGACCTGGAAGAAACTCCTGGCTTTGGATCGGCGCAGCTCTGGCCGTTATGGCCAATTGGGGAGTGAACCATCAGATGGAAGACCTATCTCTCTTTCTCTCTCTGCCTTCCCTCTCTCTGTGTAACTCTGACTTTCAAATAAATAAATAAATCTTAAAAAAATCAAGACCATATAACTACAAAATATAGAGGTGGAGTGATGTGAGGTGAGTTGGAGAGGAGGTAGGAACGATTCACATGACAATTAGTCATTGATAACTGTGTGCTAAATGAAGATAATAGATTAACTTTGTAGAAATGCTTCATATCTTTATGGAGTTTATTTTTAAAGACATATATTTAAGATTTATTTATTTTAAACGCAGAGTTATATCAGAAACAGGGGAGACAGAGAGAAAGAGAGAGAGAGAGAGAGAGAGAATCTTTTCAGTTCACTCCCCAAATGGCCTTGGAGCTGGGCTAGTCCAAAGCCAGGAGCCAGGAGCTTCTTCCTGGTCTCCCATGTGGGTAAGGAGGCCCAAGTACTTGGGCCATTCTCTGCTTCTTTCCCAGGCACATTAGCAGGAAGCTGGATTGAAAGTGGAGCATCTGGGATTCAGATTGGTGCCCACATGGGATGCCGGAGTCACAGGAAGAGCGTTACCTGCTACACCATAGCACCAACCCCATGGAGTTTATTTTTTGAGTGAAGGAGACACTGGATAAGTAAGTAAACAAATCAAAGCCATAAGATGTAGACTGTGATAAGTTCTGTGAATATTTACCAGTTGGCTTAGTGTGGGCTGCTGTAACAAAATACCATAGACTGGGTGGCTTAAACAACAAATATTTATTTCTCACAGGTCTGGAAGCTGGAAGGTCAAAGAGCCTATATTGCTTGGTGTATGGTTAATACTGTCTTTCTGTTTTTTTCAAACGGTTATCTTCTTGCTCTATCTCCACATGTCAGAGAGAGAGAGCAAGAAAGAATGAGCAAGCGCTGGTCTCTTCCTTCCATCATGGGACCCCACCCTTATGACCTCAGCTAAACTTAATCATCACTCAGAGACCCCCCCTACTTCCAGTACCATCACATTGAAGACGAATTTTGGAAGAACACAAACATTCAGTGTGTAACAATAGTGATAACGATCTGGACATAGTTTGGGGTTATCAGGAATGACCTGGTAGAGAAAATGACACTTAAATTGAATTGTAGAGAACCAGAAAAACACAAGCATAAGAAGGTAAAGAGAAAGAGCATCCCGTGCAGAGGAAATAGTGTTTGCAAAGACATGACTCAGGAAAACGTGGGATATTTAGGGCTCTGTAAAGAGGCTGGTATGGCTGGAGCATAATTAGGAGTAGTGTATTATAAGATGAAGTTGGACAGTAGAACTTTGTCCCTAGTTTTGCAAATCAGGAAAGGGGCTATTTGCCCAGGGTTATCCCAGGTAGTGAATGGCAGAGCTGTGAAGCTAGTCCACGCCTAAATGTTCCATGATTATCTAAGCTTATGCTTGTTCATTCATTTACAGAATTAATACTGACACCCAGGAACCATACAGTGCTCCAGAAATACAGTATGAAACTACATATTCAAGGTCTTTGCCTTCATGGGGCTCTGTCTTGCTCTTTTCCCTGAGTCATGTTGCGTCCTTGGAGATAAGGAGGAAGATGGGAATTTCCATTTTCAGGCAATGGGGAACTAAACTCAAAATGGCTTATTTATGAATTTACAGAATTGTTTGCTCATGTAATGTAAATAAAGCCTCCTGGATGATCGAGTCAATCTCCAACTCTATTTTTTTCTATGTTTCTCTTAGCTTTTTCTCTTCTATGATTTATTTTGCCTAGTTCAAGAATTTATAGCTACATATCACATTTTCCAAAAGGAGAGAGGATTCCAAAATTTCCCTAAGTCCTGAATATTGTGCTGAGTGGGTTGACCTTGATGGAGTCAGAAAACATGTACTGACGTATGGCTGGGTTCCATATTTGTTTCTGCATTAATCATTGTGGCAAGTATATTTCCAGTTATTGTCAGTGATGTGTTACACCAACTTTTAAGAGCATGTAGGTATAGAAAGTCATGGAGTGTATATATGGAAATTTGGGGGAATGTTGGCCTGTTGCAATGATTGAATGACATTTAATGGATGAGAACAAGGATGCTGGAGATCCTGCAAAGCAGATGACAGGATTGAACCACAGTGAATTGCTGCACATTCTGCATATCTTTAGACTATGCTTCTGGAAAATATATACATAAAAATTCCATGTAGTTTGATATAATTATCTGGGTCTAGATTTTAGGAAAGTATGTTTTTTGGGGGACCAATTTAATGTGCATTGAATTTTCCAGAAATGTAGGCATTGGATGTTTTGTGAGAATATTGCACTTTCTTTTGCTCAGAACTTTTCCAATATTTGTTCACCCTTCTGGAAAAATTGCATCACATATGGGACAATGCTCTGGTATTTGTATTGTCTGTGCAATACACCTTATCACTTGCATTGTAGGTGTTTTACTTCATGGTAATTTCATGTAACGGTGTTGGTATCTGACAACAATATGATGCTTGAGGATTTACATATTGGACTACATTTTAAAAAATATTTTATTCCTACTCGAAAATTATACCAATTTCTTGAAATTTCATGTGGAGATAATTATATTTATTCATGAATCTCGTTTTACTATAAAAAGTGGACATTCCAAAATATTTACTATATAAAAGAATTGTTGCATCTAAAAGGGTTGAACTCACTGGTTTAGACATATCGGAGCTCATCCTTGGAATTGGGAATGAGGTGAATACCTGCACTGCATGGTTACTCTAAACTGTGAAGGTGGTGAAATAGATACAGGGGAGATGACTGCATTGCATTTTACACTCACTCTATTGCTAAATGTGGCTGTTTTTCCACAAAGAAGTGATTAGAACTCAATATTTTGTTAAATGCATCCTTTTTTTTAAAATATTTATTTGAAAGCTAGATTTAGACAGAGAGAGAGGGAGAGGGAGAGGAAGAGAGAGAGAGAGTGTGAGTGTGTCTGCCATCGCTGGTTCACTACCCAAATAGCCTCAACAGGTGGGGCTGGGCCAGACTGAAGCCAGGAACAAGGAGCCAGGAGCTTCTTTAGTGTCTCCCACGTGGGTGCAGGTATCCAAGCACTTGGGCTGCCTTCCACTGCTCTCTCAGGTGCATTAGCAGGGAGCTGGACAAGAAGTGGAGCAGCCAAGTCTCAAACTGTGACCCATATGGGATGCTGGCATTCCAGGCAGCAGCTTTACCAACTATGACAATGCTGGCTCCTCCCCAAATATTTTTTATTATTATTTATTTGAAAGACAGAAAGACACAGAGAGAAGGAGAGACAGAGACCAAGCTGTTTACTTTAAAATGCAAGTTATTTTGGGGTGAACTATAGTATAGATTTTATTTCATGTTGAAAATTGTACTTTACCAATGCAGTTTTAAAATTTTCTCTTTGGACTCAATTCAGTTTTGTGTTGTCACATCTCATTTGTCCTTCTTTTAACACACTATTTCCTATTTTAGTTTTGTAAGCTAAATGCACGCTTGGAGCATTTACAAGATTTCTCAAACACATAAACTAATTTTGCCATGCAATAATGAAGGAATGAGTGAAATACTGAATGAAATAACCACCATAGAAGCAATGAAAGGATCAAAATGGAAGACAGGGGCCGGCGCTGTGGCGCAACAGGTTAATGCCCTGGCCCGAAGTACCGGCATCCCATTTGGGCGCTGGTTCGAGACCCAGCTGCTCCTCTTCCGATCCAGCTCTTTGCTATGGCCTGGGAAAGCAGTTGAAGATGGCCCAAGTCCTTGGGCCCCTGCACCTGTGTGGGAGACCTGGAGGAAGCTCCTAGCTCCTGGCTTTGGATCGGCGCAGCTCCGGACGTAGTGGCCATCTGGGGAGTGAACCATCGGATGGAGGACCTCTTTCTGTCTGCCTCTCCTCTCTCTGTGTAACTCTGACTTTCAAATAAATAAATAAATCTTTAAAAACAAAACAAAACAACAAAATGGAAGACAGCAGAAACAGAAATGGAGACCAATGTCCTGGTTTATTATTATTAATTCATTCAAGAATGAAATAATAACTCAGACTGGAGTCACATAAGTATTTCCAATTTCTTTAAATCAGTATTTAAAAAAGATGAAACTCTTGAAATGGGCCATTTTACATAGTAGCAATACAGTTTTTTCCACTGCTATGAAATTCATATTCAGGTGAACCTCGCATGTGTAGAAAGTTCCCACTGCTTTAGTCATGATGGTTCTGGTGCAGTATGCTTACGTGTGAGCACTGTTCGACGGTGGGCCTGGGAATGGCTTAAGAAGCCCTACTGGAGTCAGGGGCACAACTGAGAACACTTTGAATTTTACAGAGAGATTTGTGGAATGTTATTCAGGTAAAACTCCCAAAGCTCTTCATTTCCAGAACTTTCTAAGCTTTTATAAAATAATTGATTTACATAGCAAATCCCCTCTTGACATGGAGGAGCTGACTATTTGCAGCTGGGTGAGCTTTAGTGCATAGAGTACAAACACTACTTCTTTGTTCTTTCTCCCTGTGTGTGGCTGTCACCTAGAGTCTTTATAATTTGAGGGTCATAGATGATTTATTTATTTCGTAATTACTTAGCAGAGAGCCAGCTCTGACATTTTGATTTTGTTTCCTCCATTTGTAACTAGTCTAGTGAACTGCAGTGCCTGTTTTTGCGTTGTCGCGTGTGTGGCGATCTTGCGGTAAAAGCCAGTGAGCTATGCAGCAGTGTCCCTTTTCATTAGCATGGTCTCAGTTTTAACATGTTATTTCGTGTCAGCTGGGCTTTTTCCATTTTGCATCAACATTGTAATCGGTAATGAACATTTTGTTAAGCAATTGTTGATGTTTACCACTTGTCAGTTTTCTCAGTTTGCTAACCACTGACATGATTTCCACTTTCTTCTTTTGAAAAGGAATGTACAGTTTCATACAATGTTAACTAACATGCCATTTTGTGTCCCCTCTCCTCTTCCTTTCTTGTCCTCACTCATACATAGGAAGGTCCATCTTAAAGCAAACATGTTGTGTTTGAAAATCAGAACATTTAAGATCGATCAAATATGGGCCAGGGAATTTCAACTGAGAGAGCATTATGTGGAGTGTGCAATACAGATGCATGTGTGGAAATACTCCTAACCTGGGAATGTCCCTGTCACAGAGCCTGCCACTTAGTGGCAGGAAATGTCAAATGGCTTAGAAAATGTCAAATGAAACAAAATGAACAACACGTGCACACATTCACTTTTTTAGCTTAAATAACAAGGAAGTCTAATTTTCACTCATTTCCCTACCACCATACATCCTGGGTAGCGGAGTGGCCAATAGAAAGGTCAGGAACTGGTTTTTATTTGCAACATCAATTTGTATATTCATTTGTTTGTAAGCAAATTGTGTATTTCTTTTCAGTGGCTTTAATTTTGAACACAATTGTAATGATTTTCCTCTGTGAAATTCTCTCTCTCATGTGTATTTTGGCAAAGCAGGAGAAACTCTGAAAAGAGGGAGCTTTCCTTGCTTACTGAGAGTGAAGGGGGACATTCTGCATGAGGCCCCTTAGGCCCCCTAGTCACCTGGGAAGATGGAGGCAATTAACCAGCACTCCTACGCTACCATCTTCTTCTTTAAAAAATATACCTGCTTGTTTGCTAATTTGCTGTTAAAAATAGCTGCTACATTGTGAGAAGGTTATGTTCATGAATAGATTAAGTACTCTGGATTTATGTTTATCATCTGTTATAACTGGGAAATGGGACTTAGGGGCTCCTTTAATATGCTGCTAGGTGGAGGGTTACTAAAACACAGCACAAAACTTCTGGATTATCCAGAATGGTTGGGAAATGGAATATTCTAGTATTGTGGGTCTGCAAGAGTTGCCACACCCTATGCCCCCTCATAGGGGTGGGGGGACTGTTTCCTGCCGGGGCCATTTGGATATTTAAAACATCATTTACAGGCCATACAAAATTACCAGCTTAAAAATTAGGCTGCTATAGATTTATTGAATTTGAGTTCTGCCTGTAGTTGCCTTGGCAGGGACAGACTGAATGATTTCAGGGGCCTTATATGGCCCGCAAGCCAGACACTCCCCACGCCTGCCAGCAAGGGTTCTCAGCTGGGGAAGTTTCACTTCCTAGGGAACATCGGGCAATATCTGAGATACGGTGGAAGCCACAGGTGCTACTAGCATCTAGCAGGTGAAGTCCAGAGAGGCTGCTGGATTAGCCTCCTGCAGTAGTCGGAACAATCCTCACCACCAAGGATTAGCTGGTCCAAAATGTCAATAACTGAATTTGAGAAACTTTGCTCTTCAGTTGAGCAGTTTTTAGCAAACTAGAATTCAGCAGAATTCAGTTAAGCTACAAGTTGACAGTGAGAAATTTGGGTAATTTAAATGATTCTTCAGCATCTTACAGTGCTTCAGTGTTGTTATCAACATCAATTATCACTGCATTGGTAAGATGCAGAAATGTTGGTTTATGAAGATTCTTGCCTGCTAAATGGATAAAGATGCTTTGCTGTGGTACAGTGATCTGAAGAGGCTCAGTTAATTCTTACGTCGTAACAGCTATTTGAGTTACAATAGCCACTTCTTTCTTATGGAGAGGGTTGTTTACTTTTCATATTACAACAGAATTGAAATTGGTCTTCTTTTTAAAAAAGAGATTTTAATTATTATTATTTAAGAGGTATAGTTACAGACAGAGGGAGAGACAGAGAAAGGCCTTCCATCTACTAGTTCACTCCCCAAATGTCCGGAGCTGGGCCAATCTGAAGCCGGGAGCCAGGAGCTTCTTCCGGGTCTCCCATGACGGTGCAGGGCCCCAAGCACTTGGGCCATCTTCTGCTTTCCCAGGCCATAGCAGAGAGCTGGATCAGAGGAAGAGCAGTTAGGACATGAACTGGCGCCCATATGGGATGCTGGTGCCACAGGCAGAGGATTAACCTGCACCACAGCACCAAACCCCAATAAGTTTTTATTCTACTTTAAAAATAGTAGATGGTGGCCGGCGCTTCGGATCAATAGGCTAATCCTCCGCCTTGCGGCGCCGGCATACCGGGGTTCTAGTCCCGGTCGGGGCGCCGGATTTTGTCCCGGTTGCCCCTCTTCCAGGCCAGCTCTCTGCTGTGGCCCGGGAAGGCAGTGGAGGATGGCCCAAGTGCTTGGGCCCTGCACCCCATAGGAGACCAGGAGAAGCACCTGGCTCCTGCCTTCGGATCAGTGCGGTGTGCCGGCCGCGGCGGCCATTGGAGGGTGAACCAATGGCAAAAAAGGAAGACCTTTCTCTCTGTCTCTCTCACTGTCCACTCTGCCTGTCAAAAAAAAAAAAAAAGTAGGTGGTATATTCTTAGAAAAGTACTCTGGTTGGCACAACTGTTGTTTCAATACCCTATGCTTATATTTTTTAAAAATACATATTTAGATGATTTATTTATCAGAGAGAGAGAGAGAGAGAGTCAGAGAGAGATCTCATCTACTATTTCACTCCCCAAATGCCTGTAACACCTTGGGCTGGGTTAGGCTAAAGCCAGGAGCCTGGAACTAGATCTGCTTCTCTATTGTTGGTGGCAGGCACCCAATTATTTGAGCCATCACCTTCTGCCTCCCAGGATACACATTAGCAGGAAACTAGAATGAGGAGCAGTATCACTTGAACCCAGGTGCTCCATGATTGGACTTTGGGTGTCCCAAGCAGCATCTTAACTGGTGCACCAAAACACTCATCCTTGCTTTTGTTTTTAGGTTACTGGGAGAACCTTATGAAAAACAAACAAGCAAATTCTCTTCATTTCTGCGCACAATCCAATGAAATGGAAAGAATTCCTGCTTCTGGATAAAAATGAAAAGAATCTACTTTTTAGTCAGTGAGTTAACTGTTTATTGAATGCTCTCTCCACTTTCGAGCTAGAGTAGTAAATAAGAGAGAACTTTTTATCATGTTGCTTACAGAAGAATTTGGAAAATAATACATTTAAAGCACGGACTAACATTCATTTGTGTGTTTAGTAGCCCTTTGCACACATGAATTCAGATATAATGCACAGTTTTTACAGCTGTGGAGACTTTAATAGTTGCCCATTCGGTGGCCTGATCTTGTCCCCAGAACCAGTTTTTCAGTTATGAGTTTGCATCAGGAATTGGGTTCATGCAGTTAGTGATTCCTTTTTGGGTGCACACACATTAAATACCTTACATAAATGAGCTGTGCTCTCCTGGGAACAGGGGACATGAACTTGAATGAGGACGTGGTAGGAGGTGGTGGTGAGAAGGAAGGGAGAGGGAGACAGGAAGGTACTGGGGGTGTGGAGCAGGACAGGGCTGGTGAAGGAGATGAGCCATGTGAACCGTGGGGCGTTACAAGTGGCTGAAGCTCATGAATGAACTGTGAGGGAAGCAAAATCCCTCACGAATGCCTGCGTTGACCCCATGTCCTTTACCTGGGTTTGTTTGTTTTTAACCTTTTCTGTTAAAAACTTTTAGCTTTGTTGCGTGATTAACCTTGGGAAGGGCAGGGTAAACACAAGCTTAATTTATGCTTGTCTTACAACCTCTCAGTTTCCACGGAAATGAATGATCTGAGTGCACAACCAGTGCATTGATTTTGTCACAGTTAACAATAACAGGCATGTGGCTCTTAGGGCCATTTCTCTGAATAGATTAACATTGAATAAAAAAGGAAAATTCTTGAGCCTATATATTTTTCAGTTTCTATTTCAAGGCATAAACCTAATTTAACTTTAATATTTTATTTTGGTCCTAGAAGCCAGAGGTACAATTGACCACAACAAACTGCTGAGGTAGATGGAAACAAAATATCACTTAGGCATCTTTATCTCAACGTGTCCAGGACAGAGCACACTATTTTCCATGTGTTTCCCCTTGCTCCATACTCCTTTCTCCTTGCCTTGGTCATTACACCTGTGGATTGCTCTCTTGCAAGCCTTGATACCCTCAGATCTGTTCTCTATATTTGCTATCAGAGTGAGCACAAATGTGAAGAGAACAATATTAGCAGATATTTGAGTATTTACTAGGGATTTGGTATTCTTCCAAATCTCTGATATACAACAGATCTTTCAATTTTCACCACAGTACAATGTCAGAGCTATTTTTACCTTTATTTTACAGACCAGAAAACTGAGATCCAAGAGGAAAGTGGCTGTAGGCGATGCATTTAAAATGTAGGGGAGCCGGGTCTTAACCCCAGGCTTTCTGATTTGGGAGGGGTGGCTGCTAACTTCTCATAGTTTGCTCTAGACCTTCATGGCCTCCACAGAGCACACTACAAAATTCAAAGTATCCCTATCTCTCATGTAACAACTTTAAATAATTTTTGAAAAACTTACTGCTGACAAAAAAGCTCAGAGTAAAAAATAAAATTCTATTAATTCTGATGTTAAAAACTATAGTGAATTCTATCCCAAATTAAGATACATAAACAATTTTTACAGTTAGAGAAAGATAGCCATTCAACAATGAAAATGGGTTTATGTGAATAATAAACAACAATTTGAAAGCAACAGAATCTAATCTGTATATAAATCAAAATTTGGGGCTGGCGCTGTGGTACGGTGGGTTAAAGCCCTAGCCTGTAGCGCCAGCATCCCATATGGGCGCCACTTTAAGTCCTGGCTGCTCATCTTCCTATCCAGCTCTCTGCTATGGCCTGGGAAAGCAGCAGGAGATGACCCAACTCCTTTGGCCCCTGCACCCGGGTGGGAGACCCAGAAGAAGCTTCTGGCTCCTGGCTTCAGGTCAGCTCAGCTCTGGCTGCTGCGGTCATTTGGGGAGTGAACCAGCGGAATGGAAAACCTCTCTCTCTCTCTCTCTCTCTCTGACTCTACTTCTCTCTGTAACTCTTTCAAATATATAAAATAAATCTTTAAAAATATTTTATTATACTTAACCAAATGAGGAAGAAAAGTATGGAAGTGGGTAGTGATGATGGAGGTGCAGTCTCTGTGCCCCATTTTTCTTCAACAATTCTTCCATCCTTGTGATAATTTTGTGATTATTTTACACTTTATAAAGGCACATGTTTAGGACAAAATTAAGACTGAACTTGAGGTCACATGTAATAAATATGTGAACCCACAATGAAGTAGCATGTGCATGCGAATGTAAGACTGATCCTTTCTCTGCATTTCACTTAGAAAAATCTCTGTACCCATGCATATGTGCTGCTTAATCCAAATGTATGCTATTAGACACTCTCTGAGTAAAAACTTGTAGCCAAGTAACCTGCTGATGTGCCTCCTTGAAGCAGTAGCATCTGTATACCATGTGGTAGAATGTATTTATTTGAAGGATTTGGGGGCAAAATGGCTCTATTAAAAACGTTCTTTTCAAAAAACTTTTCAAGAGCCAAAATGGTGAGAGTCTGATAGCTGACTAGCAATGATGAAGTCAGTTAATACTTGGCATAGAAAGTCCTCCAAGGTTCTGGTCTTGTATTGCTCCAGCCTCCTCTCTCCCCTCTTCCTGTCTCAGACCTGACTTGTGAACATCAATGCACTGTTTTTGTACTTAGGGACCCATATGATTTTCTTTCAGGTCCTAATTCCTGCTGCATGGAGCATTCATTTTATTTATTTGTAAGGCAGAGTTACAGAGAGATGTAGAGAGAGCAAGCAAGCTAGCAAGCAAATGAGTGAGAGAGATCCATCCGCTGGTTCACTCTCCAGATGGCTACAACAGCCAGGCCTGGGCAAAGCTGAAGCCAGGAGCCGGGAACCCCATGCAGGTCTCCCACATGGGTGGCAGGGGCCCAGGTACCTGGGCCAAGCTCAGTTGCTTTTCCAGGCTCATATACAGGGAGCCGGATTGGAGTTGAAATAGCTGAGACTCCAACTGGTGCTCATCTGGGGTTTTGGTAGTGACTTAACCTGCTGTGCCATGGTGTGGGCCCCGGAATGTCCACTGTCGCTCCCCCTTTTCGTGGAGGAACGACACAGGACCCTGCGCTGTTCTTTTGTCTGCTCGGCCCTTCCCGGGTTTGCTGCTGGTTCTTCCCGGGTTGGCTACCGACCCTTCCACCTCCATGGAAGGGCGGTTCCCCCTGCCACTTTCCCCACTTCCGCGGGGGAGCGGCACACCGCCGGCCGGCTCTCTCCGGGGCTGCACAGGTGTTCCTTCAGATAGATGTTCCTGGTGCATGTTGTCTCTCTCCTCCTTTATAGTCCTCTTCCACCAATCCCAACTCTGCTACCCACACGCCGAGTACGCTGCTCTCCTCCAATCAGGAGCAGGTCCTGCTGTTTATTGGTTGAACTGGAGGCAGCTGTGTAGAAGCTGTTTCTCCCTTCTCAGCGCCATATTGTGGGAGAGCAGATGCATAGAATAAGTCTTAATTTGAATAACAGTCTAGTCCGAGTTGCTCCCCACAGTCCACTTTTTCCTTCCATGCATGTATAGTTCATTGGTGGCACAAAAGATGAATCTAAAACTTGGGAAACATCAGTTTTTTAAAGGGGACTGCCAGAAACCTCAGCTTTTGCCCTAGAAGGACTTATCTTCTTTATAATTTTTAAATTTATATAAAGGGAACTAATTTCATATGTACAGTTTTAAGAACATAACTATACTCCCCACCCTACTCTCTCTCTTCCTTCCTTCCTTCCTTATTTTTCTTTTAATTTTTGCAGTGACATACTTTCAATGTATTTTACAATCACAAACTTATGCCTCCACTAAATAAACAATTCAGTAAATAGTAAGTAGAAAAACCACTGTTCCTCAGGAGTATAGACAAGGGCTATAAACAATAATCAAATCTCAAAAATGTCAATTTCACTCATATGCATTATATTTTTTGTACTATGTATATTAGCTATCACAAATCAGGGAAAACATGTAATTGTCTTTTGGGGACTGGCTTATTTCACTAAGAATAATGGTTTCCAGTTGCATCCATTTTGTTGCAAAAGACAAGATTTCATTATTGTTTATGGCTGATTAGTATGCTATCACATATGTATTCCACATTTTCGTTATCCATGATCAGTTGATGGATATCTGAAATGATTCCTTACCTTAACTTTTGTAAATTGAGCTACTAAAATGATGCAGGTATAGATAACTCTTTCATAGGCTAATTTCATTTCCTTTGGGTAAATTCCCAGGTGTGGGATGGCTTGCTTATATGGTAGAGATCTGCCTAGTTATCTGGGGAAGAAAACAGTGGATGGAAGACCTCTTTCTCTCTCTCTGACTGTCTGTAACTTTGCCTTTCAAATAAATAAATAAATCTTAAAAAATTGCTAGGTGGCCTACATACAACCAGCTAGTTTTCCAGGCTACAGACTCTAATATACTTGAATGGGCATTTGGGGAATGAAGCAGCAGATGGATTCTCTTTGTTTCTGTCTCTCTCCCTTTCAAAAATAATTCTTATTCTATAGTATGCCAATCACTGAGTTAAACTCTATAAATAATACTTCACTATATTCTGATAAGCTGCCTTATGAGTAGTACTATTATTATCTGTGCTTGGAAACAGAAAGTTTAATGGCAGACTGAAGAGGAAAACTTAACTTGTTCAAATGTGTATGCAGGTGGACACTGGTGGAGTTGGGATTTGAACCCTGGCAACCCTGAAAGTTGTGTTTCTTAGAGCATGTCATCTGGTATACATAAAGAAATTATTGTGCATTTTTGAAGGGCATCATTTGATATTTCAATACATATATACAGTGTGTGATGATCCAATCAGGCTAGTGTTTTCATTTCCTTAAATCTTTTTCTAAAAAACTTTTAATGTGTTTGAGGTTGTGTTTTTAATCAGTTATATTACACAGCTCCTCATAGGAAAGGAAAAAGAAGTCAGTGTGATTATATTATAAATTCTCTAAACACATGCTGTCTCTAGAAACCAGACTTACATAAATGTGCCCTGTACTGGGCTGTGAACAAGATTTGATGCTCAGACTCATGCGGATGTGTCAGCCCCAAAGTCGTAAGTTAAGTGAAGAGGGAGGGTGGGAACTTAATGCAGTCCTGATGTTTAAGAGGTGTGCCTCAGAGGAAGTCCTCAGGTCACGGGCACAGAGTTTGTTATAAAAACCTGAGTGGGGTCCGGCTTCCCTGAGCTTCCTGGCTTCCTGTCCACGTGGCCCTCTGCCTGTGTTCCACACTTCACCATTGCCACCCTCATCAGAGGCCAACCCACTGGGGCTGCCCAATCCTGGATGTGAGATTCCAACACTGGTCACTAAGTACTTTTTTCCTCTTTATAGAGATAGTTTTCTGAGGAATTTCATTGTGGTGATGGAAAACTGACTAATACATGCTATTAGTAGGTTCCAATATGCATTTAGGAAACCAACCTGAACCATAATGTCTCCTTTGCAAAGGTAATTCTTTGACTCTGTGAACATTGGGGTCATGAAGACATTATTGTTAACGTCCAACTAACCTAGACCTGGAGCAGGGCCAGCTTCTTAGGTGTGTCCCTGTGCTAGGAAGGGTTGTGCTTGGTCCTTTCCTTCTGCTGTCACTAGCTTGAAACTACTTTTGAACAAGGGGCCTTGCATTTTAATTTTGCACTGGGCTTCTGAAATTATGTAGCTAGTCATGGGCTAGCATCCTGGTTAACTCTGTGTGACGGCTGATTATTTGGTAGTGGAGAAGGAAAGTGGACCAACTTACACTGGTGACTTTAGGTTCTGCTAGAATCCATATTGGACTCTGGGGATAAAAGCTCAGGTCCTGAATTTCTAAGCTGTGGGATATTCAGCTCCCCAAGTATTTAATTAGATTACAAGATCACCCTGGGACTGATATTAGATATACTTATTGCAGAATACTAATCCATCTTAAGGGAAAGAAATGACAGGCATATTTTTTGGGGTTTTTAAAGGCCTTAGATCTATTTCCTTTCTTTTCCCTGGTCTGATGTTTTGTTTTAGGTCAATTTAACAGTTCATTTTTATGGCATGCACCAGATCAATTAAATGAGAACTAACATTTCCTTTGAACAGGAATCAATATCTACCATTTCCACTTTGATGCAAAAGTTGCATTTCTGTTATCTTTAGTAAATGTGGAAAGCACTTTGTAATTATAGGGTTTTTTTGTTGTGCAAGTAACTAAGCATGCTCCATATTCTCTACAGTGGCAGGTGGGCTTGCATATTTCAATGATTTCTCAACAGCGTTGACTTCTGTTTCTTCAGTTATGCCACCCATCTACTTTTTTTTCCTTTACTCCCTCAGAAACCTTGCTTAGAAACTTTATATGACCTTCAGTCATATGAATCTGCACTCGCTTTTGACAAACACATATATAATCCAGATTGTATCTCTTGTAGTTATTTCTCCTGTGGAGTTTTATATCATTACCTCTGCAATCTTTGAGATCCCCTGCTGAATTCCACTATTCTACCAGAAGTGGAAATAAAAGGGCAAAAATACCAGTCGGCATATCAGTTTCTTAAAACTCACTTGGCTTGATTTATTGTTACTAATTTGTCCTAGTCCTGATATTCTCTGCTTTTAAATTGTCAAATTGTGTTGGTTGTTGAGTTTAAATTTTAGTTTAAACAGGAGAAAATTCTGAGGACAATGAGTTGCACAATGTCCTATTCTACAGAGATGCATGTTGTACTGCTGCAGACCCAGCAGAGGGAGCTCAAGTTCATAAACGAATCTCAGGAGCTGTTTTGATGGCTCAGAAGGAGAAATTCATCCCAAAAGGCGTTTTTTGGTGGTGGAGGACAGCAGAAGGCAGGATATGTGGAATGTGTGAGTGTGAGTGTGTGATTGTGTGTGTGTGACTGTGTGTGTGTCTATGTGAGTGTGTGTGTGTGTGTGTGTGTGTTAGAAAGTAGAAGAAAGAAGTAAGGTGGGAGGTCATGCCATTCAAATTTTAAGATACACTTGGAATGTGGAAGATATATTGCAATTTCTGAAGGAAGATGACAAAATGATGGAGAGAAGCATTTGATTTTCAGATCCTGAGAAG
This sequence comes from Oryctolagus cuniculus, assembly GCF_051225735.1. NCBI lineage: Eukaryota > Metazoa > Chordata > Mammalia > Lagomorpha > Leporidae > Oryctolagus > Oryctolagus cuniculus. The sequence continues at coordinate 64,459,730 of NC_142877.1, read as the reverse complement.
GCACTTTAATGTTAAATGCATAAGCCCCTTTATCCTTACTTTTTCTAGTTAGCCAGCTTTCCTTTAAAACTTTTTAGATTGAATCTTTACCCATTTCCATTCCTTGTGATTTTTATATTTATAACAATTTCCCAGAGAAAGCTTTAAAAATTTCCCTTCTCCAGTCCATTACCAATCGGGTCCACCTGGTGTGTGTGAATCTATGTCTGAGGCAGAAGCTCTTGGAGGCTGTTGAAGTTTAGGTGAATGTTTATCCAGCAGATTAATCAATTAGTCTACCAGCTATCCAAACAATACTTATTGAACTTTTAGTAGTATATGAGGTGCAATGTGTGTGTATATGTAGGGAGGGAAATGTACAGCTGGGAGAGAGAGTCAGAACTGTGTTCTGTCCTCTATGAACTTCAGTAAAGCTAAGTATATAAATGTGTTTGATAACATATAAAATATTGTATAATCAAATGTCAAGCAGAGCAGTAACTGAGTGCCCACAAGAGAGCCTGAAGTCGAGTTCAGAGAAGAGATATGCGGTAGATCCTTGTAGCTATTAGGGCCTAGGAGGACTTCAAGGATGATATGGGCTGAATGACGGCTGTTTTATGCACATGGATCAGAAACGAAGAGGGTCTGCCATGATGGGAGCCGGTTGGCCTAGTAGTTAAGTTACCAGCATATCACATCATACTACTTGGATTTGATTTGCTCTAACTCCTGACCCCAGTTTCCTACTAATGCAGTCCCCAGAAGACAGCAGGTGACGGCTCAAGTAACTGGGTTCCTGTCACCCACAGGGGAGACCTGGCTTGACTTCATGGCTCCCAGCTTTTGCTTTGGCCCAGGCCTGGCCATTGTGGGAATTTGGGGAGTGAACTGGTGGATGAAAATTCTGTGTATGTTTCTCTGTTTCTCTGCTTCTCAAACAAACTAGTTAAAATTTTAAAATAAAAAATAAACAAGATGAAACTTATGTATTTGATTTTAAAAAAGAAAGCCTGTGAGAAAGCAGGTATGGTTTATGACATGACATTATGCTGTTTGTTTGATGTGCACCCCTAAGGGTTTGCCATTCCCATCAAGTCTTTTTGAATGATGTTCCCTGTGCATACCCAGTGCCTGAGAATGAATTCTGGAGTGATTGGGTTATGTAGAACATAAACCTTTGTATATAATAACTATCAAACACCGTTCAGAGGAATCTATAAAGAGGCAGTGAGAATAGATAAATAAATCTAAAAAAAAAAAAAAAAAGATGGGCTGTGGGGTAGTGGGTAAAACTATTGCCTGCAGTGCTGGCATCCCATATGGTGCCAATTTGAGTCCTGGCTGCTACACTTCCAATACAGCTCTCTGCTATGACCTGAGAAAGCAGTGGGAGATGACCCAAGTCCTTAGACTCCTGCAATACTGTGGGAAACCCAGAAGAAGCTCCTGGCTCTGGATCAGCCCAGCTCTGACAGTCATGGCCATCTGGGGAGTGATGGCCATCTGGGGAGCGCATGGAAGACCTCTCTCTCTCTGCGTCTGCGTCTCTGTAACTCTGCCTTTCAAATTAATAAATAAATCTTTTTTAAAAAAAGGCAGTGAGCACATTGGGTACAAATTGAACGGTATAATAAGACAGCCTAGAGTTGAGTCCAGGGCTTATCATGCAGTAGCTGTGTGTCTGAGGATAAATGTATTAGCATCTTTATGTCTTACTTCCTTCATCTCTAACATGGCATGATAATAACAGTTCCTATTGCACAGAGTTGTGATGGGTAACTGATATAGTGTCATCTGCATAAAACAATGTCTAGAGCCTGGTGAGCCCTGGGTCTTTGCTGTTATGAACAAAGGGCTAAAGTGTGTAGAAATACTATATTAGATTTTCAGTTATGAAAACCTGGGTCTCGTCTAGACTGTTTTGTCATTTGCTAGTTGAGAATTCATGAAGCAGATCACATGTTTAAGACTATGTTGGTCTCACTGGCTGATTTAATGGAAGTAAATGATAGACCATGACCTTCCTTGTTTCAGGAATAACAAAACAAAACAAACAACAAACAAAGAAAAAGCACAAAGGTGTTGCTCATTTCAGTAAGAGTGATACTCACATGGGAATTCAGTGGTCCTGTTAGTGTATGCAGAGTCTTCAACTTTTCCAGCCATTTGGAATGATAAGTAGAATGTAAGCTCTGCCAGAGCCGAGGCTATGACTGCCTTGGTTGCTGTTCTGTCTCCTGTCATATCACTCATTATTTTTGCTTTGAAATTGTTTGATATGAGAGAGAAAGAGAAAATAAGAATGAGAATCACTGATGAACTCCACAGATGCCCAAAACAGCTAGGACTAAGCTGAAGCCAGGAGCTGGGAACTCAATCCAGGTCTCCCACCTTGGTGGCAGGGACCCAGTGACGTAAGCCATCATCACTGCCTCTTAGAAGTGCGTTAGCAGGAAGTTACAATCAGAAGCTGGTGCTGAGACTCAAACTTGGGCACTCTCATGTGGGAGGCAGGCATCTGATTATTCAGCCAGACACTTGCCCCCTCACTATATATTTTTTTCCAAATGAATAGGCCAATGATTAAATGAAAGCATGGTTATGAAATTTATCCCTGTCTTTTCCTATAGACCTGTTGGCAGCATAGGTGAAGTAGGCCTTACTACACAATGTTTTGAGAAATGGCTAATTAAATATCTTCCCTGGTGGTTTATTACTGGTATAAGAAGAAAATTATTTGGATCATTTTATAGTTTAAAAATGCACTCTCATACCTCATGGAATCTCCTACTACATTCAGGTGAAATCATTATTATTTCTCCTAATAGTTTCAGCAATTGAATATTACTAGAGTTGAATGACTGACTCAGTGCCACAGACAAATTATTGTGGACTTTGGACTTGATCTAAGGCCCCTTGGATACAAATACAAAGGATTTTCTTTGATTTTTGTGGCATTATATCTTTTTTTTCTATCTGACTTGTTTGCCTCATCATTATAGTTTCTCCCCATATAAGGATGTAGCCTCCAAGTTTCTCATGTTAGTATCTATTAGTTTATGGGGCCAGGTAGGGTTTAGAAGACAGACCCTTAGAAGTTCATGAGGAATGTGATACTATTGTGTCTGGTATGAGACTCTCCCCAAAACAACTCACCAAAGGCAGGCTGGATGCAACAGCAAGAGGATTTATTACCAGCTAGCTGGGGGCTCTTACTGGCACATACGACGTAGCGCAGTGCTGAGGTGAGAAACCCCCTCCTTCCCCCTCCCAGCATTTTTTCCCCGCACCCCCTCCTCCCAGCATTTTTGTGCACTCAAGTAAACAAGTACATACATCACTACACATGTAGGTGAGTTCCTTATTCTTTATATGGCAATTACCTAAATTTATGTATTTCATTGGTACAGTTGAGCAACTCAGGGGCTAATTGTCACACAGGAATGCGGAAAAATCTAAATTCCAGGAATAATTTCACTCCTATACCCTTAGGCCCATCTTTTTTTTGGCTTAAAATAAAGCCAGTCATGGAGGAATGGCGGTGCTCGCAACAGGTCCTAAAAGCTCCTGAGACCAAGATTTAGCTTAACTTTAATTTTTGCCCCATATTTTATATCACTTAATCTCAACACACTACAGACGATTAAGTCTTAACTCCAAATGTACTTAATCTAAGATAATTTAGGGTTTGAATTAATTACTCATTAATTACTTATAACTGAACTCCACAATATAAGGAGAACCTTGAGGTGTGGAGGAGGAGTGCAAGGAGTTACACATGACTTGGGTAGTTCTGAGAAATTAAGATATAGCCATTGGAAATGGGAGCCTGGATAAGATGCTTCTCTAGAGGTTCTGAATAAAGGAAATAGGGGTGCCCAAAACAGTCAAGACAGAGAAAACTAGAAAATAGAAGCCTTACAGATGATGTTAAAATCTCTATAATGTTTTGTAGAGCTGCTCATGCACCTGGAACCTTAAAACTAAGTGTTGAGTAGGCTGGAACTGTGTCTGAGTATGTATTTATATTATAATTTCCTTTATTTGAAAGACACACACACACACACACACACACAGGTCTCCCATCCACTGGTTCTCTTTTCAAATGCATAAAACAGCTGGGGCTAACCCAGCTGCAGCTGAGAGGAGTAGGGAGACCACATATGTGGGTGGCAGGGACCCAGCCATATGAGCTATCACCTGTTGCCTACCAGGTTTGCATTAGCAGGAAGTTGTAATTTGCAAGAAACCTGGGTATCAAACCCATTCACTTAGATACGAATATCATAAGTATTGTCTTAACTGTTATGCCAAATGTCCAATGCTGACTATGTATCTTCTATGACTGTGTTTATTGAAGCATGTCTGGAAATGAATTTTGCCTAGCAAATTTTACCACCATTGACTATTTCTGTTCCAAATTTCTTACATCATGAAATTAGCAACATGACTCTTCCAAAAGAATTTTGAAAAATGCCTATTTAATGAGCCCATTGAAATACACAATGCTACATCCTCTTTGGTGCTTGCTAATCACAACCATGATGAACAGAATCAATGTTTGTGGCTATTTTTATTATGTGACTTATCATAGTTGGTCCCGTTTTAGGCCTGCTTATGGTTCTCAGATTATACCATGGGGCAAATTTATAGTATCCAGCATAATGCTTTGCCCATAGTAGATGTTTAATACATGTATATTAAATGGTTTGGAAGTTAAACCCTTTTATGGAGAGACGAAATAATAACCATGATGGGTAGAAGCAAGAGCTCCTTTGAGAGTGCATGTTTGTCAATTACTTTCCTTTTTGGTGTGCCTTTTCTTCACTTGTGACCTACTTATCTATAAGATATAGGTTAATTCGGTTTCCTTTTAAAGCAGCGTTCTGAATAACTAATTTAAAGATGATAAACTATTATAGGAATGCAAAAAACATGGCAATGGAAGTTACATGAAGCAATGATTATTCTTGCCATTTCTACTTTGCTTTTACTTTCTGTATATGGTGTGTTTGTGTGTGCCTGTATGCTGTTGTGTGTAGGTGTATGAATTTGAGTGTGATTCAGCTGATCAAAACAGATCCTTAAATATGCTTTGCTGAGGGGATTGAGGATGCTTATTTGTTGGGGAAATCATCTTGTTTCTCTTCTTTTTATAATCATTTTTATTGTATTTGAGGGAATTAGCATTCTGAATTCCTGCTGTGCAAGATCTTCTTTCATTTAGGAAAATATTTTATAAGTAGTTAGAGTTATATTTAAGTTTTAGAATTTTGGGGTATTTTTAATGATGGTTCTAATAGCAATTTTCTATAACTACAGATCAATGTGTGAAGCATAAATAGTTCATTAAATGTCTAGAAAAATATGAAACCAGATCTTCACACTACACACAAAAGCAACTCCAGATGGATTAACTATTTGAGTCTAAAGCAAATCTTTAAATACATAGTAGAAAATATAGATGAATATATTTTAGGCAGAGAAGTAGGAAAATATTCCTAAATAAGACATAAAACATACTGACTATATAGTAAAATCACCAACTTAACTCATCAAAGGTCACTTAAAGAAAATGTAAGTCCTGGCACAAACTAGATATTCGTGGTCTACACAGTTGTCAAGAGCACAGAAATCACCTACAGATCATCTACGAAGACTGGCAAAGTCATAAATAAACCTTTTACCAAAGAGGAAGCTGATGGCCAAGAAACATATGAGGAGATGGTCATTCCATCTATTAGTGATCACAGAAATGCAAATAAAGACAATTATATAATCTCATTTTTTAAAAAAAGATTGATGTATCTGAAAGTCAGAGTGACACAGAGAGAGAAGGAGAGGGAGAGGGAGAGGGAGAGAATGGTCTTTCATCTGCTGATGGCCGCAACGGCTGGAGCTGTGCTGATCTGAAGCCAGGATCCAGGAGCTTCTTCTGGGTCTCCCATGCGGATGCAGGGGCTCAAGGACTTGGGCCATCTTCTACTGCTTTCCCAGGCCACAGCAGAGAGCTGGATTGGAAGTGGTGCAGCTGGGACAGGAACCAGCATCCATATGGGATGCCAGCACTGCAGGAGGCTGCTTTAACTGCTGTGCCACATTGCTGCATTGCTGGCCCCTATAATCTCTCTCTCTCTCTCTCTTTTTTTTTTTTTTTGACAGGCAGAGTGGACAGTGAGAGAGAGAGAGAGACAGAGAGAAAGGTCTTCCTTTTGCCGTTGGTTCACCCTCCAATGGCCGCCGCGGCTGGCGCGATGCAGCCAGCGCACCGCGCTGATCCGATGGCAGGAGCCAGGTGCTTCTCCTGGTCTCCTATGGGGTGCAGGGCCCAAGCACTTGGGCCATCCTCCACTGCACTCCCTGGCCACAGCAGAGAGCTGGCCTGGAAGAGGGGCAACCAGGACAGAATTCGGCGCCCCGACTGGGACTAGAACCCGGTGTGCCAGCGCCACAAGGCGGAGGATTAGCCTAGTGAGCTGTGGCGCCGGCCTATAATCTCATTTTAAAGTCCTTTTTTGACCAAAAATTTAAAAGCCTGATGATATCAATTGATTGTAGAAAATAAAGATCCACTGGATGTTCTCTGCTGATCAGAGTAAAAATTAGGGCAGGGGCCAGTGATGTAGTGTAGCAGGTAAAGCCACTGCCTGCAGTGCCAGCATCCTATATGGGTGCTGGTTTGAGCCCTGACTGCTCCACTTCCAGTCCAGCTGTGTGGGAGACCTGGAAGAAGCTCCCAACTCCTGGCTGCAGTTCGGCTCAGCTCTGGCTGTTAAGGCCACTTGGGGAGTGAACCAGCAGATGGGAGACCTCGCTCTCTCTGTCTCTCTGTAGCTCTGCCTTTTATTTTTTATTTTATTTTTTTTGACAGGCAGAGTAGACAGTGAGAGAGAGAGACAGAGAGAAAGGTCTTCCTTTTGCCGTTGGTTCACCCTCCAATGGCCACCGTGGCCAGCACGCTGTGGCCGGCACACCGCGCTGACCCGATGGCAGGAGCCAGGTGCTTCTCCTGGTCTCCCATGGGGTGCAGGGCCCAAGCACTTGGGCCATCCTCCACTGCACTTCCCTGGCCACAGCAGAGAGCTGGCCTGGAAGAGGGGCAACTGGGACAGAATCTGGCGCCCTGACCGGGACTAGAACCCGGTGTGCTGGTGCCGCAAAGCGGAGGATTAGCCTATTGAGCTGCGGTGCCGGCCTGTAGCTCTGCCTTTTAAATAAATAATCTTTACAAAAAATTAGGGCACATGTTGAACATTTTAGAAAAAAAATTGAACATTCACATTCCCTATGATCTAAAATTCCACTCCTGTGTATTCAATAACTCATTTACAGGGGCAGGTATTTGGTGTACTGCTTATAAACTGGTTGGGGGTCCAGTGTTGCAGTACAGTGGGTTCAGCCAGTGCCTGCGATGCTGGTATCCCATATGGGAGTGCTGGTTCAAATTCTGGCTGCTCTGCTTCCAATCCAGCTCCCTACTAAAGGGGCCAGGGAAAGCAGCGACAGACGGCCTGGGTGCTGGGACCCCTGTGCCACCCTTGTGGGAGACCCTGATGGGAGTTCCAGGCTCTGGTTTTCTGCCTGGCCCAGCCCTTGTCGTGACTGCCATTTGGGGAATGCATTGGCAGGTGGAAGATCTCTTTCTTCTCTGTCTTTTCCTTCTCTGTCACTCTGCCTTTCAAAAAAAATAATGAAATTTTTTTTAAAGAAGCTGTTTGGATTGTCTGCATCTCATATTGGAGTGCCTAGGTTTTGATATCTGCCTGTACTCTTAATTTTGGTCTCCTATTATATGAGCCAATATTATGTTAAGTCTAACTCTGTGCAGCTGAGGTACAAAGAAAAGAAAGAAAGACAAAATAGTCCCCCCAAAATGTATGTTAAGTAAATTCAATATTTATATTTTAGGAGTTGACATGGCAGGTTATATTTTATTTCTGGTTTTATATTCTTTACCAAAGCATTTTTGGATTACACATTATATGGAAAACATTTTTAAAAGCTTATATTAAACATTAAAAAACTTAAAAAGTTAAGTGTCTATCATAGAAAAATGATATATAGGACTCATTCTGCTTCATTTTCTTTGTGCTCACTTGATATTTCACCTATTTTCCCCAGAAACCTTTCATTTAAGGAATACAAACTTCATGCATAACATAAATACAACTTCAGGAACATAGTGATTCTTCCCACCCATACTCCCACCCTTCTTCTTCCTCCTTATCCTATTGTCATTCTTATTTTTTTATTAAGATCTATTTTCAATTAACTTTATACTCATATCATTAACTCTATACTAAGTAAAGAGTTCAAAAAATAGTATGAAAAAAAATGTTCCTCAACCATGGAGATAAGGTCTCCACTGTTCAAATTCATTATATCTCGAAGTACCCATTTCTCTAGATTACCTTTTAGGTACTCTATTGTTCATCACAGATCAGGGAGAACATATGGTATTTGTCCCTTTGGGACTGGCTTATTTCACTAAGTATGATGTTTTCCAGTTTCATACATTTTGTTGCAAACAACAGGATTTCATTTCTTTTTTTATACCACTGTGTAGTATTCCATGGTGTACATATCCCATAATTTCTTTATCCAGTCTTCAGTTGATGGACATTTGGGTTGATTCCATATCTTAGCTGTTGTGAATTGAGCTGCAATAAACATAGGGGTACAGATAAGTCTTTCATATGCTCACTTCGTTTCTCATCAATAAATTCCCAGGAGTGGGATGGCTGGGTCTTTTGATAGGTCCATGTTCATATTTCTGAGGTATCCCCATGCTGTCTTCCACAGTGGCTGCACCAGTTTGCATTCCCACCAACAATTATTTCATCTGTTTTCTAAGGAAAAAAATTAAAGTAGTATCTAAACCTAAATTTTTAGTGTAAAAGTATTTAAATCACATAAAGATAAAATGTTTAAAATGTTAAGTATTTAAATGATCAGCCTAAAACTTCTGTTAGAAACATGAGAGGGAGGTCTCAGGCTGAATAATTTGGGTCAGTTTATGTTATTTCAGATCTAAATATATAACTCCTTAGAACATATTCCCTAAGATACACAATTTTAAACAATATTTAGAACTCAAAATTGGAAGCATTATAGAAAAACAAAATAAATCTATTGTGAAGTACTATAAACATATTACAGTACAAATATGATGAGACAATACAAGATCCAAACAAATACAAAAACTGATCAATAAAAAGGTAGGAGTGTCGTCTTATAAAACACCAGGTAGTCTTTAGAATTTGGAAATGTTATTTTATAATAAAATCAAGATATTTATTCACATCTATATTTGTTTGCTAGGGTTTGGCCCAACAAAATACTATAGAATGGTGATATTAAACAACAGACGAGCATTTTCTCAGCTTATAGGAGGCTGGGAGTACAGATCAAGGTGTTGGCAGGGTTGGTCTCTCCTGAGACCTCTCTCCTGGCTTGCAGATGGTCTCTTTCTCCCTGTGTCTGCACTCTGTGCCTCTCTGGTGTCATGTTGTCTTCTTGTAAAGATATAAATGCTGTTGGATAAGGGCCCCACCCTAACAGCCTCATTTTAACTTAATTACCCCTGTAAAAACCTTATCTCCAAATACAGTAAGCGTTCTGTGGCTCTGAGTGTTGGGATTTCAATACAGAATTTGGGAGGAACAGAAGCTGGCATGGCCCAGTGTCTTTGGCCATCATTTGTGATACCTGCATCCTACATTGGAGCACCTCTTCATGTCCTGGCTGCTCTGCTTCCAATCCAGCTCCCTGCTAATGTGCCTGGGAAAGCAGCAGAGGATGGCCCAGGTACTTGGGCCTCTGCCAACTAGGTTGAGACCAAGATGAAGCTTCTGGCTTCTGGCTTCAGCCTGATCCAGATCTGGCCATTTGGGGACTGAGTCAGTGGATAGGGGATTTCTTTCTCTCTCCCTCCCACATTCCCTCTTATTCTCTCTCTGTCACTCTGCCTTTAAAGTAAATAAAATAATATCTTAACAGCGACTACAGAATTTAGGAGGAACACAATTCCGTCCATAACAGCATCCCTTTCTGGGACTGTGCTTCCCATGATGTAGCTCTTATGATGAGTGCCTGCTATTTTCCAAGCCCTGTTGTAGGTGTTGGATATAGCAGTCAGCTTACTTTTATGCCTCACAACATACACAAGAAAGCAGCAAAATCCCAAATCAGAGGACAATTTTTATGATATTAAATTTGCAAATGCCATTATCCTCAGATTTCTGTCGCTTTTGCCAAGGATCAGGGGCTCCCCTGTTCATTGTTTCAGAAAATTAACTGCTGTTGTACAAGAGAACAAGTCCCTGCTGCCACTCACTCCTGAGTCTAGAACATGCTCTATGGAGTTGAGTTCATGAAAGCAGCTTAATTGCAAAAGAACATTTGTAATTAGAAGCATCTGTCATTATGACAGTTGGCTGTGGACTCATATTTGGAATCACTGTGTTTTTCTGACCATAAGGTCTAACCTAATGCCAAAGATGTGTCTCTTTCAAATATAGTCACCTGGACTTCCTGCAGTGTGGTATACTCCAGAAGACGGCTGCCTATCTTTTATGAGGAACTTCTCATATCTGTCACTTTGAAATTTGGATATACCACACTGTACATATTTCAAGCCAGAGCCCCAAGCATATCCTTCAAATTTATTTTCATTTGTTTCAATATCTGACATAAAAACTGATGTACTTTATTTAAAAATACAATTTTATTTTTTAAACAGATTTATTTTTATTTACTTGAAATCAGAGTTATGGGGAGGGGAGGGGAGGGGAGAGAGAGAGAGAGAGCGAGCGAGTGAGCTCTTCCATTTGTAGATACACTCCCCATATGGCCACAATTGCTGGGGCTAGATCAGGCTGAAGCCAGGAGCCAGGAGTTTCATTAAGGTCTCCCATGTGGATGTAGGGGCCCAAGGACTTAGGCCATCTTCCACTGCTTTCTCAGGTGCATTAGCAGGGAGCTGGATCAGAAGTGAAGGAGCTGGAACTCAAAGGATACCCATACAGGATACCAGCATCACAGATGGTGGCCCAACCTGCTATGCTCCAACATCGGCCCCTAAAAATGCTATTTTCTTAGATTAACTGATGATTTATTCTTCTCTTCCTACTATTTTCTGTTATTCCTTTGACTCTCCCTTACTTGGGAGGTTAGACTACAGGAGCGTGTAGACAATGAAAGGGTCAAGCATTTGGCACAGTGGTTAAGATGTCAGTAAGAATGCCTGCGTCCCGTATCAGAGTGCCTGGGCTTGAGTCTTGGCTCTGCTCGGGATCCCAGCTTGCTGCAAATGTGCATTCTGAGATGCATCAGGTTATGACTCAAGTACATGTGCCTCTATCACTCACATGAGACACCTGGATTGAGTTCCTGGCTCTTGCCTTTGGCCTGGCCCAGCACTGTCGCAAGCATTTGGGGAGTAAACCAGATGAGAGATTTCACTGTGTCAGTTTCTCTGTTTCTGCCTTCCAAATAAATAAAAAAAATAAACAATATTTAAAATTGATTTTACTGGTTGAGCCAGCAAGATTGACATGGCCCAATGACCAAGGACAAGAAAGGAAGCTGGCTGTCTGGGTACATACTGTGGCAGACAAGAGTTTGAGTGCTGGATTCACTCCCTACTTCCTGCATCCATATCAGCAAAACCAGGTGCCACCTGGGAAACCAGCACCATGGGGAAAGGCGGCTAAAGGGTAGCTGGGAGGGGTTACATCTTTAATCTACTGAGATAATATTTCTTTCACACATTTATAGAACATAAATATACACAAAGTAGTGTTTCTTACCCACCTGAGTGAGTGCATAGTTTGTGAACTGGACCTAGCACTGTGTATTCCATCTATTTCAGTTTAGATACAGTGGCATCTGTGAATAAATACTGAGAAAGATTGAGCTGCAGCGTGGCTTGATCCAAGGCTAGAGACTCATCAACTGTAAAAATCTTACCATAGCTCTTTTAATATGCTGCCATAGAGAGACAGAAAGCCAGTATAGTGTGGGGCATGGCCAGCAGCAGGAGCAAGAAAATGATCTGATACATAAATTTAGAAAATGGAGGAGTAGGAGGAAGGTAGACACAAGTGGGAAGGTAACTCCTGGTAATTTTCAGTTGATAATGTCCTGGTCAGAATGAGCTTATTGTAGATTTAGAATTAAAATACCAAGAAGAGCGATTTGTACAATTTCAGTTGTGACTGTCTGTATAAACCTGCATGGTAATCTAAGGTAAAAATCACGGGTTTGGATTCAGTTGACGCTGATTCAAAGCCTGGCTAATTTAGTAGCTATGGGAAACTGGGCATGTGCTTTACTTTTCTGTACAGTGGGAGTATAACTCCACCATGCTGTTGTGGAAGTTAAATCTGTCTACATAATTAATATGCCTGGCAATGTTATTTTTGAAACTTTTACTAATTAGAGTTTTTAGCAACCTGATGATATAATAAAACATTATTGATTGGTTTAACAAAGTGTCTGCAATTATTGAGATACTGCATCCTTTAACAATTTTTTATACAATATAAATCTTTAATATATAATAAACGTTTTTGTATTTAAACAAATCAGATAGTGTCTTAAAAGAGATGGAAAAAACCACAAAGGAAAATGAATTTTTTAATACAATATTCTTAATAGACTCTTAAGCAAAATGAGAAAAAGAGAAGATAATTTCATGGCTTCTGGTAGATACCAATAATAATATTAAATATGTAAATGCTGCAGTAATTTATATTCTGTTTGGTAGATTCTTATTTTAGTCATCCAGGAGATTTTTTTACTAGAATGAAACCTTAAGCTTTGATAGACTTAAGTGATGAAAGAAGAGATTGTTGTGAATTTGCACTGAGAAAATATGAATGTAGAAAAGTTAAGAAGTCTGATAATAGTATCTTAATGAATAGCTCCTCTTTTGGGCCTCCCATTTCAGTTTCCTTTTTGAATGCAAATCTTACTTAAGAAAATAATCTTAGCTCATTTCCATAAGCCAGAATCCTGAAAAATATCTAAGGAAAATTTAGATTAGAGGTCCTTAGATTCAAATGAACAAGGTTAAAAATAAGAAAATGTGGCTTTAAAAATTCTTCAGAATGCAATATATTTTTAAAAAGATTTATGTATTTGAGAGACAGAGGAGGAAAGAGAGAATCTTTCCTCTTCTGACTCACTTCAAATGGCTATTGAGTCCAGGAACTCAGAACTCCACAAGGGTCTCCTACATGGGTAGCAGGGATCCAAGTACTTGGGCCATCGTCTGCTGCTTTCCCAGGAGCATTAGCAGGAAGACAGATTGTAAGCACAATGTCTGGGATTTGAACAGGCACTGATATGAGATGATGACATTGCAGTGGTGTTAACCCACGGCACCACAATGCCAACTCTACGCTATATATATTTTTTTTTTTTTTGACAGGCAGAGTGGACAGTGAGAGAGAGAGAGACAGAGAGAAAGGTCTTCCTTTTGCCGTTGGTTCACCCTCCAATGGCCGCCGCGGCCGGCGTGCTGCGGCCGGCGCACCGCGCTGATCCGATGGCAGGAGCCAGGAGCCAGGTGCTTTTCCTGGTCTCCCATGGGGTGCAGGGCCCAAGCACTTGGGCCATCCTCCACTGCACTCCCTGGCCACAGCAGAGGGCTGGCCTGGAAGAGGGGCAACCGGGACAGAATCCGGCGCCCCAACCGGGACTAGAACCCAGTGTGCCGGCGCCGCTAGGCGGAGGATTAGCCTAGTGAGCCGCGGCGCCGGCCTCTACGCTATATTTTTATTTTTGAGATAAGACTTGGTTTATTTGCAAAAATAAAGTATAAGCCCAACTTAGGACTCTGGTAGAACTTATCTAATTTTCTAATTTTTCCTTTTTATCTCTTTCACTATTTTGAAGAAATAGAAAATATATATATGTATATTTCTTGCAATTTTATCACCTTTGATTGCTCTCCATTCTCAACCATTTTTGGGGGGTGGGGGATACCAGAGATATTTTACACTTTTGAAGAAACTGGGGAATGAACTAAAGTTTCATTTTACTTTCAATTTTTATTAATTACTTTTATTACTGGGGGCAGAAAGGGGTGGATTTTTAGCAGTATAAGAATATGAAAGCAAGTCAATGAATGCACTTTAAGAAAGCAGAGGGTCTCTTATCAGGAGTTTTTTGGACCTTTGCCAACCAGAGGAGCAGTAGAGTGGCAGCTAGTAAGGTGGTAAAGGAGACTCTGCTGAGGCTGAGTGGTGTGGTGATTTCTGGGAAACAGCATCCTGCAGCAGGAGAATGAAGCTCTTTTGCAAGTCTCTCAATTGCTGCTGCTACTTCTGACAGTGAAGCTATTTTAACTTTTAATTTGCTGAAAGGCAAATCAGGCAGCTGTCTTCACAGTGGGGTGTTAGGGGTGAGTGTTGGAGAAGTGGCTCCACTTTTCATGTAGATTAAAGGAGAACACACCAAGGAAAAGTTTACTGTTATTCTATAGATTCGCAGCAAGCAGGCTAGAGTGTCATCCTTGGGGCTTCTTTTATGCTTTCTTTTAGTTTGCCAGACATGACAGATCCAAGGGCAGATTTCAGATTTGACAGTGTTGAAACTCATGTCAGGAATTGGAAACATGCTTTTCTTTCTGCCTCCCTCTCCATTTTCCCAGGCACGAGAAAACCTTTTGGGTAATGTCTGAATTTAGGACCGTACTTAGTATTTTCATTAAACCTTTCTTCTTTTCTTTCCGATTTCCCTTTTTATCATAGCATTTTCCTAGGTGAATTGAAGCGCATTTAACAAGAGCTAAGATGGCACCTATTTTTCATTAAATGAGAACTGTGTTAACAACTTCATAGACGTTGCATGTGATCTACTAATGGCAAAAGCCTCTGGATGGTTCCTTTTGATGTTGCCCTCTAAAGGTCCCATCAGAAAGCATTAGTGTCTGCATTACCCCCTTGTGACTTCTGGTGGTTTTCTTTTATTTGGCTATTGATTGGTATTACACATCCCTCTTAATGCTAACATTAGATGATGCTATATCTGAGCACTTAGTGGAAAATTACTCTATGTCAGTAGAAACTTCATTAAATAGTTTGAACTACATGTCAGTTCCAACTGCAGAGCTGATTTGGAATTTTGGTAAGTTGAGTCACTTATCTCGGTTATACATTTTGTATTTTGTAGGGCAAGATGCATTATTTAGATGAATGCGAAACTCCCCTTCATACTCAATATAATACATTTTTAATGGCTAATGATTGTATAGATAATCTCATGCAGGGGAGCAAATTGTTTCCCTTTGGTTATCACTATAAATTTACTTCTGAACAAATTAAAAATGAAATCATCATCCTTGTCAGAAATGGGCAGGAAAACAAAGGCTCATTAAGAATTTGCTTTTCCCTGGGTGAAATAAATTATCAATAATCATTGCAGTCCATAATGTATGTGGTTTGGCATGACACATTAATTTGTGCTGATTTAATGGTTTAGAAACCAGTTTTGTTTTGCTCTTTTTGCTTTTGCTTTTCTCTTCTAGGGACTTGCAGCAGTCACATATCTTCTGCAAATGAGTTTGTATTATGGGAATCACACTGAACCTGTATGGAGGAAGGGCTAATAAACATTTAAAATAAGAGGCTTGACTCTCCCAGTTGAAAATAAAGAGATTTCTTCCCCTTCCCTTTTCTTAGAGCATTTGCGTTAGAAACCTTGTAATTGTAAGCACTTTCTCCTCTCTCTCTCTCTTAAAGATTATTTATTTGAAAGTCAGAGTTACAGAGAGAGAAGGAGAGGCAGAGAGAGATCTTCCATCCACTGGTTCACTCCTCAGTTGACCAATCTGAAGCCAGGAGCTTCTTCAGGGTTTCCCATGTGGGTGCAGGGGCCCAAGGACTTGGGTCATCTTCTACTACTTTCCCAGGCCATAGCAGAGAGCTGGATCAGAAGAGGAGCAGTTCGGACTCGCACCAGCGCCCTTATGGGATGCCAGCACTGCGGGCAGCAGCTTTACCCACTATATCACAGCGCTGGCCCCTTTCCTCCCTTTGAAATGTATATAAATGTATATAAATCCTTTTGTAAGCTTTAGGACCCAGGAATTTCTTCCTTAAGAGCTGGGTGGTCATCTCTTTGAAATGTAACATCAAGGGAGACAACTCTCTTGCCTCCAGGTTTCCTTGAGAAAGTGGGGGTCTAACTAGAGTTAGATTGCTCCGGTGATCAGCTTGAGCCAAATGGCACAACTCCCTCCTGCCATAGAACTAGAAGTTTGTTTCTCCTCTGGATGGAGTCAGTTAGGTAACACAGAGGGCCACCTCAATACTTTGTAAATTTAGGAGGAGCTGTGTGTGACAAATGGCACTGTCAAAGTCCTTTTGCTAGAGACTAGTTATTGTTTATCTTGAAAACATGTGTGTAATGGTTTATGTCTGCTTGGCTAAATGGCAGTCTCTTAGAGGATGCACATCACATTCTGGTTAATGCTTGTTTAACAATAAACACATTTTCTTTTTTACTTTTGTATAGAAGATTTTGGAGTTGGGAGATGGTTTTGTTTTTAATTTTAGTTCCTCAGCAATGGACATGGGCTGATATAAAAAGCAACACATTGCCCATTTTGTGCCTTTAATTATGCTCTGCCTCTCCTTCTTAAATCAGATGTTCAATGCAGGGAGAACCCTAGTGGCTAAAATCAGTGTGGATTAATCAGTATTATGTAAAAAAAGAAAACAAGACCATTTCATTAGCATTTTATTTTTGTAAGAGAAAAGTATTCCAAATTCAACTGTGAAAGCTATTGTGAAGATAGGATTAGTTTAGTGGCACATTTGTCACTTTTTCTTTTAATTATTACTTAATATATTCCCTCAAACAAACTATTTTTAGGCTAATTTTATTCTATTAAGGTTATCACTATTCATTTTAAATATCACTTGCATCCAATTATGTTGTTCTAGGATCCTGCAAAATGTTAAACTTGGCATTGCTAACTCAAAGGTGACTTGTGGCACAGGAATGATTTATGCCTGTGGAATTGCAGAGGTCTAAAAATAGGGCTTGATGTTACATTAATATGTACTGCAGTACACAGGCACAATAGGGTCAGAGCAGGATGGAGTTTCATCCCTAACTCTCAGTTTTCTTGCTTTTGTCTCTGAGTCTGAGCAATGCCTCGATAATTAGACAATGCCCATTTGTCATTTGTATCATTTCCTATCAGCTCATACCATCCTGCCCAGCCAGCTCCCAGGTGTTTATGAAGAAACACGTGGTCTGTAAATAGTCTTCCTGTGCAACTCTACTTGCTGGCTTAGTTGGAAGATATCCTTCGTATGTTGGATTGGACAATAACAGATCATTGCTGCTAGGTTCTAATGGGTAAGTGTTTGGCTTTGACCTTAGGATGAGATCAGCAATGAATGTGTCCAGTTAGTCATATGGCAAATATTGCAGATTAGAATGAGGAGCCTCTGTTAGCAAGGTAAATGCTGGCAGTTCTGGAGAAGCAACCTTTCTGAATGACCGGCAAGGAGAATGTGGGACAGTATTTCCTTTGATGTGATGCTTCTGATTTAGCTGTCATGAGTGCTAGATGGCAGTGGTAAGAGATGCTTTTCTGCAATCTTTTAGGGTGTGAACTCCGATCAGTTGAAAAGAAGTCATGTAATTGAGTTTGTACAACTGTTTTGTGAACAGGGCTAGGACGATACATGAACATAAGGATGCACCACAAAAAGAGAAATTGGGGCTGGTACCATCTGGAACATATATGGGAAACAAGAGCTTCTCTCCTCACTAGAGGGGCTGTAGTAGACTGTTCAGATAAAAAACAAACAAACAAACAAACAAACAAAAAAACCCACGACAGCACAGCTCCAACGTCATTTTTAGTGACATCTACAGGCTGAACATGTTACCTAAATATCGTAAGTCAATAGCTTATTTTTCTTCTACCATAGTATATTGTATGTGTCTTACTCTAAGTGAGTGTCCAGAGTACAAGATAGTACTGTCATAAAGGAATTGTTCCTATTCTGGAAGTAGCTCTGGAGTTCTGAAAAGCCATGGTAAGTTGATACTCTCTGACACTGTTGTTGCAGAACAACTTCCAAAACTAGTTGGAGGTGTTGCTGCAGAACCCCAAACCGGGGTCCACTCACCCGACGTGCGGAAAGCCAATCACTGATCTCTAAAATCCTACTGATCTCTGAAAGTAGGTGTGTGTTGCAAAGTGCAGAGCAAGGAGCCAGGCCACTATTCCCTCATTCCCAGGCTCTCTGAGGAGAGAGGGGTGCAGTTTCTTACAGATTGAAATTGGGGCCGGGAGGAGCATGTGCAGCTGATGTCCAGGTTCTTGGTTGGTCAGAGGTGCTTGTCATCTTCCTTTGATTGGTTAGTCATGCTGTGCTCTTTTGGGGATTTTTATGATGGGCAGGTGGGCTTTAGTTGGTCTTAAGGGTGGAGGGAAGGTTACATCTATGGGATAGTTACCTTCTGCCTCCAGACCTGGAATTCACCTCTGGACCTGGAATTCACCTAAAGAACTCTCTGGATGATACTGGCCAGCAGGGTTTTATCTGTTGAAGAAGCAAGTGACTTCTTGAGCCCAGTGATTAGTCTTGCAAGGGCAGCTGTACCACTCCCTCCCTCCATTCAGTAACTTACTTTTGATAAAGGACAGGCAAGGACATCTTGGGCTAAGGAAGACAGAAGAGAGACTGGGTCCTGCCTTCACATTGGAGGGGTTCAGTCTCACTGTTGTTGAGTAGGCAGCCCAGCTCTGGGAGTTGACTGGAAAAGACCTCAGCGATCACTGTCTCGGCAATGATTTCACATTCTGCAGTGGCTTCTGCGTTGCTGAGGGGTAGCAATGCAGAACACGTTATGCCAGTCACCAGCTGCCAATTTAAATACACACTCAGGAGAGTAATCTAATTTTCAGGGAGTATTAACTTGATATTAATAAATGTTGATGTTTAATTTAATTGTGACCTTTAAGTTAAAGTAAAATACCTTGTGTTTTCACAACATGAATTGTTGAAAGTCAAGATACTGGTTGTTTTTTTTAATGGACCCAAGAAAATATTTTTAAATCAGCAATGACTTCTCCCTGAGCCTAGCCTATTCCACTTCAATCCAGACAATATCCTAGTGAATCCCCCCAATTACCTACTTTAATAGCACTCTCATATATCTATTTTGTATTTATACATGTCTATATATAAATAAATCAAGGGAGGACAAGGCACTGGGATAATGAGAACAGGAAGAATTTTCCTCTTACACACTTGCAGTTAATTACATAGCAAGAAGCAGCTTTCTCCCACCTGTTCTGCAAATAGCTTTGTAAATGAGCAAAGTCCTGCTTGTCCTCCAAGCCCCATTGTTGCTGTGGCTCTTCTTCCCTGTGAGTCTTTCTGCAGCCTCCTGTCCCACTCACAGGTAGAGCTCATCTCTCTCTCAGCACTTGTTCACATTTTGCCATTACTACTATGTGTTTTAGAATTGGTCTATTTTTGTATTTTCTTCCTTCCCTTGACTGTGAGTTCCTTGACAGGATCTGACTGTTCCTCATTCACTGCAAAATACTATTGTCCAATGTTAAACTTAGTATTAGACTGAGAGTAGGTACTCAATAAACCTTTCGAAGTCCAGAAATGGGCCCTCCTCACTGTACAGAACTTTCTGTGCTGGGTGATGATAGCACAAGCCCTCTTATGGGTTGCTGTCATAGGAACTGTGCCTTTGGGCCTGCAGCTCACCAGCCGCAGAGCTGTCTTGCATCCTATGGTGCTTTGCCTTTCAGAATAACTATGTTTGGGCTTCTGGAAGAACGAACTCTTAGTATAGGGAAATTTGATAACCAAATATTGCATGATATTTGCAACCAAGTTCAGATACAGGTAGATGTGATTATGGGGCAGTGATGTACCAGTTCTTTGCATCTATGGTTCATTTAGGAAATGGTCTGATAATCTGGATCAAATCTGCTTCTTCAGCTTCTGTGATATGGAGATTAAATGGCACCTTGGTTGGGCCTGTGGTGCACCATGCACGTAGTCTACATGGCTGGCACCCCTGAGGTTTGAAAGGCATGATGCGCTCAGCCACACGAGGCAGATCTGCTTGAGTATGAGAGCGAATGACCGTTCCACATGGGGTATGTGGTGCAGCGCTTGGCGTTCAGGAAGTGCACACCTTCATTTTGTAGTAAGGTTTCTGTGTTCTCTTAGGTTGACTGCGAGGGATAAGAACTATGATATGGGCCATAACAAAGAATATATTTAAGTGATGCTAACAGGTGGGTAAAAGGATTGAAAAATGCAGTCTGTTTCATAAATCATGGCTTTAGTCTATGTTGACAAGTCAGCACATTTACCAGAAATTCCAGATAAAACTGAATAAATGTATAATTATAGCCACTTTTCCTGTATTTTCAGGTTATTTTCTCTAAGACTCCTTTCTGAAACTTCGATTGTTTAAAATATTACTTTTACTAGAAGGAAATAAACCAAGGGAGCTCCTGATACAGTGGTTTCAAAGAACTTGCTGTGAAACAGGGCTGAGTTTTTGGATTCTCCCAGAATTTTAATGACTTAATAAATGTGATAATTTAGCTCTATGGTCTTCTTGTTTCTTATCCAGAGAAGACTGAAAGCATGAACTTGAAGGTCTGTGTATATATGCATGTTTGTATGCGTATGTGCCGATATTATTATGAAGAAGCAGTGGTTGTGGCAGATAAAACACACAGTGATAGCAAGTGTATTAATCAAAATTCGCCCGAGGGGCTGGCGTTGTGACATAACAGATAAAACCACTGCTTGTGATGCCAGCATCCCATATGGGCACCAGTTGGAGTTGTGGCTGCTCCACTTCCAATCCAGCTCCCTGCTAATGTGCCTGGAAGGGCAGCAGAGGATGGCTCAAGTGCCTGGGCTGCTTCACCATGTGAGAGACCCAAATGAAGCTCCTGATTCCTGGCTTTGGTCTGGTCCAGCTTAGGCCATTGTAGCCATCTGGGGAGTGAACCAGCTGATGGAAGATCTCTCTCTCTCCCTTTCTCTGTAACTCTGTGTTTGAAGTAAATAAATAAATAAATCTTAAGAAAAAGAAGTTTGCCTTGTAGGGATGACAAAGAAAAATCCATATTACATATTAATAATTATCCCTCAAACATTATGAAAATGTGTTCAATATATTCTATTTTTAAAGGGTATTTAGGGGTGGGTGTTTGGTGTAGTACTTGTCATTTGGGATGCCCACATCCTATATCAGAGTACCTGAGT
This sequence comes from Oryctolagus cuniculus, assembly GCF_051225735.1. NCBI lineage: Eukaryota > Metazoa > Chordata > Mammalia > Lagomorpha > Leporidae > Oryctolagus > Oryctolagus cuniculus. Next base: position 64,438,461 of record NC_142877.1, on the reverse strand, counting down.
TTGAGTTCTGTTCCTGATTCCAGCTTTTTGTTAATGCTCATCCTAGAAGACAGCAGGTGATAACTCAGTACTTGGGTCCCTAACACCCATGTGGGAGACCTAGATTAAGTTCCCACCTCTTGGCTTTGGCCTACTCCATTTTGGCTGTTGCAGGCATTTGAGAGGTGAGCCAGTGGATGGGGAAGATTTCTGTGTGTCTCTCTGCCTTTCAAATAGATAAATTAAAAACTAAAAAAAATTTAAATTTAAAATTTGTTCTAATTTTATGGGCATTTATTGAATAACACATGGTCTGGATGAAAAATGTTTGCCAGCTAAGAGGAGGCAGCATGACATGGTGAAGACATTGGACTTGGAATCAGAGTGTGTCTGCATTCCAGATCCATCTCTTTGCTTAAGTGGTGTGGATGAGTTCCTTAACAGCATGAATTTTGATTACTTTTTCCTTTTTAACATTTCTTGTTATTAATTTCTTTTTTATTTATTTGAAAGGCAGTGGAGGGAGAGGAAGAGGGAGAGGGAGAGAGGAAGAGTGAGAGAGGGGGAGAGAGAGCGAGAGAGAGCGAGAGTGAGCTTCAATCCCTTGGTTTACTCTCCAAATGCCTGCAACAGATCGGGCAAAGTCGGGCTGAAGCCAGGAGCCCCAAGCAAGGTATTCCCCATGAGTAGTAGGGCACCAGGTACTTGAGCCCATCACTTCTGTCCCCAAGGGTACCTATTAACTGGGAGCTGGAGTCAGGAGCATAGCCAGGACTCAAATCCAGGCACTCTGATACGGGATATGAGCATTCCAAGTGACCTCTTAACACCGTGCCAAGTCTGTCTCTGGTTTCCTGATCTATAAAGTGAGATGATACTTCCCACCAGGCAGAGGTGTTATGGGACTGGGATGACATAATATACTTGCATGTAAAGTGCAGCCAGCCAGGGCTGGGCACATTGCTGCCTTTTGATTTGCCTTCTCATCTGCTTGGTGGAATTTGTTTTTTAAAAACAGCCAACTGTCAATGAGATTTCCCAGCATTGTTATTTCTCTGACTAGAAATTAAATTTATAATTTTTGAATTCTCTAGATACTGCCAGCAAATGTGAGTCTGTAGTTAAGAGACTGTGGTCTAAGATTCTCAAGATTTTTTTCTAGTTTTGTGAAGTTTCTGGACTGTCATGACCTTTTAGAAGGAAGAGGGAAAGGTCAATCTTATTTATTGCCAGTGCTATTCAAATTAAGAGGACTTATTACATTCTTGTGTTAAATGCATTTTAATATAGTTTGAATAATGGTTCTAGGTTGTAATACAATCCACTCTTTTTCTTCATTTACTCTTAGGTGCTTCTTTTCATTATTATTATATATTATTTATTGGAGGATGTTCTAGAGACTTAACGATATTGATTAGACAGAGTGTTTCTATATTTTGTGTTTACCACTAGGATCAAATTGGAAGTTTTTTCTATCATGAAAATCTTAAAAGATTTATTTTGAAAATCAGAAGAACCACTATATTCCTAAAGTTGTATCTATGAAAAAAATTCATTAATTAAATAAAAACTTAAAAAAAAGAAAAATAACAGACATTGAACAGACATTTTCATATGGATGAAAAATCTATCTCAGGCAAAAAATCATCTCTATAACTTAGTTCTTACTATACCCATGATCAAAGCATGGTCACTGCCTTGTGGTGCCATTCCCCAATTACTGGTTTCACCTCTCCAGTGAATAAACCTTTCAAAGACTGGACTTACAACTTAAAGTATAAAACACCGCGCTGGCCGGGGCCGGCTTGTTGGTACAGTAAGCTAAGTCTCCTCCTGTGCCACAGGCATCCCACATGGATGTGGTTCCTGTCTCATCTGCTCCTCTTCTGATCCAATGCTTTGTTTATGGGCTGTGAGAGCAGTGGAGGATGAACCAAGTGCTTGGGCCCCTTCACCTGTGTGGGAATCTGGGAAGATGCCCCTGGGCCCTGGCTTCAGATCGGCTCAACTCTGGCTGTTGAGGTCATTTTGCGAATGAACCAGTGGATGGAAGACCTTTCTCTCTGTCTCTCCCTTTCTCTGTCTATAATTCTACTTCTCAAATAAATAAATAAAATCTTAAAAAAAAAAGAAAACCAAAAAAGAAAAAAGAAAATCAGGATTAGAGAGAGAGAGAGAGAGAGAGAGAGAAAGAGAGGGAGAGAGACAGAGAGAGAGAGAAAGATATTCTATCTGCTGGTTCTCTCCTTAGATGGTCATGATGGCCAGTGCTGGGCCAGGCACTGGTGGCCAGGCACTGGGTGGCAGTGGCCGAAACAATTGGGCCATCTTACACTACTCTCTCAGGCTAATAGCAGTGAGCTGGTGCCCATGTGGGATGCTGGCATTACAGGCAGTGGCTTAACAGCTACATAATAATCCTGGGCTCTGATCACAGAATTTTTTAAACAATCTTTTATGATACATGTTGAATTAAAGAATTTTGTAAATGATGGCCAGCACCGTGGCTCACTAGGGTAATCCTCCTCCTGCGATGCCAGCACCGCAGGTTCTAGTTCTGGTTGGGGCGCCAGATTCTGTCCTGGTTGCTCCTGTTCCAGTCCAGCTCTCTGTGTGGCCCGGGAAGGCAATGGAGGATGGCACAAGTGCTTGGGCCCTGCACCCACATGGGAGACCAGGAGGAAGCACCTGGCTCCTGGCTTTGGATCAGAGCGTGCAGGCCGTAGCAGCCATTTGGGGGGTGAACCAACGGAAGGAAGACCTTTCTCTCTCTCTCTCTCTCTCTCTGTCTAACCCTGCCTGTCAAAATAAATAAATAAATAAATAAAGTTCAGTTTTAAAAAAAAAAAACTTAAAAAGAATTTTGTAGATGCTACCTAATTTCCTTAAATTTATCTAGAATATGCAATCTGTTTTGTAACCTCAAGTGATCTTATGGTTTATTAGATTTATTAAGCAAATATTTAATGTGTAAATATAATTGAAAAAGCTTCACACAGGTGTCTCATTGGGCTTCAATTTCTGCCAGTAGAACTAAATCCAGTAAAATGCATGTAGGTCTGTAAGTCAAATATATATTCATATTTTTGTTGCATTTCAATTTTGATATATTTAAATCTGTGTGGATATTGAAAACATATCATTACATTAAAGAGGTTTTCTTTTTTTAAAGCTTTCCAGAGTTATAAGCCAGGAGTAATTTGATTGCAAGTGACAGAGAGCTTCAGCTCCAGCTAGCCTAATGAAAAAAGAATTAACTCTAGTTTGTTGGTTACTGGGGTAGATCCATATTAGAAAAAGCGATGTTAGAGCCTTAATGAGTGGAAGCAGGGATTTAATGATGACAGAAATATATCTGCCCACTTGGGGGCCATGTTTCTATTTATTTATACATTTATCCTATTTTGGAGTTTTCCATATGGCAGGGTTCATGGCCACTATTGCCGAAGCTTGGCGACTTCAGGGGTAAAGTGCTGCTTTCCCTTTGTATTTATTTTTCAGTATTAGGCAAGACCCTGATTGGCCAGGCCTGGGTCATGTGCCCATGAGGATGATGAGAAAGCTTAGTAGCCATGGGCAAATAAAGTCAGTAACTCACTCATGAGTCCCAGGGAAATCTGCTGAATGTTATAGACTCTGCAGCAAAGTCTGCAAGCACAGATGCTTTGAGTGTTTGCATACTCTTTTAGGAAGCTCATCGTTTTTGTTACTGGTTTATGGACTTCAAGGTAAGGACCCTTATGATAAATGTTAAGACAACAGCATTCATCATTGAAATCAAATTTTGACAGATGTGTTATCACTTCCAAAGCAGTAAAATTCTTGCTGTAGAATCTCTATAATCTATATCCACAAGTATCTCATAGACTTCTAGGGAATTTCTCTTATAATACAGGGGAAGGTAAAGACTTTAGTTACCTGGGGATCAACTTCATGAACTTAAAACATAATTAAACTCTGAGCAGCTTCCAAGAAAATGAACAGAAACTGAACTTTTCTTATCCTCATTATTTGATTTGCCACGTGGAAGAAAAGAGGAAACTGTTGAGAGAAAGTACTACCTGTAAGACAGACTTTCCATTACAAATCAGAGTGGGACCTAAGTGACTGGAAGAGACAGAAGAAGCAGACTAAATAGAGTGGTATCCATCTAGACAACCATTTTTCATAGTCACCTTCTTAGTTTCTTCACACAGGACAGAGAAACCACTGACAATATAATCAAGCAGATTATATCAACACTGCTCATTGGTCAATTCTTGTGTTAAAAATATTCACATGACCTTCAGTCCATGATCTGCTCCCTACTTCTTTTAAATATTTTTTTTGTTTATTTGAGAGACAAAGAGACATGTGGGTGGCAGGAACCCCCTTACTTGAGCCATCACCATTGCCTCCAGGTTCTGCATTCACAGGAAACTGATGTCAGGAGCCAATGCTGAGACTTGAACCCAATATGGGAGATGAGTATCTTGACTGGTAGACCAAGTGCCCGCCCCTGGCTCCTGCCTGTTTCCGTACCTCAGCACAGGAGAGCTTCACCTTCCTCACTGATTGGCCTGCCTTCCTTTCCCCATGTGTTCCAGGCTTTCTGGGTTCTCTGGCTGTTGACCATGTTGTATCTTATGCCTTGGATTTTGTCTCTCCCCCCCCGTCTCTCCACCTTCTCCCTGACTCCTACTATCTTTTAGAAAGAAATTTTTATTTTATTTTTTTGAAAGCCAGAGAGGGGGGTGAGGAGAAAAAGAGAGAGACAGACAGACAGATGGAGGGAGGGAGGGAGAGAGAGAAAGATCTTCCATTTGCTGGCTGATTCACTGCCCAAATGGCTGTAATGGCTGTGGCTGGACCAGTCCAAAGGCAGGAGCCAGAACTCCATCTAGGTCTCCAACATGGGTTGCCTGAACCCAGGTAGTTGGGCCATCATTCAGTGCCTTCCCAAGCATGTTGATAGGGAGCTGGATCAGAAGCAGAGCAGCCAAGACTTGAACTGATGCTCTGAGATGGGATGTGGCATTGCCAAGTGGCAACTTGACCCCACTGATCCACAACACAGGCCCCTTCTACATATGCTTTAGACCTTTGTTTAAATTTTACTTCCTCAGAGAGACCTTCTAGAACCCAAGTCTAAATGAGCTCCTTTCTTGTCTGCTGTATTATTCTAGGGTGTATGCATAAAGATATACTTGCTAAATGTCTCTGTCCCCTTTACACTGTAGGTATCATGTGATTAGGAATTCTGTCTGTCTGGTCATTTGTTGCCTAACACAGTGCTTGTGGCATAATTCTTACCAATAAGTGCTGAATGAATAATCAATGAAGAAACGGACACAGGATTATTGAAGAAGAGACAGGTGCAGCAGCTGGCTACAAAAATAAGAAACAGTGAGGGTGTGGTAAACAGTAGATATTCTGATGGTGGAGTCAAAGAGAGGTAAATATGCAGGAAGCCCATAGAACAGCATTGCAACCCAGGGCATGGAGCCGTGTGATGTCAGGCATGTGCCCCATGAGGACACACACAGACACACGTGCCTACTGCTCAACAGCCCCTGAGTGAATTGCTGTGACATTCGGGAGGCCTGGAAATCAGTTCGTTTTAGCAGCCAGGAAGGGTTTGCACACTGCACGTGAGTGACAAGCTAAGCCGTTAGTGCTTATCTTTCAACACTCACCCCACCATCAGTTTCAGCTTCATTTGTAACACTGAGTAATCATTAATCAAACATTGGAAATTGTGTTGTACACTTTAGAAATTTTTTTAATTAAAATAAAGGAAAAGTTTGGTCATTTCCCTTTATTTGGTAATACTTTAAAAAGGGCAACTGAATTTGTAATTGAGATTTTAATTGTAGACAGCCAACTTAGTAAATCCTTTTTAAGTAAAGCAGACATGTCCTCTGGTTCTCTATTCCTTTGCTTTTTCAGCTAATATGCATTTCCTTTTCTATGAATATGATCACATTGTGACGTCTTATGTGTCTTTTGTCTTAGTCTTTTTAAAAGATGGTTTTCCTTTTGATTCTACAGATAGACCAGACCTCTTTTATCTCCTTATCTCCCCTCCCTTTTTTAATGCAGTATTTATATGAGTTTAGCATTTGTAGCATCAGTGATAGGTGGATGCTTGACTTTTGAAAGAGCACCTCTCAGTGTAAGCAGCATCTTTGGCACCACGACAGGAATCCCAGATAGATCCGTCTGGGGAGCTGGGCTATGCTTAGAGATTAAGAGCCTACTAGCAGATAGATTCCTAAATAACAGAACCAACAGCCACCCCTCTGCTTCTCTTGATAATGACTTCTGCATCTTATCACGGGATGCTGGTTTTATGGTAATGGGAAATGGTAATATAAAAAGGTATTAAGAAAGATCTGGCAAAATAAAGAGACATTTTGCTAACATCAATCTTCGTGAAAATTTTACTCTCTGAATCAGACCTGCAATGCCCTTTTTCACGCAGCTTTGCGTAACTAGCTCCTTCTCAGATTTCAGTTTAAATATCACATCCTCAGAGAGGCTTTCTGAGGCTGGCTAGTTCACAAAAGATGGTTTAAACTGGAGGACTGGAGAAAAAGGGATTCTTTATCTTTGAGCAATGTTAGTTTGTCTTTTTATGTTAGTGAGCAAGAAAATCAGCCATGCAAAGATGGATGTGAGATCAACAATATTATGGGGAGGGATGGACACAGGTTCCTGGAACCTCCTATGTTTTCCTGAGGCTCACCCAAAGTTTAGTGATTAGATGAAGAGCCCTTCAGGTGAGAGGGCTTTTTGTCTTTTAAGCATTTTTAAGGCTAATGGTAGGGGTAGGTGAGCATATGGACTCTTGAAATCTGCCTTGTTAAAATACTTTCATTTGAGTTGAGACCCTGAGATGTGAATACCAGGTTCATAATTTCTTGCTGTGTCATTTCTACAGGTTACTCATTGCTGGGCCATCTGGCCTTACAGAATACCAGTGCAATGGACCTGACCATTCTAGATCATTCCTAACCACACCCTTTATTCTCTACTACAGTGTCATGTTTATTTCCCTTGTCATTAGAATAACACTAATACTTACTTGTTTTATTTGTTTGTTTATTGACTGTCAAGATATCAACTTCAGCAGTGTGGCAGTTACATCCCTTCTCTCAGGTGCAGTCTCACTGTCTAGTGTGGTGCCTGACACTGAAAGACCCTGTTGAGTTTCCTCCTTCCACGGTATCATCCTTAGGACAGACTTATGGTTGTATCCATGTACAGTGGTAGGGCAGTTTTCTAAGGTCATGCACTTTCTTAACCTCACTCAGATCCCTTTGCAAGACCTTATTTAAGAGTACTGAGGTCTAGGGTGGGGGTAGGTAAGCAATGATAATGATAGAATTAGACACTCTTAGCATTTGGGAGAAAGAGTGAGTAAGAACTTGTCAACTACTGGAGTTTTCCTTTTCTTTCTCTTCATATCTGAATGTCTTATTGTCTTTGAAACATGCACTTCCTCATTTTTTTTCTCTGATTGTTTGGATGATATTCTCAGCAATACAGTGCTTTAGTTCTGAAAAGATGCTCTGGATTGAAATATCTGTGCTTCTGTCCTCACTCCACCCCTTTCAGGCTAAGTCATTTTTTGGTGACCTCTCAATTTCTCTCATTTTAATTTCTTCATTTTTAAAAATGAAGCAAATAATAGAGTATGTCTTACAATGATCTGATAAAGATGAAATTAATATGGTTAATATGTTCAGTGCAGTGTCTGGAAGAGAGTAGGAATTCAGTGTTAGTAAAAATAAATACATTAGATAATTCTAAGATAAAATTAAGATTATGTTCTGATTTTTTTTACTTTTTTTTTTAAAAGAGTTTATTTATTTATTTGAGCGATAGAGAGTTACAGACAGAGAGAGGCAGAGACAGAGAGAAAGGTCCTCCATCTACTGATTCACTCCCCAAATGGTTGCAACGGCAAGAGCTGGGCCAATCTGAAGCCAGGAGCCAGGCAGGAGATTCCTCTGGGTCTCCTGTGTGGGTATAGGAGCTGAAGCACTTGGTCCTTTTCCACTGCTTTCTCTGGCTATTAGCAGGCAGCTAGATCAGAAGTGGAACAGCTGGGAATCGAATCAGTCCCATATGAGGTGCCAGCACCACATGCAAAAGCTTAGCCCACTATCCCACAGCGCTGGCCTCTGAGTTTTACTGTTTGTATCCTTTTGAAATTTTGAAAGTCAAACTAATTTTTCTCTAAAAATTTTTTTAAAAAGATTTATTTATTTATTTGAAATGCTGAGATATGGAGAAGGAAAGAGAGAAAGAAGCAGGAGGTTGGGGAGAGATAAATCTTTCATCTGCTGGTTCACTCCCCAGTGGCTGCAACGGCTGGGGCTGTTCTGGGTCAAAGCCAGGAACCCAACACTCCATTCTGGTCTCCCATGTGGGTAGCAGAGGCCCAAACACGTGGGCCGTCTTCTGCTTTCCCAGGTGCATCAGCCAGGAGCTGGATTGGAAGTGCAGCAGCTGAGACTCGAACCAGCACTCCAACAATGGATCCTTGTGTCCAGGTGGCAGCTTAACCTGCTGAGCCACAACTCCAGCTTGCATCTGAAATTCTTCCTTAGTAAAAAGTGAAGAGTTACCTCGATCAATAAGAAAGACATTCTGAAAGTTAAGAAGCATAACTGTTGAAGCACCAGGAAAGTTTGTTCCTAGTGTCTTAGATACTAAAAGTTACAAACTGCCCACTGGAAGAAATGATTAAAACACAGGTTTCCTGACACACTTCACAGTGGTCTCCTCTGGAAGGCCATGGGTCTCAGTCCTGCTGCATCCGCCCAGTACTTGTCTATTTTGAAATCTTCTGTCTGCGACTTGCCTTCAGAGCAAATTTATATTTACAAGGACATCTGTCTATTTATTTACAGTTAAATCTTGTTTAAGATTCAAGACGGTGTTACTCAATTGTATCATTCACCTGATTTTTTGGATTTGACACTGAATAATTTAAAAATTATTTCATTAAAAAAAATCCACCCTGAACATATGGATACGTGGCTGTTTCAGGACATTAGAGTGTTATGCAGGCTTTGGTGGTGTTCCTGAAAGTGTAGTTCCCAAATGTTCTGAGCATACGGTACCAACATTGGAGTGTGGGACAGCCTTGCGAGGTTATCACTTTGGGGAGAGCAATACCTGTTTGGACATAAAAATTCTAGTAGCTGTTTTGTTAATAGCTAAAAATTTGGACTCCTCAGGGGTCTTGTTAATTCTTTGCTTTGGAGATGCATAACCAGTTTGAAGCCAAATTCACTTGACTGTGTGAATTAGTTAACAATGATCCTCCAGCAATTCTAATAGATAATCTCTTCTTGTTGCTGTACTTTGCCACTAAAATTTTGTCATTCTAATTACACATACTGGAAATCTTCATTCCTATCACTATTATTACCTTAGTAACCCCCAGAAGCCACACAAGAGTGGCTTATGCTAAAATATGTAAATGTGTTCATTGTTTTCTATCATAGCACATTCCTAAAAGTGTTTTTATAAGACAGATAATATTGTTCTGGAAGAATAATGTTGTTGGAAATTGTGCTCATACCAGTGACTCAAATCAAATAAATCAGATATAGTAATGATGCATTATAAGAGAGAACTGTTGCAGCTGAGTTCTCTATATTATTCTAAAATAATAAATTTGTATATCAAGTTCTATAAAATATCCATAAATATGTTGGAAATGTTGATCGTGAAGAGGATATAAAGTCTTCACATAGCAAATAAAACCTGCATTGATATTTAAATTTTTTTTTTTTTTTTTTTGACAGGCAGAGTGGACAGTGAGAGAGAGAGAGAGAGAAAGGTCTTCCTTTGCCGTTGGTTCACCCTCCAATGGCCGCCGTGGCCAGCGCGCTGCGGCCGGCGCACCGCGCTGATCTGATGGCAGGAGCCAGGAGCCAGGTGCTTTTCCTGGTCTCCCATGGGGTGCAGGGCCCAAGCACCTGGGCCATCCTCCACTGCACTCCCTGGCCATAGCAGAGAGCTGGCCTGGAAGAGGGGCAACCGGGACAGAATCCGGCACCCCGACCGGGACTAGAACCCGGTGTGCCGGCGCCGCAAGGTGGAGGATTAGCCTATTGAGCCACGGCGCCGGCCCAATATTTAAATTTAATTATGAGTTAATGTCTGACCAATAATAAATAGTAATTAATTTAATTATAATTTAAACATATGCGTTTGGGGGAGATAATTTATGGGGCCTATGTCTCTGAAATTATCTAAAGAATTTTAAACATTATGTCTTCTTAATAGAATATATTAGCTTTGCAGGCAGAGGTATAAAAACATACTGTTGACCTCAGACTCATCTCCTAACTTACTGTGACAAGTGTTCAGAACACCTGCAAATGAAGCTGATTCATTCATTCAGCTATTCAGGAAAAATGTACTGGGTATGTGCCAGATTCCAGGTCCTGTTCCACACATTTGAGCTACTAGAAGCTGAGGAGAAGAGCAGAAACCAGTAAAGAAGGCTGAGAGGGCGTGAAAAGGAGAACGAGGTTTGACGTCCTAGAAATCAAATGAAGAAAAAATTTCAAGGCATAAAAAATTATACTAATTATTTGTATTAAGTAATATAGGGAATTGACTATGGGATTTATTAAAGTGCAGGGACATTTGTCTCCCGGATAGGAGTGATTTTGGCTGGGGTGATGGTGTGATTGAAGAGAATAGTAGGCTAGAAATTGGAGAATTAACAGCTCTTCTAAGGAAGTTTGCTGAAAAGGGTTGAGAGGGAAACCAAGTGATAAGAAATGACGATTTTGGTTGGATTAGTGAAGAAAGTGTTTATTTTTCAGTGAAGGGAATCACAACATATTTGGTATTTATGGTAGTGGTCAGTAGGACAATCTGACCTTGGAAGCGGAGCCAGAGGAGAGCCAGATAAATCTTCCTGAGTAGGTAGAAGGGATGGGGTCTGATAAGTGAGGGATTGGGTTTAGCTTGGAGCATAGATGGGTTATCTCTGTCATTGGAAGGAAGGGACTGTGTATGGGCACAGATGCTGACAGGTAAGTAGCTTTGCTAGTGGGTGCTATTTAAACTTAATTTTAAGTGTTTAAGTTGTTCAGTATTGTTGCCCAGTATCAGTCAAAATGACGATTAGCTGAAAACAGAATGTCACTCAACTTGATATCCTGTTGACAGTAATTAGAATGCTTTATTCTTCTTTTGAAACTCATTAAAAATACTTAATAGCTAACCTTCAAAAAGTTCTTCCAAATTTCTTTCCTAGAGTGGGTATGAGACAGTTAGGGAGCAGTGTTATGATTGAACTTGTTCTTACCTTAAGTTTGACATTTTGTTGATTATTGTTGATTGAAGATTCAGGAGGTGGGATTACTAGGTGTGGCAGTTATTTAGGACCTTGAATGGTTGCATTGGAGATACGGGTATCAATAGAAGATGGCAAATAACTGTAGACTGAATTACTAGGTAGTTTACCAATCGACCTGTCAGTTAGGATGTTTTACCTGCCTCTACCTCAACTTTGATAGTTTGGTGTCCTTTTTCTGTAGTAAAAAGAAGTCTGTAAAGCATCAGAACAGAAAACCTGTATCTGGAGAGACATTCCATAAGGGGTTTCCATGTATTTATGTCAATATATACATTATGTTAAATATTTAATTATTAGTATTGATTTGATATTTAATACAATAGATATGTATCTACCATGTACAAGACTACAATGATATCAATTAGTGTCAAATTGAATTTATTGTCTTGAATTAGAATGAGAAATATAGATATAATGTTACAGTTCTTTAGAGAAAGAAAAAACCCCATGAGGAACTGGAGTAGCTACAGAAAACTTCTTGGATGAAAAACATGGCGCTTGGGCTGGGACTTCGAACCAGGTCTTTGTCTTAGCACTTGAGATAAGAAAAGGATGTACTTGTACCTAGGAAAGGACTTGGCATATGCTAAGCACACAACATATATATGCTTGATCGATTGTGCTATATAACATGCACAGACATTCAGACCTTTTGTTCGAATTCTTAGAAAGTGATAACCAAATGGAGAATGGGTTTACATGTCTGTATATATGAGATAAAAATCCAACTTTGCCAGCTTTATCAAGTATTAATTATTAGAAATGTAATTTTGGCCCAAACTGACTACCTCCGAAGGATTAATGAAATATTTGAATCAAGGTGGCAGGTTTTTGGAAAGGATTGAATAATTAAGGTGGAGATACCCCTTTTTCTTTTATCTTGATCTCACTGGGGCTAATTTTTCTGGAAAATGAATGCTGCAATTGGGATTATATAGTCTTGAAAAAATATTTGTCATGTTAAACAAGAATGAAAAGGGAATAATTCAATAGTTGTGGGAAAGATTTGATCTTGAGGTTCTTGTAGTAGGAATGGCGGTGACTCTACGTTAGTCTCAAGCTATTCTTTGGTTGCTGAAGGAAAAATGTCTTACACACATGACCTGGAGGCAAGATTTTTCTCTTTCCAAATTAAGCAGACTGCTCAATGTGATGTCAGCTGTTTTGTTTAGGAACCTCACTATTTTTCGAACTGTAACAGCATGTTCTGTTTTCCAAAGTGGAAACATATTTCCTTTGCAGTATAATTTTGATACATGCTAGAGTTTGAGCATTTTCTATTATATTTTGGATATATAAATGAGTACTCAGATTTTGTTCAGATTTTCCGTATAGCTCATCACTTACATATTTGTAGGAAAAACCTTTCAGTTCTATCTATTAATTGAAATTCTTGAAATTCCCCCAAGAGTTTAATTCTACTGGACTAGAAGTTAGAGACCATTTAAAAATCATGTTGAAATTTTATCCACAGGAAAAGCCATGACCTGAATGTGAATTGAAACCAAGGGAGATTAATGTTTAGTGAAATGAGTAATCACTGCAATGCCTGAAGGTAGCTCTATAGGAACTACAATATTCAGGTAGTCTTGTGATAGTTGAAAATATTTAGGCACATAACTCCTAAACGATAACGTCAAAACAGTATCTAGCTTAGTTCAGGGTACAGTATACAATGACGAATACAGTTTGATGGATCTGTGTAAGTATCCATGATTAAAGAAATGTGTTTTGGAATCCCCTGGCACATTTCTAACAATGTGAATTAATGCTATAACTAGTACTGAAACAGTATTTTACACTTTATGTTCTGTGTGGGTGCAAACTGATGAAATCTTTACTTAATATATACGAAACTGATCTTCTGTATATAAAGATAATTGAAAATGAATCTTGATGTGAATGGAATGGGAGAGGGAGAGGGAGATGGGAGGGTTGAGGGTGGGAGGGAAGTTATGGGGGGGGGAAGCCATTGTAATCCATAAACTGTACTTTGGAAATTTATATTTACTAAATAAAAGTTAAAAAAAATGTGTTTAGTTTGTATAGTAAGTGATGGTGCTAAGATGGATGATATTCGCATAGAAAAAAGCCAAATCAAATATGTTATGGGAGCTGTTGATCTTGAAAACTTATAAACATAATGCTTCACCTAGCCTTTTAATTCATTGATGCTTTAGCAATTACCTGTTTCAGCTCTGTGAATTTTTTTTAAAATGATTTTTATTCATTTACTTGAAAGAGTTTTCCATCCTCTGGTTCACTCCCCAAATGTCCATGACGGCCAGGGCTGGGCCAGGCTGAAGCCAGGAGCCAGGAGCTTCTTCCAGGTCTCCCAACACAGGTGGCAGGGGCCCACCTACTTGGGCCATTTTCTGCTGCCTTCCCAGGCACCTTGGCAGGGAGCTGGAACTGAAGAGGAGCAGCTGAGGCATGAACCAGTGCCTACATGGGATGCCGGCATCACAGTCGGAGGCCTAATCTGCTATACCACCACTCGGGTTCAACTCTGTGATTTTTAAAAAGATTTTTCAGGTACTTCTATGAACCATATTTATTTAAAAGCTTGAATCAGATTAACGGATGGACAGATTTGCTTGGCCTGAAGGGATATATTCTCTCTCCCTCTTTCTCTCCTCTAACATATGCACTCCATGTTATAGCTGAATTTAGACTCTGGTTAAAGTCTGCTGCTCTTCATATCCTATTCATTCTAAGGCTATCAACTGACAAAACCAATTACTGAAATTAAAAAAATCAGCATTAGGCCCTGAGGCACTGCTAGGTTTCTTCTATTTAGGATTATATTGGAAATCATAGTATGGAGATAGTTCACAAAATTGTGGCTTAATATAGTCTGGAAATTCTGGATGACAGGTGAAGTACAGCAGTTTCTGCTGAAATACCAACTTTCAATTGGCTTCATTAATCAAGATCATATTCGCAATAGTCCTTAGCTGTAAATCACTTTATTTTTTTGTAGAAAGTATGTTGGTTAATTGTATAGTAAGAGGTTTTAATTTTAACTGGCCTTCAAATGTTAATAAATGACCAAGTTTTAGTGCTAAGCTTTGCTGTGAATTTGGTTTAATAATTTTCTCAAGGCCGGCGCCGCGGCTCAATAGGCTAATCCTCTGCCTAGCGGCACCGGCACACTGGGTTCTAGTCCCAGTCGGGGTGCCGGACTCTGTCCCGGTTGCCCCTCTTCCAGGCCAGCTCTCTGCTGTGGCCTGGGAGTTCAGTGGAGGATGGCCCAAGTGCTTGGGCCCTGCACCCCATGGGAGACCAGGAGAAGCACCTGGCTCCTGCTTTCCGATCAGTGCGGTGCGCTGCCCGCAGTGCGCCGGCCGTGGCGGTCATTGGAGGGTGAACCAACGGCAAAGGAAGACCTTTCTCTCTGTCTCTGTCTCTCTCACTGTCCACTCTGCCTGTCAATAAATAAATAAATAAATAAAAAATAATTTTCTCAGGCTTGGTCTGAAATCTCATTTTGGCATTGTGGGTATCTGTTGAGCTTTAGAATTGAAAAGAAAACTTTAGAGGGTTTTCTTTTTTTCATTGCTGCTACTTTCCCTTTGTATTGTAAGAACTTTGTGTATATGTGAGTGAAAAGAACTTAGGAGCATAAATTATGTTTCTTCAATATAAGTCTATGTTCTAGAATGCAAAATAATCGTAAGTTTCATACTTTTTGATAACATCTCAGGAAATGACAGCTTCCAGACACTCAAGCAAATTTCTTGGCTTCTCATTTTACATAGGACTATCCCAACCCCATTTAACTAATTATGTTTATTCAAAAATTATTTGAGAGAGAATAAGCAAGCAAGTGTGCTCCCATTCTCTGGTTCATTCTCTAAATACTCATAGGAACTGGCAATCAGCCAGGCCAAAGCCAGGAGCCTGGAACTCAATCCAGGTCTCCCACATGGGTAGCAGAGACCCAAATTACTTGAACCATCACCTGCTGCTTTTTAGGATCCGCATTAGTAGGAAGCAGAAGTCAGAGCTGGAGCTGGGGATTAAACTCAAGCACTCCTATGTGGGATGTGGTCTTCCCAAGAGGTGCCTTTTGTTCTTTTAAAAGAAAGTTTTATTTGGGGCCGACATTGTGGCATAGCAAGTTAAGCCACTGCCTGCAATACTGGTGTCCCATATGTGTGATGGTGTATGTTCTAGCTGCTTTATTTCCTATCCTGCTCCTTGCTAATGGCCTGGAAAAACAGTGGAAGATGGCCCAAGTGCTTGGACTCCAGAGAAACCTGGAAAAACTGGCTTTGATCTGCCCTGGCCCTGGTGTTTTGGCCATCTGGGGTATGAACCAGGAGATTGCTTGGGAGCTTCTTCTGGGTCTCCCACGTGAGTACAGGGGCTCAAGCTCTTGGGCCATTCTCTGCTGCCTTCCCAGGCACATTAGCAGGAAGCTGGATTGGAAGTGGAGTAGCCAGGAATCGAATTGGTGCCTATATGGATGCCAGCACTGCATGTGGGGGATTAACCTGCTATGCCACGGCGCCAGCCCCGCATGAACATTTTGAAGACCCCTCATGTATGGATTTTATTTATTTATTTTTACACCAAAAGAAACTTTCTTTTTAATTTCATTGTTCACAGTTACTTTGAAGTTTCCTTGTATTGTCCTCACTGGGAAACTGTTGAGAATAAGACACTAACTGCACAGGCCCTGGGACAAGAGACAGAAGTCTGCCCTGTCCCAGCAAACTATAATTACCCAAAGCAATGCAAAACAGCGTAAGAAGATTTTTTTTGGCTTTACCTTCTAAACACATGTTGAACATATTCATCTGTATTTATCTCCATGGCTATCATCTATTCCAAGCCTCATCACTTGTACTCTGTACTGTTGTGACAAGTCCCAATGGATTTGTTTCAATTCTTGCCTCCTATGATTCATTTTCTGTACAAATACCCAGAATAATCTTATATGAACCAATTAGATCACTTCATTCCCTTGATGAACCAAGGTCTTGCCTTGTCCTTAGAATAAAACTCACTACCCTTTCTTGGCCTGTGCCTTACCTATCTTCTGTAGGTCATTCCATAAAAAGTGCCCCAGGATCCACTCTATTGGGCCTTCTTTCTCTTCCCTCAACTTGTGAAGCTCATGTAGTTTCAAGGCCTTGGCATTTTCTCTTTTCCCTGCCTGAAATGATTGCCCCCAGGTCCTGCCTATCTGTCTCTCTCTTGTCATTCAGATCTCCATCAAATGTCACCACCACTGGGCACTCACTCATTCTCATGTTGTTTTTTCCCTGTCTGTAGTGAGTTCCAATTATATTCTTTATGTAGTACTTTTCACTTTTTTTTAAAAGATTATTTCTTTAAAAAGCAAAATGACAGAGTGCTGGACCAGGCCAAAGTCAGGAGTCAGGAACTCCATCTGGGTCTCTCACAAGGGTAGCAGAGACTCAAGTGCTTTGACCATCTTCCTTGCTTTCCCAGGGGGTATTAGCAGGGAGCTGGATTGGAAGTAGAGTAGTGAGCCTGGAACTAACCTCTGATGTGGGATACTAGCATTGCAGATTGTGGTTTAACCTGCTTTGCCACAACACCAGCCCCCACTTTTTACTTCTGAAATTATCTTGTTCTATTATTTATTGTGGCAAAATATAAATAGCATGGAAATGACCATGTTCATCATTTTAAAATGTACAGTTCAATGGTATTAAGTACATTACATTGTTATATAACCATCATCACCACCTCCAGAACTTTTTCATTTTCCCAAACTCAAACTCCATAACCATTATACAAGAATTACTCATTCCTTCCTCCTCCCAGTCCCTGGCAGCCCTTGTTCTAATTTCTCTCTCTAGGAATGAATTTATCTGCTCTAAGTACCTCATATAAATGGAATCACAGAGTAGTTGTACTTCTGTGTCTAGCTTATTTCATTTAATTTCATTTAGTGTAATGTCCTCAGAGTTAATCCATACTGTAGCATGTGTCAAATTTGTTTCCTCTTCTAAAGCTAAATAATATTCTTTTGTAGAAAACACATTCTGTTTATTCGTTCATCTGTTGACTGATACAGGGGTGCTTTCTGATGTTTGGCTGTTGTGAATCATGTTGCTATGAACATAGGTATACATACACCTATTTGAGTCCTTGCTTTAAACTCTTTTGGGTATATTCCCAGTGATGGAATTCCCGGATCATATGCCAATTTTTGTGAGGAACTGTTATACCATTTTCTGTAACAATTATACTGTTTTACATTCCCACTAGCATGAAGAGGATTTCAGTTTTCTACATCCTTACCACTCTCCTTCCTTCCCTCCCTCCCTCCCTTCCTTCTTCTTTCTCTTTTTAATATAATCATAGCCATCCTAAATGGGTATGACATGCTATCTCATTGTGGTTTTGATTTGTATTTTCTTAATGGTTTTTGATTTTGAACATTTTCTTTGGAGAAATGTCTATTTGAGTCCTTTGCCCATTTTGAAATTAGATTGTTTTTTGTAGTTGCATTGTAAGAGTTCTTTATGATAATTGAAAATGAATCGTGATGAAGAATGGGATGGGAGAGGGAGTGGGAGATGGGATGGTTGTAGGTGGGAGGGAGGTTATGGGGAGGGGAAGACACTATAATTCAAAAGTTGTACTTTGGAAATTTATATTTAATAAATAAAAGTAAAAAAAGTTCTTTATTCTGTATGTACTCCTTTTTCAGACATATAATTTGCAAATATTTCCTTTCATTCCATTAGTTGTTCTTTAATTCTGATAGTGTCTCTTTATGCACAAAAATTTTCACTTTGAAGAAGTGATCTATTTTTCTTTTGTTGCCACTGATTTTGGTGTCATATCCAAGCAATCATTGCCCAATCCAATATGATGAAGTTTTTTGTTGTTTTCCTCTAAGAGTTTTATAGTTTCAATTCTTACATTTAGATGCTTGACTTAGAATTAATTTTTATATAGGCTATGTGACACCTACTTTGCTTTTTGATTTTTATCAAAAATATGAACTTGAGATCATGGGCTATGCCTGTCTTACTCTACTTGCTATCCATAGCCCTTGAATCAGGATTTGTCACATAGTAAAATGTGAAATGAATAAACGAATGAGAATATTCTAATGAATTATCTAAGGCAAGTAAGTGCTTACTTCTTAGAATCATGGAAGCCTATCCTAGCATGATCATTTATTTATTTAATTTACATTGGTCATCTTCTAGGCCAACTTTCTTTTGCAGCTTTTGGTCCTTGTGTGAACCTGTAGCTTAGCAGTTAAATTCCTGGGGCAAGTGCAGTGGCATAGCTGGTGAAGCTGTCGCCTGTGATGCCAGCATCCCATATGAGTGCTGATTCATGTTCTGACTGCTCCACTTCCAATCCAGCTCATTGCTGGTGGCCTGAGAAAAGCAGTGGTAGATGGTCCAAGTCCTTGGGCCCCTATTACCTGTGTGGGAGACCTTGAGAAAGCTCCTGGCTCCTGGCTCTTGGCTTTGGCCTGACCCATTCCTGGCTGGCAGCCATATTGGGAGTGAACCAGTGGATGGATGATCTCCTCCTGTCTCTCCCTCTTGCTGTAACTCTGACTTTCAATAAATAAAAATATTTTCTTTTTTTGGACAGACAGAGTTAGTGTGAGAAAGAGAGAGAGACAGAGAAAAAGGTCTTCCTTTTCCATTGGTTCACCCCTCAAATGGCCGCTATGGACAACGCACTGCGCCTATCCGCAGCCAGGAGCCAGGTGCTTCCTCCTGGTCTCTCATGCGGGTGCAGGGCCCAAGCACTTGGGCCACAGCAGAGAGCTGGGCTGGAAGAGGAGCAACTGGGACAGGACTGGTGCCCCAACCGGGTCTAGAACCTGGGGTGCTGGTGCTGCAGGCAGAGGATTAGCCAAGTGAGCTGCGGCGCCGGCATCTTTTTTTTTTTTTTTTTTTAAAGAAGCATTGTTGATTAAACTTAATTTATCCCAATCTCCTACAAATGGGATAAAACGTTCCATAACCTAAACATAACACTGAAAAATTTTTGTTCATCTGAAGAAGAAATAAGAGCAATGAACTTTGAGGTACGTATTTTTATATTCTTGAAGTTTCATGTTGGATATCTCTTCATTTCCATTTTGGTTAGGTTCTTTATTTAACCTGGGGAAATCCAGTCCTACTTAAGATTCTTAACATATGACCACACAAATCAGATGGCTAATAAGTGAGGAAGTGGGCCTGAAGATACCATCATTGCCTCCCTTAATCATTGACTGGAGGGTAGAGAAGACTTCTCTGTACGACTCACCCTTCACGCCCGGGAAAATTTGCTTGTACTATTTGTGGGAAATCTAGTGGTAGATGGGAACTGATAAAAGGAAGACAAATTATAGTTCCTTGGTAAGAGTGATTGGCAGGACTGAAGGATGAATCCATGGCTGGGGGGACTGGATTAGTGGGTGTGGGGCAATCACTTTGGGTATAGAGTCAGGCTGTGAGGACTTGATCAGGTGGAAAAGAAGCATTTATCTCAGAGAGGAGTCTGCCAAGAGCAACAGTATCTGATTTGTTAGTTCTTAGTGGGGGTGGAAACTGACAATTTTATCATACATCCTAAAACTTGAGGTCATAAGCGCTAAAGACAGTGACTGAGCCACCTCAAACAGGTTCTGTGGTTTCTTCTTGAAGACAGGGAAACACTTGGATATTCTTTTAATTAAGTTTAATTCAATTTTTAAAATTCAGTTTACTAGAAGAACTTTGGGTGCACCTTCTGGTTTGTGTGACATAGAAGGGCCACTGCTGTATCAGGAGAGCCTTAGAAATGTTTTAATTGATATCAAAATATTTGATAATAACTTATCTCTCACTGATTTTTTTATGGAACATGAGATTTAATTAGAAATTTAGTAATGAATTCTCTGGGTGGATTTGAGAGTGCTTCTCAAAGCTTCTGTCATGCCGATTATGTCTGACAACTCCACCACTTCCTTGTCCAATCTTTACCTCTAGCATGAATGCTGATGAACGTCCAAGTGTGATGCCTGCTAATTAGGGAGGAGAAAGTCAACTATACTCATTGAGCCACATCAGGGAGAACTTGACTTTGACTACTTTTTTCTTCCCTCTCTTGAGGAGAAAAATTCCCTTCTCATAAAACAATTACAAACACATCCAAACATTGCTCTCAGGTTTTGGCAAACATTTCCAACTCTGCATTAGTAAATATGCCAAGAGACCTTTGTCATTCTTCAACAGGACTCTGCACTGCTCTTCAGCATCATTTGTATTTCATCTCTATCTTTGTGCTACACTATTATAATTAGAGAAGAGCAAATGGAAAAATGCTAATGATCGTCATAATTGGGCTCATTATTTAAACAAGTATTAGATAAGCTGTTAGGTATTTAAGTATTAAGTGTATAATTGGGAAGTGGTTTTGTGGTCTCTAAAAGCTTTCTTGTAAACTTGATTTTGAAAATTATGGCAGGGAAAGGAACATAAACAGGTGAGAGAAAATACTAGACAAATGTAGTGCAGTTGCCAGATGATGTTGTGTCTCTTTGCATATCTATTACAGATTTTGATGAAAGACTGGCTTTTTTGAAAATGTACTGTGTTTTCATACTTAAGCCATAAATCTCTTGTGTTTGAAGTTCAGTTTAAAGACACTCTGGGAATACTGATGCATCTCTTTTTGTATGCATCTTTTGAAACATACACAGTCAAGCATACACATGATGGGAATAAAACGTTCGAGTAACAGGAATGTGGGAAGAATTCAAATTAGACATAAAGCATAAAGTTACAAAATGATAAGGCTACTATCATGAGTGTACTAGATTTTTTTAAAAGATTTATTTATTTATTTGAAAGGCAGAGTTACAGAGAGGCAGCGGCAGAGAGAGAAAGGTCTTCCATCTGCTGATTCACTCCCCAGATGGCTGCAATGGCTGGAGCTACGCTAATCTGAAGCCAGGAGCCTGGAGCCAGGAGCTTCCTCTGAGTCTTCCACGCAGGTGCAGGGGTTCCAAGGACTTGGGCTGTCTTCCGCTGCTTTCCCAGGATAGCAGAGAGCTGGATTGGAAGCGGAACAGCTGGGACTCAAACTGGCACCCATATGGGATACTGGCACTGCAGGCGGCAGCATTACCTGCTATGCCTCTACACTGGCCCCAGATACTTTAATGATGGTGATAATCTGCTAAAACTCCAGTACACTAAACCTACCTCTACATGATTGTTTTGCTTTCTGGCCAGACATTGCCATGAAAAAGAGAATATTTTAAAAATACAAGACACATGGGAAATAAACCAAAGTTTTTAATGGCAGGATGCATTTTTATTTGTAAATAAAAATTTGTAATTTATGTATTTAATCAAATATGATTTGGCTATGTGACTAGAAAAATATCATCCAGACTCAGATTGACACCAACTCACCCCTATTTTGTTTTGGTTTGATGGTGTATTGGGTAGAGAGGTGTTATTGAGGGATAGAGGGATTTCAAAGATAAAACTTGGTATTTATGGCATAGGACACTGAGAAATGTTTGGAGTTTAGGGATTGTCCAGTGAGTGTTTTTCCTTTTTTTTTTTTTCCTTTTCTAATTTGAGATGGAGAGAGAGAGAGGGAGAGAGAGAGGAGAGGAGAACTCCATCCACAAGAAAAGAGCTCCATCTACCAGTTCACTCACCACAAATGGCCCAGGCCTCAGCCGGGAGCAGGAACATAGTTTAGGTCACTCCTGTAGGTGGCAGGGACCCAATTCTTGAGCTATCACTTCCTACCCTTAGAATCTACATTAGCAAAAAGCTGGAGTCAGGACTGGACGCAGGTGTTGAATCCAGATATTCTGATATGGGACACAGGCATCCTAACCACTAGGCCACATACCTCCCCTACTAAGCACCTTTCTACTCTCCGGCAACCTCTAACTTTCCTGAGAGAACTCTCTACTGGCAGCAGGATAATCAAGAGCAAACATTAGTCTAATCATTCAGAAAATTGTAGCAATTGTAGTAGTGCATTTTCCAACTAAAGAATGACTCCGATCAGGTCATAGTTGCATTAGATCAAACCAGATTCCCATCAGAGCAGATTACTGCTTCAGTTTATAAATCCATTAATGAAACAACAAAACAAGACATCCTTATTCTCTGTGCCTGGAATTTAGAGGACACTCAACAGATGTTTTTTGGGGCAACAGAAGATGCTGGTCTAGAGCCTGGATCCTGGAGGCTGATTGTGAGGATATAAATCTCTACATTATTATTTACTGGCTATGGGATTTGGGCAAGTTTCTGTTTAAAGGAGATTCATAAAAACACGTATTCTCACAGGGTTGTTGCAAGGACTAAATAAAACAAATCAATGTAGAATGTGATAAACCCATGGTTTTTGTTATGTAAGTGCTAATTGTTCTTAGTGAGCAAATAACTGGCACAAATTGTTCTTAGAGGCTGTATTTTAAATTTATATTGAGTATTTGTAAGAATTCAATTGAAATGTTCCAGGGTGATAAGTTAGTGGCTAGGTGTTGCTCTGATACATACTGTGATTACTGTCTTCTTGGCTTGAATTCATATTCTCATCCAAAGACTGTGTGCACAAATGTTCACGTGCATGCTAAGATTGAGTCAGAAATCACTCTCCTAGGAAATAATGTCTGAACTTGAAAAGCTTTGTTAGGGCAAAATGTTTCTTTGATTTGGGGACAGTCCCAGCACCTCAGTGAGTGGAGCTGTATCTGATCCTGAACAGTGCTCATTATCAGGAAGCACTGATTATGTGTATCTCTCATGGAAAGCAGAGAAAACAAGATGCAATATTTGTATACTTTTTCAAAAAAATATTTATTTATTTATTTGAAAGATAGAGTTACAGAGAGGTAGAGGCAGAGAGAGAGAGAGTCTTCCATCTGCCAGTTCACTCTCCAGATGTCTGCAAGGGGCGCTGGGCCGATCCGAAGCTAGGAGCTTCTTCCAAGTCTCCCACAGAGGTGCAGGGGCCCAAGGACTTGGACCACCTTCTACTGCTTTTCCAGGCCACAGCAGAGAGCCGGAACGGAAGAGGAGCAGCCGGGGCTTGAACCGGCGCCCATATGGGATGCTGGCATTGCATACGGTGGCTTTACCTGTTGCACCACAGCACCGGCCTCTGTACACTTCTTGAAAAATAAATGTTACTACTAAAGATGACAGGAACAACAATGGAGAAGGCCTCCAGCCATGTGAGAACAGAATTGGAATCTTTTCTTAGTTTTGTTCCTAACTTGTTGCGGAAAAATCATAAAATCTTTTGTAGACAGGGTTTTTTTCCTCCTTTGAAATGAAAAAAGTAATCTATGCTACCTATTTTACATGGATTTTTCATGATAAAATTAATGTGACAATAATGTGAAGGTAACTTGGAAAGTTAAAATGACTAAATAATTGCAAAGATGTTATTATAAGTCTATAAATAGAAGCAGTTAGAGAAATGTTCTAATGCGAGCAAATAGACCATTTGCAAAGGTTTAGGAGGATGCTTTTTAATGAACTGGTGGTGTGGGTTTTTCTTCATGGACATTACAGCAAAGTTGAGATCTTTTTTTTCTTTGATACCTTGTAAATTTTTTAAAAAAGATTTATTTATTTATTTGAAAGGTGGAGTTACAGAGAGGCAGAGGCAGAGAGCGAAGTCTTCCATTCGTTGGTTTACTCCCCAGATGGCTGAAAAGCAAGGGCTGGACCAGGCTGAAGCCAAGAGCCAGGAGCTTCATCCCACTCTTCCACATGGGTGCAGGGGCCCAAGGACTCAGGCCACCTTCTGCTGCTTTCCCAGACCCACTAGGAGAAAGCAGGATCAGAAATGGGGCAGCTGGGACTGGAAGTGGTGTCCACATCAGGTGCCGGTGCTACAGGAGGTGGCTTAACCTGCTATGCCACAGCACCAGCACCACCTTATAAATTTTATAACATAGATATGGTATATGTGAATGTATGGTCATACAGAGTGGTAATCATGGTTTTATAGATTAGTAAACTGAGAACCAAGGACAAGCAGAGCTATAATAGATCCACACTAATAATGTATAGTTTCTTTTTGTAAAGTTTACATATGTGCAAACCAGATAAGCCCATCCAGTGGCACACATTCATTTACTTCGTGTCTATGGATCCTTTTTTCTATTGCTGTCTTCTCTTCCTTCCCAGGAAATAATTCAGTTTAGCTCATGGTTGTGTAGTAAAAAAGAACTATTACTGGCCAGCGCCATGGCTTACTTGGCTAATCCTCCGCCTGCGGCGCCGGCACCCTGGGGTTCTAGTCCCAGTTGGGGTGCTGGATTCTGTCCCGGTTGCTCCTCTTCCAGTCCAGCACTCTGCTGTGGCCCGGGAGTGCAGTGGAGGATGGCCCAAGTGCTTGAGTCCCTGCACCCGCATAGGAAACTGGGAGGAAGCACCTGGCTCCTGGCTTTGGATTGGTATAGCAGCCATTTTGGGAGTGAACCAACAGAAGGAAGACCTTTCTCTCTGTCTCCCTCTCACTGTCTATAACTCTCTCTCTCTGTCTCTCTCTCTCACTGTCTAACTCTGCCTGGCAATAAAAAAAAAGTACCATTACCAGTAGGAAAGGTCATGTGTGGGAAGGATTTTAAGATGATCCCCAATATCTCTAGTCCCTAGTTTACATCCTTTTATAAATCCTTTCTTTTAAGGGTGGGCTTTGCAATGATCATAGTGAGACTTTAAGAAAGGAAGTTATCTTTGGTGAGCCTGACCTAATCAGATCTGTCTGTGAAAGGGTCTGGACCTTTCCTGGACAAAGAGATTCAAAGGGAATGGCATTTTTTTTAGTGGTGATGGGGGAGTAGGGAGAGAGCGCAAGGTGAGGGCTTTGAAAATGGAGAGTCACATGACTGGAGTCCAGGAGTTGAGAGCAGCCCCTGGGCTGGCAGCCAACCAAAAATTGGCGACCACAGGTCTATGACGGAGGGAACTGAATTCTGCCACAGCCACATGGTCTTTGCAGAGGTTCTGGGCTTCAGGTGATAATACAGTCTAGTTGACACCTTGATTTTATCCTGTGAGACCTGAGCAGAGAAACCAGTCTGTGCCTAGACTTCTGACCTATAGAGTTGTGAGCCAATAAATTGGTATTGCTTTAAGCTGCTAGATTTACTGCAATTTGTATTGTGGCACTAGAAAAATTAACAAATTAAAACTAAAGGGATTGGCTTTGCCGTTAGTGTACTACTTGATTTACTTTCTGCAAGAAGCTTCATCTAATAAAAGTGAATAGGTCAGAGCAGATTAATTTGAATATGCTAGAATTTTTATGAGACAGGAATACTGACTTTCAATAATGGGTTTAGTAACAATGGGCTATTCATACTTTGTCAAGCCATGTTGTTGCCTGTATCCTTACATGTCCATCAAGAATATTAAATAATTAAAAATTACTTGATATATGACTGGTTTAGATCTGTAATTGATGCACAGTTATTCTTAAGTGTTGAAAATTAACTGAAATGTGATCCCTGTTGAACATGGTGGTGGGAATGGGAGAGGGAAGAGATGTATAATTTGGGACATGCTCAGGCTGACTTGCCCCAAGTGGTGGAGTTGGAAGCATACCAGGGGATTCCAATTCAATCCCATCAAGGTGGCATGTACCAATGCCATCTCACTGTTCCAGGTGATCAGTTTCAGTTCACAGTTGGTCATGGTGAAGGGACTGGGAGTCAAAGGGAGCACATAGACAAGTCTAGTACCTGCTAATGCTAACTGATGGAGTAAATAAAGGGGAGAGTGATCCAACATGGGAAGTGAGATACTCAGCAGACTCATAGAATGGCAGATGTCCTAAATAGCACTCTGGCCTCAGAATCAGCCCTAAAGGCATTCGGAGCTGGCTGAAAAGCTCATGAGAGTATTTCAGGCATGGAAAGCCAAGACACTCTGGCAAAAGATCTCTGTGAGTGAGATCCCAGTGGAAAGAACAGGCCATCAAAGAAGGAGGTACCTTTCTCTGAAGGGAGGAGAGAACCTCCACTTTGACTATGAGCTTGTCTAAACAAGATAAGAATCGGAGAACTCAGAGGGCTTCCATAGCCTTGGAAACTCATGACTGGAGCATAGGGAGATTACTGATGCCATAGACAGGAGTGTCAATTGGTAAAGTCAACAACAGGAGTCACTGTGCACTTACTCCTCATGTAGGATCTCTATCCTTAATGTGCTGTACATTGAGATTTAATGCTATAACGAGTACTCAAACAATATATTTCACTTTGTGTTTCTATGGGGGTGCAAACTGTTGAAATCCTTACTTAATGCATACTAAACTGATCCTCTGTAAAAAAAAAAAAAAAAAAAAAAAAAAAGAAATTATCAATTCCCAACTTGACTCTCACTGGGATTAAACATGACAATAGGTCTGATCTGATTTCATCATCATTTTAAAAAATCATCTATTATTTTTCACTTTATGTTTCTGTGTGGGAGCAAACTGTTGAAATCCATACTTAATGTATACTAAGCTGATCTTCTGTATATTAAGATAATCGAAAATGAATCTTGATGTGAATGGAAGGGGAGAGGGAGTGGGAAAGGGGAGGGTTGTGGGTGGGAGGGACGGTATGGGGGGAAAGCCATTGTAATCCATAAGTCGTACTTTGGAAATTTATATGCATTAAATAAAAGTTTAAAAAAAATTACTTGATAAAATATACATTTAATTGGGTTAGGTTACTACTCTACTCCATGTGACTTGGATGAAGGTGAGTGAAAGGTGATGAAAAGGCAAATGGAGAGTATGCTGATTTGGGGAGATGGGCGTGCAAATATATGTGTGACTTTTGAAACTAAACAGATTCAAAATGAATCTGGGTGTGTGGGATCAACAGTTTTTCTAGACTTTTGTTTGCATGACTACATTGTTTGGAGGAAAGAGACTTGCAAGAGAGATGTTAGTGTCTGGTTCCTGAAGAGCTGAGGTTGGAGAGGGTGGTCGTTGGAGATAATGACACTGTCTTATGGGTGTAGTCTACTCCATGAACATCATATGAGTCCTACAAAAGGAAAGGCTTCGTAGGAAGCTAACAATTGTTTTAAAGAAAAAGTTGCAAAAATATTCATGAGATGGACTTCCCATTGAGCCCCTGTAGTCAAAGTGAATTAGGGTGAGGGATTTCCTTTTCATTGTGAAGCATGTGATGGGAAGGTCCTGGGTAGTGATGGATGTATCCAACAAACACTGACAGGGCACTGGAGAGCCCCAAAACATTTCATTTAGAGAGGGAATGCAGGAGGGCTGTGGAGTCTGGATTAGATATAACAGATTAGGGATTGTGTTGATTTTGAGGTTTCTGTGATAAAGAAGTGCTGATGTTTAGTGTTTTAAGGTCCCTATAATATAGAAATTGAGGTGTTAAAATATGGGTTGGGGACTTAGAATGGAGTTTGTGTTGAACACATGGGTTTTTAAAGTCAGAATATTGGTGCCAATTGAATTCATGGATGTGAATGAGATCATGGAGAATACGGATAAATAGTCAGAGAGTTTGGAAGAGAATTGGGCAAAGTGGTACCTGGAAGCCAAGAGAGAAAAGGGGTTTCATGTTTTTATAAAATTTCTTGCGTGCTTATAGTACCTGTTGACTAGCTTTACAAGGTTTTTTTTTTATTTTTTAATTTTTTAAAAAATTTTTTTGCCAGGCAGAGTTAGACAGTGAGAGAGAGAGAGAGAGACAGAGAGAGAGAGTTATAGACAGTGAGAGAGAGACAGAGAAAGGTTTTCCTTCCATTGGTTCACTCCCCTAATGGCCACTACGGCTGGCACTGCGCCAATCCGAAGCCAGGAGCCAGGTGCTTCCTCCTGGTCTCTCATGTAGGTGCAGGGCCCAAGGACTTGGGCCATCCTCCACTGCCCTCCAGGGCCACAGCAGAGAGCTGGACTGGAAGAGGAGCAACCAGGAGTAGTACCTGGCGCCCCAACCGGGACTAGAACCTGGGGTGCCGGTGCCGCAGGCGGAGGGTTAGCCAAGTGAGCCATGGCGCCGGCCAGCTTTACAATGTTTTAATGGTCTGGTCATCAAAAGAAATTTCTTCTCAGAAATGAGCACACCTGGTGTTGATCCTTGTTCTCTCACCAACAATTTCTCTTTCCTTTGTAAAAAGATATTCTTTGAGAGGCAGAGAGAAAGAGACAGAGAAACACTTCATCCACTAATTCACTTCCCAAATGCCTGCAAGGGCTGGAGCTGGGAGCTGGGAGCTGGGAGCTGGGAGCTGGGAGCTGGGAGCTGGGAGCTGGGAACTCAGCTGAGGTCTGCCAAGTGGATGGCAAGGATCAAGCTACCCAAGCCATCACCTGCTGCTCCCAGGGTCTGCATTTAGCAGGGAGTTAGATTTGAGAGTAGAGCTGGAACTTGAACCCAGGCACTCTGAAATGGGAAATGTGTGGCTTAACCACTAAGCCAAACTCCCATCCTTACTTTCCTTTTAACAACTTAAAATGACCAAGATTTTTTCTCATTTGTAGTTAAACAATCATTCCTTGCTCATATAAGGAGGAACTTTAGTTTTTAATTTAGTGTTATATTAAAGATAGCTTATGGAATGGCTTTGAGCTAAAGTATCAGTGAACACATCTTTGTCAATTAATGGATACAGAACACAGAACAAAAGCATGCTCATTAAGCCCTCTTCATATGTGTCTCAGCTTCTGAAATCACTGGTGTTAAATACATTGGAAGAAGTGTCTTTACACTGTTGGATCTTAAGGGGAGAACCAATCAAGTAAGCTAACAATAATATTCTAGGTTAGTAATTAGTGACTTTAATAATTTATCTAGTGTCCTTTTATGTTTAATAGAGCCATAAATAATTATCTAGGATGAGAGGAATATGTAATATTTTCATTTATGTTAAATCTCTTAGAAAGTTAATTACCTAAGCTTGTACTGGTATACTTAGGAATCTAAAACTCATTGAAGTTTAATTTCTTTCAAACTTCCACTTGTGAACTTTTTTTTTCCTCCTTTTCAGGGGTTCCAGTTTGATACTATTTTGCCCCCAGAGACCTTGATGCTGTCCTGAGCAGCCATTTACATCTCCAGGGACTTCAGAAAGTATATTTGAAAATATATACTTCAGAAATATATACTTCAGAAAATATATTTGAAAGTCAAAGTTACATAGAGAGAAGAGAGGCAGAGAGAGAGAGAATCAATTGGTTCACTCTCAATTGGCAGCACTGGCCAGAGCTGCGCCTATCTGAAGCCAGGAGCCAGGAGCTTCCTTCAGGTCTCCCATGTGGTTGTAGGGGCTCAAGGTCCTGGGCCATCCTCTAGTGCTTTTCCAGGCCATATCAGAGCGCTGGATTGGAAGTAGAGCAGCCAGGACTTGAACCGGCGCCCATATGGGATGCCAGTACTGCAAGTGGTGGCTTTTGCTTGCTACGCCACAGTGCCAGCCAACGGAAAAGCTATCTTACCTTAATATCAATCCCTAAGGACATGTAGGGGGATAAGAAATAAGTTATAACTTTATTTCTTCTTCTTTATTGTGCAAAAGAGTAGGACTACTGGCTAATTTTGATTAAAAAAAAAGCATTAGTGGAAGCTGTTGTTTTAAACTCTTCCTTTGAACAGTAAGAAGCATTACTTAAATCCAGTGAGAAGAGGTGAGGGTTGTTCATGAAAGGTTCTTGAGGAGTACATGTTACTTAAGTATGGTGTCTAACCTAAGCAACAGAATTGGAAGAGTCATGAGGAAAATATTACATTTTATTTGGAGATTTTGAAAACCCTAAGTAACAGCTTAGAAAACAGAAGAAAGAATATAACTATTCCAACTGTCATGTCACTAATGAGACTTCCATGAAATATAGGACTGGGGAGAGTGATTTTCAAAATGCTATATAGATTGTGCACTAGAGATCCCTCCCTCCTTCCCTCCCTCCCTCCCTCTCTTCCCCCCTTCCCCCTTCCCTTCCCTTCCCTTCCCCTCCCCCCCTTAATACTTTTGGTTGAATTCTGTAATCAATACACAGTTATTCTTAAGTGTTGAAACTTAACTGAAAAGTGATCGCTGTTAAATATAAGAGTGGGAATAAGAGAGGGAAGAGATGTACAATTTGGGACATGCTCAAGCTGACTTGCCCCAAACAGTAGAGTTAGAAACATACCAGGGGATTCCAATTCAATCCCATCAAGGTGGCATGTACCAATGCCATCTCACTAGTCCAAGTGATCAATTTCTGTTCACAATTGATCATAATGATAGGACCAGTGTCTGCAAATACTAACCAATATAATAAAAAAAGGGAGAGAATGATCCAACATAGGAAGCGAAGATACACAGCAGACTCATAGAATAGCAGATGTCCTAAATAGCACTCTGGCCTCAGAATCAGCCCTTAAGGAAATAGGATCCGGCTGAAAAGCCCATGAGAGTATTTCAGGCATGGAAAGCCAAGCCAAGACACTCTGGCAAAAAACAAACAAACAAAAACACCTAAATGAAAGATCTCTGTGAGATCCCAGTGGAAAGAACAGGTCATCAAGGAAGGAGGTACCTTTCTCTGAAGGGAGGAGAGAACCTCCACTTTGACTAGGACCTTGTCTAAATATGATCAGAGTCGGTGAACTCAAAAGGCCTCCATAGCCTTGGCAACTCATGACAAGAGCCTAGGGTGATTACTGATGCCATAAACAAGAGTGTCAATTTGTTAAGTCAAAAACAGGAGTCACTGTGCACTTACTCCTCATGTAGGATCTCTGTCCTTAATGTGCTGTATATTGTGATTTAATGGTATAACTAGTACCCAAACAGTATTTTTCACTTTGTGTTTCTATGTGGGAGCAAACTGTTGAAATCTTTACTTAATATATGCTAAACTGATCTTCTGTATATAAAGAGAATTGAAAATGAATCTTGATGTGAATGGAAGGGGAGAGGGAGTGGGAAAGGGGAGGGTTGAGGGTGGGAGGGAAATTATGGTGGGGGAAGCCATTGTAATCCATAAGCTGTACTTTGGAAATTTATATTCATTAAATAAAAGTTAAAAAATTAATTATTGTTTATTTAATGAGAAAGAGCTGTTACTACTTAATTCTCTGCTAGTCAAGTCGATCAACTGAAACAGGTTTGCACCCATCAATTTCAAATTCAGCACACATGCTTTAGAAGCATGTCTGTCAGGGCTGGTGCTGTGGCATAGTAAGTTAAGCCTCCATCTGCAGTGCCGGCACCCCATATGGTTCGAGTCCTGGCTGCTCCACTTCAATCCAGCTCTCTGCTGATGGCCTGGGAAAGCAGCAGAGGGTGGCCCAAGTGCTTGGGCCACTGCACCTGTGTGGGAGACTTCGAAGAAGGCTTCAGATTGGCTCTGTCCCAGCTGTGCAGCCATTTAGGGAGTGAACCAGGTGGATTGAAGACTTCTCTCCCTCTCTCTGTGTAACTCTGTACCTCAAATGAATAAATCTTTAAAAAAAAAATCCCATGTCTATTTTAAAATATAACATTTAGGAGTAGAGCTGGAATGGCCATTTTCATTTTGAGTAGATGGAGAAAGTTCAGTCTGGGTACAATGATTTTCTTTGAAGCAACTGACGAGGGATTTGCATACGCTCTATCGTCATGAGCTTGGACCTATGTCCACACCTATCTGTGAGGAAGCTTGGGGATATATAGCCTCCAGGATGTTATCAATATCTCACCTATGAATTTACTGCTATCAAAAGAACAACTGGTTTTAGTAGACAGCTATCATGTCTACCACGATGGACACTGCTTTTTCCTTCTTGCCCTATAAATTGAATACGTAGTACATTGGATGATTTAAATATTAACTATCATGTAAATGATATGTTTGGCATATGCTAAGTAATCAAGTGACAGTTGTTATTGCCCAAACATCTCACTTAATAACAAATAAGAATACTGTATTTTTGGTACAATACTTGGGGTATGAAAATGTAAAAACACTTATGCTTACCTTTCATATTTGACAAGTTTCCTGTAGTTATTACATATTTAAAAATCATGTAGATAAAAGGATTCTGGATGTGCTAGGTGTGAATATTGCATATATAAGCTTGCTTCATGCTGTCTGTTGTGAAAATAAATTGATGGTTGAAGTATGTAGCTTTAAAGCAATAGGAAATTGGACTTTGTTATGTTCAGTGTGCTATATATACAGATTTGATATCTTTGAAATATATACTGTCTTACTGAAAATTGTCCAAAATTAAAAATGTTATCAGCACTTAATAACTTTCATGAATTATAAATTAGTTCAGAAGACATATCACTCCCAAAACAAATTGCGTGAGAGTTTAGAATTTGAGGGGTTTAAAAAATCCTTCCTTTTAAATGAGCCTTTCAATTTCAAGATTAAGCAAGATTAAGTATCTGAAGTTTTGCAATGCAGAAATAAATTACTTGATGACATATGTTGGAAAAACTATGCTTGTGCTGTCCTGCTGGCTGAAATGTGATGGCACCTGGTGGTATATATGAGATTGCTGGGACCTAGAAAGCTAAAGTTAATGTTGGCTTTCCCATACGTTGTTTTTTCTCTTTGTGTGTGTTTGTGTCCAGTGCATGTATTTTCCAGTGGGAAAGAAAGGATTGCTAATACATATCAAGCTTAAATTACTGTGTTACATAAATTAATTAATTTATGTATATTTAATGAGAAAGAGTTGTTACTAAATTCTGTTAGGCAAGTCAATCAATTTCAACAGGTTTGCATCTACCGATTTCGAATTCAGCACACAGACTTTAAAAAAAAAGTCTGTTGTGAAATATAGCATGGTCAAGCCAGAAAGACATCTGATTTTCCCTAGCAGTGTGCATTTGTGATAGCTATTTCATCTTTTCAGGAATAGTCCCTGCCTTTTGCTGTTCTATAGAAAGACCCATTTTTCATTGGTATAGTCATGGCATAAGAAGGTCTCAGTGCCAATTAGGTCCACTTGGTTCATGGCCTGCCAATTTTATAAATGGTAGATTATTAAAACTATGCTGCATTCATACTGTATAATCAGAAGTATATCCAGAAGTTTATTTTAAAATGGAGGCAGTAACATGGAGTTTTCAAGTTCGGCCGATCTCAAGTCAAATCTTGGCCCTACCCCTTGCTAACTGTACAATACTGAATCTTTTCTGAACATCAGCTTTCTTATCTGTAGAGTAGTGCCTGCTTCATAGTTCTGATTTGAAGATGCAGTCGAAGAGGACATGTAAAATGCATGGTACACAGGAGGCAACAATATCAGAGTGATAGTGGAGTCTTCAGGAAAGAGTGTTTAGGATAACATTTCTGTAGATTTTTTTTCAGATGCCAGTATCTGTTCTTTGCCCTACTGCTGTCCCCTCCCTGACCTGTACTTCCTGTTTTGTTTTCTATAAAACTGTACACTGGATGTGTACACTTCCTGGCATTGGAAGTTCCATCTTGGATTCATTCCTACTAGCTTGGGCTCTGTCTTCTACTGTTTTGGTGGGAGGGATTTTAAGGGTCTCAGCGGCTCCAGGTAAGAACAAGAACATTTTCAGGCTGATGAGATTTTCCTTATCATCCAGTAATTGTATTCTCACACTGATTTGTCTATCTAAACAGTCTTCATTACACAAGGATAACCTACTGTATGATGAAAGTCAATTTTGACAAGCTGATCACTGCATTTGCTGGTTTTTCACCTTGCTCCGTCTATTTTGGTCAGTCAGGGTTATTTGAGCCTTTGAAATGAATCATTTTCATATTGAAGATTAAGATACTGTTGCCCGAGGAAATCAGTCTTTGTGTCCATTTTGTATTTTAGCTTAGCTATCTGTATTAGTGTTTTCAGTTCCTGTAATAAAATGCCAGGAGCTGGATAATGAATAAAGAAGAAGTTCATTTAGGTCACAGCTTTGGAGGCTGAAGGTCCAAATAGCCTCAGCCCTGTTGTCTGCATCATGCAGCTGGCATCAGAGTGGGGGGATTACGTCCGTGAGAGAGGAAGAGGTCTCATGGCGAGACAGAAGCCAAAGTGGGATTCCAGAGTCAGGCTTGTTCTGTGCTAACGACTCGATCTCCCAGGAGCTAATTCAGAGTTCTAGGAGAACTACTTTAGTCCCTCCTGAGGGCACTCCAATAATAACCTCCCAATTTACCTCTCACTGTTCCACGCCACCTCTCAACAGTTCCAGCTGAGGACAAAACATCCAACAAATGAACACTTGTGAGACACACTCATACCATATATAATTATAGCCCCATCTTTCTCCAGAGATGCAGCTTTGGCTGAGTCATGATACTTGGGGAAAAATGAGCATGACAAAGTTGTGCCAAGGATGTGATACAAGAAGTGCAGTCTATCTGTCATGATGCTATAATTATCAGAGCTGTGAAGTGTGGTACTTGATAAAGCTATGAACTAGTGGGCCTAGCCATCTCTCTCTCTCTCTAAGATGTATTTAATGTGGAAGGTAGAGTTACAGAGAGAGAGAGAGAGAGAGAGCGAGCGAGAGCACAAGCATGCTTCCATCCATTGGTTCACTCCCCAAATAGCTGCAGCAGCTGGAGCTGGGCCAGGCTGAAGCCAGGAACCAGGGCTTCATCTGGGTCTCCCATGTGGTGCAGGGACCCAAGGAGTTGGGCCATATTCCACTGCCTTCCCAGGTGTATTAGCAGGCAGCTGGATCAGAATTGGAGCAGCTGGGGCTTGAACCAGCACCCATATGGGATTCTGGTGCTGCAGGTGGTAGCTTAACTCATTACAGCACAATGCTAGCCCTGTGTAGCCATCTCAAACACAACATGGCCAAGACAAAACTGCATTCTGTTCACCCCTACAAGTTTACTTCTAATCTTCGTGTCAGTACTTGCACTAACATTCACCCAGTTGTATAAGGCAAATGTCGAAAAGGTAACCTGATTCCTCATATTTATTCTGTAGCCAGTTATGAATAACACAATATCTGTCTCCTCTCTGTTTAAGTCAGCCTCACCTCTTTGGACTTCTCCTTTAGATAATATCAGATAAGATTTCTCAGTAATACCTTCTCCCTGGAGAGGTTGGAGTAAGAAACTCTTGATTAAACTCCTTCAAAGCTTCCCATCTTGCCTGGAAGAAAATCCACTGTCCTTACCTAGGCTTGAAAGGCCCCATGTGGTCATCCACCCACCTGTCTACTCCGAGCTTAGTTTGTGAACCCGTCCTGCTCTCGCTCACTGTGTTCTAGCATGTGACAAACTTCTCCATGCCTGGAGAGCTCTTCCCCTGTATCTTCACAAGAGTGTTTACTTCTTGACATTCCAATGCCACCATCTCAGAGTGGCCTGTCCTGTTGCTTTCTGTCTCATTGTCGTATTGTTATTTTGACTGAGTCTTTCTATACCGTTTATCAACCTCTGACCATAGACTCTAAGCTTCCAGGGAGGAAATCAATAAGCTTTTTTTTTTTTTTTTAAGATTTTATTTATTTATTTGAGAGTTAGAGTTACAGAGAAAGGAAGAAACAGAAAAGTCTTCCATTTGTTGGTTCACTCCCCAGATGGCTGCAACAGCCAGAGCTGAGCTGATCTGAATTCAGGAGCAAGGAGCTTTTCCTGGGTCTCCCACGCTGATTCAGGGGCCCAGGTGCTTGGGCCATCTTCCACTGCTTTCCTAAGTGATAAACAGAGAGCTGGATCAGAAGAGGAACAGCCAGAACATACCCATATGGGATGCCAGCGCTGCAGCAGAGACTTAGCCTACCATGCCACAGTGCCTGTCCCTCAGCAAGTTTTCATCACTGTATTCACAGTATTTGGAACTCTGCTTGAATGCAATGAATGTTTGTTGAAAGACTTATTTTTTCCCCTTTTGTTTGAGTAACAATATTTGCAGTTCGCTTCTTTTTTTAAAAAAGATATATTTATTTGAAAAGCAGAGTTACAGGGAGATACAGAGAGATCGATTTTCCATCTGCTGGTTGATTCCCCAAATGGCCACAATGGTTGGAGCTGGGTTTATCCATAGGCAGGATCCAGGAGATTCCTGTGGGTCTCCCACTTGAGTACAGGGCCCAAGTGCTTGTGCCATCCTCTGGTGCTTTCCCAGTCACCTTAGCAGGGAGCGGGATTGGAAGTAGAGCAGCTGGGACTCAAACATGTCCATATAGGTTGTTAGTGTCTCAGGCTTTACCTGCTATGAAACAACGCTGGAACCTGGAATTTGCATCTAAAGCATAACTTACCTCTGCATTGATTATGTGAAGGCATTAAGTGATGATGGGATGTGACAATTTATTTTATATGTTAAGATTTGATGATTCTATTTGGAAATTTGGTGTAGCTAAAATGTTCATATTTTATAATCATAAACTGTACTATGAGAACATAACAACCATATAGTACCCTGGCAAACATCAACATGAAAAACAAAAAAAGAGAAAAAATAAGCAAGAAAAAGTGTACGATTTATGCCACATTAAAATGACATGCAGGGTTATTTAAGCTTTAGGTAAGGTATTTGGAGTCTAAGTAGTTAGGGATTTTTCAATAGGTAGCTGGGATGTTTTTTCTATTAAACTGCAAATAACTTCTGATTTATTTTTTATCATGTTATCCTAGCTCATTGGATAATTATAGATCTTTTTTGTTTCTAAGTATGAAAGATATTTACGCTGTTCATATAAATGAGTGTTATGGAAACATGCTTTCATTTCAATGTTTTTTGCACCGAAATAAATCCACACTAACTTGTTGTAACATGTCTGAACAGGACCTAGTTTGCAGCTCTAAGAAGGATCCAATTCAATTTGAAAAGGGCCTGTATCAGAGCAACATGAATTCTGCGAAATTTGAAGCAAGAACAAACATCCAGTTTATGTGAAATTTGGGTGGAAGAGTAGTGAAATCATTACTGCTTTATGACAAGTTTATTTGAGCAGTGCTCCAAAGAAATCAGCAGTTGATAAGTGCATATCTTATTTTAAGAAGGTATGAGATGATGTTGAATATGAAGGCTGCAGTGCAAATCATTCCTTTCAGTTTTTGTGTGAAGAAGAAATTAATCTTGTGTGGGCTGTAATTGAAGAGGACTGAAGCAATAGCCAACATCATAGCCAGGTCAGATTACACAATTCTGTTTGAAAAATTAAACTAGAGCAAACTTTTTGCTGTCATTGCCAAAACTGTTGCACTTAGGTCAACTTCAGAAATGAGCAGAATTTATTGTAAATTTCCAACAAGTGAAATCAAAATTCAAAAGTGTTTCTTTGAAGAACTGTAACAGAAGATGAAACAGGGCTTTACAAGTATGATCCTGAAGACAAACCAATGTCTGTTTTCAAAAAGTGAAGGTAGTACAGCTAAGAGTGAAGATCACAGAATAATATTTTGGGATGTTTTGTATATTGTTGTTTTCAGTTACTAGAAGGCCTATGAATGATAACATCTGAAAATTAGCTAAAGCTTTAGCAGAGAAATGTCCAGGAAGCCTTCCCCAGCGTCTTCTTCCCCACCATGGCAACATTCCTACTCAGTGCTGTCGTCAAACAAATACAATTTTATGAGAGTTTCTATGGGAAATCGTTAGGCATCCAATTCACAGTCCTCATTTGGCTCCTTCTGATTTCTTTTTTAATTCTAATCTTAAAAAATCCTTTAAAGGGCACCAGTTTTCTTCAGTTAATATTGTAAAGACTGCCTTGGCATGACTAAGTTCCCAGGATCCTCAGTTGCTTACAGAGGGTCTGAATGACTGGTATCTCCATTGCAGAAATGTCTTGAACTTGATGAAGCTCATGTTGAGAAAAATTTGTATTTTATAATTTTATCATTTAATTCCATTTCCATGAACTTTTTGAAGTCCCCCCTAACTACTAGCAGAGGCAAGAGAATGGCATTCTCTGGATCAGAAAAGGAGCACTGTAATTAAACTCCTAGGCCAAGAGCTGATACCCAAAGTGTCTGAGTTTCAATTAAATCAAGCGAAAGTGAAGGTTGTTGACTATATTTGCTTTTCTGATGGTTATTGTTTTATATCTTTTAAATCTGGCTTTTCAATATGTGTGTTGAGTTTTGTACCATTTTCCCTTCCCTTCCCTTTTCTTCCCGTCCCGTCCCCCACCCCCCCACACACACCCAAACACTTATCTGTATAAAAATATTGCCTCCTTTAATGTTTGCTTAAAGGCAGTTTCCAGTTAAATCTGTGAGAGATTAAGAAATCTATGCAATCTATAACTATTATTATACCTCATTCAATATAACTTTTCAACACAAGTTTCCCAATGATAGTCTAAAAATAAAGCAATACAAGCAATAAATATCTTAAAAAGAAAATTGACTTATATATCTTTGGAGTTTCCTCTAGTTCTTTGCTCAGATGGCTCAGATGAGAAAAAACAATGTATGGATGAATTAATACTACCACTCCCCAAACCAGTAGGCAAGTGTATAAGTGTTTTCAGGATGTAAGAACACCTTGCAATGTCATACATTTTAGAGAGAACTCAACATATGTTCATTGACCACAATAAGCATTATACTTAATCCAAATAAAAGTGTCTATTTTAAAATAATATTTAAAAATATTTATTTTAAAACATCTTTGTAGTGTTAATGATGAATACAATGGACATGCACACTGACAGTGAAGCAATATGTTTGGGCACTACTGTGTTACCATGTGGAAGAAGTTAATTTGGAACAAGCATGTAGTAGTAATTGAGTCTCAAGTCATGACACATTATATATTTTATTTTTAAATTTTTTTTATTTTTTGACAGGCAGAGTGGACAGTGAGAGAGAGAGACAGAGAGAAAGGTCTTCCTTTTGCCGTTGGTTCACCCTCCAATGGCCGCTGCGGCCAGCGCGCTGCGGCCAGGGCACCACGCTGATCCGATGGCAGGAGCCAGGTGCTTCTCCTGGTCTCCCATGGGGTGCAGGACTCAGGGACTTGGGCCATCCTCCACTGCACTCCCTGGCCACAGCAGAGAGCTGGCCTGGAAGAAGAGCAACTGGGACAGAATCCGGCGCTCTGACCGGGACTAGAACCCGGTGTGCCGGCGCCGCAAGGCGGAGGATTAGCCTATTGAGCCACGGCGCCGGCCAACACATTATATATTTTCTTTTTTCAAATATGAGAAACAAGCCCTTGGACTATGCCTATAACTATCTGTGTTGATAGATACGTAAGCATCTTTGACATTACCTGGCACTTAGAAACTGTTCAATACATGTTAACTAGTGTCAAATAAGGCTTAAGGCATTTCTTGTTGTGCGTGTACCCTGGAAGGTGTTCATGCCATTAAATCACAATTTGAGTGTAACCTTAGGGTATATCATTTGTGAAATGGCTCTTTCTTTAGGAAGTAGCCTAAACCCTGGAGAACTATAGTTTAACATGCTGTTAATTTTGGTAGTGTGCTAGGTGTATAAATTAGGTAAAAGATTTGATGTCAACACTAGGAGCACTAGATTAGTGATTTCTAGAAAACAAAGAAAACAAATCTTTAAAGATTCTTACATGCCCCGTGCCATTAAGGATTTGCCTTTATGATCTTAGATAAAGTGGAAAGGTAACATAGGATCATGGTGCCATGAGAAAGGAGTTAGCACAGAGAACAATAGACTGGTGTGGAGCCCAGAAGCCATTTATCAGTGGCTTTCGTAGATTGCATAAGCTAATCGCCTCTGTGGAAACTGTGGTACAAAATCAGTCTGCTGCTTTTGTGGCTGAGGTTTTCAAACTGTTCATGTTTTGTTCATTTCTACAGCATGTATACTTGTGATGTCTCCATGTAAGAAACTTTTAAAATGTGGAGAAAACTTGGGATATTCAGGCTTCATGGTTTATGAGTACCATCCCTCTTTTGTGTGGACATTGATGTTGGTAACACCGATGCATTCTATCAGTAGGAATTCATCACTTGTACTCTTAAATGCTTACCTATTATGATAAATATTTCTGATGGATATAGTCAAGTAGACTTTCAGTTCATATTCCCCAGTGATTCTTTTTTTATAAAGATTTATTTATTTACTTGAAAGTCAGAGTTACACACAGAGTGAAGGAGAGGCAGAGAGGGAGAGAGGTCTATCTGCTGGTCCATGCCCCAGTTGGCCACAATGGCCAGAGCTGAGCTGATCAGGAGCCAGGAGCCAGGAGCTCCTTCTGGGTATCCCTCGCAGGTGCAGGGGCCCAAGGAGTTGGACTGTCTTCTACTGCAATACATCTACAGGCAATAGCAGAGAGCTGGATCGGAAGTAGAGCAGCCGGGACTCGAACTGCTGCCCATATGGGATGCCGGCACTGCAGGCGGCAGCTTCACCCGCCACACCACCATGCTGGCCCTTCTCAGTGATTCTTGACAATGACTGAGTAGTGTAAAATAACTGAAATTCTTCATATGAGGTCAAAGATAATATTTAGCTTGTTGCAGGAGAAATCCTCTAAGTTGATTTTTTTGGATAATATTTTGAGTCCATGAATTTTTCCATTTCCATATTCTAACGGAAGGTGGGCTCATCTGATGATTTGACTGGCATGATGTATGAGCCCTTTGCTTGCCTATTGAAGGACCTATTCTAGGGAGGCAAGTGGAAGGGGAGATAATTGCTCTTTGGGTGCCCGCAGGAGAAACAGCTTAGCTTTGATATTTCCCAGCTTTTCAAAAGAGAGCAGAAGTAAGTTTATAAAAAGAGAATCCCATATCATCTCTTTACCTTACAGCTCCCTCCTACAACTTTGTTAATGCAAGATGCCTTTGGAGTTGACTAGCCTAGCCATCTGAGGGTGTGCCATTGTAACCGAAGAAGGGCCACAGAGAGCAAAAGTCAGCGTATGCAGGGCTACTTATAATTTAAAATTTCTTATATGCCTTCTCATTTTTATTTGACAATGAGAATGAAAGAGAAACTGAGAACTTTCTCCTTGCTGGTTCTCTCTCCAAAGGCTATGAAGGCTGGGGCTGAGTTGAGTGGAATCTGGGAGCCTGGATCTCAATCCAGGTCACCCACAGGGTGGCAGGGATCCAATACTTGAACATTACCAGGATGCTGGAGTCAGGGGCCAGAGGCAAGAGTGTAACCTAGGAACTCCAAGGTGGGATTCAGGCATCTTAATACCTATTCCCTATAATTTAAAATTTTGAAGGTTCACTTTGTAGCTCTAGTTTTTATCTTTGATTTATATCTAGGAGAACATTAATCACAATGTTTTCTATATTAAAATATGTAGAGAGATCTGAGTATCATTTGAGTTTGCATTTCCAAAGGTAAGGAGAAAATTAAGTCTTATTCTGTTTTGTGAAAGGAACTATAGACTAGTGGCTATGGAATTGAGTCATTATAGAATTATGGAATGGATATCATAGAACTGAA
Organism: Oryctolagus cuniculus; assembly: GCF_051225735.1. Classification (NCBI taxonomy): domain Eukaryota; kingdom Metazoa; phylum Chordata; class Mammalia; order Lagomorpha; family Leporidae; genus Oryctolagus; species Oryctolagus cuniculus. The sequence goes on along the minus strand of NC_142877.1, from coordinate 64,396,796 downwards.
GACCTGAGACTAATAATCTTCTTCCCTTTCCAGAAGAACCTGAATACAGCAAAACATAAAAGCCAGCATTATTAAAAAGGAAAGTGGCAAACAGATATATAGTCAAGTTGAAATTAATTATTTAAGTAATATATTGATGCTCATTTAACTGTGAAGTCTGATGTCTTATTTGTTTTAAGTGATACTTGGATTTTTAAAAGACATCTGAATATTTCTTGAAAGTTTCTTTTGCTATTGTGAGGAGAATAACATTTTCTCTGATACTTTGCCATTTAAAAAATTGAGCTGTTTCAGGATAAGAAGGGTTATCTGGCCTTTTATTTGATTGGAGAATTCTGTTTTACTTTTCAGTGACTAATTCTCAGTTACTAATCCTTTCCCTCTGAAAACTTCTGCTTCTTGCTCTACTGAAGTGCAGGGCTTATCTGCCGATTTCCCACATGTCAGCATGCTCCAGATTCCACTGGCATGGGTTTTTGTAACTACAATTTTTCTAAAGCAGTGTGGTTGTGGGGGTCTGACATACAAGAAAGAAAATGAATTTTTCTTTTATCATTTTGTGAATGGTGAGGCTGAGCACAGGTACACACTTTATTTTTGAAGTAGAATATCATAAGTATTTTAGTTACACTCTCATTAATGGTTAACACACACACAGAATTAAAATTTTTGTCAGCATATGGGATGCTTCTTGGTTATGAAAACTGTGTGATCTTATGAACCTGGGGCAGATGTTATGGTGTGTTGGTGAAGCTGCCACCTGCAGCACTGGCATCCCATATGAGCACCAGTTAGAGTCCGGCTGCCTGATATTGTACCTGAGAAAGCAGAGGAGGATGGCCCCAGCCACCTACGTGGGAGACCAAGATGGAGTTCCAAGCTCTTGGTTTTGGCCTCACCCCTCCCTGGCTGTAGCAGCCACTTGGGGAATGAACCAGTGGATGGAATACTTCTCTCTCTCTTTCTTTTTCCCTCTTTCTCTGTAAATCTGCCTTTCAAATCAATCAATCAATCTTTTTATTTATTTATTATTTATGTACTTGACAGGTAGAGTTATAGACAGCAAGAGAGACAGAGAGAAAGTTCTTCCTTCCATTGGTTCACTCCCCTAATGGCCGCCATGGCCGGCACTGCGCCAATCCGAAGCCAGGAGCTAGGTGCTTCCTCCTGGTCTCCCATGCGGGTGCAGGGCCCAAGCACTTGGGCCATCCTCTGCTGCCTTCCCAGGCCACAGCAGAGAGTTGGAGAGGAGAAATCGGGGCTAGAACCTGGTGGCCATATGGGATACTGGCACTGCAGGTGGAGGATTAACCAAGTGAGCCACGGCTCCGGCCCCAATCAATCTTTTCAAAAGGTTGACCACCGTTGATGATCCTTTGTATTATACAGAGACAAACTAAGAATAAATTTCAAAAAAGTATATGATCTATCAGGTTCTGGTTCTGTACTCAGATACTATGACATATTTTTCATTCTCAGTACTAATCTTTTATTTTTAATTAGAGTTTTCCTGTTTTCAAAGTGTTTTTTTCAACTTCCCTTCTTCACTTTTTTTTTTTTTGAAAAAAGATTTCATTTTTTTATTTGAGAAGTAGTTACAGACTGAGAGAGGGGGAGAGAAAGGGCTTCCATCTGGTGGTTCACTCCCCAAATGTCTGCAATGGCCAGTGCTGGTCTGATCTGAAGCCAGGATCCAGGAGCTTCTTCCTGCCTTCACATGTGGGTGCAAGGACCCAAGCACTTGGGCCATCTTTTGCTTTTCCAGGCCATAGCAGAGAGCTGGATCAGAAGAAGAGCAGCTGGGACGTGAACAGGTGCCCATATGGGATGCTGGTGCTGCAGACAGAAGCTTAGCCGACTCCTCAATACTAATCTTGCAAAGCCAACATTGTTATGGTGCGTTCATTGCTAAGATGAGGTGGGAAAATGATTGCCGTAAGGCTCTCCACTACATTCACGACTGTTTATTCATAGAACTTTAGTCTGCTACAGGTTGCTGAGTATTTGATTTCTGTAATTTGGAAATTCCAACTCCTGTGTGCTCCCCATATAAATATTGTTGACACTTGGGCTGCTGTTAGGTTCAGATTTTCCTGGAAGTGAGATATGTTGCCTGAATGAGTTATTTCTTAGTACAATACACAAGTTATATATTACATTCTAATTTTATGTGAAGTTTGTACTCATTGTAAAAATGAGTTTCAGAAGATGCTTGCACTATAGCTGGGTTTGGGAACTAAATTCCTTGGCGGAACAACAAGGTGGCATGATTTTAATCTTCAGAGTGCAGAGTGTTAAAATATAATAAAAACATTTAAAATTTAAACACCTAAGAATAATTGTGTGTTAATTATAGAGTCCAACCAATGGTACTAGAACAAAAAAAAATACTAAAGTGGATAAAGTATTACATTGTACATCAACCGTCAGGACAAGAGCTGATCAAGTCACTGTTTCTCATAGTGTCCATTTCACTTCAACAGGTTTCCCCTTTGCTGCTCAGTTAGTTGTCACCAATCAGGGATAACATATGATATTTGCCCCTTTGGGACTGGCTTAGTTCACTCAGCATGATGTTTTCCAAATTCCTCCATCTTGTTGCAAATGACTGGGTTTCGTTGTTTTTGACTGCTGTATAGTATTCTATAGAGTACATGTCCCATAATTTCTTTATCCAGTCTACTCTTGATGGGCATTTGGGTTGGTTCCAGGTCTTAGCTATTGTGAATTGAGCTGCAAGAAACATTGAAGTGCAGACTGCTTTTTTGTTTGCCAATTTAATTTCCTTTGGGTAAACTCCAAGGAGTGGGATGGCTGGGTTGAATGGTAGGGTTATATTCAGGTTTCTGAGGAATCTCCAAACTGACTTCCATAGTGGCTTCACCAGTTTGCATTCCCACCAACAGTGGGTTAGTGTCCCTTTTTCCCCACATCCTCTCCAGCATCTATTGTTGGTAGATTTCTGAATGTGAGCCATTCTAACTGGGGTGAGGTGAAACCTCATTGTGGTTTTGATTTGCATTTCCCTGATTGCTAGTGATCTTGAACATTTTTTCATGTGTCTGTTGGCCCTTTGCATTTCCTCTTTTGAAAAATGTCTATTGAGGTCCTTGGCCCATCTCGTAAGTGGGTTGTTTGTTTTGATCTTGTGGAGCTTCTTGATTTCTTTGTAGATTCTGGTGATCAACCCTTTATCAGTTGCATAGTTTGCAAATATATTTTCCCATTCTGTCGGTTGTCTCTTCACTCTCCTGACTGTTTCTTTTGCAGTACAGAAACTTCTCAATTTGATGCAATCCCAATAGTTGATTTTGGCTTTGACTGCCTGTGCCTCCCGGGTCTTTTCCAAGAAGTCATTGCCGGTATCTATATCTTGCAGGGTTTTTCCAATGCTCTCTAATAATTTGATGGTGGTCAGGTCGTAGATTTAAGTCTTTAATCCATGTTGAGTGGATTTTTGTGTAAGGTGTAAGCTTCATGCTTCTGCACGTGGAAATCCAATTTTAACCAGCACCATTTATTGAATAGACTGTCCTTACTCCAGGGATTGGTTTTGGACCCTTGATCAAATATGAGTTGGCTGTAGATGTGTGGATTGATTTCTGGTGTTTCAATTCTGTTCCATTGGTCTATCCATCTGTTTCTGTACCAGTACCATGCTGTTTTGATTACAACTGCCCTGTAGTATGTCCTGAAATCTGGTATTGTGATGCCTCCAGCTTCGTTTTTGTTGTACAAGATTGCTTTAGCTATTCGAGGTCTCCTGTGTCTCCATATAAATTTCAGCATCATTTTTTCTAGATCTGAGAAGAAGGTCTTCGGTATCTTGATTGGTATTGCATTGAATCTATAAATTGCTTTTGGGAGAATGGACATTTTGATGATATTGATTCTTCCAATCCATGAGCATGGAAGATTTTTCCATTTTTTGGTATCCTCTTCTATTTCTTTCTTTAAGGTTTTGTAATTTTCATCATAGAGATCTTTAACGTCCTTGGTTAAGTTTATTCCAAGGTACTTGATTGTTTTTGTAGCTATTGTGAATGGGGTTGATCTTAGAAGTTCTTCCTCAGCCATGGCATTGTCTGTGTATACAAAGGCTGCTGATTTTTGTGCATTGATTTTATACCCTGCTACTTTGCCAAAATCTTCTATGAGTTCCAATAGTCTCTTAGTAGAGTTCTTTGGGTCCCCTAAATAAAGAATCATATCATCTGCAAAGAGGGATAGTTTGAGTTCTTCCTTCCCAATTTGTATCCCTTTAATTTCTTTTTCTTGCCTAATAGCTCTGGCTAGAACCTCCAGAACTATATTGAATAGCAGTGGTGAGAGTGGGCATCCCTGTCTGGTCCCAGATCTCAGTGGAAATGCTTCCAACTTTTCCCCATTCAATAGGATGTTGGCTGTGGGTTTTTCATAGATTGCTTTGATTGTATTGAGGAATGTTCCTTCCAAACCCAGTTTGCTTAGAGTTTTCATCATGAACGGGTGTTGTATTTTATCAAATGCTTTCTCGGCATCTATTGAGATAATCATATGGTTTTTCTTCTGCAGTCTGTTAATGTGGTGTATCACATTGATTGTCTTGCGCACATTAAACCATCCCTGCATACCAGGGATAAATCCCACTTGGTCTGGGTGGATGATCTTTCTGATGTGTTGTTGCATTCTATTGGCGAGAATTTTATTGAGGATTTTTGCATCTATGTTCATCAGGGATATTGGTCTGTAATTCTCTTTCAATGCTGCATCTTTTTCCGGCTTAGGAATTAAGGTGATGCTGGCTTCATAGAAAGAATTTGGGAGGATTCCCTCTTCTTCGATTGTTCTGAATAGTTTGAGAAGAATTGGAGTTAGTTCTTCTTTAAATGTCTGGTAGAATTCAGCAGTGAATCCATCTGGTCCTGGGCTTTTCTTTGTTGGGAGGGCCTTTATTACTGTTTCAATTTCTGTCTCAGTTATGGGTCTGTTTAGGTTTTCGATGTCTTCCTGGTTCAATTTAGGTAGGTTGCATGTGTCCAGGAATCTATCCATTTCTGATAGGTTTCCCTGTTTGCTGGCATACAAGTCCTTGTAGTAATTTCTGATGATTCTTTTTATTTCTGTGGTGTCTGTTGTAATGTTTCCTTTTTCATCTCTGATTTTATTGATTTGGGTCTTTTCTCTTCTTTTTTTAGTTAGTTGGACCAATGGGGTGTCAATTTTGTTTATTTTTTCAAAAAACCAGCTCCTCGTTTGGCTGATTTTTTGTAATGTTTTTTTGGATTCAATCCTGTTGATTTCTTCTCTGATTTTAATTATTTCTCTTCTCCTACTAGATTTGGGTCTGGTTTGCTGTAGGTTTTCTAGATCCTTGAGATGTGTTGAAAGCTCATCTATTTGGTGCCTTTCCAATTTCTTGATGTAGGCACCTGTTGATATAAACTTTCCTCTTAACACTGCTTTTGCTGCGTCCTATAAGTTTTGGTATGTTGTGCTGTTATCCTCATTTACTTCCAGAAAATTTTTGATTTCTCTTTTAATTTCTTCTATGACCCATTGTTCATTCAGGAGCATGTTGTTCAATCTCCATGTGTTTGTGTATGCTCTAGGGATTCCTGAGTTGCTAATTTCCAACTTCATTCCTTTATGGTCTGAGAAGCTGCATTGTATTATTCTAATTCTTTTGATTTGTTGAGACTTTCTTTATGGCCTAGTATGTGGTCAATCCTAGAGAAGGTTCCATGTACTGCTGAGAAGAATGTAAATGCTTTCTGTGTAGGATGAAAAGTTCTGTAGATATCTGTTAGATCCATTTGGGCTATAGTGTCGTTTAAATCTGTCTCCTTGTTGATATTCTGTCCTGTTGATCTGTCTATTTCTGAGAGTGGAGTATTGAAGTCGCCCAGAACTATTGTATTGGGGTCTAAGTCTCCCTTTAAGTCCCTTAACAAATCTTTTAGATAAACCGGTGCCCTGTAGTTAGTTGCATATACATTGATAATTGTTATATCTTCCTGTTGAATTGATCCCTTACTCATTATATAGTGTCCCTCTTTGTCTCTCTTAACAGTTTTTGAACTGAAAAGTGATCCCTGTTAGGAATTTGGAAAACATTATGTTGAGTGAAATAAGCCAATCCCAAAGGGACAAATACCACTTGTTCTCCTTGATAGGTGACAACTAACTGATCACCAAAAAGGAAACCTGTTAAAGTGAAATGAACACTATGAGAAACGGTGACTTGATCAGCCCTCACCCTGACTGTTGATGAGCAGCTTAATATGTTATCCCTCTTAGTATTTTTTTTGTTTGTTCTACTTAATACTTTTGGTTGAATACTGTAATCAATACACAATTCTTCTTAAGTGCTGAAACTTAACTGAAAAGTGATCACTGTTAAATATAAGAGTGGGAATAAGAGAGGGAAGAGATGTGCAATTCGGGACATGCTCAAGCTGACTTACCTCAAACAGTAGAGTTAGAAACATACCAGGGGATTCGAATTCAATCCCATCGAGGTGGCATGTACCAATGCCATCTCACTAGTCCCAGTGATCAATTTCTGTTCACAATTGATCGTAATGATAGGACTAAGAACCAAAGGGATCACATAAACAAGGTGTATCCAAACTATGGAAGGACGCTGATAAATTAGCTAAATTTAGCAGTTAAGTGAATAAGAATTGAATTTGATGATAAGGTATGCATCCTGGATTTATTCATAATGCAAAGTAGATATATAAATAGCTCTATTATTATATTAATTTTTTAGATTAGTACCAGGAATTTATATGTTATTTCATATTGTAAATTTTCAGAAAATTTTAATAATGAAAGATTATAACCAGTTTAACTTTCTACAAAGCATTTCTCATCTATAAGAACACTAAAATGATTAACTAATACTCAGAAAGTATTTAATCTTCTAAAGAGAATAAATAAATGTGCCCTGAATTACAAAGATCAGTTTTGAATTTGTCATTTCAGTTGAATTAATGAAAAATACTTGCATCACAAAATAGACATGTATCCTGAAGTGATGAGGTACTACTAGCATAAACTTAGAGGAAGAATTCAATTAATGCATTATCATTATTAAAGTTTTTATGAAGACAAATAATATTTCCCTTTTGTGACATGGTTTGATGTTACAGATTTGTGTTACTGCTTCATAAACCATCTTAATAATATGCACTAAGAACTTATTATTATGTAGTTTGCAAAGTTATTTTTTGTTTGTTTTGTGTCACAGAATAAAAGGACTGCAGTAAAAAATTCTATTCTAATTACTGTATTCATGAAGTTCATTTCATCTTTTGAAACTAAAATTAATTTTATACAACAGTAATTTAATGTAGAATTTATTTGAAGGCTGTGCATGACCAAAAGCTGCAACTAATAAAAACCATTTCCATCATCTTCCCAACTCAGCCTCAGTGATGGTCCATGCAACTTTTATGTTCAGAGTACCAAAGTAGTCCCATCACTAGGGCTATGTGGTAGGCAGAATAATGATCCCCCAAAGATGCCTATGTCCTAAACCTCAGACTCTGTGAATGTTACCTTTCATGGCAAAGGATGTGATCAGGGGTAAGTGCATCGAGGTAGGAGATTTTCTTGGATTGTACATATGGGTTCTCTAATCCCATGTGTGCACAAGAGAACACCTTTCCTTGCTAGATCAAAGAGATAAGACAGGTGCCAGCATCGTGGCACAGCAGGGTAAGCCTCTGTTGTAACGTGGGCATCCTATGTCAGAGCGCTGGTTTGAGTCCTGGATGTTCTGCTTCAATCCCTGCTAATTGTGCTTTGAAAGCAGCAGAAGATGGCACAAGTGCTTGGGCCCCTGATACCCATGTGCGAGACCAGATAGAGGTCCTGGATCCTGGCTTCTACTTGGCCCAGCCCTGGATGTTGTAGGCATTTGGGGAATGAACCAATGGACAAAGACCTCTTCCTCTGTCAATCTGACTTTCAGATAAATAAAAATGTGTCTCTCCCTCTCTCTGTCACTCTGCATTTCAAATATATAAAAATCAATTCAAAAGAAAAAAACACCTGAGGCAAGACCTAGATGAATGTATGTTATGTGAGAGGGACTCCATTCACTGTTACTGGTTTTGCAGATGGAAGAAAGATGCCATGAGTTGAGGAATGTGGTGCCTTTTAAAAGCTGGGAAAAGCCGTTAGCTTATATCCAACAGGAAAATGAAGTTCAACTGCACAGAATTTTTAGTCAACACAAATGAGTAAGAAATGGATTCTCCCCAAGAGTCTCCAGAAGAGAATGCGGCCTGCCAATACCTTGATTTTCTTCTGAGAACTTCATTGTACTTCTGACCTGTACAACTGTGACAATAAATTTGTGTTAGGTCACTGTGTTAGTTTGTTGTGGCCGTAGCTGAAAACTAATACAGGTGGATTCACCTCTGCAGTCATTTCAGGTAGAGAAAGGTAAGCGGGTAGTGAGATCAGTGCCTTATTAGGTGCACCTTCAGGACAGGAAGAGGCCAAGTTGGCGTGGAAAGGGTATGGCAGAATCCTTGAGCAGCCTCCCAGTGTCAGTGCAGGATCATGAGTAAAACTTGTAGATGAGAAACCTGGATATAATAAACTTCATTTGTCATTACAGATTTGGCTCCAAATCCCTATCCTTCTTAAGTTGTATGGGACTTCCAGTATTCCTTAGCTTTCTGATCTAAGATATAAGACCAAAAATAATTCCATTGTATTCCTCAACAATTTCTTCAATGCCAGCATTTTGAACTGGACACTTGGGGCACAATGAACCCAGGAAAAAGGCATCGTATTTCTTCCTGATATTTGGAGTAGACATAGCCTAATTGGATAGTCAGAGTGGGGTTGGGAGAGATCTGTCCTTGCGAGGTAGTCCATGGCTGGCTTTCCATATAAACTCCTGGGATGTTCCCGAATCTGTATATATGAAATACATGAAATTTGCATACCTAAATAAAATTTAAAAAAAAGATAAAACCAAGGCTGAAAGTTGAGAGAGGGTATTGTGTACATACAAGGGGTCTTCAAAACATTCACAGAAATGTTTACTATGAAGAAAATATACATGGGTTTCAAAGCTTTTTGCAACAAAATAAATGTATGTTTTAATTTCACTTTCTATAGGTTTCCTGACATTCCCTTATATTCCTTAAAAAACCCCAAGAATTCAAAATTTTAATATTCTAAGCATAGAAGAAAAAAATTTTAACTTCTTGTGAGTTCACACTGACAGCCCATCTCCTCTTCTAGTATTGATATTATCACCCATCATTGTTATCTACCCATATGCAAAATGTTTGAGTTCACCTGGAGGATAGACTTTAACAGTTTTAGCAAAAATCTTAAGAATGTAGAATTGATCTTAAAAAATGAGGGGTTATGTCTGATTTCTTAAAAGGATTTATTTATTTTGTTGGACAGGCAGAGTTACAGAAAGAGAGGCGAGGAGACAGAGACTGAGAGATCTTTCACCCACTGCTTCATTTCCCAACTGGCTGCAATGGCTGGAGCTAAGCCGATCCAAAGCCAGGAGTCAGGAGCTTCCTCTAGATTTCCCAAATGAGTGCAGGGCCTAGGCACTTGGGCCATCTTCTGTTGCTTTCCCAGAACATCAACAGGGAGCTGGATCAGAAATGGAATAGCTGGGACTGTAGCTGGCACGCATATGGGATGCCAGTGCCACAGGTGGAGGCTTAACCTACTAAGCCACACCGCAAGCCCCATACATGTGATTTTAAGGAAAGTAGCCAAACAGAAGAGTTTGATATTTTACTTGTCTTTTTTTCCCAAGCTTCTCTTTAATCTCTTGGTGCCTTATCTTCCCCACTCTTAAAAATAAATGGTTCAGCCGGATCCGAATGCCATTTGGATCCGGCTGCAGCTGAAAAGCCCATGAGAGTATTTCAGGCATGGAAAGCCAAGACACTCTGGCAAAAAAAAAAAATTATCTAAATGAAAGATCTCCATGAGTGAGATCCCAGTGGAAAGAACGGGGCCATCAAAGAAGGAGGTACCTTTCTCTGAAGGGAGGAGAGAACTTCCACTTTGACCATGGCCTTGTCTAAAAATGATCAGAATCGGTGAACTCAAAAGGCTTCCATAGCCTTGGCAACTCATGACAAGAGCCTAGGGTGATTACTGATGCCATAAACAAGAGTGTCAATTTGTTAAGTCAACAACAGGAGTCACTGTACACTTACTCCTCATATAGGATCTCTGTCCTTAATGTGCTGTACATTGAGATTTAATGCTATAACTAGTACTCAAACAGTATTTTTCACTTTGTGTTTCTATGTGGGTGCAAACTGTTGAAATCTTTACTAAACTGATCTTCTGTATATAAAGAGAATTGAAAATGAAAAAAAAAATGGTTCAATGCATTCATGTCTACCAGAATGTAAGTCCTCTGTTGGCAAACAACATTTTTTTAAACATTTATTTAATAAATATAAATTTCCAAAGTACAGCTTTTGGATTATAGTGGCTCCCCCCCCACCATAACTTCCTTCCCACCTGCAACCCTCCCCTCTCCCTCTCCCATTCCATTCACATCAAGATTCATTTTCAATTATCTTTATATATAGAAGATCACTTTAGCATATATTAAGTAAAGATTTCAACAGTTTGCACCCATACAGAAACACAAAGTATAAAGTACTGTTTGAGTACTAGTTATACCGTTAATTCTCATAGTACAATACATTAAGGACAGAGATCCTACATGGGGAGTAAGTGCACAGTGACTCCCGTTGTTGATTTAACAATTGACACTCTTGTTTATGGCATCAGTGATCATCCGAGGCTCTTGTCATGAGTTGCCAAGGCTATGGAAGCCTTTTGAGTTCACCGACTCTGATCTCATTTAGACAAAGCCATATTCAAAGTGGAAGTTCTTTCCTCCCTTCAGAGAAAGGTACCTCCTTTTTAATGGCCCATTCTTTCCACAAAGATCTCCACAGAGATCTTTCATTTAGGTTTTCCTCTCCCCTCCCCTCCCCTCCCCTCCCCTCCCCTCCCCTCCCCTCCCCTCCCCTCCCCTCCCCTCCCCTCCCCTCCCCTCCCCTCCCCTCCCCTCCCCTCCCCTCCCCTCCCCTCCCCTCCCCTCCCCTCCCCTCCCCTCCCCTCCCCTCCCCTCCCCTCTCCTCTCCTCTCCTCTCCTCTCCTCTCCTCTCCTCTCCTCTCCTCTCCTCTCCTCTCCTCTCCTCTCCTCTCCTTTCTTTCTTTCTTTCTTTCTTTCTTTCTTTCTTTCTTTCTTTCTTTCTTTCTTTCTTTCTTTCTTTCTTTCTTTCTTTCTTTCTTTCTTTCTTTCTTTCTTTCTTTCTTTCTTTCTTTCTTTCTTTCTTTCTTTCTTTCTTTCTTTCTTTCTTTCTTTCTTTCTTTCTTTCTTTCTTTCTTTCTTTCTTTCTTTCTTTCTTTCTTTCTTTCTTTCTTTCTTTCTTTCTTTCTTTCTTTCTTTCTTTCTTTCTTTCTTTCTTTCTTTCTTTCTTTCTTTCTTTCTTTCTTTCTTTCTTTCTTCTCCCTTTCCTTCCCTTCCCTTTCCCTTTCCCTTTCCCTTTCCCTTTCCCTTTCCCTTTCCCTTTCCCTTTCCCTTTCCCTTTCCCTTCCCCTTCCCTTTCCCTTTCCCTTTCCCTTTCCCTTTCCCTTTCCTTTCCCTTTCCTTTTGCCAGAGTGTCTTGGCTTTCCATGCCTGAAATACTCTCATGGGCTTTTTAGCTGGATCCAAATGCCTTTAGGGCTGATTCTGAGGCCAGAGTGCTCTTTAGGACATATGCCATTCTATGAGTCTGCTGTCTATCCTGCTTCCCATGTTGGTTCATTCTCTCCTTTTTAATTCTATCAGTTAGTATTAGCAGACACTAGTCTTGTTTAGGTGATCCCTTTGACACTTAATCCTATCATTATGATCAATTATGAACTGAAACTGATCACTTGGACTAGTGAGATGGCATTGGTACATGCCACCTTATGGGATTGAATTTGAATCCCCTGGCACGTTTCTAACTCTACTGTTTGGGGCAAGTCCGATTGAGCATGTGCCGAACTGTACATCTCCTCCCTCTCTTATTCCCACTCTTATATTTAACAGAGATCACTTTTCAGTTAAATTTCAACACCTAAGAATAATTGTGTATTAATTACAGAGTTCAACCAATAGTATTAAGTAGGACAAAAAAAATACTAAAAGGGATAAAGTATTACATTGTACATCAACAGTCAGGACACGGGCCGATCAAGTCACTGTTTCTCATAGTGTCCATTTCACTTCAACAGGTTTCCTTTTTGGTACTTGGTTATTTGTCACCAATCAGGGAGAACATATGATATTTTTCCCTTTGGGATTGGCTTATTTCACTCAGCATGATGTTTTCCAGATTCCTCCATTTTGTTGCAAATGACCAGATTTCATTTTTTTTACTGCTGTATAGTATTCCTATAGTACATATCCCATAATTTCTTTATCCAGTCTACTGTTGATGGGCATTTAGGTTGATTCCAGGTCTTAGCTATTGTGAGTTGAGCTGCAATAAACATTGAGGTGCAGACATCTTTTGTGTTTGCCAATTTAATTTCCTTTGGGTAAATTCCAAGGAGTGGGATGGCTGGGTTGAATGGTAGGGTTATATTCAGGTTTCTGAGGAATCTCCAAACTGACTTCCATAGTGACTTTACCAGTTTGCATTCCCATCAACAGTGGGTTAGTGTCCCTTTTTCCCCACATCCTCGCCAGCATCTGTTGTTCGTAGATTTCTGTATGTAAGCATTCTAACTGGGGTGAGGTGAAACCTCATTGAGCACACGACATCTTGTCTCTGTTTTTCCATGGACATGTCTCCCAAAGTGATGAAACTATCTGATTTTATACATTGCAGCTGCTCAACAAATACTGAATGAATGGATTAATGAATGAGACCTTCTCATTTTTCCTTTGGTTCTTCACAGCTTTCCTTATCCCTGTAGTGCCTCCCCTTTTAAAAAGACCAACTTTTGTATCTCATAAAATGAGTAACATCCTAGTAGGATTTTGACTGAGTTATGTGAAGAGTTTTTGTGTATTTTTTTCTTGTATATCTTCTGGCTGTTCTGCACTGCAGGATATGTTCGTTACTTACAACATCGCCATAGGCAGCTTCCTGAGAGCCTCTATGTGATGGCTGCTCAGGGACAAGGACATGAGACAAAGCTCGAGAATGCCCCCCAACCAGGTAGGCAGTTTTAGAGAAGGGGAAAACCAGTAAAAACCCATTAAGCAGAAAGAAAAGGAAAGAAAGTAGGCTTGTATTATTTTTGCATTGTTGTTGGCTTGTAGGGGAAAAAAGTTTCTCCTGAGACTTTGTAAAAACACTAGAGCTTTCCCATGAGTTTGAAATTTGAATTCTTGCTGCTGTGTGTCCATCAAAAACCTTAAGTTTGAAGCAGATTTTGACATTGTCTAGATTTCCTTTTTCCTGAGACTATTGGTAAGAATAAAGTAAAATCTTCTCCAGTGGAATGATTTAGACCTCCAGTAATTTATTTAAATAAGATATCAAATCAAATGGCCTTGAATATGAAACAAGGTCCCATGTGAGAGAATCAGAAACAATGGACCATAGAAGACACAACCATGGACCGCTCTCAGGTAGCCCCTAGGACTCCATACCTGGTGTGTGCTGCTCTCTGTGGACATGGGTGAAAACTATGACCCTGAGACAGCGTATAGGGCAAAAGTGCTGGAATGTCATCTCTGCAGTTAGGATATCTAATATTACATCACATGTATTGTGAGGAGACTCCTTCGGAAACTTGTTGGCATTGAAGAAGCAAGCAGCTGTGTTGTGAGATCAATCCTATGGAGAAGGCCACATGGCGGGAAGTTGGAGGCAGCCTCTAGCAAAGACAGCAAGAAGTTGGCACCTAAAGACTGGAAAACTGAAAATAACTGGAAGTTGCCAACTTGAAGTGGATCCTTGCCTAAGTCAAGTCTCAAGTGAGACTGCAGTCCTGTGGGACACCTAGATTATAGCTTTGTAAACTTACCTTGAGGACCAGATAAGTCATGCTCAGGTTCCTGATCCACAAAAATGTTCGGATAGCCAATCTGTGCAATATTGATTTGAAACAATGGATAATTAATGCAGGTCCTCCAAGAGTTCTGGCGTTGGAATTGTCTAACACACAAAATATATATAATAAATATGTTTAATATAGTCTTAAGAAATAATGTAGGATGAGATTAAAATAAAGCAATGAAAAAGACTTCATGAAATTGACTAAACAGGCTTGAAAAATAAACAAAAATCTCCATATGAAAAAGATAAAAGATAAAAATTGATATTAAATACTCAATGGGAAGCCTAAACAAGAGAATTAGTTGAAAATGAAATTACAAGCCTGGAAAAGGAACTGTAGAAATTATTTAGAATGAACTTACTTTGGCTCTTGCCATTGACTCTACCTGAAATCCTTTCCTGTAGACGTCTTGCTCCTTTACTTCTTCCAGGTTTCTTCTCAAGTGATGCCTAATCCTGGAGATTTTCCTTGTCCATTCACAGAAAAAACAACTCCCACTCCTGAATTTCTGATATCTCTTAGTATGCTTCATTTTTTTTCCTGATGACATGCTATTAACATGGATTTTAACATGGGTTTTATTGTCTACTCCATCTCACCAAGTGAACAGTTCTTTATGTTTAGTGCAGCAGCCTCAGGACATAAAATAATCCTTATCTCAGAGCAGATGCCCAGTGCCTGCCTCTTGGATGAATGAATGAATGAATGAAAGAGGTACAGAAAGCACAGAAGATGAAAAAACATGAAGATGAGCATAGATGAAGAAACACCACCTTCAGACATAGCACCACCATGCGAATCCATTGACTGTTTTCCTTGCCTTTTTGGAGAGTGAGATCTCAGGGGGAAGAACTTGGACTGTGTTACTCACTGCTGTTTTCCCAGTGCCTAAATCAGTGCCTAGCAGACAGTGAGTATTCTCTGCACGTTGTTGAATAAAGTGATAGACGAAAGCTCTGAGATTTATCTATTCAGAAGCTAGGGAGGAGAGGAAAGAGAATGAGGGAAAGACAAATTTTTAAAGGCCTAGTGGCTGGAAGTTTTTCAAAACTGTTGAAACAGTAATTTTTAGGTTGCCGTAAACCCAAGGAATCTGGGGTGAACAAAAGGAAATCTGTACCTGAAGCACATCCTCATGAGCTCAACAATGTAGACAGAATCCCTCAAAGGGAACACACATGGATTTGACTTCTCCATGGCAATAATGGAAGCCTGAAAAACAGTGGAATAATATCTGAAATTATAAAGGGAAGACAATTGTCTAGCTACAATTTTGCATTCTGCAAATCAGTCTTTCAAGATTGAAAGCAAAACACAAATATTTTCATATAATTAAAGGGAGAAATTGTCATCAACCTATCCTTCACCAGAGGATATTTTAAATGATGAGCTTAAAGGGATTTCTTAGGGGAGATCGGATATGGGAGAGAATGGTGGCTGAAGAAAATAAGAAACCCGTGGTAACAGCTAAACGGATGCCTACTGCACAAATGTCTAGTGTGTTTAAAATGATAGAAGTTAAATATTTGGCAGTAGCATATAATTCAGGATGGCATTTGATCAAAGAGCCCTCAAATCCTCATCTTTTTTTAAAGGATAATAACACTGATTAATTTTGGACTTCACCTTCTGAAGTATGCGTACTAGAATTTCAAGGATCAGATTCAAAGATAAGGGGCAGAGTAAATAATCCAAATTGAGAACAGTAAAAATTGAATGAGAACGAAACTTAATACTTTAAGAGAGGCAAGAAATGAGGAAAAGGAAGCATCAAAAATGAGAGAAAAGTAGACAGCACAATGTAACATAGTAGGAATAATTCAAATATAATCACAAATTAGCAAGAAAGCACAATTTTAAGAGATAGCATCAACAAAGTAAAAATTATTTCTTGAAAAAGTTTAACATAATTAGCACACATCTGGGCAAGATGGGTTGATAAAGAAAGCAACCAAAAACTATTATTAAGAATAATAAAAGGAAACACAATTGAGAACTTAGTAAGTTTTGGAAGATACTATGTATACTTGAGTGGTAGTAAATCTGAAAACTTAAGACAAAAGTGGGAAAAGTTTTAGAAAATCATTTCCAAATCAAAACTCATAAAGAAACAGAAATCTTGAAAAATATATGAGCATTGAAAAATTAAGTCAGTTGGTAAAATTAAACCCCAGGCTCAGATGGTGTTGTATGGTTAGTTCATCCCAACATCCAAGGAACAAATAATTCCATTATTCCACCACAAGCTAATAGCAATGGGAGGTGTAGCCCGATCTGGAGACCATAGCAGAAAAAGATAGTATGTTCAAGAACATAAGAAAACCCTAAGCAAAGTTCTAGCTGATCTGATCTTAAGGATTAGAATCCCCTCCCCAAACCCCTACCAAGAAGGTTTTTGGGTTTTTTGTTTGTTACAAGTGAGGTAAGTTTAGCTGGCCAGTGAAATGGTCAGTATGGTTCTTGATTTTCATTTTCCTGGGATGGCCAAGCACTGATGGCCTTAGCACTTTTAGGAGATCTTTGATAGAGGACTTATTCCAGATGTTAAGACCTGTATCAGAGTAGACACAAGTGTACAATGGTTACCTCCAGTGAGCCCTAGTTGCAGAATGCAGAGATGGAACCCCAAGAGAGTGACCACAAACTTCTAAGTTCTTGTAGAACAATTTCTCCTGCCAATGTACTATCACTAGCTAGACCCTATACAAAAACAATAAATAGTAATGATAATAATTATTACATGCCACACTGATGGTTGTAGATATCAGGTTAGCTTTTCTAAGCCATTTTCATAAATTCTGATCACTTATATAGTGTGATATTCTACTCACACTTTCAAAAATTAGAGGAAATATTGGTTACTACAAGACCATATTGCTAAACTAAAGAAGTGAATATTTTTGATGTCATGCAGGTGGCAAGCTAATGTGTGGTTGCAGAGTGCTTCTCAACTTCAGATACTCATCCTTCTCCTCCAGCCGCTCCACAAAAAAACAGTGGAGGTGGATAGAGCAATAGAAAGAGAAAAGTATTATTTCCAGTTTTTATTTATTTTTTTTATTTTTTATTTTTTTGACAGGCAGAGTGGACAGTGAGAGAGAGACAGAGAGAAAGGTCTTCCTTTGCCGTTGGTTCACCCTCCAATGGCCGCCGCGGCCGGCGCGCTGCGGCCGGCGCACCGCGCTGATCCGATGGCAGGAGCCAGGAGCCAGGTGCTTTTCCTGGTCTCCCATGGGGTGCAGGGCCCAAGCACCTGGGCCATCCTCCACTGCACTCCCTGGCCACAGCAGAGGGCTGGCCTGGAAGAGGGGCAACCGGGACAGAATCCGGCGCCCCTACCGGGACTAGAACCCGGTGTGCCGGCGCTGCTAGGCGGAGGATTAGCCTAGTGAGCCGCGGCGCCGGCCTATTTCCAGTTTTTAAAAATGTAATTCCAAACATCAGAGTGAATCTGTACTTTAATGCTGAGAATAATTTTTCTGTATTTGTTGGAACTTCAGATATTTTAGGAATGTATTAAATTCTTGGCTTGAATGGGAAGTGAATTCTGTAGATAAATTGTAAGCTAGAGTCAACTGTTTTGCATTTTACTTTTATACTTAGGTTTATGTAAATAGTTCTCCATTGACTTTCAAAGGTTTTTGGCAGTAATCTGTAACAAAAAATAAGATTTTCATTGCAATCCAGTACATACATGTAACTGAAAATACATTTTATGGAAAGACACTTATGATTTATGCTAATATTCCTCTCATTTTATTTATTTATTTATTTCAGAGATGGGGGTGGGGGAAGGCAAGGAGAGACAGAGAGAGCTTACATCCACTGGTTTACCTCCCAGATGCCTTCAGCAGGCAGCCAGGACAGAAGCTGGGAGCTGTGAACACAACCCTGGTCTTCTATGTGGGTTGCAAGAACACAGATGCTGGAGCCATCACCTCTGCCTTCCAGGATCTGCATTAGCAAGAAGCCAGAGTCAGGAGCTCGCGTTGGGTAGCCAAACAAAGTACTCCAATGTAGGACTTGGGAATCCTAACTACTTGGCTAAATATCCTCTCCTGTCTTTTTATATTTTATTTAGTCTATCATTTTATGAAAAAAGTGAAGGCTATGAATGACTCAATTGATTTTTTGCATTTACTAATAGGTCACAACCTGTAGTTTGAAAAGTACTATCTAAAATGTAATCAGAATGCTGATATCTCTTTAGATAACTGTTGATCTTCATTATTAAACATTAAGTACAATCAATTGAAGTCATTTCTATTTCTTTTAAATCTTTCTAGATTATCACTGAAATGACACAATAGTAGTTATGACATTCATAGTACGGAATCACTTTTGACAAGTTTAATTCTGCTGCTGAAAGTCAAAATTCATACCAGTGGAAACTGAATGTAGAAATATCTATTCTTATCATTGTAATATATTGGTTAAGTAGTATGTAAAATATTGGCTCAAGAGGGAATTTTCTATTTCAAGCATTAAAATATCATTCTGGATTATATGGGTTAAATAGTGACAACTGTAGTTGTCAGTGCATTCAGGCTAATATGACAAACTGTAAGTGGGTGTTTGACTTATAAACAGCAGTAACATGTCTCACAGTTACAGTCTGGGAAGTAAGGTCAGGGTGCAGACAGATTAAGTATCTGGCAGGAGTCATCCTTTTTCAGAGTCCCCATGTGGTGGAAGAAAGATGGGAGCTCTCTTTTATAGGGAACTGAATTTCATTCATGAGGGCTCCATCCTCATGACCTAATCACCTGGTTCCATCACATTGGCCATTAGGATTTGTTAAAATTTATTTATTTGGGCCAGTGCTGTGGCTCACTTGGCTAGTCCTCTGCCTGTGGCACTGGCACCCTGGGTTCTAGTCCCAGTTGGGGCGCCAGATTCTGTCCGGGTTGCTCCTCTTCCAGTCCAGCTCTCGGCTGTGGCCTGGGAAGGCAATGGAGGATGACCCAAGTGCTTGGGCCCTGCATCCGCATAGGAGACCAGGAGGAATCACCTGGTTGCTGGCTTCGGATTGGCACAGCACGCTGGCTGCAGTGCACTGGCCGTAGCAGCCATTTGTGGGGGTGAACCAATGGATAGGAAGACTTCTCTCTCTTTCTCCCTCTCTCCCTCTCTCCCTCTCTCCCTCTCTCTCTCTCTCCCTCTCTCCCTCTCTCCCTCTCTCCCTCTCTCTCTCTCTCTCTCTCTCTCTCTGCCTAAATCTGCCTGTCAAAAAAATTGTTTGTTTGAAAGGCAAAGTTACACAGAGGCAGAGACAAAGAGGGGGAGTGAGTAAGGAAGGAAGACAGAGAGAGAGAGGGAGAGAGAGAGAGAGAGAAAGAGAGGTCTTCTGTCTGCTGGTTCACTCCCAATTGGCCACAATGGCTAGAGCTGGGTTGATCTGAAGACCTGAGCTGGGAACTTCTTCCAGGTTTCCTATGTGGGTGCAGGAGCCCAAGGACTTAGACCATCTGCTACTGCTTTCCCAGGCCATAGCAGAATGCTGGATCGGAAGTGGAGCAGCCAGGACTTGAACTGGTGGCCATACGGGATGCTGGCACTTCAGGCGGTGGCTTTACCGCTATGCTGCAGTGCCGGCTCCAGCCATTAGGATTTAAAATGAATTTTGGAAAGACTCAAGCATTTAGTCTATAGCAATAGCCATCTAAGAAATGCTTCTATGTATGTGAGAGTAGTTTTTGCTCCTTAATCTTATTTAAAAAAAAAAACAAAAATATTATTAAAAATTAAGATTCTGAGATGAAATCATAATGCTTCCATTACCTTAAATTGTGCCACTGTTTATATTTATTTACCTGGGCATCAACAAAAATGCAGGTCTGGAAAACAATGCATTTTAAAATGCCGTGAAATGCACTCAAGTGCTAGAATAAAATGTTATTTTATGTAAAGTACCAGCTTTCACATTTCAAGAATCCGGAAGAGCTTTATTAAAAAAAAAACACTAAGTAGGAACTGTTCCATTTTTATTCAAAGTTTATGAGATTCTAGAAGTACTTTTATATTGCCTTTGCCTTAAAATGCAATTCACATTAAAATATACTTTGTTTTTCTTTATAAAAATAACTTTCAGTTGGCTAACGCTTAACGTATTTTACACTTACCTGCTATGCTGTGGCGCCAACCCTGGGACTTTATTTTTGAAACGTTTATATGTTGGTAACACATTGGGCAAGTCTTTACATCAAATGAAAGATGCTAATGGTGCACAGGACTGACAGTGGGTAAACATGTCAATATCATATTTTTTAAGATTTATTTTGGAAATCAGTTACAGTGTGGGGGGGAGGGAGAAGAAGAGGGAGAGTGCACATGTGCAAGAGAGATCTTCCACCCCTGGTTCATTCTCCATATGGCTACAGTGGCCAGCGCTGGGCCAGGCAGAAGCCAGAGGCTAGGAGCTACATCCCTGTCTCCCACATGGGTGGCAGGGCCCGACCACTTGGGTCATCTTTGACTGCTTTTCCCAAACCATTAGTAGGGAGCAGGATCGGTAGTGGAGCATCTGGGACACCCACCTGTGACCCTATGGCCTGCCATTGTCACAGGGGCAGTTTCACCTGCTACTCCACAATGCTGGCCCCTAAATATCACTTGCATATTTGGAGTTGTGCACATGCAGGAAAAATTTCCATGTTTTGAGTTATAGTTGCTAACTGTAGACTCTGTTGGTATGTTTATGTACTTTTTGGATTTCTGGTCTGCTTGATGTTATATTGCTAGGTGTCTTGCCTGTAGCAGTAGCCATTGCTAGTCACAGGAAGTGACACACAGCTGTATCATATACATTGAGTTAAGCACTAGTACGTGTCTTTTGCCCAAATCACTCAAGACCAGTTACCTTGTATATGTAACTAAGTTTCTTGTTTTTCATTTGTGAAGTCAAGTTGTATTGAATTAAAGTAATATATCACCACAAAAATTGAACAGCTTACTAAGGGCTAATATTTTTTAAAGATTTATTTATTTATTTGAAAGAGAGTGAGTGAGAAAGAGAGAGGAGATCTTGCATCCACTTGTTTACTCCCCAGATGGCTGCAACTGCTGAAGCTGGGCCAATCTGAAGCCGGGAGCCAGGAGCTTCTTCCGGGTCCCAAGGATTTGGGCTATCTTTAACTGTTTTTCCAGGCCACAGCAGAGAGCTAGATTGGAAATGTGGCAGACTGGACTTGAACTGGCAGTCATATGGGATGCTGGCACTGCAGGCTGTGGCTTTACCCACTACACCACAGCGCCAGCCCCCACTAAGGGCTCATATTTATTCAACATTTTATGTATATGAAACTTAATTATATAGATGAAAATATTATCTCCTATAAGTCTTTCATTAACCCTATGATATAGGTTGTAATATTATCCCCATTTTATAGCTGAGCAAATTGAAACTCAGAAAGAGGATAAGTAATTTACTCAAAGTCACTCAGTTCCAAGTGATTGAACCCAACGATGATTTAGGGGGTGCCATCCCACTATCTCAACCTGGAAAGAAATGAAAAAGGGTAAAGTTTCCCTCTCAACATTTTTCTACTATTGGGTATTGAAACCTATTTTCTTGGTATTGTATATGCTTTGCTTTGTTTTATGCTAAAATTATTTTTTTAAGTTAGCAATAAACATTTCAGATACTATCACATTAAATAGCACAGGTTACAAAATATTTAGGTTATTTATGGACTGGTTTCATTTCAAAGTTAGTAAAATATTCATTTGTTATATTCATAAAATAATCACGTCTGCATATTAGTTCATTTACGATCTTTTTTAGTTCTCAAATGTATGAATGTGTTTTTTCAAGGTCACAATGGAGGGTTAACTAAGACTGTTCTGAAAAATATACTAGAAGATTAAATATATGTATTCACAGCAACATCTTTTTAAAAAATGTTGTATTTATTTATTTGAAAGACAGCATTACACAGAGAGAGGGAGGGAGAGGGGGAAGAAGGAGGACAGAATGTAGAGGGGGGAGGGGACAGGGAGACACCAGGATCTTCCATCTGCTGGTTCACTCCCCAAATGGCCGCAACAGCCAGAGCTGGGCCGACCGGAGCCAGGAGCCAGGAGCTTCATCCGTGTCTCCCTCACAGCTACAGGGTCCTAAGCACTTGGGCCATCTTCTTCTACTTTCTTAGCCACATTAGCAGGGAGCTAGATTGGAAAGTGGAAAAGCTGGTACTCAAACCAGTGCCCTTATGGGATGCTGGCACTGCAGGGAGCCGTTTAACCCACTGCATCACAGTGCCAACCCCCAGACCAGCATCTTATACTTGAACAAGTAAAACTGTACTACAGAGAAAATATTAATCTAGGCTGTAGTAATATACATGAAATTTGGAGATAGGAAAATTATTATTCAGGGAAAAAGTACTGATTGTTTTTTATATGCTTTTATGATTTTGATTTTGATGACACTGAATTAAATTAACTCTCATTTTGGAAGTCTTTATGGTGCCATCAATATTTGGTTTATTCATTCCAAGAGGTTAAATCTGGAATTTTAGCAATGTTTTGGTTTGTTGTGCAAATCAGAAATTTCTGTGCACTAAAAGAAAGCACTAACCTTTTATCATTTTCTCCCCAATACCTGTTACTTTAGTTCTAGTTTAACTTAATTTATGAAAAAATCAGAATGGACTGATGTCTGTTTCCAATAACATTTCAAATAGTTACTCAAATAGCTTATTAAATTATCTTATTTTTAAAACTGTATTCTCCATTTAGCAAACAAACAGCAGTTCCTAGATACAGCCTTCATTTATGTCTGGTATCAACTCAAAATCTACAGGTTTGTTTAAAAATCATGTTTATATTCATGTCTTGGATTTGACCCCAAAGTCTAAAATTTAGGTAGAGCAGCTTTTGGTGTTTTAATTAAATCATTGAGCCCATCCTGAGGATCTACTTAGTGCTTATTCATTATTCGGTGCTTAGGGGGCAGAGTGAAGGGATAGGCTGACAGAGATAAAAGCTGCTTGGAACACATTTATCATTCTTCCCAGAATGAGGAGAAAGTGAAACAAGAAGAGAAAGCGACAAATGTTAGGGGTACTTATGAAGATGTTTGAGTTAGCTCATTTTTCTTTTTATTTGAGAGAGAAACAGAAGAGGATGGAGGGACAGAGAGGAGAGACTGAGAGAGACACCCCCCCCCCCCCCATCTTCTGGCTCACTCCCCAAATGCCTGCAGTAGCTAGGGTTGGGGTAGGTTGAAGCCAGGAGCCAGAAACGGTCTGGCTCTCCCACATAGGTGGCGGGGACCCAGCTATTGAGCCATTGCCCAGATGTTTCCCAGGATGTGCATTTCCTGGAAGGTGAAATCCGGAGCTAGAGGTTGGACTTAAGCCTAGGTACCCCAGTGTGGGACTTAGGCATCTGAACCAGTGGCTTAACTCTCAGGCCAAACAACCACCCCAAGTTAGCTCAGTTTTTGTAATTGAAGTCAGCAAACCATGACTTGAGATATTTGTTTTCTCTGCTATGTAGTAGCTAATATAGAATTAAAAAATATATAGGATGAAATGGTACTTTGGATATGCTTGTCATTCCTGGCTCATGTTAATACTCTTGTGGAACTGTGGTCTTCCTGTGTTTTGCATATTGAATATTATGGTTACTAGTGAATTAAGCCTGTGAATATAGAATATATTAAAATTATAACTTTGCAAAAACTGTTGAAGAAAGGGGAGAGAGAGGGAATGGGGGTGGTTAACTGGGGGATGAAGGAGTGAGGTTGTCTTCTTGGAACTGTGCCTAAGGAATGCATGCAATCTGTTTTTTTATATTAATAAAAAATTAAAAAAGTTTACTGACTCCTAATATGTGTCTAAATTATATATGGAAATTATTTACAAAGTCCTTTTAGGATATAATATATATACATTAAATTGATATAATATGCAGGGTATTGTGGAGTAAAATATCTTTAAAATGCCATACTAATTGTTAAATTGTTTAATAATGCAAAAAGATGCATTCAGGATCTGTCTTTGGAAAATGCATTTTTATTGTGCTAATTCAATTTTTTAAAGAACACTACTGTGTATTTTTAAAAAATTATTATTTGAGAGACAGAAAGGCTGGGGGAGGATGAGAGAGACAGAGACAAAAGAGCAAGTGAGCTAGCTCACTCCAATCTTCTGGTTAACTCCACAAGACTTACAGTGGCTGGGGCTGGGCCAGGATTAGAGCTGGGAGCCACGAACTCAATCCAGGTCTCCCATGTGGGTAACAGGAACCCAATTATTTGAGCCATCACTGGTTCCTCCCTGGGTCTGCATTTGCATGATATTGGAGCTGTAACTGGGGACTGAACTCAGGTGTTCCACTATGGGATGCAGGTGTCATAACCACTAGGATAAATGCTTCCTCCCTGTATACTTTGAGTATAATGAATCTTTGTTTTATCTGGAGATTTAAATTCTTATAAATTAGATGTTTTGATCATGTCTTCATAAAAATCGGAATATAAACATAGAGTCTTAGTGTATTTGATGTTACTTTGTTAATGGAAGTTGATGTTAATTTTCTTTATTTACAGATGATTTTATTTGGTATTAGGTTGCAGGATACTTACTGAATATTGCTTTGAGGTGGTAGCTATAAATATGATGTTATTGTGTGATACATGCAAGTTCCAGGTTAAATGGTGATCATTATGAAATGCATCTAGTGATTGAAAGAGAAGTGTCCTATGAGCATGACTGGTTATTTTTTTTTGATGAGGCAGAGAGCATTATTTTTAAGAGAATGCCAGCTACATATGTTTTAGTTTATTGAAAACATTATTTCTTTTATACATTTATTATGGCCATATATCATATAGTTCTTTTCCCAAAGATTGATTTTTATTTATTTGAAAGGGACAGTGACACACAGAGGGAGAAACAGAGAGAGAAAGAGTTCTTCTATCTACGGGTTCACTCCCTAAATGGCTATAATGGTCAGGGCTGGTCCAGACCAATCCAGGTTTTCCACATGGGCGTCATGGGCCCAAGCACTTGGGCCATCTTCTGCTACTTCCCCAGGTGCATTAGCAAGGCGATGAATCAGAAGCAGAGGAGCTGGAACTCAGACTGGAGCTTTGACATGAGGCTGGCATCACAGACAGCAGCTTAACCCACTACACCACAATGCCAGCCACCCATGTAGTTCTATAGACTGATGTGTATCTTAGTGCTGAGTGGCATTTTAGATTCTGCCCATGATGTAGTGTAACTATTAACTACATACTGGCTTCCCTTGCTAAGTTTCTTTCTAACTCATGGACAGGTGACAAGTATGCAGAATGCCTGGCTCAGTTTGGGCCTAAGTAAATTAACTGTACTGAATTGATCCATGTAATCCATGTATCCATCTAATGAGAAATTGGACATTTCAGATTTGTCCTGAAATTTTAAGATATCCTTGAAGTTCCTACTGTTTCTTCCTGGAAGCTTAAAATAACAGTGGGAGAAGCAGTTACATAAATGTCTGTTTTCCATACTTGACCTTGCAATTCTTCATGAAGGGGAAGTGTGCTTAATTCATCTTTCTATTGTCAGTTCCCAGCAGAAAGCATGGACTATACACTTGAGAGCCACAGTTATTAGTAATACAATTGACATTCTTTACCACAAAAAATGAGTGTATGTTTCTGGGTCTCAATGCAGTCCTATGTGAAGGAGGAGGAGTCGGAGGAGGAGGAGGAGGAGGAGGAGGAGGAGGAGGAGGAGGAGGAGGAGGAAGGGCCGATCTGTATGCCTTGCTGGAATGAAGATCTGAATAGTCAAGATTCCTGAATGGATGAATGAGAAAGTGGTAATTAGACTACTAGCTGTCAGGAAGCACAGAACTGAAACATTAGAGCAATGCCAAAAGCTGATTTAGCAAAAAAATTTTTTTCCCTCTGGTATAATTTAGCATCAGTAAGGATGCTGTTAATGTGTTATTTCCTCAGTGAAAGTGAACTTTCAGACTTGAATTTGTTGGCACTTAGGAAACCATGGAGAACTGTTTCAGATGGAGAGATACGAGGGGATCTAAGTTTGGTTTTTACAGCATTGATAAAGGATGCTTAGAGTAGTGTGTGCTGTTGAAAGTTTAACAGCCAGCTCTCTGGAGGGGGTAAAAAACTGATGTGTAGGATTTGCTGGTTTCCGTGGTGTAAATACTCCCACCTTGCTAATCTGAGCCATTGGCTTAATATCCCTGTGCAGAGCTGGGAAGGACTGCATAGAACTGACTCTTAGGCGCCAGAATGAGCACGAGTGGCCCTAGTACAGGGCAGCTTTAAAGTAACTTTACTTCTTGATTGTAGCAGTTTACTGCCTGATTAGTAAGAACTGTGAAGAGGTGTTTCATGGTTTTCTTTCTTTCTTTTTTTCATTGATTTCAAGTTTTATTCTTGTTGCTTCAAATATTGCTTCAATGCCGATGACATGAAACTTAAAATTTTCTGTCCTAGCACAAGCTCATGTTGAGATCAAGGTTTTTGGCTGCTCCACACAGACTTAAGTGTTGATGCTTGTACATTTCTTTTTTTTTTCCCAATTTTTAATCTTTTTCAAAATATGTAATGGGTTTTTAACAAATTCAATATAGCTTGTAAATGCAATTCTAAAAATATACTGATATTCCCTTCAGCTTCCCTCCCTGCGTAGAGTGTCTCATGTTATTAACTAATGAGTGTGGAAATGATCATTTGTTTTTCATACATGGCAGTATATGGAATTAGGTGAAGTTTTTTTTAAAAGATTTTATTTATTTATTTGAAAGGCAGAGAGGCAGAATTATAGAGAGGCAGAGTTACAATCAGAGTGGAAGAAAGAGAGAAAGGTCTTCCATCTGCTGGTTCTTTCCTAAATGACCATAATGGCTGGAGCTGGGCTGATCTGAAGCCAGGATCCTGGAGCTTCTTCTGGGTGTCCCATGTGGTGTAGGGTCCCAAGCACTTGGGCCATCTTCCCTTGCTTTCTCAGGCCATAGCAGAGAGCCGGATTGGAAGAGGAGCAGCTGGTACATGACTGGTGCCCATATGGGATGTTTGTGTGGCAGGCAGTGGCTTTACCTCCTCTACCACGGCGCCAGCCCCTGGGTAAAGTTTTAACCCAACTTTTCTTCTTCTTCTTCTTCTCTCTTCTCCTCTCTTCTTCTTCTCTCTTCTTCCTCCTCCTCCTCCTCCTCTTCCTCCTCCTCCTTTTCTCCTCCTCCTTTTCTCCCCTCCCCTCCCCTCCCCTCCCCTCCCCTCCCCTCCCCTCCCCTCCCCTCCCCTTCCCTTCCCTTCCCTTCCCTTCCCTTCCCTTCCCTTCCCTTCCCTTCCCTTCCCTTCCCTTCCCTTCCCTTCCCTTCCCTTCCCTTCCCTTCCCTTCTCCTCCCTTCCCTTCTCCTCTCTTCTCTCTTCTCTCTTCTCTCTCTTCTCTCTTCTCTCTTCTCTCTTCTCTCTTCTCTCTTCTCTCTTCTCTCTTCTCTCTTCTCTCTTCTCTCTTCTCTCTTCTCTCTTCTCTCTTCTCTCTTCTCTCTTCTCTCTTCTCTCTTCTCTCTTCTCTCTTCTCTCTTCTCTCTTCTCTTCTCTTCTCTTCTCTTCTCTTCTCTTCTCTTCTCTTCTCTTCTCTTCTCTTCTCTCTTCTCCTCTCTTCTCTGCAAAAGAAGCAATTGTATTTCACAAAATCTATGACCCCTGGGAACCTGGAGGGCATGGTCTCAGAACAAGTGCTAGTGAAGGCATTCCAAAATCCTCTTTTCCAAAGCACAGAAATAGCTTTGGAAATTTTTATTGCACACTGGAATGAGCCAGCATCTGACTTGCTCTGGCCACCTTTGGTCTAATTCTCCAGTTGTCAATCTGCATATTTTTCTGAGAGTCATCCACATTTAAGTAAATTATTCATTTTGAATACTGAGGTGGCAGCTTACAAGGATTCTAAGCTGCTTTGTTCTGCCAGCAATTGATTACAATGCTTCCTTGTAGCCCTGTGTCAGTTCCATCAGTGTGCTAGGTAAGGGGATTTGCCTCCATATTGCAATATCTTGGTGACTGCCCTACTTACCCTTTATGTTGCTAAAATTTCCCTCAATAAATTTAATAGTATATATACACAATATAATAATATATATAAATTGGCTTTATATAGAAAACCTGGTTTTCAGTATCCTTCTATTTTCCTATTATATATTGACTTTGCTTTAAGATTATTTATGACTTAACAAATCTTATAGGGTGATCTAAAATATCTATTCAAAATTAACCTTCATGCAAAAAGAGTTTGGTGGTCTGAGGTAGGACCAGTAGCTTGTTATCATATTTTAAAAAATCTTTCTTGGGTAGTAAAGTGAGAATTCCTTTACATTTGTGGCTTTGTATACTTCAAGGAAACAATAATTTATTAATTCCCTGGCAAAGTTTTCCTTATTTCATAGGTATTTATGAAAAATGCCAGCTAACACTTTGGATAAATAGGCTTGAAAATCTCCATTAGAAATGAAATTAATGAAACTTAATAGTATTCTGTGATCAAATAAACCTGGCATCTAATCAAATTTATTCTTTGTTATTCTTGAGGTTGTTTCCTCTGTTGAGCTGAATAGTGGTAGGAGTAATAAGCTTAGATTACACAAGGCTTTATCGGTTATAACATCTTGTTATTCATAACATCTAATTTAATCATCATGATGATCCTAGACATAAATAGAATGGGCATATTAAGATAAAATTGAAATATTTTAGAGGATATAACTTGCCAAATATCATATAACTTATCTATGGAGGATCAAAAATAATTTTCTGACAGCTGCTCTTTGTTCCTTCCCTATTTCTGTCTTTCAGCATTTGCCAGAACTGAAGTGTTGAAGAGACATCAGCATGTCTCAAAATCTCTTGATAAAAGGATGCTCATTACCTAGTAATAAATCAGCACATTTATTGATACTTCAATTTCTGAACTAATTATTATTGATGTTTTACTTGCCTGATTTTGAAATGATTTTAGTTTTTCTACTCTGATTTTGTATGTGTTAGCCTAAAGAATAAAAAATAAAAGTATAATTTAAAATTCTCAAGATTTTGTAAATAATATGTTGAAGTATTAACATCCCCTAATGAACAAAGCAGTAGTCTGCTAAATAACCAGTATACCAAGACAAATCCCTCAACCACATGGTGTTAGTTATGCATATATTGATCTTGGCCAATGTCTGCTGGTTTAGTAAGGTACAGGCAAGTAGAGTGAAGTAGTCCAAATAATAATTATAACTACACTATTAACTCTGTATAGAATTTTATATCATTATAGATCTTTTTCACTTAGGTATTATTTTATATTAGATATGTCTATTCCATGTATATATTCAAACTAGGGGAATTTTAAGATTCTTAATTTTTTTTATCAGTGAGATAAAAATACACTAAAATCCAGAAGAAAAATGTTTAAATGTTAACATCTGTACTTTTTCCCTTTAGCACTTGCGGTGATTTATAACCCATACCAAATTAGATTCTGCGTATCTTTTCATGCAGTCGGTTGAGATAGAAAATTGTAGAAGTTTTAGCCTTTATTGTCTTTTTTTCCTTTAATCTTTGTTTCTGATCAGTGAGCCAAGAGCTTCCTAATTGGGAAGCAATAAATCAGTGCAGGAACTGATTTATCTTGATTCATTTTTCTAGCTCTCGTCTACAACAAACATGGGAGCAGGTTAAATTTTGGGTCAAACAGTATCAGAAACACACTTTAATCTTTTGGATCCAGTCTTAGTTTGTAAAGAGTAAATTACAGAATTATTACTCTCTAAATTCATCATTAGGGCCATGGGATACTTTGGCTTTTGTGTCCATGTATGCCTGGGGCCCCTTATTTTTCTAGCTGGTTTTCTTCCTTTCTACCATTCATCTTGCTTTTTCTCAGATTTTCCATGGACCACAGTTGTTATTCTTAAATTCTCTGTTAGCTCTTAGATCTCTTGCTCTGGTCTTTCTTGCAGCAGGCAGTGTGTTTTCTTTCCTGTCTTTTGTTGACTCTCTGCATGCACTACTGATTTGTGAAGCATCCTTGCTGTTTGTTATATATGTGTGTGAATGATAAGGTTTCCTTCACATTGTCCTGTATAGCCATTGTAATTTGATTGATGTTGGTAACTGGGAAGGAAGAAGAAGAAATGTCATTTAGGTTCTCCACGTACAGTATTTCTCAAGTTTTAAAGACAGGAGGATTTAAAATACCCCCAGGTTAATAGCTGGCACCTTGGCATTAGGTTGATATTTTCTAGTAGAAGACACGGAAAGTTTGCAGAGCATAATTTTGAAAGCATAAGAGCTTACCCGTACATATTTTGAGGCTTTTGAATATTTTACGTTTGGCTTAAAATTTTAGAGTCCACTTTACTTTGAAAGAAAGGGATAAGCAGCTTCATTTTAATGGTAACATCTCTTTGGGGAGTACACTGTGTAAATTGTGTGATGGAATCTAGATTGGCTTCCTAAAAGTTATTCCTAGGAGAGCTTCATAGGAAACGTGAAAAAAAAAATTTCTTGGTCAGCTTCCAACCAAAAGCATATAGTATTTAATGAATAACTAATACAGATGATTAACAAATGAAGAGAACAGGTGAGCCTAAGCATGAATGAAAAAGTCGTGAGGGATGTTATCAGTATTAAAAAGCACTGGAAATGAACAAAACAACTGGAGCGTGTATGAAAACAATTTAATTGGTAAGAATTTATACTTGGAATATTTTCTTAGCTGTTATTCTCTATGACTTAGACTGTGTCCACATTAAGTAAATAGCACCCATACCTCAGATGTCTGCCAAATGGGTTAGGTAGGTTTATTTATTAACAAAAACAAACCACTGCTATTTCCAGTGGATGGTTCAATCTGTTCTTTGCTCCAAAGGGTGTTGTCTCTGGTGTCTTGGGCCTTAACATGGCAGAAAGAGTGAGTTTCAAAGGGCCAAGGCACATGGGTGGAGATGGTCTTCTGCCAGATTCAAGATGAATCAGAGATTGATCTGACTGTTGTGTGTCTTATTTTGCCATCACCCTGCTCACCTTTCCTTGTTGTACCTGGGAGAGAATAAAGTTCTTTTTTGAATAATCAGATATAATACTTGTCCATTTTGAGAAGAAATTTTCTATGTATTTGTGTTTATTTACATGAAACAGAGAGACTTGGAAAGGAGAGGAGAGGGGAGGGAAATCTTCCATTTATTGTTTCATTCTCCAAATTTCCTGAACAGCCAGGGCTGGGCCAGTGCAAAACCACCAGCAGGGAACTTAAGTGAATCTCCCACATGGGTGGCAGGGAACCACCTACCTGAGCGATCAACACTGCCTCTCAGGTTGTACGCTAGCAATAAATTGGAATCAAGAATTGAGCTTACCTGAATTTAAGCACTGTGATATGGGAGGAAAGCATCCTTGTACACTTTAATAGGTCATAGAATATTCCAACACATGTGTACAGTGTGACTGATCCAATCAGTCTTTGCAGGTCCTTATCTTTATGTTTGGAGCCGACTAGCTCCTCTTTCAGCTCCTTATTCAGCACATAATACAATATTGTGCACTCTAGTCACCCCACTGTTTGAGGAACACTGGAACTTGTTACCTTCTATCTGGCTGTTTTGGTACCCATTATTCAACCTTCTTCTATCCTGAGAGAAATTTTAAGCCCAGCTGTTCAACCAGAGGCTACACAGCAGTATGTAAGAAGGGAAAAAAGATAAAGATGAAAGCCTCTTGTTCTTAGGCACTTTTCAAAAACCAGTGAGCCCTGGAGTTGTTTGGGGCACACAGTAATGTCTATTTATTTATTTATTTATTTTGACAGGCAGAGTGGACAGTGAGAGAGAGAGAGACAGGGAGAAAGGATTTCCTTTACCCTTGGTTCACCCTCCAATGGCCGCTGTGGCTGGTGCACTGCGCTGATCCAAAGCCAGGAGCCAGGTGCCTCCCCTGGTCTCCCATGTGGGTGCAGGGCCCAAGCACTTGGGCCATCCTCCACTGCACTCCCGGGCCATGGCAGAGAGCTGGACTGGAAGAAGGGCAACTGGGACAGAATCCGGCACCCGGCAGGGACTAGAATCTGATGTGCCAGCACCGCAGGCAGAGGATTAGCCTATCGAGGCACGGCGTCAGCCCACAGTAAAGTCTTACAGAGACTGTTGATTTACCAGCAAGTAAGAAGGCACTACAGCCAGAAAAGAGAAAGGGTCTGAATTAGAAATCACTTGCCACTTTCACAGTTATTTCTTTAAAAAAGGATGAATTAATTAGTTAATTTGGAAAGCAGAGTGAGAGAAAAAGAGATATTGCATTTGTTGGTTTACTCCCCAAATGGCTGCAACAGCCAGGGTTGGGCCAGGCCAAGGCCAGAAGCCTTTAACTCCAGCTGGGTCTCCCAAGTGGGTGGCAGGGACTCAAGTGCTTGAACTATCACCTGCTGCTTTCAGGTGCATTAGCAGGAACCTGGGATATAAGCAGAACTGGAGCTGGCACCTCCACATGGCATGTGGTTGTTCCAGGGGCAAGCCCAACTTGCCAGCCTCTACCTTCATCTACCTGTGGGAACTGCACACACTTGCCCTTGTTTTTGCCACAGAAGCTACTGCTCTTTGTTCCCTTTTTGTGTCCCCTTTCTGTACTCAGATTACTGGGATCCTTATCATTGATTTCTTCACCACTTTATCTGTTTTATTTTTTTATTTTTATTTTTTTTTTGACAAGCAGAGTGGATAGTGAGAGAGACAGAGAGAAAGGTCTTCCTTTTTGCCGTTGGTTCACCCTCCAATGGCCGCCACAGCTGGCACGCTGCGGCCGGCGAACCACACTGGTCCAAAGGCAGGAGCCAGGTGCTTCTCCTGGTCTCCCATGGGGTGCAGGGCCCAAGCACTTGGGCCATCCTCCACTGCACTCCCTGGCCACAGCAGAGAGCTGGCCTGGAAGAGGGGCAACCGGGAAAGAATCCGGCGCCCCGACCGGGACTAGAACCTGGTGTGCCGGCGCTGCAAGGTGGAGGATTAGCCTATTGAGCCGCGGTGCCGGCCAATTAAAGAGTTTTGTTTCTCTAAGTTGTATAAAATGATTGTAGTTTTAGAATATTAAAACTCCCAGATTGTTGCCAGTTTTATTGGTACTAAGAACTTAAACTAAAAAGCTTTAGGAAATTGCAACACCAATTCCAACATGAGGAATTGAGATTTTGGATCTGATTTTCCTGGTATTTGAAGAAAAATTGGCAGTTCCTTAACATCCACTACCTGATCCCCTTCTTATAAGGAAGATATAAGACCTTAGGATTATAGTTCGTGAATTATCAAATATGTCTGTGTTAGGAAAAGAGTTGCAGATTGGTGCCTCCTCACACGGGGAACCAAAATGTTAGGAAAAGAGGCGCAGAATAGAGAGGAGGCAGTGTACAGCCAGACTGAATTTATTCAGAGAAAATAAATCCATAGAGGTGGGAGATCAACTTCCCACATGCACATTGATGGAGCATGTGGCAGAAGGCCCTGACCCCCAGGAGGTCTAGGGCTGGGGGTGGGGGTAGGGGACAGCAGGGAGGGGAATTCTAGGAACTGGGCGAGGCCTTGGGAACCTGAAAAAGAATGCAGGGTGGGGTATGAAGGCAACTGGGTGTGAGACCCAATTGAGTTTCAAGGGCAAGGAATACCGTCTATACATGGAAGGATGTGTTTCAAAGAAGAATAAAACCTTGCAAATTCTATAGAACACTTACAAGCTGCATAAGGAATTAATGGGATACTTTGGAAATGAAGATCATATCTGCTTTAGAGTGTTGGAACAAGTGTTACTTGTAACTTTTCTGTGCTTTCCTTTGTTTATTTTTCAAGTAGTTATAATAATTGTTATTGTCGCTCCCGGTCTTCATGGAGGAACGACACAGGACCCTGCGCTGTTCTTTCGTCTGCTCGGCCGTCCCCGGGTTTGCTGCTGGTTCTTCCCGGGTTGGCTATCGTCCCTTCCACCTCCGTGGAAGGGCGGTTCCCCCTGCCACATTCCCCACTTCCGCGGGGGAGCGGCACACTGCTGGCCGGCTCTCTCAGGGGCTGCACAGGTGTTCCCCTTAGATGTTCCTGGTGCATGCCGTCTCTCTCCTCCTTTATAGTCCTCCTCCGCCAATCCCAACTCGGCTGCCCACACGCCGAGTACGCTGCTCTCCTCCAATCAGGAGCAGGATCAGCTCCTGGAGGTCAGCACTCAAGTTGGCAAGAGGCAGCTGCGTAGAAGCTGTTTCCTCCTCTCCCAGCGCCATATTGTGGGAGAGCAGATACATAGAATAAGTCTTAATTCCAGTAACTCAGTCCAGTCCGGGTTGCTCCCCACAGTTATCACAGCCTTCAATCTAATTTCTTCAAAGGTTTTCCAAATCTTAATAAAATACCCCAGCACGTGGTTTTAATAAATGTGTAGGGATTTATGGATTTATTATAGGGTAGAATTATTTCATGTTATTTGCAAGACATAATTCTTTCCTTTGAAGAACTTAGACTCCTTCCATGGTACCTTAATGTAGGACATATTTTCAAAATTATTTGAAGCAAAACAAAATATCAAGTAAAATTTTAAGATCTATGTAATTAATTCTTGAGATTCAGTTACAAAAATAATCTAAATGCATTGCAAATATTATTAATCCCTCTGAAATAAAGCAGGATTAATGTATATATTAAAATAGTAATTAAAAGTGATCTAAATTTTAAAAATGAAAAACCACTACTTATAAATGTTACTCCTGCCTTTGTTGACTATGGCTAGTGTGGGGAGCAACTCGGACTAGACTAAGTTACTTGAATTAAGACTTATTCTATGCATCTGCTCTCCCACAATATGGCGCTGGGAGAGGAGTAAACAGCTTCTACGCAGCTGCCTCTCGCCAACTTGAGTGATGACCTGCAGGAGCTGATCCTGCTCCTGATTGGAGGAGAGCAGCGTACTTGGCGTCTGGGTAACAGAGTTGGGATTGGTGGAAGAGGACTATAAAGGAGGAGAGAGCCGGCATGCACCAGGAACATCTATCTGAAGGAACACCTGAGCAGCCCCCGAGAGAGCCGGCCGGCGGTGTGCCACTCCCCCACGGAAGTGGGGAAAGTGGCAGGGGGAACCGCCCTTCCACGGAGGTGGAAGGGACGGTAGCCAACCCGGGAAGGACCAGCAGCAAACCCGGGAAGGGCCGAGCAGACAAAAGAACAGCGCAGGGTCCTGTGTCGTTCCTCCACGAAGAGGGGGAGCGACAGGCTAGCATCATTCCCCTTTTTTTGAAGATAGAATTTTTATTTTATAAAAATATTTAACTTCTGTAAACGAAGTTTAAAAATTTATTGATTTTTGAGAGGTAGACACACACACACACACACACACACAAAAGCCTGAGAGCAATAGTGAGAGAGTTGTCATCTGCTGGTTCTCTCTACAAATATCTGCTTAGCAGGGAGAGCCAGAAACTCAATCTTGGACTGCCATGTGGGTAGTAAAGAACCCAACCATTTGCTCCATCATCACTGTCTGCAATGATGTATGTTAGTAGGCAGCTAGAACGAAGAGCAGAGCCAAGAAACTGAATGCGGGCATTCTAATACGGATATGCCAAGTGGTGTCTTATTGGCTAGGTTAAACACCCACCCTGAAATTATGAAGTTTTGATGATGAGGATCTTAAAGAAGGGAATGAAAAACAAAGTTCTGACAGCTCTGTATTGGGGCATATCCCAGAAATGGTCATTGTAATAGGTTGTGCTTAGCTCGAATTGCATGAAATACAGTTAACAGTGGTAGGATGGACTACATTTCAAAGCTACTTTACTGGAACAGGATGGACATTGGGATGGTGTACATGTCTCCATACAGCTGATAATATGCAGGGCACATTATGAAAAGATATAGTAACAGAAGATACAGGCTCATCATGGAGTTACAAGTGTTTTGATAGGTAAGGTAAAGTAATATAAAGGTAAAGTAAGACAATGCAATTCTTAGTAGTTCAGACTGGTAGGACCAGATAAATCATTCACCCAGTTGCATGGTTTTAGACACTAGAATAGAATTCAGTGAAAGACTATATACAGTCAGGGAGACTGTTCATTTCAATACAGTCTCAGTCTTGAAGGGATGCATGTATTACCAAAAAACAAACAAAAAAACAAAAAACCAAAACCAAAACAAAAAAACGCTGAAAACAAAACCTGAATATAGGAACTAGTACTAAAACCAGGTGATCAGAATTGATGTACAAGGACCTAAATAGCCAAGAGACTTAAGCTGATTCTGTTCGATCCTAAGTTTTGTATAGGAACTGTTCATCGTGTTCCTCCACGAGATCAGAATTGGCGCAGGTGCAGTGCGAAGCTGAGGCTTCAAGTGTGTTTGCTTATGGGGAGAAGAGAGCTTGGGAGTGAGTAGGGCTTTCCTTGAAGGAGTTTCCTGTCTTGAGTTCCCTTCAGATCTGAAGGAGATGCTATGGTGAAGGCAGCACTCTTAGAGATTTTCCATTATGAACGTTATTTATTTATTTATTTATTTTTGACAGGCAGAGTGGACAGTGAGAGAGACAGTGAGAAAGGTCTTCCTTTACTATTGGTTTGCCCTCCAATGGCTGCTGCGGCTGGCGCACCGTGCTGATCTGAAGGCAGGAACCAGGTGCTTCTCCTGGTCTCCCATGCAGGTGTAGGGCCAAGCACTTGGGCCATCCTCCACTGCACTCCCTGGCCACAGCAGAGAGCTGGACTGGAAGAGGGGCAGCCAGGACAGAATCTGGCACCCCGACTGGGACTAGAACCCGGTGTGCTGGTGCCGCAGGCAGAGGATTAGCCTATTGAGCCATGGTGCTGGCCAAACGTTATTTAAATGTGTTTGCACACAACATTAAGGCTACATGGAAAATTAAATGCCACTTGCAGACCCTTTATAGCTGTGATTCTAAAAGTAAATGTTTCATAATAGAACTATGCATATTATTTAATGCAAAATATTCTTGTCTTATAAGCAATTTAGAAATTATCTTTCAGAATTTAAAGATGAATGAAAAATTGCCTTGAAATTAAGTAGCATAGTCTTTCAAAAAATCTAGGTCATGTGAGAAATCTTTATTAAACTATAAAATTTTATTTAATCTTGAGTGTGATACGAAAACATTATATTAATAAAATACTTAGATATTGAATTGTAATGTATCATGTATGTTGTGTTTTCAGGTGATTTTTTGCTGTTTATCAAGCAGAGAAATGAGCAATATACATGTTTCAGACAGTGACTTTCAAATTCTTCCTTGATATTCCCAAACCACATAGCTAGTAAAGGTGTTCATCTGACCAGAATAACCATTTTACTGTCGCTCCCCCTCTTCATGGAGGAACGACACAGGACCCTGCGCTGTTCTTCTCTCTGCTCGGCCCTCCCCGGGTTTGCTGCTGGTTCTTCCCGGGTTGGCTACCGACCCTTCCACCTCCGTGGAAGGGCGGTTCCCCCTGCCACATTCCCCACTTCCGCGGGGGAGTGGCACACCGCCGGCCGGCTCTCTCGGTGGCTGCACAGGTGTTCCCCTTAGATGTTCCTGGTGCATGTTGTCTCTCTCCTCCTTTATAGTCCTTTTCCGCCAATCCCAACTCTGCTGCCCACACGCCGAGTACGCTGCTCTCCTCCAATCAGGAGCAGGTCCTGCTGTTTATTGGTTGAACTGGAGGCAGCTGTGTAGAAGCTGCTTCTCCCTTCTCAGCGCCATATTGTGGGAGAGCAGATGCATAGAATAAGTCTTAATTCCAGTAACTCAGTCTAGTCCGGGTTGCTCCCCACATTTACTAGCACATCTTTAGGAAAATATTTTATTTTTTCAGCAGTAAACTCTGATTACCTTCATGTGAATGGTTTTTTTCCAGTCACTTTATGCACATGGTTTCTCTGATAAGGGAATCCCTTGACTATTTCTACACAATTATAAAGCTATAGTTTCATAAATTCACTTGCAATACCTGTCTCATTTTAGTAATGGCTTCATGGAGTTTAGCAGTCCACATGGGGCCAGTTATGTCATGCAAAGAACATGAGTTTTAGGGGAAGTAGAGAGAAGTTTGGATATATACTGATGTATGGCTTTTTTTGTACCTCTTACCAAACTGATCCTGGACTATCCCTGACATTTTTGCTTCCTGACCTATGAAAGGTGGAATAGACATCTCCCTCAGAGTATTGTAGGTAATAAATAAGGAAAGTGTCAAATAAATAACACTGCCCACACATTTACAAATTTCTCAGTTTCTTATGTAAACATTGGAACTGCTGCCTACTTCACCATACTGTTTTTTTTTTTGTAAGTTTTATTTATTGGGGGCCAGCGCCATGGCTCACTTGGTTAATCCTCTACCTGCGGCACCGGCATCCCATATGGGCGCTGGGTTCTAGTCCTGGTTGTTCCTCTTCCAGTCCAGCTCTCTGCTGTGGCCTGGGAAGGCAGTGGAGGATGGCCCAAGTCCTTGAGCCCCTGCACCTGCGTGGGAGACCAGGAGGAAGCACCTGGCTCCTGGCTTTGGATTGGTGCAGCGCCAGCCATAGTGGCCATTTGGGGTCCGAACCATCGGAAGGAAGACCTTTCTCTCTGTTTCTCTCTCTCACTGTCTATAACTCTACATGACCCCCAAAAATTATTCATTTATTTATTTGAAAGTCAGAGTTATAGCTGGCGCCACAGCTCAGTAGGCTAATCCTCCACCTTGCGGCGCCGGCACACCGGGTTCTAGTCCCGATTGGGGCACCAGATTCTGTCCTGGTTGCCCCTCTTCCAGGCCAGCTCTCTGCTGTGGCCAGGGAGTGCAATGGAGGATGGCCCAAGTCCTTGGGCCTTGCACCCCATGGGAGACCAAGATAAGCACCTGGCTCCTGCCTTCAGATCAGCGTGGTGCGCCGGCCGCAGTGCGCCGGCCGCGGAGGCCATTGGAGGATGAACCAACGGCAAAGGAAGACCTTTCTCTCTGTCTCTCTCTCTCACTGTCCATTCTGCCTGTAAAAAAAAAAGATTAAAAACAAAAAAGAAAGTCAGAGTTACACACAGAGAGAAGAGACAGAAAGAGAGGTCTTCCATCTGCTGGTTCTCTCCCCAGTTGGCTGCAATGGTTGGAACTGCGCCTATGTGAAGCCAGGAGCCAGGAGCTTCTTGTGGGTCTCCCATGTGGGTGTAGGGGCCTGAGGACTTGGACCTTCTTCTACTGCTCTCCGAGGCCATAGCAGAGAGCTGGATTGGAAATGGAGCAGGGGCCGGCGCCATGGCTCACTTGGTTAATCCTCTGCCTGTGGCGCCAGCATCCCATATGGGCACTGGTTTGAGTCTTGGCTGCTCCATTTCTGATCCGGCTCTATTCTGTGGCCTGGAAAAGCAGTTGAAGATGGCCCAAGTCCTTGGGCCCCTGCACCCATGTGGAAGACCCTGAAAAACCTCCAGGCTCCTGGCTTTGGATCGGCACAGCTCCAGCCGTTGCGGCCTTTTGGGGAGTGAACCAGCGGTAGGAAGACCTTTCTCTCTGTCTCTCTCTCTTACTATCTGTAACTCTACCTCTCAAATAAATAAAGATTATCTTAAAAAATGAAATGAATCTGGAAATATTGACTGGAGGCATGTCAGCCGAAGTGTGGTCAGTGTTCAGACCAGCAGCATGTGCAGCACCTGGGCAGTGTTTGGAAACACAAGAGCCTGGACCCATCTTCTCCTTGGTTAATTAGACTCTTTAGAAGTGGTGCTCAGGAGTCTGCTGTAAGTTCTGCAGATAAATCTTGCGCATGTCACAGCTTCATTACTGGATATGTTCAGGACACTGTGGACTCTTTCTTGGTGATGGTGGTGGGGTGCATGAGTTAGTTGCACAAGTGCATATCTGTCTCAGGACTCTGAGCAGTAGATGGAAGGGCCAGCTCTCTCTTTGAACTTCTTCTTCCTGAGTCCTTAGCAGCATTCCTGGGCATACTAATGGCAAAGGGAGTATTGATACTGAGGCAATGTAATATTAATTTCATCTGAGTTACCTTTGAAAGTCCTGTTCCAAGCTTCACTTGGCAACTGATCTCTTTTAACATTGTCTGATGTCCTCCTTTTAACTATCAAGTTTATGCTTGACAACTGCTTGTCCAAAGTGAGTAAGATCCCAAGGAAAGGCACTTTTCCCCTGAGGAAACATTATGCACATCAGTCTCTTACTATTCTCTCTGAAGGGACATGTGCAACATAAACTAATGTGATTTATTAGGAATGAAGAACCTATTCTAATGACCTTACTCAGCA
Source organism: Oryctolagus cuniculus (assembly GCF_051225735.1). Taxonomy (NCBI): domain Eukaryota; kingdom Metazoa; phylum Chordata; class Mammalia; order Lagomorpha; family Leporidae; genus Oryctolagus; species Oryctolagus cuniculus. The sequence continues at coordinate 64,356,481 of NC_142877.1, read as the reverse complement.
GTTTTCATGGAGTACTTTGTTGGTGGGAAAGCATTTGACGTTTTTGGACAGATTCAGAATAAATAAGATAGAGAACTAGTGTAAGCTGCATAGAGTTTAGTATATCAAATGGCATATGCACAAAATTTACATACCATTACAAAGCAGTGGATGCTTTTGTACTTGCGCAGTAGTAATTCTGCCTTTGCATTTCTTGTTCTCTATTTCTCCTTCCTTTGAGCTACTGATGTGTTAGTTCCACTGTGGGGTCTAGAATCTTTTTGTGTAGGTCACTTATGGCAAGCACAGAAACTGTTACCCTGTGTTTGAAAATATGTAGATATTTCACTGGCAGATAGTTATTGCAAAAGAGCCATGCATTGATGATTGCAGGATCTTTAAGTGGGCTGGGTGAAGGAAAAGACTGGATGAAGGGTTGGAGAGTACTCTTAAGTTCTTCCTGAAAATTTTATGACTGTCTTAATAGCTTGTCCTATTTTCATTTCTTCTATTATTTATTACTTTTTAATTTATATATTTGAGGGTCAGAAAGACAACAGAACAACAGAGGGAAGAATCAAGAGAGAGTGAGCAAGCATGAGAGAGAAACAGAAAAGCTTCCATTCATTGGTTCACCCCTTTGCAAATGCCTTCAATGGCTCTAGGTCAGGGGCTGAGGCTGGTAACTGAGAGTTCAACCCAAGTCTCCCATGTGGGTCACAGGAGCTCAGCTATTTGAGCAATCACTGTTGCCTGATAGGGTCTGCACTGGTAGGAAGCTGCAGACAGGAGTGGAACTGTGGATCAGAACTCAGGTATTCCTCCCATGTGAAATGTGTGCAACTTAACTGGGTTCTTTCTTCATTTTCTTTTTTAAAGTTTTCTTGTTTTTTTTTTTTCAACTTTTATTTAATATATATAAATTGCAAAGTAAAACTTTTGAATTATAGTGGTTCCCCCCCATAACCTCCCTCCCACCTGCAATCATCCCATCTCCCGCTCCCTCTCTCATTCCATTCACATCAAGATTCATTTTCAATTATCTTTATATACAGAAGATCAATTTAGTATATACTAAGTAAAGATTTCAACAGTCTGCACTTATACAGAAACACAAAGGGTAAAGTACTGTTTGAGTACTAGTTATACTGTTAATTCTCATAGTACAATACATTAAGGACAGAGATCCTACACGAAGAGTAAGTGCACAGTGACTCCTGTTGTTGACTTAACTATTGACACTCTTGTTTATGGCGTCAGTAATCACCCGAGGCTCTTGTCATGAGTTGTCAAAGCTATGGAAGCCTCTTGAGTTCACCAACTCCAATCTTATTTAGACAAGGCCCTAGTCAAAATGGAAGTTCTCTCCTCCCTTCAGAGAAAGGTACCTCCGTCTTTGATGGCCCGTTCTTTCCACTGGGATCTCACAGAGATCTTTCATTTAGGTAATTTTTTTTTTTTTTGCCAGAGTCTCTTGGCTTTCCATGTCTGCAAAACTCTTATGGGCTTTTTAGCCAGATTTGAATGCCTTAAGGGCTGGTTCTGAGGCCAGAGTGCTGTTTAGGACATCAGCCATTCTATGAGTCTGCTGTGTATCCTGCTTCCCATGTAGGATCATTCTCTCCTTTTTAATCCTATCAATTTTTATTTGCAGACATTGGTCTTATTTATGTAATCCCCTTGACACTTATTCCTATCTTTTTGATCAATTATGAACTTAAACTGATCACTTTAACAAGTAGAATGGCATTGGAATATGCCACCTTGATGGGTTTAAATTGGAATCCTCTGGCATGTTTCTAACTCACCATTAGGGGTAAGTCCGAGTGAGCATGTGCTGAACTGTACATCTCCTCCCTCTTTTTTTCCCACTCCTATATTTAACAGGGATCACTTTTCAGTTAAATTTAAACACCTAAGAATAATTGTGTGTTAATTAAAGAGTTCAACCAATAGTATTAAGTAGAACAAAAAACTACTAAAAGGAATAGAATACCAAATTGTTCCTTGACAGGACAATGGCTGATCAAGTCATTGTTTCTTAGTGTCCATTTCACTTCAACAGGTTTCCTTTTAGGTGCTCAGTTAGTTGTCACCGATCAGGGAGAACATATGATATTTGTCCCTTTGGGACTGGCTTATTTCACTCAGCATGATGTTTTCCAGATTCCTCCAAATGACTGGATTTCTTTTTTCTTTCTTTTTTTTTTTTTACTGTTGTTTAGTATTCTATAGAGCAAATGTCCCATAATTTCTTTATCCAGTCTTCTGTTGATGGGCATTTAGGTTAATTCAGGTCTTAGCTATTGTGAATTGAGCTGCAATAAACATTGAAGTGCAGACAGCTCTTTTATTTGCCAATTTAATTTCCTTTAGTTAAATTCCAAGGAGTGGCATGGCTGGGTCATGTGGTAGGGCTATATTCAGGTTTCTGAGGTATCTCCAGACTGACTTCCATAGTGGCTTAACCAGTTTGCATTCCCACCAAGAGTGGGTTAGTGTTCCTTTTCCCCACATCCTCGCCAGCATCTGTTGTTAGTTGATTTCTGTATGTGAGCCATTCTAACTGGGGTGAGGTGAAACCTCATTGAGGTTTTGATTTGCATTTCCCTGATTGCTAGTGATCCTGAACATTTTTTCATGTGTCTGTTGGCCATTTGGATTTCTTCTTTTGAAAAATGTCTATTGAGGTCCTTGGCCCATCTCTTAAGTGGATTGTTTGTTTTGTTGTGGAGTTTCTTGATCTCTTTGTAGATTCTGGTTACCAACCCTTTATCAGTTGCATAATTTGCAAATATTTTTTCCCATTCTGTTGGTTGCCTCTTCACTTTCCTGACTGTTTCTTTTGCAGTACAGAAACTTCTCAGTTTGATATAATCCCAAATGTTAATTTTGGCTTTGACTGCCTGTGTCTCTTGGGCTTTTCTTTGTTGGGAGGGCCTTTATTACTGATTCAATTTCTTACTGGGTTATGGGTCTGTTTAGGTTTTCTAAGTCTTCATGGTTCAATTTAGTTAGGTTGCATGTGTCCAGGAATCTATCCATTTCTGTAAGATTTCCCTGCTTGCTGGCATACAACTCTTTGTTGTAATTTCTGATAACTTTTTATATCTGTGGTATCTGTTGTTACATTCCCTTTTTCATCTCTGATTTTATTGATTTGTGTCTTTTCTCTCCTTTTTTTAGTTAGTTGGGCCAATGGTGTGTCAATTTTGTTTATTTTTTTCTAAAAACCAGCTCTTTGTTTTGCTGATATTTTGTTATTTTTTTATTCAATTGTGTTGATTTCTTCTCTAATTTTAATTATTTCTCTTCTCCAACTAGTTTTGGGTCTGGTTTGCTGCTGATTTTCTACATCCTTGAGATGTATTGCTAGGTCATCAATGCCTAAACTAGTTCGCATTCCTGCCAAAAGTGGACTAGGGAACCTCATCCCCCCATATCGTCACCAACATTTATTGTTTTTTGATTTCTGTATGAGAACCATTATAACTGGGGTGAGGTGAAACCTCATTGTGGTTTTGATATTCATTTCCCTAATGGCTAGTGATCCTGAATATTTTTTCATGTGCCTGTTGGGTATTTGAATTTCCTTTTGACAAATGCCTTTTCAAGTCCTTTGTCTTTTACTTAACTGGATTGTTTGTTTTCTTGTTGTTGAGTTTCTTGAGCTCTTTATAGATATTAATATTAATATCTGGATATTAATCCTTTATCAGTTGAATAATTTGCAAATATTTTTCCCATTCTGTCAGTTGCCCCTTAACTTTGTTATGTGTTTGTTTTGTGTGCAGAAGCTTCTTAGTGTGATGTAATTTCATTTGTCTATTTTTGGTTTGATTGCCTGTTCCTCTGGATCTTTTCTAAGGCTTTGCCTATGCCAATGTCTTGCAGAGTTTCCTCAATGTTCACCTCTAGTAATTCGATGGTATTAGGTTGTAGCTTTATATCTTGATCCATTTTGAGTTTATTTTTGTATAGGTATAATGCAGGGTTTTTTTTTTTTTTTTTCATGCTTCTGCACATGAAAATCCAATTTTCCCAGCTTCATTTGTTGAAGAGGCTGTTCTTTCTCCAAGGATTGATTTTAGCTCCCTTGTCAAATATTAGTCAATTAGAGATGTGTTGTTTGATTTCTGGGGAATCTATTCTGTTTCATTGGTCTTCATGTATATTTTTGTGCCATTATCAGGGTGTTTTAATTATAACTGCCCTGTAGTATATCTGGAAATCTGGTATTGTGATGCCTTGGCTTTTTTAAAAAAAAGATTTATGTATTTATTTATTTATTTGAAAGGCAGAGTTAGAGAGAGAGACAGAGACAGAGAGAAAGAGAGATAGAGAGAAGAGAAGAGAAGAGTGATCTTCCATCCACTGGTTCACTCCTCAAATGGCTACAACAACCAGGGATGGGCCAGTTCAAAGTCAGGAGCCAGGATCTTAATCCGGGTCTCCTATTTTTGTGCAGGAGCCCAAGCACTTGGGCTATCTTCTGCTACTTTCCTATGTGTATTACCAGGGGTCTAGATCAGAAATGGAACAGCTGGGACTTGAATCAGCACTCATATGGAATGTCGGCACTGCGAATGGCAGCTTAACTCACTGTGCCACAGTGCTGGCCCCTGTTTTTATTGTTACAGATTGCTGTAGCTGTTTGGGGCCTCTTGTGTTTCCATATTAATTTAGCATAATTTTTTCTAGCTCTGACAAGAATGTTATTGTTATTTTGATTGGGATTGCATTGGATCTGTAAATTGCATTCAGTATTATGGGCATTTTGATGATATAAATTCTTCCAATCTATGAACATGTAAGATTTTTTTTGTGTCTTCTATTTCTTTCTTTAATGTTTTGTAATTTTAACTGTAGAGATTTTTACCTCCTTGGTTAAATGTATTCCAAGGTATTTAAAATTTTTTGTTGCTATTGTATATGGGACTGATCTTACAAGTTATTTCTCAGCCATGGCATTGTCTGGGTATACAAAAGCTATTGATTTTTGTGTGTTAATTTTATATCTTCAACTTTGCCAAGCTATCTCATGGTTCCAGTATTCTCCTATAGTAGTCTTTTTGTTTCCCTATATATAGAATTATGCCATCTGCAATAGGGATAATTTGACTTCTTCCTTTCCAGTTTGTATCCCTTTGATTTCTTTTTCCTGTCTAATAGCTTTGACTAAAAATCCCAGGGCAATGTTGTATTGTCATCTTCATTCATTCCCAGGAATTATTCTATTTCACTTATGATGTCTTCCATGACCTCTTGTTTATTCAGGAGCAAGTTGTTCAATCTCCCTGTGTTTGCGTATTTTTTTCTTTTTTCTTTTTTACTTTTATTTAATAAATGTAACTTTCCAAAGTACAGCTTATGGATTACAATGGCTTCCCCCACCCCCTAATTTCTCTCCCACCCACAACCTTCCCCTCTCCTGCTTCCTCTCCCATTCCATTCATATCAAGATTCATTTTCAATTATCTTTATATACAGAAGATCAATTTAGCATACATTAAGTAAAGATTTCAATAGTTTGCACCACACAGAAACACAATGTGTAAAATACTGTTTGAGTACTAGTTATAGCATTAATTCACAATGTACAGCACATTAAGGACAGAGATCCTACATGAGGAGTAAGTGCACAGTGACTCCTATTGTTGACTTAACAAATTGACACTCTTGTTTATGACATCAGTAATCACCCGAGGCTCTTGTCATGAGTTGCCAAGGCTATGGAAGCCTCTTGAGTTCACCAACTCCAATCTTATTTAGACAAGGCCCTAGTCAAAATGGAAGTTCTCTCCTCCCTTCAGAGAAAGGTACCTCCTTCTTTGATGGCCCGTTCTTTCCACTGGGATCTCACTCACAGAGATCTTTCATTTAGGTAATTTTTTTCCAGAATGTCTTGGCTTTCCATGCCTAAAATACTCTCATGGGCTTTTTAGCCAGATTTGAATGCCTTAAGGGCTGATTCTGAGGCCAGAGTGCTGTTTAGGGCATCTGCCATTCTATGAGTCTGCTGTGTATCCTTCTTACCTTGTTGGGTCATTCTCTCCATTTTTTATTCTATCAGTTAGTATTTGCAGACACTAGTCTTGTTTATGTGATCCCTTTTACTCTTAATTCTATCATTATGATCAATTGTGAACTGAAATTGATCACTTGGACTAGTGAGATGGCATTGGTACATGCCACATTGATGGGATTGAATTGGAATCCCCTGGCACATTTCTAACTCTACCATTTAGATACTTAGATTGTTGACAACTAGGTTCTTAATCACTAGATCAAACACTCCTACCTTATTTATTTGAAAAATTAAGACTGAAAATATACTGGGAAAAATTGGTAAGAGGAACATATATTTTCTTCCCGGGACCCTGGTGCATTGTGTTTTCTTGGGTGGTGTTTCTAAGTGCTCAAATGAAGTGAAGGTCTTTGCATTTCATATTTTACTCTTAACTTGTATGTGCCCAAAACATTTTCTTATAAAACATGTATTGTTATACTTAAAGCATGCATGAAGTTTTGATATACATATAGGTAGTGAAATATAATCAAGCCAATTAACATACCCATCATCCCACATGGTGTTTTTTTATCCTTTTAAAAACATTGAATGCAGTACAATAATATACACTGTAGTTCTCACATTGTGCATTAGATCTCAAGACTTGGTTATCATGCATACCTGCTATTTTGTGTCCTTTGTTCTGTGTCTCTCTATTTCCTCCAACCTCTGCTTTCCACACCTTGTAATCACTTTTAAATTCTCTCTTTCTGTGCATTCAACTTTTTATTTCTTTAGATTCTACATGTAAGTAAGATCATGCAGTATGCTTTTCATATACAAATGAAATGTGAAAACTGACTAAAGTAGATATTGATGCATGTAGAGTTGTATGAATATGTTTATCTAACACCTAATGAATATTTGCTATATAAGTAACATCTGAGGCATAAAGGTGATTAAGATACATTGTTTTGTCCCAAGAGATTGAAATTTAGTAGAAGAGACTAACATCATTTGAGGTAAGATGATTTATGCTCTCACATTTATCTACCCAGAAGAATTAATAATTGATTTTATGATCATTGCTAATTATTACTCTGGTGTATAAAATGGTTGGTCTGTGTTGTTGCAAATTAGAATTGGGTGTGCAAACATGACTTACTCTTTATCTGCTGTCTTATTCCATCAGTCTGTAGCAGGGCTGGACATTTATATTTGTAAAGGGCAGTGTACGTAGTTCTGACAACTAGCAAAGTTCATGATCTTCTGCTGCCTAGTGCATAGAAGCAGGAATGATGCATGTTGTTTACTTGTGGCATGGTTGGAATAAGAATCATTTGATTTTTTAAAAAATAAGAATTTCTTGGGACTTTGAGCCACAATTCAAGAGAGAACAATTTATTGACAGATTGGCCTTTCAAGACCTAACCTGGCTCAAAGGTCAGAGGGATTCTATGGGTAGTATTTTTCCATTCCTGCAAGCTTAAGGACATCAGCTCTTGCTTCTTGGTTATTGGTTTGATTGAAAGTCATCCTGCACAGATGGGCAATAGTTTGTGAGCACAGATGGAGAAGGAACAGTAAGTCCACTGGCAGAGCCCACACATGGGAATGAGCAAGAGAGAAGGCTGGAGGTAGAGACATTAAATAAAATAAACATTTACCTGTTCAATATAGAAAATGCTCCCTTCTCTCATGTTTCTAAGTAAAGTTGTACCATGCAAATATCTTAGGAGCCTGTCCAAATTTAACTCATTTATGGCCATTAAACTACTAATAAATACTTTGCAAGCACTCAATAAAAATAACTAACAATGCAACGGAGTTGGAATAGGAAGAATCCTCACTGAGAAATCACATTTTCCATAGACAGCAGAAGGAAATGAGGTAACTAAGATGGAAACAGTTGACTGACTTTCTGCTCTAACCAATAAAGGTCTATAGTTAATACAGCCATGAGATTTCCACTAAGAAAAGAATTGCTGCTTTTCTGTGTTTGATACTTGCTCTGGTTTTGATATTTGATTTTCTAGTTTTGTGTTATATCAGCAAAGGAGCATAAAATATAATCATTGTTAGATATTCTCTATTTTTATAGTCTCCACCTACAATTTATTCCCACTCTGTTTCCAGTATGCATATTGGAATTTCATTAATTCATCAAGAAGCATTTTGTTTATCACCCACTAGATAGCGCATTCCCGCCAGGCTGTATAGTGAACACAGATAATGTCAGATAAATGAACAGACAATGGGGAAGTGGCAAGTCCCACTGGTGACATGTCTAGTGACCTTGTTCCCACTCCCAATGAGGCAGCTTTTTCTGATTCAGGACATCTTGGAGGGGGTTGACATACTGACTTGCTCTTTTCTCTTTAGGCTTGAGAACTTTCATTTCTCTGGCAGCTGCCAAATTTTCACTAATTAAACTTCTCTTGCTTTACCCAGATTGTTTAAAAATAAACTGTTTTCTTAAATAATTCAATGTCTTTTTATTGCTTTTAGAATCAAGACCAAATTTTTTGGATATTACCCATAAGAACTTTATGGTAATGCTTCTTTTTCAAGGGTGATCTTGTCTCCAAGAGCACATTTGGGACCGGGAGTAGGGCAAGAGTGCTGTTGGCCTCCAGTGGGGGAGGCAGGTTATGCTGCCAAACATGTTACAATGTTCAGCACAGATCCCTACAAAATGGAATTGTTGGTCCCAATTGTCAGGCACCTTGCCTCATGGTCCTGGGTCCCTGCCTGCCTCCACAGCCTCATCTTCTTTGGTTACCTCTCATTATTCTCTCTACTCCGGGCTCACTGAGTTCTTTCCCGTTCTATGTGCAGCTTCTGTTCCTTTTGCTTTATGCCTTTTGTGTTTATGGCCTTCCATATGTGGAGCCTTGTCCAACTTTTTTCATTTTTCTAATAGGAATTCATTTTGAATTCTTTGGAGTACCAAGTATTCCTGTACTTTGGACCTTATTAACACTTCTAGTTAAATAAATTATTGTATAATTGTTTGTTTATATCATTAGATTATAACTTTCAGGAGGGCAGGATTATGTGGTATCACAGTGGCCAGCATAGAACTTGGTAGACGCTTAAATATCTCTTCAATGACTGTATCAAGTAGGATAACATACCTGGCAATGACTTATAACCCTCTGTTATGTTTGACACATGATAACATCTCTCTGGGTCTATATGGCATTTGTATTTGAAATGTTATCTGGTGTTATGGTAGTTACAGGCAAAGCAGAACATATTTTTTCAGATGTGGTTGTTTAGATACAACAAATATAAAGTCACCATAATTTGCTCTCTGTATTGTATTCCTCTCACCTCAGTTACAGTTGACCCAATTTCAAATTCAACTTTACATTGATTTTTTAAAAAATTGATGAGTATTGCTTTAGAGATTAAGAAAGGATTACATTTAAAAATTCCTCTTGAAGCTTGGCTGGATCCTAATATTATATCACCAAATTCCCTAAACTATAATTTTATAGGAGCCTAATAGTATTATTATAACACAGATACTAGACTATGGAGAAATCTGTGAGAAATTAAATTGAAGATTAATGATGCAATTTGAAGCTGAGAAGAAGGGATCATATTGTGAGCCGAGCATCCTGCTTAGCTCCCTATCTAATATATACTCAGTCGAATATAGTTAGCATAATTAGGCAGCCTACACAAAACAGAGGTGTTCATCCTCTAGATTTTTCCAGTGGAAAACAGACTGAATATCATTATTAAATTGATTAATCTATTTATTACCTGAAACAAATTAAGATGAACATTATGGCTAAAGAGAGCCATGAAATTCTGAATTGCAGACCATTATATATGGGTCCATTTGTGGAGAATGAGCTGATTTGTTGGCCTTTCCTGGGGTAGACAGGGTTATTATGCACCTCACTACTGTTCAGATGGTTTGTCTGCCAGTTGTTGCCTCACTTTCATCCTGCTCCTGCTTAGAGGGTGGGACTGACAAAGGCAACTGGGTTGTAAGCAAAGATGTTTGCTGCTTGTATTCTTGTTAATAAATAAAAGCACGTCCTCTGGTTTTAGTTCTTCACCAGTGAAATGCATCAGATTCCTGTTTATTATGGTGTAACCATTATACCCATTTATGTGTTAACTGGATATGATAACCTGTAAATATAAGAACTTTATCTTAAACATTTTCTTTATATCTTGTATGTGTTAAGTGAATGCTTCTTGAATGAATAGATTGTTGAACCACATCAAAGTGCTGATATTCAACTATTTTTAACTCATAAAATGACATTTTCATATAATTCAGCCTAATATCAATATAAAGCTTTATATTCTTTTTCTATAGAAACAATGTTGTAGTTAATACTGAAACAGATTTGCAATTTTATTGTCTGTACTTTTCTCCAGTATAGAATTGTTTAGCTAGAGAATCTAGTCATAATTTAAATCAGTGATTCTGAAGGAAAATGCATCTCAAGTTACAAACAGCCAACTTGCATATGAACATTAGTGTATACAACTCATTCACAGGTTGGTAACATACATCATGACATCTGCTAAGAGTTTTATTTATATTGTTACAGGATCATGAATAGATTTTTTTTTTTTTTTGCCAGGCCTTTGGTTTAGGACCAGTGGATGGATCATTAGGTGATGTCAGTGTTGCTGAAGTCTCTGTGTTTTCTCAAGGCTTCACTCCTCACTGATGAAAGGAAACCTTTGCCACTAGGGAACCGTCTTTGGGATCAGGTCAAGTGTACAGAACATGTGTGGAATTAAAAACACAAACTTCTGTCTCAGGGTATGATAAAATTTAATATCAGTGATGTGCAATGAATGAAGGTCATTATTAGTCATAACTTATTTCCTGATCTCAAAGTTTTAGGAATTCCTTAAATGATGGAAATTTAGCCTTCAAGACACACAGGAATATGCAATGGAACTTCAAAAAATTAGTGGAAAGCATGCAACTAAAAGACCACCTATTTGGGTGCAAATAATTTTTGAAATTCATGTGTAATGTCTCACAACATTAATTTTCCATGAAATTTTTGATGACCCCTTGTATGTGTACTCATTAAAAATTCCATGATGTGAATGGGCATATGGTAGTGTTTCAAAAGGAGATGCAGGAACGGTGGTATTTCTGCCAAAGGGTGATGTCACTCACAGTAATTCCAGCCCTTGAAGAGCAAAAGTAACAGCTTGAGCTCGGTTCTGTTCCACGGGCAGACTTTCCAGGTGCCAGTCGGATGTGCCTGTGTGAGTGAGCTGGCAGTTCAGGTACATGCTTCCTTGCAGGGCAGAACCTTAGCTAAGGAAGATGAGATTGAGATTTGGCACATAAATTTTTATTTACTCTCTAAATCCCTTAAGGGTAGAATAATAATAATAAAATGTCCATGAAGACACAGGGATCATTGCTGAGGGTGAGGATGTTCTCAGGTTAGAAAGCTGTTTCCTTTTCTGATCTTGTTTTTGAGATGAAGAGAAAATATAGAATAAGAGAAGCTAATGACCCTCTTGATACTTCTAAATATAAGTAGCTCCAAGTAGGTTTGCTGTGTTTCCCTTGTTAGAAAAGAGACCACAGATTTTTAAAATTAATTAATCAAGAAGTCTTTCTTGTATGCGAGGTTATTTTTTGAGAAAACTGAATTACTATGGAATTATTAAAAATCTGTTATGTAATTATATGGTTACCTATGGTTTTCATGACAGGATGTCTTGAGGCTCTGAATATTTCATATTAGTCTGAGTAGGAACAATGCTAAAATTATTATTACAAATACAATTACTATTACAAACATGATTTTTACTCCTGATAGCTTTCCACGTACATTTGCTGTGCAGAATAGCTCTTGGAACTCCTGTGAAGCATATTGGGAAGGATTGGTTAAATCCTAATGTGCATGCCAATCAAGACCAATGTGTAGTTACTGAATTTCGGGTTGAATGAAATTGAGACAGGTCATAATATTCCATAAAGGTCTATTCTGTACTCTCTGTCCAGTGTGTTTTCTTCTAATCATAACTATAACCTTCAGAATCATATTGTGAAAATTATTTTTTGTTAAAATTAAACAGAGATGTTTGTAATTCATCTTTCATCACTGATCTCTTAGACTAATACTTGCTATAAATTTCCAGGTTGGTATTGTGCCACCAACAAATGCTTTGAAGTATACTGTCCAGACAGATTTTCATTGTTATTTAAGTTATGGATCCCATGTTCCCGGTCAGATAATAGAAAGCAGTTAGTAAAAATCTTTGCTAGTGTTCAGAAGAATTCACTTTTTGTTTCATTATGCTATTTCTCATAATAAACTAACTAGATTTTTCTTATCTGATAAGAAACTGGATTGGCTTAGAAAAGTCACCCTGAGAATGTTAGGATGCACTAAAATATAAATGACACTAACTAGCAAATAGTCCACTATAAATATTCAGTTATGCTCCAAATACTACAAAAAACATATCACCAGAAGTGTCACCATTCTGGAACATGACGGTCTTTGTGTTTTTGTTAAAAGAGAAAACTGTGTAGTGTTGTTGATCTCTCAACTTTTCTCTAAGTTCTCCAGGTGTCTATGCATTGGCAAATTTTTGTTCCCCACTGCTCTGTACTTTCCCCCTGTATCATTGATGGTGGAGGCAGCCCTGGAAACCTATTATTCCTGGCTCCCTAATCCATAGCCTCACCTTTGCCATTTGCTTTGAATTTATTTGGACAAACTTCATTGTGTTTATAGTGTTGTCTAAGTCATGGTGAGAACTCTCAGTCTCCCAGAGAATAATACCCCACCATGTTCCATAATCTAATTATTTCTGCCACTGTACTTTATCCTGTGGCCTTCTCACCCTCTTTCCCTTCCTCATGCTTTCTGGAGTTATGCACCATTATAAGAAAAGTCTACTATAGTTTTCAATTTTTCTTTGGATGTTCCTCTTTCTTTTTGCTTTTTTGCTCTGACAAGTGGTCTTCCCTGAAGTTGCTACTTTCACTGAAAATCTGGCAAGAGATGGATGTTATTCTTCCTATAAGGACACTTCATATTCTAGGCTTGGAGATAGACCAGTTGTCTTCCTTGTTCCTCTCTGCTGCTCTTAGACAATAGTCTTGAGTTTCTCTTAAACTACTTAAACTGCTCTTGTTTCTCTTGCCTACCAACACTTAGGTCCTCACTCTTGATTGCTCAGCAGTTTCCTCTGTGGCTCACTCTCACTTTCTCCTGCACCTTATGGTACTGCTACCTTAATTCTTGGTCATTTTAATGTGTAGGACTCGACTCCCTGTGATCTTTGCTCCAAACCCACACTTCCTCACTTATTCTCAGACCTTATTCTTACCAGTAGTTGCAACTCCTTCTTAGTCTCAGATTCAGGCGTCCTACTCTGATCTTCATCTTTGCATCTCTGATCATTTCACTGCATCTTTGACCTGTTGACTGCATCTTTGATCTGTTTCCTTTTTAGCAGCAGAACTTGAAAGGGAAGAGTGATAGGAATGCGCATTGAGAGTTCTTGTAGGTTAAATTGTGTGCCTTTCTGTTGCTAAAATACACCAGACTTCAAGGTAGAGATCATTGTGCTTACTCTTTGTTTACATGAGGGGCCAGATGAAACCTCAATAGGAGGTAAATGTAGCTCTGAAAGCAGTGTCTTGTGTTAATTCTGAGATCATTTTTTATGTGGACACTGCTGTTACTATCTATCTTCATCTTGGTTCACTAGAAACTCCTCTAGAGTCCTGTGGTCCTGTGTGTGCCTGTGTGTGTATGTGTGTGTGTGTGAGAGAGAGAGAGAGATAGAGTGAGAGGAAGAGGGAGAGGGAGGGGGAGGAGGAGGAGGAGGGAGGGGAGGAGGAGGGGAAAGGGGGAGGGGGAAGGAGAGGGGGAAAGGGGGAGGGGGAGGAGGAGGGAGGGGGAGGGGGAGGGAGGAGGAGGGAGAGGGAGATTAAGAGATTTATGTGGGTTCTTCTGTATGGCTATCATCAGCAGTGCTACAGTCAAATCATAGAGGCCTTGACCCACACTTAACTAATAAGGTAATGTAGAAGTGCAGGGTGATTGCATTTTTCTTTTTATTATTTATTTTAAAGAACATTTTATCCTTGTAATACAGGATATTTTGCCATGTTGTCTGATGCTTAGCCAGATCTCATGTGAACTTAAGTTCTTTAGGCATAGGATGTAGAAACTGTAACAGAGAGCAGTTTACCTTTTAATTTCATTTTTCTATGAACTTCTTAAAGGCCTCATTTTTCAACTTCTTGAAGTTTACTACGGTTGGCAGCTTTGCAAGCAGAAGACCAGTTAACTGTTAGCTATGTGACCTTAGATAAATTTTCTAATGTCTCAAAAATATAATTTTATTATCTGTAAATTTTTATGAGAATATCATCTAGCAAGTGCAATATTACTGTTTAAATGAAGCCATGGGATGAACCTGTCATACACACCACACACCTGAGAGATCTTCTATAATTGATGGTTTTCTTCCTTCCTGTCATCCCCAAAAAGCCTAGAGCCTCCTTTATGGGGTATTTCCCTTACAGGATATCTATCCTAACTGAATGGCTTGACATGACTTCTTTGATTTTATATAGAATCAAAACACAAAAAGATTTTTTAAAGTAAATGATCGGGTGGATAGGTATTATAGCACAGCAGGTTGAGCTACCACTTCAGATGCTTCCATCCAGCATCAGAGTGCAGTGCTGGTTTGAGTCCTGGCTGCTCCTCTTCCAATCCAGCTTCTTTGCTAATGCATCCTGGGAGGCAGCAGATGATGACTCAAGCACTGGGGTCCTTGCCGCTGATATGGGAGACCTAGATGCAATTCCTGACTCTGTTTCTGCCTGGCACAGCCCTGGCTGGTGCTGGCATATGGGGAGTGAGCCAGCAGATGCAAGATATCTCTCTCTGCCTTTCAAGTAGATGAGAATAAAATAAATCAGCCCAATAAAAATCATTTAGAGAGGTTAAAATGTTCCTATTTTTAGAGTAAATCACCTTTATAAAAATATGCAACTGCATCACAGTTAGGAATGATCCTGTTGATGTGACTAATAGAGGATCTTGGTATTGCTGCTCTGTGATTTCTGCAAAGTCCTTGCACCTTGCCAGGCCCAGCACCAACACCATTGACATTTGCTTACTTACTTTAGCTTCTGGCTGAAAGCTGTAGATAGAAGATGAATTACACTAGTCAGCTAGAAGCATATATTTTTCTCCAGAATGAGCTAATACTGGTTGAAAAATTGTTTTATTCTTATTTCAGTGACATGTCTTTTTGATTTTTAAATATCCAGCAGAAGAATAAAGTTCAAGGGAGAAAGTAAACCATAACCCAAGCTAATTTTTAATTAAAAATTAAATATACTAGGAATATTTTCTGTTTTCAGTATTTAATATATTATTCAACCCTTTAGGGTGTCCATCTTTATACATTTTCTAATGCAAAGCTATTTATTACACATTAAAACACATGTTAGCCTATACTTTAAAAATGACAATAATTATGTTTTGGTGGTATGTTACCACAGTACAGATACTAGTAGATGGCACGGACTCTTGCCCTAGACAAACAGGAGAGGTAAACAGAAACAAACAGGAACTGGGAAGTAGTTTGCAGTATAGTTTGTCCTTTGGGGTGGTTGTACTGGCTGTTATGGCAGATGTACTCCTTCCTGCTTAATAAACAAAGTTGATTTTACTCACATTTGTTCTTGGCTCCCACCTCATAACAGGTGGCCAGTTAGGCGGTAGTCAGCTCTGCAACTGCTCTCTGTCAGGAGCTTTGAGAGCCTCCTGTTCTGATTAAGGCAGCAGTTCAGAGGAAACTTTGGGCAGTTAACTGAGTTTATACAGTTTGTGTAAATTTACTTGTAAGTTAAGATGGATTCTGGTGACTCCCAATGATGCTTTTCTTTTATGCTGTGTTGACACATTTGGCCAAGACCTTCTGGCTTTCTCTTCCTATAGACACAGGGAGATAAGGTGTAGGCGATTAAGATGGGAGAGAGAATGTATTACATTATGAAACCATGAATTGCCTTTGTGCCAACTGATCTAGGTTTTTTTTTTTTTTTTTTTAGATTAAAAAAAAATATTTATTAGAATCAAAGGCCTCCAGCCAGAGGGGTATGGTGGGGGGTTTCCAAGAGAAGAATAAACCCAAAGAGACTGGTGGCAGTGGGCTTTTTAAGTACAATTTCGAAGAAAAAAAAACTTGACAATGAGATTGGCATTCAATTACCAGACCGGGACAAAAACCATCAAAAGACCTCATTTATGATCCTCCATCCTGTCTGGCCTGCTAAGGGTGGGAGAGGTAACTTCTTTTCACAATAAGCTGTGAGCTCAGGAAGAGCTCCCTTGCTTTTCTCATGGTAAATTTGAAGATTCGGAAGGAAGGAGGGTGGCCTGTTCTTGCTAAAGTTTTGGGGAAGGAAGCAAATGTCTTGCACCCCAGATTCCACTGGGATCCGCAGACTATCCATTAACCCATCTGACTCCTCACATTCCCACTCCCAAAGATGGAAACCCTAACATCTGTTAGGGGGAGTTGGGTGATGCTGATCTAGTTTTTGGTAGGTAGAGTAGGTCTTTGATCCCAGCCCAGCTTGCTCGAAGGCCAGATAAAATCTATAGGAAAGAAGCATGTAAATTAATCTTTGTATATGTTGCTCGAGAGCCTGATATAGTACTAGTTAAGGAGAGAAATATTTTGGGAATTTTCTCTCTTATAATAAAACACAATAGAATCTTGTGGTATTTGAACTCCATTAATTTGACACTGGAGACTGCCTCTACAGCAGATGAATTAAAAGGTAAAGACTGAAACTGGAGGTTCAAAGTTCTTCCGCATAATTTGTCCACCTCTGACAATTTGGGTAAAGTAATTGATCCCTGTGTATTTCGATTTATCTGTGTCTAAAATGGGAATGGTATCTTCTGTTTAGAGGATTTAGAATATAGTAATCCACTTTGAATAGGACTGGCATATGGCAAAGTACCATGCATGAAGTTCTTTTTCTGTGGTGATGGTGGGAGATGGATAAAATTTACTCTCTGTAAAGTAGGTCAATGGTGATGTTTTGTGCAAGAAAAAAAAATCCTGAGACTATATTGGGATTCATATATGAAGTACCCTATGTGAACATAAATGCTATCAGTCATTACAGGAAAAAGGGAAGCAATGTTTTCTTACTTTGCTTGTTGCAATTTCTGAGAAATTTATAATTTATATAACATCTCTTAATTTAAGATTTAGTAGCTTTTCTCACTACTCCTCTGTTGCCATGTAAAAAAAAAACACTGTAGTTTATTAATTCATTTGATTGTAAATATTATGTTTTTGTTCTTATCCTGTGTCTTATGCCATGCCAAATGGCTATATGCTGCAAGCTAATTATTTATCTTGCAATCACACAAATGCTGTTCAGAATAGTGACTTCAATGCAAATTCTTGGTCTAACCTAGAAATGTTTCATTTACATATTTTAAATTAGTCTGTTTTCAGTTCAATGATTTTGTTTAATTTTATACTCATAAATATGTGGCAGATGTTGTTTAGCTAAATTTAAAAATTAGGAATAATTATTGTAGAAATAGTGCTTTTATATATGCCATTCTGTGAACCATGGGAGAGTCATTATTCAAAAAGAGAAGAGAATTCCCTGGGAAAAAAATGTGTCTTTGAGTTATTGATTTTTAAAGGAAAGACCCTAAAATTATTATGAAATCAAGTAAGTTAGGACTATAATTTCAAGCTGTGTTCTGATTTATCTCACGCTGCTTGATATTGCCACATAAGTGATGCCAGCATGGTCAAGCGTTTAAATGCAAATTTATAATTCTAAATGCTTTTCTTTGTTGAAGTCATTTTGTTTAAGCTTGAAATCCAAAAAAGATCTATCTTGATTTTGAGTACCTTTTGAAAAAGCAACTTTTGATAAAAAAATAGAAAAAAACAGAAAATAGACCAAATAACAATGTAATTGAGCAAATTCAAAACACAGACCGTCTCCTGCAAACCAAAACAGAGTTGGACAAAAATGAGCAGTGCCTGCCAGCTGATGGAGGAATCAGAGCTGTTTGTGAGACAAACAAGGAAGTGTACAACATGAAAGGTCGAGTCCCGCTGGAGCTGGACAGAGAAAATCAGATCAATAAACAGATCAACCTGTTCTGCTGACAAGGGATGTTTCCAGGCTTGGCCAGGAGACTGGAAATTCACATTTGCGAGAAGGAAGTGAGTCTATCATGGGTTTACCTGTTGCATCTTGCAGAGGGTCTAGCAGGGGAGTTTAAGGGCAGACCTCAAAGGAGTTCACATTTTCCTTTCTCTCTTCTTTGCATGCCTTTCCTTGCCCAGCTACGTCTGTTCAGTGAGTTAGAACCTCTCTGAAACAAGTGCACCGTGGAAATCGCGCAAGTGAGATTCCTTAGCAGCCTACTCATTTCACAAGTATTGTGTTAGTGGGTTAGAAAAAGGCAATAAATGAATTCCAATTATTTCTTTTCATGGTTATGTTTATGTTCATTTAAAAAGGATAACATGAATGTATCTTTTTTTTTTTTTTTTTTTGACAGGCAGAGTTAGACAGTGAGAGAGAGAGACAGAGAGACAGAGAGAAAGGTCTTTCTTCTGTTGGTTCACTCCCCTAATGGCTGCTACAGCCGGCGCTGCGCCGATCCGAAGCCAAGAGCCAGGTGCTTCCTTCTGGTCTCCCATGAGGGTGCAGGGCCCAAGGACTTGGGCCATCCTCCACTGCCTTCCAGGGCCACAGCAGAGAGCTGGACTGGAAGAGGAGCAACTGGGACAGAATCCAGTGCCCCAACTGGGACTAGAACCCAGGGTGCTGGTGAGTCAGGTGGAGGATTAGCTTAGTGAGCCATGGTGCCAGCCTAATGTATCTTCTAATTATTTTATTTTTGATCTCTTCGAATATAAATTCTTAATGATTCTTCTTAATAATTAGCTTTTTTAACCCTTTGGCATATAAATGATTAATGATCCCCAATGACTGAGTTCCTACATGTATTGAAATATAAATGAAACATGTTTATATAGCATGTTGATACGTATTAATACATATGTTAATGTTAATATGTATTATTAGTTAATTTAAAATATTGACTGAACTATTTATTTGTCTTGGATTTCTCTGAAGTACATATAGTAAGTTCTTAGTATCTTTTATTAAACATATTTTTTCTTTAGGGCAAAAAATGTAGTTTGCATTGTAATTAAGTTAGAACAACCAATTTGTAAACATCAGAAATACAAAATGAAATCTAAATTGTCACAATTTTTTTCATAAAACATTTTTCCTTATTAGATGCCTTTAAAGTGCAGTGCTTATTATTCTCTAGTAACTGTGATATAAAGCAAATTAAAGCATTTTGTGTTTTTTGTTTTTACAATGGCAGTAGTAAACAATAGCAATCAAATGTTTTAGATAAATTGCACCTGTTCTGCTTGAATACGGATGATAAATTTTATGTAGATACTGTTTCCTATAAGTAAAAACAGTCTATAACAATAGTTTTTGGATCTGTGTCGCACTGGAGAACACTATCAAATATTTGTTTGTCCTTATGTGGAAAACAGAATGGTTTCTCATGTGAGACATTAATTTCATTTGGCTGCAAAGTGAAAACAATTGTAAGAGGCTGTGCTCTAAACAAGCAATAGGCACCTTGACCAGGATTACATCAACTTTTGAAGTTATGTGTGGTGAGATCCATGTCTCTGTCTAGGCAACCATTCATTTAACTCCATGACCATTCACTTCCTATCAACGCAGTACAGTCAGGCTGCTTATGCTGCAGATTTTGGAGGGCTGTATTTCCAGTAGCAAATGTCACATCTGTGAAGCAATGTGAGGAGAGTGAATGCTGAGATCCTGAGCTGCGTGCTGACTCTGCTGTGTGAGCAAGGATGACTACACTAAGTTGTGTTGGAGTCAGGTAGGGCAGGATCTGCATGATGCAGAAAATGTCCCACCCTGGGGGCAAGGCAAGAGGACTAGGAGCAGAGTCTTATGGTGGTAGAGGTAAGACTGCAGACCCGGTATGGGAAACTAATTAAGTCAGACACAAACAGCCTCTTTAGAACTAATCAACACTTTTGGTTTATTTTTCTTCCCATTCTTGACAAATGTGTATTTATCTCAGCTATCAAACCTCTTAAAAAGTAGCAGGTTAGTTACCCTCTGGTAATGAAGGTGATAATGTGCCATGAAAAACGAAAATCGAGTGAGAGACAAATGCAAGTGTGACGTTTTGGGGTTAGGCACAGATTTTAACTACCCAGTGTTTCTCTTTCCCCTTTTTGCTCTCAAGGTTGGCAGCAGGTCAAGTTCAGGTTGTAGGCAGTAGATTGGTAGTAAAGCTATCCATCTTAGGTGAATTGAGAAAGTGCAGAAGTACAAACTGTTGTTATTCCCTGTCTGGGTTGTTTTCTGGTGAATCTCGAAGGTATGTTGCTGCTGTAGGAAATTCAGAGGAAATTCTAGATATATTTTATCATGTTTTTAGTTACAAAATAATGGTTTCTAACTCATGGGACATAAATCTCAACTTCCTGTTTGTCATCTGGTTTTTGTTTAATCACTAAATTCAGATCTAAATTCAGAATAAAATTCACTAATAAAAGCAAAATATTTAGAGATACGAAACATTTCTTGCACCTTTTATGGACTAAATTGAGGCAAATGATGTGCACATCACAGAGGATGTCCTTTTCTCCCTGTTCCCGGTCTGTTTAACCTAGGTAACATCAGTTTTGCTGGTGAGAAGTAGGTCCCAGATAACAAAACTTGATCCTGTATGATACCTTGATTTCTGTCTTTTCTAGCTTAATTTTCATCACTAATGCTCGTCAATTCCCTTTTGCGCCGGTACCCTGGGTTCTAGTCCCAGTTGCTCCTCTTCCAGTCCAGCTCTCTGCTGTGGCCTGAGAAGGCAGTGGAGGATGGCCCAAGTCCTTGAGCCCCTGCACCTGCGTGGGAGGCCAGGAGGAAGCACCTGGCTCCTGGCTTCAGATCGGCACAGCACCGGCTGTAGCGGCCATTTAGGGGGTGAATGAATGGTAAAGGAAGACCTTTCTCTCCGTCTCTCTCTCTCATTGTCTAACTCTGCCTGTCAAAAAAAAAAAAAAAAAAAAAAAAGAATGCTAATTGGTTTTTCCTAGAGCAAATACTCCTTAGATCCCAGTTTCTGTTTGCTGTGCGAGAAAAGGCATGAAGTACAATCAGATACGTTCCTTCTAGTCTGACAATTAAAAAATATAGAATGGATTACATTATAGGCCTTCTAAAGACCAACACAGAGATTTTCTACTGCCTTCAGAATGAAGCTTTGAGCATGACACGTACGACTTTGTCATTTGGTCTCCAAATGTCATAGAGTGCAGTTTCAGAAGCCCCTGTTCACAGTCCTTTCCCACAGTGTGAGCTGTGTGTCTCCAGTACATGCTTCCATCAATTGTGAGATTATGTTGTCCTCAGCTCTTATCATACTGAGTTGCATAGATCTGCTTCTTTACCCTTCTCCACAATTAGATCTTGTTTGTTTCCCCGGTGTCTACAACAGGAATCAGCAGCCTTTTTCTGTTTTTGTACATATTTTAGGCTTTTCAGGGCATATTGTGACTGTTTCAATCACTGTGCTTAATTCTGTCATTGCGTCACAAAAGCAGCCAGGGATAGCATGCAAAGGAATGAATGTGACTGCAATCACACAAAACAATTTATGGGCACCAAAGTTTGAATTTCATATGGTTGTGGATCATGAAGTATTATTCTTTTCTGATTCTTTTCATTCATTTAGACACCTACAAAGGATTCTTAGTTTGTGGGCCATACAAAAACAGACTCTATGAAGACTATGACCAGTGTGATATTTGTTGATCCCTGGCCTAGCAAGATGCCTGCCTTAGAAATGGTTCTCAGTCAACACCTTTGTGTAAATGAGAAGTAAATGAAAGTATATGTTTGCACTGAAATAATTTTCAAACACAAGTAGAAAATGTACATGACCAGCTGTGAAAACTCCTTAGCATGACATAAAAAAATCTTTACTGTCCACTTTGTAGGTAATTAATTTCTACTTTCATTTCCTTTGCTTGCCTGCCCTTCATGCTCCTTTCCCAGTGTTGTCTATGCTGCAACTCGCTGACATTTTCTGAAAATGCTATGTCTATTTCTGCCTCTAGACCTTGTGTCTTCATGTTTATTTGGAATGTTCTTTTCTATTTTTTTTTTTTAATTTTCTTCTTGTGAGCTATTGTTTGTTCTTTAAGTTTCATCTAGAACCAGCCTTCTCTGGAAGGTGTTTCATTCTTCTTCAGGTGGAAGTGGAGGGGTAGGGACTATAGTGAAGCCACGTTGGATTTGTGTTTTTATAGAACTCTATGTTTCATAGATCGCACTTTACACACTGTGTTTACATTCTGATGTTTCATAGGTATCTCTTTCCTACTATGTTCTGAAGTCATTTCTGGATGCCTAATGCCAGTGTAAACTTGGCAGTGGTAGTCGATTAGTAACAACTTAATAAAATAAAATGTTTTCATTTAAAGTTAAATACCCAATATTTTGTTGAGGTAATTTGGTGTAAGTTTAATCTATAAGATTGAGGCTATCTTTCCATATTTATAGTGAAGTAGCTTGAATAATGATACCTGGAAAGAATAAAATTAAAATTGAAGAACAAAGTAATTGTTAAAAAATTGAAAATAATTAACTTGGAAACTCAAGAACTGCAAATATCATGCGTGCTATAAAACATGAGTTTCATAACATAATTATGTTTATTGAATTGATATCACTAGATGTGTTAAAAATCTTTAACCTTGCTTGATAGTGTGTGGATAAATGATGACATCATTTAACCATATATACATGTTTTGTTATTCCTTCCTGGATAGATAAGGACAAGTGATAATATTGGGATTTCATGGTTAAATGAGGTGGAATTTGACTAATATTATGTTATTTCAGCAAGTTAACTGTTTGCAAAACTATTCATTGATGAAACTTTTACTTGAAAGACTGGGAGCCATTTTGTAATATACATAAATTACAATGTCCATTGTTACAAATTCTGTCATTTTATACATACTAAGTTCTCTTTATTGCAGGAATACTCAGTATTTTATATCATATCTCTCCCCATTTCCGTGGGGAAATTTCCCACATTTACACAAACTGCAAGATTTTCAATTTAGATCAGTTCTGTGGGTAGATTTAACCATAAATACCTTGGGAAATCTCAATAGGAATTTAAGCCATATTGCCATGTGAGATAAATAAGAAGCTTTCCCATGATTGATCCTTCATGTTCATTCATTCTGATAATTATAGCAGATAGTAGTGAATTTGAAAGGTAGTTTGGGTGGTTATCACAAACAGAATGTCTGAATGCTCTGTTCTTGTCTTCTGAAGAGTGAATTGCCTAATGATGACTGGAAATCAGCATGTGTTTAACAGGACAGGTGTTTATAAAATATATGCCATATTAATGTGAAAAACAAGAGTAACCATGCACTGGTGAAATTATCTGGTATTTAACTTCTAGAAAGTCACATTTTCTAGGGAAAAAAGTCATTTTGTAGTGAGGGGAAAAAACTGGTGGAGAAAATAACTGATTATGCTCCATAAGAAGAACATTTCACAACATACCCAAGCCGTAGATCATTGGTTAGATGCCTTAATTTAAATTTATTTTTTATTATTTAATTTAGCAGAGAGACAAAAAGACACAGAGACAGACAGACAGACAAAGCTTCCATCCCATCTGCTGGTTCTCTCGCCAGATACCTATACCAAGGGTTGGGCAAGGGCTGGAAATTCAATCCAGGTTTACTAAATGGGTGGCAGGGACCCAAGTACTCGACCTATCACCTACTATCTACCAGGGAAAGCACTGGCCAGAAACTAGAATAGGGAGTTTCTCCAGGATTCAAAGCCAAGCACTCCAATATCAGACTTGAGTGTCTAAACTGGCATTCTAACTATTAGACAAAACGCCTACCCCAACTGGTTCAATTTCAAGATAGAATATATTCTCTTATAAATTCCCTGGGTTTACAAACTCCTTCATGAAAGGAATTGTTTCATGTGTCTTTTTATGTGCTCTAGTACTTGGTTATATAACTAGAGCACCTACATTTGCTTTGTTAAATTGTGTTTATAAATAGCTAAGACTGTGTCTAAAGAGTGATGGTCTGTACAATTCGTTTTTAGAGTAACTTTTTGAAATGTGTCATTTCTACTTGCCATGGGATTCCAAATGCCATTAAGTTGGGTTTTACGAATACCATTTTACTAGTTAAGGTGATCATTTTAAGTGTGTAACATCACATTTTAAGTGTGTAACAGAAGTCACTGTGCACTTGCTCCCCAGGTAAGACCACTGTCCTTAGTGAGTTGTACTATGAGAGTTAATGGTAAAACTTGTCTTCAAACAGTACTTTATACTTTGTGTGTCTGTGTGGATGTGAACTATTGAAATTTTTACTTAGTATAGAGTTGATCTTCTGTATATAAAGATAATTAAAAATGAATCTTAGTGAAGAATGGGATAGGAGTGGGAGTAGGAGGTGTATTTATAGAGTTTGTGAGAGTTAACAGGGGTGGATTATGGACCAAACCTCCTGTGCATGGTAAACCCTTGGTAATTTAGCTGTGATTATTGAGGTCATGCAGCTAAAAAGTTGTAGACTGGGGATTAGATCATTGATTTGTTTCCCTCCAGAGCCCATGCTTTTTTCATCTTTGCATTCCCAACCCTGTGACCAAAGTGTATGCTACATATCATTATCCTTCCTATTCTGAGCTCCCAAAGAGCAAAGGGTGAGGATTCTTGTTTTGTATCATCTGCTAGCACTCTGTACACACAATGATAAATGTTGCTGACAGCTTGACTGGTGTAGCTGTGACACCGAGTCTGTGAATGACGAGTAGGTATGTTGATTTTGGGGACTCGGAGGAATGTTATAGTATGCCTTCCATTTTATGTTAGAAAAGGAGTTTCTTTTCCCCAGTAAATGTCATCTGCATCTTGATTCTAAATTTTATTTCACTGGTGCTTATATGAAGAAGGGACTGCAGGCAGTTAGAATATTCAGGCAGAGTTAGCATTTTTCAATTAGCTTTGCCAGTATTTACCAGCTTTATCCTGGAATCATTTCTAGTGGTTTTGTCCTGGGATTTCTCAAAGTTAAATTTTTAACTTGAGGGATAAAAATTTGTGTCTTGCAAGTGAGAGAATAAAAAAAAATCACCAAGTCTCATAGTCCTGGAAAGCTTTCCTGAAAGGAAATTTAAGTAAAAATGAGCTGTCAGTGCCCTTGAGCTTTCTTGTTAGTCACATAATGATACATCATTTGTCAAATGCAATTGTCTTTCTTTACTTGAAGTTCTGCTATTGGTGGTGTTTCTCCACATTTGTGCATATGGAACTGAGAACCAAAGTCATGACTAGGAGTTGTATACACATGCGTAATAAACAACCACGGTTCTGTATATGTGTATGCTAACTGATGGCTATATGTTTGAAAATATAACTGCTCTGTGTGATGCATTTTTTTAAAAAAACTTTTATTCGTTTTCATTGTATCTGAAAGGCAGTGAGACACATAGAGAGACAGACATCAGAGAGACAGATGGAGAAAGATCTTCCATCTGCTTGTTCCCTCCACAAATGGCCACAACAAGGCTGGACTAGGTCAAAGACTGGAGCCTGGAACTCCATCCAGGTCTCCTACATGTGTAGTAAGGAGCCAAATTCTTGAGCCATCACCTGCTGCCTCCTACGGTACACAATAGCAGTAAGTGGAATAGCTGGACTCAGATGAGGCACTGCGATATGAGAGGCAGGTGTCCTAGATGGCGACTTAAATGCTGTGCCAATTGCCTGCCCTCCCCATTTTTTTTGTTATAGTGAAATATAAATCATATGAATTTCCCATTTTAGCTCTTTTAAGTGTTCAGTTTGGTACATTCACATTGTCGTGCAACCATCACCACCTTCCATGTCCATTATTTTATTATTTTCCCAAACTGAGATTCTGTACGCACTAAACATGGATTCTTCATTCTCCTGTCTCTCCAATGCTGGTAGCCAACATTTTGCTGCTTGTATCTATGAACTGGACTGGCTGTGTCTCAGTTTTATAACTCTGATAAATTGGTTTAAATTGAGGCCTTGTATCTTCTGTGTTTTTTATGCTGTGGTTATTACCTAATTGCTAGGATTGATTTTTCACAGCCAGATTTATGTGAAGATATGAAGTTAATACAATTCTCTTGAAATGAAGATTCTACTTTGCCTCTGTATCTATAGTAATCTCTTAAATTCCATTATCACATCATGAGGACAAGAACTGTATTCATTCTGCTCAACACGGTAGCCCCAATGTCTGCAACCTTGTTTGTACTTTGTAGAAAATCTATCATTTATCTAATAAACAAATGCTTCTGATCTTCACTTTTATTTCTTAAAGTGTACTTAAAAAGAAGCATGATTTGGGTCGGGTAGTTTTTTTTTTTTTTTTGGTAGATTTTTAAGACATTTGAGAAAGTACTAATGTAAAGTATTAGACTGTATGTTAGGAAATGCCTAAGTGTGGCTCCAATATTGATATTCAGAATCAAATTCTGTATTATGCTCATCTGAGAACCTGTTTTTTTAGCCAGTTGTTCCCTGTTTGGTACCAATACCAGAGTTCTCTTCCTTTTACAAATGCCCTTTTGTGTTTATTTGTCTCTCGATTTTTAAAAATGTGATTGTATCCTTGTCTGGGTGCTGATGCTGTGATACTGAACATCTGAACAGGGTATGTCTGTAGTTCCAGCTTTGGTGTCCATATGAACTTGATTGTACTTTAACTATTTAAAAACCATTAGGCTGGAGGATTTGAGCATGGATTGAGCATGATTTCTCTGATGTGTGATGCTGAGTGCTTGTGCTTTTGACTACAGGGTGGGTGTGGGCACGCTTGTTATGCTAACTCTCACATCATGGTGGCAGACCTCAACAAGCTAGCACCTAGGGTGTTAAATGAACAGTTCTTCAGCAACAGTGACTTGGGGGAGAATAGGGAATAACTGACTTTCCCTGTCTTCACAGTTTGTATTCTGTATAGTACAGTAATGCAATCTTACTTTCCTTTTGCACTTTTCCTCAGGAAGAACTTTGTAGTTTTCTACTTTCTGAGTAGAATGTTACAGAAAATATTTTTAAAAATTGAGATAGACCTGTGATTTTATTAATAATGTTTTTGCTTTAGAATAATATTCCTTAAAATTAAAAAATTATGTAACAGCAAAAAAAGTACTTAAAATAATTTGAAGATTTTACTGAGATTTTCTACTATGAAGAAGACCAACTGGATTAGGACTCTTACTCTATCCTGTGACTATCTCTCTAAAATTGTGGTGATATAAACTATAGACTATGCATCCAAATGATTTATTTATTCTTCAGTTTACTTATCAATTATTTATTTATTGAGTCTCATCTTTTAGGTGCTACCTGTGCAGTGGTGCACAAAATAGATGTATCATTGAATTTATGGAGATAATCCTGGAAGGGAACATAAGTGGTCAAAAGTAAACACACTGATGATACATTAGTCGTAAATGATGAGAAGGAAAATGATGGAATGCTCCCAGGACGTCAAGGATGAGAAGGACAACTTTAAGTTGAAGGAAGTGAAGAAGTCTAGTCTATGGTTTGTTTGAAGATTAATTTGTTCATTCAGGAGAGAGAGAGAGAAAGAGAAAGAAAGAGATTGATTGATTCCATCAGCTGGTTCACCCCCTAAATTCCTGCAACAGCCAGGACTGAGCCAGGGCCAGGAGCCTGGAATTCCATCTGGGTCTCCTAAGTGAGTGTCAGGGAACCAAATACTTGGGTATCATCTGCTGCCTCCCAGGGTGCACAATAGCAGAAAGCTGAATTGGAAGTGGAGAAGGAGCTTGATTCTTGGCTGTTGGATAGTGATATGGATATCCCAAGTGGCAGTATAACCCATGTCACCATAATGCCCACCCTAGAGAAAAGAGCTATATTGAAAGACTTGAGGAGTTATTAGGATAGGCTTTTTTAAGAAACAGATTTGAGTTAATCATGGAAGAATTTGCTACTTGAATCCTTGAAAGATGAAATACATGGCCTTTTTAAAAAAAATCTTCTTTTTTTTGGAAATTTTATCTAAAGTACACAAATTTAATGTATTGCATTTATACAGTTTTAGGAATAAAATGATTCTTCCCACCATGCTCCCACCATGCTCCCACCCTTCTTCCTCCTCCGTCTCCTATTATACATAGCCTTTTTTAGGAAGTTGTCTGTCCTATCCCCAGAGCTGCTTGAAAATAGCTTTGTGGAACAGTGCACTTGAGCACTAGAAGTTGGTTTTCAGTCATTGTTGGTCATTGTTGGTACAGTCCAAGGCTTTGCTGTTAATAATTTTGTTAAATAAATGGTAGTTGAATCTGACTTTGAATTGCCTCACTGTATATTTAGTGATGACATTATGAAAAGTATCTTAAAACCAAACATGAGTTTAAATTATTTCCAGTTCACAAATGCAAAATAAATTACTCAGCAATGTTGGTTAATACTCTGTATGATTGAGTCTACATGTTAATATCTTGCTGCCAGATTTGGCTCACTAATGTGCTAAGTATACACAGTATTTTTTTTTTTTTTTGACAGGCAGAGTGGACAGTGAGAGAGAGAGAGAGAGAGAAAGGTCTTCCTTTGCCGTTGGTTCACCCTCCAATGGCCTCCGCGGCCAGCGCGGTGCGGCCGGCGCACCGCGCTGATCCGATGGCAGGAGCCAGGAGCCAGGTGCTTTTCCTGGTCTACCATGGGGTGCAGGGCCCAAGCACCTGGGCCATCCTCCACTGCACTCCCTGGCCACAGCAGGGGGCTGTCCTGGAAGAGGGGCAACCGGGACAGAATCCGGCACCCCAACCGGGACTAGAACCCGGTGTGCCGGCGCCGCTAGGCGGAGGATTAGCCTAGTGAGCCGCGGCGCCAGCAGTATTCTTTGAGGATATAGCTTTCTAATTTTATGTATTTTGGTATCTAGCATCAAGTTTTTTTTCCAACTTAATGTGTGTTTCTATAACCACTGGAATAATATATTTAATAGCATTTTGCTAAGGTGTCTATCAACAATGAACTAATTGTCAAGTATTCGAGGAGAATCTATTGTGTTCCAGGGCTTATTCATGGAAGAGAGTCCAAAATTGCTATATCCACTCTGTATATTTTGGTAAGAGCACTTGGGTTGGCTTTGAAAGAATAACCTGTTGCCATTGTATCAATTACTGTAAAAGTGTAACCATATTTTGGTTTTTGATTGTGCTATATTGAATGTTTTCTTACATTATTGCTTAACTTAGAATGAATTTGTCATGTTTACACATTGAGTCTCCTACAGTGTCTAACTATATAAGGCTGAAATTTAAAGACTGAATAGTTCAGTGAATACGATAGGTTATTAAATAGAACAACCTGACTTCAACACATTCTTGTGAAAAGTAATTTCATATTATTGCAGTTCATTAAGTGATTCTATACAAGTTACAATGCAGTTCATTACTCACACTGTGCTATTGGACTTGTAATAAGAATGATTTTTATAACAGGAAATCCAGCAGAGCCACCATGCTGTGTGATGATGATGTATGTGGTGTTGAATATCTGGGTGTAGTGTTTTGCTGAAGAATTGGATATTGGAATTTTAGAGTTGCTATTAACTTGGGTCTCAAATGGTATCCATTGCAGTGGGAAGTCTTCCTTCTTGCTTCTTGTTTTGTGTTTATTAACATCCTTACTTTTAAAATTTGTTAACCTAGAAAATTGTGTTCTATGTAATTGTGCACTAGTTCAAATCTTTTACATGCGATGATTAAAGATTTGTGGGTGGGTAGTGGCAGGCATTGATTTCCATTGTGCAGCCCTTATGGTAAATACCGCAAATTTACAAGCAACAAAGCTTGATTTATCTTATCAATTTCCATGTGGTAAAATTCTACCTCATTTATACTCTAATATCCTAGCCTTTCTTAAGCAGCCTATCCTGCTGAATTTATTGAATTTTTTTGGCCATAAACTGCAAATGCTCAATAATAGCCTAAATTTACCTGATAACATCTGTAGATAATCTAAATGTTCCCTTTGTGAACCTTCGTGATTTTAAATATGGGACCATAGATGCCTCTTGGGCAATGAATTAGTTTCCAGCATTTTAATAAGGAGAGTGTGAAAGGGTGTGTTGAGGCTGTGAACTCCTTTGTTAACTGGGAAAATTTCAGGGTTATGTTTGTCTACAGTATGAATGCAATTAACATTATTTTCTGCAAACTACATTTCTCTCAAGTATTTAGATTTAAGTGATTTTTTTTCTAACCTTGTGATGATCTAGAAAAGAGGATTTTATTTTTTTCTCTTAGTGCATTTTATTCTCAAATATTTAGTGGTATTATAGTGTCAAAAATATAGTAATTCTATTTGTTATTGCTAAGTTTGAATTTTGAGTATCATGTTTTAGATTGTATTATTTCCCATTAAATGTTCAGATCTCTGTTTCTGTGGGATACTTTTAGGAATAAGACAAAAAGAATCTGAGATGGAGTGGTTTGGATGTAGTTTCACTCCTGTAGAGATTTTTCTACTTTTCCTCTTTGAGAAAATTCAGTTAGAATGTAAGCAGTGGATGTTTGAAGGTGCTTACAAAAATTAGGAAATGCCTCCTTTTGACTATAAGCACCTTTCTGTCTTCAGAAAGCATCTACAGAACTTTAAAAAAAAAACTACTGTAAACCTAGTCTGTTTGTTTTTTTTCCATAGATGCTGAAATATGAGAAAGACAAGTACCATCCACTGGCTTCAAATTGATGTATTCATCCAAAGGAAACAAGAAGTGATAAAAATAAGCATGTTATAATAGCCAAAATGGATTGTTTCTGTATTTGCCTTAGGAGAAATACAGACTTATCAAACATTTAATAAAGTTAAAGATAATTATTAGTTATTGATGATTCTCAGTGCTCTGGTATATATCAGATGGGTTGGAGTTATCACAATTAAATCATTTTATGTAATATCTATTGGATATAACTAAAATAATTAGGCCTT
This sequence comes from Oryctolagus cuniculus, assembly GCF_051225735.1. Taxonomy (NCBI): domain Eukaryota; kingdom Metazoa; phylum Chordata; class Mammalia; order Lagomorpha; family Leporidae; genus Oryctolagus; species Oryctolagus cuniculus. Next base: position 64,325,323 of record NC_142877.1, on the reverse strand, counting down.
GAAATTCCAGATACAATATTGAGCATGAACTGTAAAATGATTTAGGTATACTTAAAAATCATATGCAAATCATTGTTATTTACTCAAAGTGAACATTTTCATAGGATCACTAATAGTGACTATGACTTAAAATTCATGTGGTAAGAGTTCAATTAAGCATTTTCCTAATGTGGTCGTGCTACCTCAGTTTTACCAATGAGACAAGTGGAGGTTCAGTGAAGAACTTAGTTGGGCTAGGCTAAGCTGGGGCCTTGGCTCTGTTCTACTTGATCAAAATCCAGGAACTCATCTGCTAATTTTACTACAGTTTCAAATTTATAATTTGTATAGCTATTTTGAATACTGGAAAAATACATCATGTGGTAGGAAAATATGAATGGTGTTTTTCTCAGTTATAATTAATTATGTTATAGAGAGACAACCTCAGTTGGCCAATTTACTTTGTGATTTTATGGCACTGGGAGAGCTACTTGGGGGGCAGTTTTAAGGTACCTTGAATTATTTTAAGATATTCTAGGGGCTGGCGCTGTGGCGCCCTGGCCTGAAGCACTGGCATCCCATATTGGCACCAGTTCCAGTCCCGGCTGCTCCTCTTCCTATCCAGCTCTGCTATGGCCTGAGAAAGCAGTAGAAGATGGCTCAAGTCCTTGGGCTCTTGCAAGGAGACCTGGAAGAGCCCTGGGAGACCTGGAAGAAGCTCCTGGCTCCTGGCTTTAGATTGGTGCAGCTCTGGCCATTGCAGCCATCTGGGGAGTGAACCAGCAGATGGAAGATCTCTCTCTCTATCTCTACCTCACTCTGTAACTCTGCCTTTCAAATAAACAAATCTTTAAAAAAACATATTCTACTTTGTTGCTAAAGCATTCCCATCAATATTTGAGTTGGAAATGGAAGGAAGATGAGTTTATTCTATATAGCCAGAAAAATTACTATAAGGGGAAAATCATGAACTCAGAGCTGGCAAACCATAGTTCAGAACTCATATCCACTTATTCTTTGACTTTGTATCTGTCACAAGTTTTCAGAATGTTGGTTTCCCCATTTGCAAAACAAAAGAATACTTGCATAATTCTCTTATTACTTTCTAGGAATAACAAATGGGTGGAATAACATAATGTATGACTTATGATGAACTTGGAAATAATATCAGATTTTCACATGATTGTATTTTAAAAATTACCTGCCAAGGCTGAATGAGTTTCTGAATCATTCTGTATATAATGGTTAGATTCTTTTCGATTTTCATTTTTAGAGCTTTTCGTTGTGATAGTATTATCCTTCAAATCAAGTCCTCTCTGCTGTGTTTTGTCTCCCACCAGCCCTATAAAAGTTGGAAGTACATATAATCTTTAAGTTACCCAGCTGTTACTTGCTGGTACCTAGTAGATACTCAAAAATATTTACTAAATGAATGAATGAAGAGATATAACTGAAGAAATTAAGCTTTCTCTCCCCTTTTTTTTGTTCATTTAAGAAGGACGGATATAAAGAAATATGATGACTTTATGCTTAAGGGAATATGTATCATCTTTCAGTCTTTTTGATGCCCCCAAATTAATTTAATTGACTTTTAAGTCATTTATTTACCTAAAAGTTGTTGTGAAGACCCAAATATTCATTTAGTACATTTTTTCTATGTATGTCTAGATACTGAAATTTCTGTGACTTACCTTTTTTTTTTTTTTTAGAAAGCTAATATTTTGTGTTGTAGATTTTCAGTGTGCAATGTGTGCTTGGATGGGAGATTTTCATTGAGAAGTATGATCAAGTAAAGAAATTTACTGGTTAGATAAGTTGATCATTTGAGAAGATCCAGGTATGATTGCAACAACAGTCTTCTTTATATCAATTTTTGTCACTTGAGTTTTCTCTTTTTGACCCACAATTTTCTTTCAAAGGTCACTTCTCTCATCATGTACAATATGAGGCCTAAAATGTTAGCAATAAAATGGATAGTGTCAGGCATTTCTCAAAACACGAAATGACTGCAATCATTTTTCTTGTGTATAATCCTGATGGATCTAGACACACAAAATGCCACAAAGCCAGCTACGAACAGTTGGACATGTTAACAATTTCATTATTTTCCCAATTCCTTAGTGATTACAAGCATACCTAAAATGTATTCATCCTAAATTTGGGTTATTGTCATAATGATATTTTAAATAGAATCTTAGTTCTTTATGATGAATTTTAGATATGCCATTTTTGAATCAGACTTAGAAGATGTTGAAGTGCATGATGGTATGTTAAAATACTTTAATTTTAATGGAGTTTGTCAGTGTTATAATAAAATATAGCTACTAGCATATGCTCATACAATTAAATCTATGTTGCAACTTTTCCTTTTAGCTCTTGAGAAACATTATTCTATTATAAGCTTAATTAAAACAGAGTTGAAGGTATGTGAATTATTTCACATTTTAACCACTTAACTATTTCCAGCAATGTGGTATTTTGCAGATTACTTTTAGTTGCTGTATTTTATTTGTCTTGAAATACTTGATTAAATGGAAATGACAGTAACCAGAAAAAATATTGCACATGGTGGTGCATTAAGTTAAACATCCAATCAAACTTTTTCATGGTGTCCCAGAAATGAATTTAATGGATTCACTTATATTTTTTTCTTTTGCAAAAAGTTATAAGGACTTCTGAAAATATACTCTTAGTGATCAAAAGAAAGAGGATGTTCCCTGCCCACCCTCGGGCAAAGTTTTAAAAGGGCCTGTTCCTGAACACGTGCTCTCTTGGCTTCTCTCCTGCTCTCTTGGCTCTCTCTCTCTTAGCTCTCTTGGCTCCTCTCCTCCTCTCGTCTATCTTCTCTCCTTGCTAGCTCTTCTCCTCTGGCTCTCTTATACTTTCTCTTTTTCCTTTACCGCCCCACCCGCCCTGGTCTGTTGGGTGTTCCCCAATAAACCTTTTCCCTTAAAAAAAAAAAAAAAAACAAAGAGGATGGGGTCTGCTTTTTTATTTTATTTTTTTAAGTTTTATTTATTTGAAGGAGTTACAGAGAGAGGTAGGGACAGAGAGAGAGGTCTTCCATCTGCTGGTTCACTACCCAAATGGCCACAACAGCTGGAGCTGAGCCTTTCTGAAGCCGGGAGTTGGTTCGGAAGTGGTCCAGCCAGGGCTCGAACTGACGCCCATATGGGAGGCCAGCGCTGCATGTCAGGGCTTTAGCCCTCTGTGCCACAGCCCTGGGTCTGATTTTTTTAAAAAAATGATTTTTATACATCTCTTCCCTCTCTTATTCCTACTCTTATGTTTAACAGGGATCACATTTCAGTTAAATTTCAACACTTAAGAATAACTGTGTATTAATTACAGAATTAAACCAGTCATATTAAGTAGAACAGACAAAAAAAACTACTAAGAGGGATAATGTATTAAGTTGTTCATTAACAGTCAGGGCTATGCTGATCAAGTCACCGTTTCCCATAGTGTCCATTCCACTTCAACAGGTTTCCTTTTTGGTGTTCAGTCAGTTGTCACCGATCAGGGAGAACATATGGTATTTGTCCCTTTGGGACTGGCTTATTTCACTCAGCATGATGTGTTCCAGATTCCTCCATTTTGTTGCAAATGACTGGATTTCGTTGTTTCTTACTGCGGTATAGTATTCTAAAGAATACATATCCCATAATTTCTTTATCCAGTCTACCGTTGATGGGCATTTAGGTTGGTTCCAGGTCTTAGCTATTGTGAATTGAGCTGCAATAAACATTAGGGTGCAGACCGCTTTTTTGTTTGCCAATTTAAATTCCTTTGGGTAAATTCCAAGGAGTGGGATGGCTGGGTCGAACGGTAGGGTTATCTTCAGGTTTCTGAGGGATCTCCAGACTGACTTCCATAGTGGCTTGACCAGTTTGCATTCCCACCAACAGTGGGTTAGTGTCCCTTTTTCCCCACATCCTCGCCAGCATCTGTTGTTGGTAGATTTCTGAATGTGAGCCATTCTAACCGGGGTGAGGTGGAACCTCAATGTGGTTTTGATTTGCATTTCCCTGATTGCTAATGACCTTGAACATTTTTTCATGTGCCTGTTGGCCATTTGGATTTCCTCTTTTGAAAAATGTCTATTGAGGTCCTTGGCCCATCTCCTAATTGGGTTGTTGGTTTTGTTTTTGTGGAGTTTCTTGATCTCCTTGTAGATTCTGGTTATTAACCCTTTATCTGTTGCATAGTTTGCAAATATTTTTTCCCATTCTGTTGGTTGTCTCTTCACTCTCCTGACTGTTTCTTTTGCAGTACAGAAACTTCTCAATTTGATGCAATCCCAATAGTTAATTTTGGCTTTGACTGCCTGTGCCTCCCGGGTCTTTTCCAGAAACTCTTTGCCTGTGCCAATATCTTGAAGGGTTTCTCCAGAGAGGGAAGAGATGTATAATTTGGGACATGCTCAAGCTGACTTGCCCCAAATGGTAGAGTTAGAAACATACCAGGGGACTCCAATTTAATCCCATCAAGGTGGCATGTACCAATGCCATCTCACTAGTCCAAGTGATCAATTTCAGTTCACAATTGATCATAATGAAAGGACTAAGAGTCAAAGGGAGCACATAAGCAAGTCTAGTACCTGCTAACACTAACCGATAGCATAAATAAAGGGGAGAGTGATCCAACATGGGAAGTGAGATACTCAGCAGACTCATAGAATGGCAGATGTCCTAAATAGCACTCTGGCCTCAGAATAAGCCCTAAAGGCATTTGGATCTTGCTGAAAAGCCCATGAGAGTATTTCAGGCATGGAAAGCCAAGACACTCTGGCAAAAGATCTCTGTGAGTGAGATCCCAGTGGAAAGAACAGGTCTTCAAAGAAGGAGAGGTACCTTTCTCTGAAGGGAGGAGAGAACCTCCACTTTGACTATGACCGTGTCTAAACAAGATAAGAATCGGAGAACTCAGAGGGCTTCCATAGCCTTGGAAACTCTTGACTCGAGCATAGGGAGATTACTGATGCCATAGACAGGAGTGTCAATTGGTAAAGTCAACAACAGGAGTCACTGTGCACTTACTCCTCATGTAGGATCTCTGTCCTTAATGTGCTGTGCATTGAGATTTAATGCTATAACGAGTACTCAAACAATATATTTCACTTTGTGTTTCTATGGGGGTGCAAACTGTTGAAATCTTTACTTAATGCATACTACACTGGGATTAAACATGACAATAGGTCTGATCTGATTTCATCATCATTAAAAAAATCATCTATTATTTTTCACTTTATGTTTCTGTGTGGGAGCAAACTGTTGAAATCCTTACTTAATGTATACTAAGCTGATCTTCTGTATATTAAGATAATCGAAAATGAATCTTGATGTGAATGGAAGGGGAGAGGGAGTGGGAAAGGGGAGTGTTGTGGGTGGGAGGGACGGTATGGGGGGGAAGCCATTGTAATCCATTATTCGTACTTTGGAAACTTATATTCATTAAATAAATAAAAAAAGAAAAAAAAAGATTTTTATAAAAGTCATGAGATGGGGCCCTAGAAATCATTAGACAACTCTTCCATTCAAAAGCTGAAATTATCTCTGTGGTATTTGTGATTCTTTGATTATTGTAGTATTCCTAATTTCATTTATTTATTCTTTCAACAAAGATTGATTGATTACTTGCTGTGAGCCAGGTATTCTTTCAGTGTCATGAACCAAGCAGTAATCCCAATAAGTTAACTGTCTCACATAGCCTGTCTCCTACTGGGAAGATAAGGAATACAAACAAAAAGTAACTGTAATAAGAAGTCTAAATATTCGGATTTTATAGATAGTGATAAGGGAAGGTCTTCTGGTGTGGGAACATTTGTGCCGAGCCTTGGATGGGGTCAGCTGTATGGCTGTTGGTGAAAAGTGCATCGCAGTCATAGGGCAGCCAATGCAAGAGCTCCTGGGTGATGGTGTACATAGGGCACTCTGTGTATGGTAAGGGGTCAGTGTGGCTGGGGCAGAGGAGCAAGAGGGGAGGATGATGGCAGAGGTGCCCAGAGACAGGTCACATAGGGCAGATCTTCATCATCTGTCCAGAGTTTCCCTCAGGTGGATCGTGCTGTGTAGGCAAGATCTATTTCTCAAGACCCCATAATAAGGGATATGTATTGTCCATTTGGAATCTTATGAGACCAGAAATATTATGCTAAGTTTGTTGTTGACAGTTTAAGTCATTTGCTGAAATCTGAAGCACATAACTGTGATGAGCTAGGGATCTGACTCTCCCTTTGTCCTGCAAGCAGAAGATAAAGGACTTACTGGAGAACTGTGATGGAAAGTGGGTGGGGAGGAAATATATCAGTTACTGAATTTGTTGGCTTTCATTTAAGTGACAGTGTTAGTGCTTGTTATATACAGACACACACATTTGAAAGTCAGAGGGGAGAGAGAGAGAGACAGACAGACAAAAACGTGAACCTTTGTCCATTGGTTCACTTCCCAGATGCTCACAATAGCTAGTGCTGTGCAGGGCTGGAAGCCAGGAGCTGGGAACTTAATCCAGTTCTCTCATGTGTATGGCAAGAACCCAGTCATTTGCCTCCAAGGATCTGCATTAGCAGGAAGTTGGAGTCAGGAGCTGGAGCTGGGAATTGAACCCAGGCCCTCTGATGTGCAGTGTGGACATCTTGACTGTTGTGTTAATCTCTAGGCTAAGGTATTTCAAATTGATCTTGATATTTTGCAAACTGATATTTTCAAGTTGATAAGCCAGTTACAGCTTTGGTAAAATATGGTGAAAATTTGGGGTGACACCATCTGTCTGGGGATTGTTTCACTTACTCTTTCTAGCTTTCTAGCTATAGACTTTGTAAGACTTTTTTTTTTTTTTTGACAGGCAGAGTGGACAGTGAGAGAGAGAGAGAGACAGAGAGAAAAGTCTTCCTTTTGCTGTTGGTTCACCCTCCAATGGCCACCGCAGCCGGCGTGCTGCGGCTGGCGCACCGCGCTGATCCGAAGGCAGGAGCCAGGTGCTTCTCCTGGTCTCCCATAGGGTGCAGGGCCCAAGCACTTGGGCCATCCTCCACTGCACTCCCGGGCCACAGCAGAGAGCTGGCCTGGAAGAGGGGCAACCGGGACAGAATCTGGTGCCCTTACCGGGACTAGAACCCGGTGTGCCGGCGCTGCAAGGCAGAGGATTAGCTTATTGAGCCACGGAGCCGGCCCTTGTAAGACTTTAATAAGCAAGCATAACCTGCTAAAGTAAATATAAAGCTTACTAAATTTGTTACTGTGACTTGTAAATATATTTTATTCAAAAATTTAAGTGACTTAATTATTATATGATAATTCTTTTAAAAACAAATCATTTACAGGATGATATAGTGCAAATCTTTAGGTTTACCAGATGAATTCATAGGCTTTGGTTTGTGTAAGTTTTCTTCTTTTGACCAGCAGAGGGCATGCTTCTCAACCCTGTTTGCCTTTGTGGGCAAAGAACACTGATGAATTAGAAAGGAAGGTTTCTGAAAAAAAATTTTTCTGATTCCATGTACATAGCTTATAAAACAAAACATCAACACTGAACTGAATTTAGAAGGTGATCTATATTTCTATCATCAGGTTAGATTGTAAACTTCCAAATCATCAAAGAGAGAGATTGAAAAACAGTTTTTATGAAAATTGAGAGAAGAAAAAATACAATAAATCCTTGTTGTAAGCATTATAGTATTAAAAAAGGGAGCTCACATTTATTTTTCTTGGTAGATCTTGATTTGAATATAGTGAAATGCAAATGTTGATGACTGATGACTTGAGTGTGGTTTATGTAAGGCTTGTTCACTTTGCAGATTTCTTTTCCAGACATGATTTTTCACCAGCATACATGGGCATCAAAAAGAAAATCAAACTGGAGTTGGTCCACTTACTGTTTGTGCAACTTACGGTGAATGTCGCTCCCCCTCTTCGTGGAGGAACGACACAGGACCCTGCGCTGTTCTTCTCTCTGCTCGGCCCTCCCCGGGTTTGCTGCTGGTTCTTCCCGGGTTGGCTACCGTCCCTTCCACCTCCGTGGAAGGGCGGTTCCCCCTGCCACTTTCCCCACTTCTGCAGGGGGAGCGGCACACCGCCGGCCGGCTCTCTCGGGGGCTGCTCAGATGTTCCTTCAGATAGATGTTCCTGGTGCATGTTGTCTCTCTCCTCCTTTATAGTCCTCTTCCACCAATCCCAACTCTGCTACCCACACGCTGAGTACGCTGCTCTCCTCCAATCAGGAGCAGGTCCTGCTGTTTATTGGTTGAAGTGGAGGCAGCTGTGTAGAAGCTGTTTCCTCCTCTCCCAGCGCCATATTGTGGGAGAGCAGATGCATAGAATAAGTCTTAATTCCAGTAACTTAGTCTAGTCCGAGTTGCTCCCCACAGGTGAATGGCCTATTTACAGCTAACTTTGCTAATTTGTAAAAACGTGTAGTGGTAATACTTGCCTGATATGTCTGCACGGATTAGTGGAAACAGCAAGGTAGAGAGGGAACCTGCATTCTAGTCTAGCCTGCTAACCACAGACAAGATGTCAACATCTCTGGACGTTTTACTGCTCTCAGAAGCAATAGTTTGGACTCGATGATCTACCAGACAGAATGGTGTGTGGTCCCTGAAAGCACTTTCATGCTAACATTTCATGTTAAAGTGGCTATGAACAATAAAGTACTATAGAAATGTGTCTGAAGTAGAAAGCATGTATTTCTTTATTTTATAATTAAATTATAATATCTGTGAATTTCCAGGAGTGTATCAGTATTCTGAAGCCACAATAATCTATATTTAGGATCTGAAAGGAAAGAGGGAGGAAGCAAGGCTAAAGTGGAGACAACATGAATGAAACTAGGATCTTTTTCCTCTTTAATTCACTTATATATGTATGTATGTGTATGTACCATGTATGTATTTGGTTTACAACATGATGTTTTGGCATATTTTTAGGTAGTGAAATGGTAACCACAGTCAAGTAAATTAACATATCCATCACTCCACATAGTTATATATATATTTTTGTAGTAAGAGCACCTTAACTCTACTCTTAGTGAATTTCTTCTTTAATGCAATAGTATTAGCTATAATCCTCATGCTTTCCATTAGACTTCTAGACTTATTCATGCTAGTAACAGTGCCTTTGTACACTTTGACCTTCATACCTCTATGTAGGTCATTCTCCTTCCCTGCCCCTGGTAGCCACCATTCTATTCTCTGACTCTGCATATTTGACTTAAAAAATGTCACTAGTGAATAAGGTCATCTGGTATTTTTCTTTGTGTGTCTCACTTATTTCTCTTAGTATAATGCTCATGTTTTCTCAAATGGCAGAATCTCCTGATTTTTAAGACCAAATTCTATTTCATTATATATAATACATACATATGTATATATTTTTGCATTAATCTATCAAATAGCTTAGGCTATTTCCATGTTTGGCTATTTTGAGTAATACTGCAATGTATACCATATATATCACAAACACATATAAATATATGATACTGATTCAATTTTCTTTGGATATATATAGCAAGAAGAGGAACTTCTGGATCATGTGGTAACATACTCTGAATTTCTGGAGAACTTTAAAAGTAGCCATTAAGGCTGACCATCAAAGCAAATGTAAGGCCAGTGCCGTGGCTCAATAGGCTAATCCTCCACCTGCAGCGCTGGCACACTGGGTTCTAGTCCCGGTCGGGGCCCTGGATTCTGTCCAGGTTGCCCCTCTTCCAGGCCAGCTCTCTGCTGTGGCCCGGGAGTGCAGTGGAGGATGGCCCAAGTGCCTGGGCCCTGCACCCGCATGGGAGACCAGGAGGAAGCACCTGGCTCCTGCCTTTGGATCAGCACAGTGCGCCAGCCGCAGCGCGCCGGCCGCAGTGGCCATTGGAGGGTGAACCAACGGCAAAGGAAGACCTTTCTCTCTGTCTCTCTCTCTCACTGTCCACTCTGCCTGTCAAAAACAAAAAAAAAAAAACAAAAAAAAAAAACAAATGTAAAATAGTAACACTTAACAACACCTCCCTTTCCTGAGTGAAAGCAGCCTTTAGGCTATAAACTCACACGTACAAATTCCTTGGCTCACTAATTGGACAGTTATGATCATACTGATAATCCCAAAGGCGGCAATTCCTACTCTATCACATTCCCCATGGAGTTAGACACACTGTTTCTCTCCCCTCTCCTGTCTGAGTGCAGAGAGTAGATGCTGGCTCCTCTTTTACAATACATCTATTTTCAGCTCGAGTAATTTTTCTCCCTTTTAAAACCTCTCTACTTCCTCTCTCTTCCAGCTGTTGCCTGGTAATAGCAGAAACACCTGCTCTCCTTCACCCTTCCCAGCTCTCCCTTTATTTCATTTAGATGAGTTGAAAAGAACCTAAAGGTGCACTAGGAGTATAAGAGCCGTGCTGGGGATCCACTTGTAACAACATGCTTTGAAGTGAAAATAGACTTAACAAAGTCTATTTCTTAAAGAACCTTGAAAAGGCCTTGAAGTCCCCTTGAGAACTGACATAAAAGTTTCCATTTTCCTTTTCACTTTCTTTAATTAAATATGATACTCTTCAATGTTGATATGCAAGATTAAAGAATAGTTTTTATGACTTATTTTGTATTTCTGCTTAATTAATGGATATGATAATGCCTTTATACACTACTATCCATTTATAATATAATGCATATTAAATGAGTATAAATTAAAGCTTACATTTGTAGACAGATTTAGGATGTAGTTTTCCCCTGGCAAGGGGAATGTATAAGTCAACTTTTAGACGATAACATATAAGTCACCTAGGAATTTTCTATTCATTTTGTATCCATTTCCTAAAGAAAGATAGCAAATGAGTTATCTGAATATTATTGCTACAAGTATGGTTCTATTGAAATCCATCAATTCACTCATAGAAGGATGTGTATGTTTTAATTACTTAAACATTTTGTTGTGTATCTAGTACATGCTAGGCATTGTTCTAGGTATTTGAGGGTATATAAGTAAACAACACACATCCAGATTCTTGTTCCCCAGAGACTTAATTTTTTGTTGAAGTGGACAAGGAAAAGGCAACTGATTATACATAAATACATTATGTAGTAGAGTAGACAATAAAAATGAAAAAAGAATAGGGCATGTAGAGTCTGGAGTGCCATTGTGGATTGGGTGAGTTGCAATTTTAAGTGGTGTTTCAGTGTAAGCTTTATTCAGAAGATAAGATTGAACAAAACTGGCAAAAGGCAAAGGAGGAAGTCATGGGAGATTATGGAACATAAGGATATTCTAGGCAGAGGAGACAATCAATGCAAAGACTATGAGGTAGAGACACCCCTGATGGTATTGAGAGTCAGTAAATGGACCAGCATATAGCTATGCGGATTGAGAAGAGTAGTAGGAAGGGAAGTCAAGGATAAGGGGATAGGGTAGTGCATGGCTGGCTTTGCAAGACATCCAGTTAGGCTTCCAGCTTGGCTTTTCCTCTGGGAAAGATGGAGGCCTTTGTAGAGTATTGAATAGAAGAATGATTTGATCTGATGGATGTTTAAAGCAGCCTTCTGGCTTCTGTGTTGTGAATAGACAGTGAATGGGTAATGCCAGAAGCTTTGGGGACCTGTAAGGAGAAAATACAACAGTCCATGTGAGATATAATAGTGAGAGAAAGGCTTTAGGGATATATGATAGAGCAATGTTCTAGTGATTGAATCTGAGTAAGGAGGGTAGAGAGGATGGCAGAAAAGGAAAGGGAGGTGAAAACCTGGTAGGGCCCGTGCTGTTTATTAACACCTGGGAGGGTTAAGCATTGTTTGGATGAATTGAGGTACTAGAAGGAATGAGCTTGAGGACAGAAAGTGATCCGGAGGTAAGATGCATGCAATTTGGATGTTGAAGGATTTGTAAGTAATAATATGAAGAATGTATCTTGGGAGCCAGTGGCTAGGATAGGATGTAGGATATAATTATCAGAGGAGAAAGATTTAGAAAGAGGCCAGGATATTGGGAAAACTATCTGCAAGTATGTATGGATTGAAATAGCCAAAAATTAAGATAAGAGTTGTTCTCAGCAAACTTATTGTAAACTAGGAGCTAAAACAGTCAAGCAATTAGTAGACATGATTCAGATATCAGTAGAGGACATCATTAATGAAGGCTTAAAAGTGATATAATCTATTTAGGTGAAATTCCAGGGTTGGAAATTTTAGGTGAGAGGAAGAATGGGGAGAGCAATAAGAACACCTGCTTTACTCTCAGACCCATTTATATAAAGGCTGTGAGAGAAAGCAGATGCTTGAAAGAGGTATAAGGGAGGCAGGCATCATTTCAGAGAACGAAGGTAAAGATTACAAGAGGGTGACTTTCCCACTGAACAGATAAACTGAAGAATATCTTTTATTAAGCAGGAAATTTTTAATTTATTGTTCCCAGGAATAAAATCTACAAATATTTACTGGACATAATGTGTTTCAGTTTTGAGTTTTTCCATACAATATTGCATTGGACATCTTTGTACATCTTGAGTACAGATATTTATTACATATACTAAGATACACCAGTAATGGAATCATTGTTACAAGATATGTAAATGTACAGTTCTTGTAAATACTGCCAAACATTTTCCAAAGTAGCATACCAATTTTGACCCCCTCCTGTGATGCGTGGCAGTTTCCTCTGCTGACATCCTTGCCAATACTTGGTATGGAATCTGGTTCACAACTATTGTGGCCTTATCAAGGTATTGACCACCTACTATGTGTTGGAAAGTGTTACAGGGAATGGAAAAAGGGTATGATGTAGTTTCATTGAGCTTCTATTGATCTACTTGGGGTAGTTAAAACCTATGAGAAAACTAAAGGGCATACAGGAAGTATATAACAGAATGTTGAATTATAAATAGAGGGCAAGCTAATAATAATAGCCACATTTATTGATTTTTTTCCCTGTGATTTAGTTTTGGTTGTTGTATTTACTTTTCTTTTTTAAAAGTACAAGCAACATGGCCAGCGCCGTAGCTCACTAGGCTAATCCTCCCCCTTGTGGCGCCGGCACCCCGGGTTCTAGTCCCAGTCGGGGCGCCGGATTCTGTCCCGGTTGCCCCTCTTCCAGGCCAGCTCTCTGCTGTGGCCAGGGAGGGCAGTGGAGGATGGCCCAAGTCCTTGGGCCCTGCACCCCATGGGAGACCAGGAGAAGTACCTGGCTCCTGCCATCGGATCAGCGCGGTGCGCTGGCCGCGGCGGCCATTGGAGGGTGAACCAGCGGCATAGGAAGACCTTTCTCTCTGCCTGTCTCTCTCACTGTCCACTCTGCCTGTCAAAAAAAAAAAAAAAAAAAAAAAGTACAAGCAACAGAAAATAACAGTGATCCTAATGGGAAAGTACATGTATTAGATAATCCAAACATCTGATCAAATTTATTTTGGTGTGTCTCAAAATCATGCTTTTTGTTTATTTATATCCTCTTTAGAAATGTATGAAAACTTCGAGAGAGCTGTCTATGTCAGCAAATAGGGGAAGAAGAACTTACATTGGCCAAGATGTGACCTCTGTTCCACAATCTCATGTTTGGGCAGGTTTTTCCATCATTTCTAATAGCTAGCCAGTCCATCTCACCACCCTTCTGGTGAGAGGAACTCAACCATTATTAGGCTGATGTACTTGAAAAAATTTTTTTTCACCTCTATTGCAATCTTTTGTTCCAGGAACTGACACTACTAAATGCTAGCATATATTACCTCATTTAATCTTCTCAGTGACTCTGGGGTACAGTACCAGTATTAACCTCATTATAAATGAAACAGACAGAGAAGGGTTAAGTGTCTCCTTGGAAATTTCAAATGACTCTCCGTTTGGAACTCTACTGATTTGCATGGAATTGGGCTTTTAGCTACCAGCTGAATAACTGATTCACCAACAATGGATGAACAAATGGTCTGTCTTCACCTTTAGGCAGCCAAGTCCATTTGTTCCTCCACACTTTACCATGTTATATGATCCTGTGCAGGACTTTTAAGCTCTTTGTTCTCTAGCTTCCTTATCTAGCAAATATAGATACTAATAGAAGGTAAATCTTCTTAGCTGGAGTCTTATGAGGTTAAATTGGGATTCTATTCATTGTTTATAACAAAGTCATCTAATTGCATTTGTGTGCTAAGGCTGTTGTGTGAAGTATCTGGATCTTGAGACCACTGCTGAAGAGGGGGCATGCTTTGGTTAAGTGGTACTTTGAATTTGTCATTCACTTAAGCTGGAGGAAAAAGACAAACCTTGGAATCAAGAAGTATTTCCTCTCATATTAAGAACCTCTCATGGCCAGAGTATTTTTCAGTCTTAAATGAAATCTCTAGAGTATGAGATAAGGAAGTCTAGTATTTGAAATAGATCTTGTTCATAAAGATCAGTAAAAAGCTTCCTTGGCACAGGTGCCCTGGGATTATTACAGAGCAGGTTAGTACTCGACAGCTCCGAACAGAAGAAAATCCTCAGCATCTGAGAGGCTGCCCATGATATGGAAGGTGAATCTCTGCTTCTAGGTGAGATGTTTGACAGGATTAGGAAGTGTCACCTGCAATTCTCTGATGCTGGTAGAATAAGCTATCCAGAAGAGATGTGTGTACTCAGCTGCTCCCCTGTTTTACTCCAGTTGTAGTCTCCCAGTGCTGCTTCTATTTTTCCTTCTTCTAAGCTGAGCTATCATCAGTACAGTATAATAGGAGGGGTTATTTACAGTGGTTACAAATATAGAGCCAGACTGCTTAGGTTTGCATCCTTGCTTCCAGCTGTAAGATCATGCTCAAGCTATTTAATGTCTTGGAGGCCTTGGTTTCTCCATGTATAAAAGGAGCCAAATAATTGTGCATATCTAAAACATAACTGTGAGGATTTAATATGTTTACATACATAAGCACTTAAAATACTTGGTGTATAGTAACACTATGTAAATTTTGGCCTTTATTATCTAAAATTTTTGTTAGAAGGAAAGATGCTTAGCTGTGTTGCACAAAACTCTTGTGTGCATTTTGACCCCTAGACTCAATTTTCATGAGGCATTGTCTTTTTAAGTTGTGGGTAAGAATAAGTTATAACAAAAGACTATAAAAAAGGTGTTTTTCAAAGTGTTCTGGAAATATTTTTAAAATAGTATGCTGTATTGCATCTACTCAAAATAAATCTGGGAATCTGAAGTCTTATAGCTTCATTTGAAATCTGGTATTAACCCTTGTGCTGATGTACTAAGTGATAGGAAAGCGTAACTGCTGTTCTTTTTTTTATTTATGTATTTATTTGAAAGAGAGAGAGAGAGATTGAGAGAGCGCTTCCATCTGCTACTTCATTCTTCAGATGCCCACCAGCTGTCAGAAGCTTCTTGTGAGTCTCCCACATGAGTGGCAGGGGCCAAGCACACGGGCCATCCTCTGCTCCTTTCCCCTGGCTGTTATCAGGAGCTGGATTAGAAGTGGAGCAGCTAGAACATGAACCGGTGTCCATATAGGATGCTGGTGTCATAGGCAACAGCTGTACCTGGTACGCTGGAATGCTACTCCCAAACTGTACTTTTAAGAAGAATTTCTACTCTCTTTTACTTGTGCTGGTTTATTCCTTAAATCTCATTCTCAAATTTGTTTGTTAAATTTTTTTTGTGAATTTTAATTCTTTTTTTCTTTTTTTTAACTTTTATTTAATGAATATAAATTTCCAAAGTACAGCTTATGGATTACAATGGCTTCCCCCCCATAACGCCCCTCCCACCTGCAACCCTCCCCTTTCCCACTCCCACTCCCCTTCCATTCACATCAAGATTCATTTTTGATTCTCTTTATATACAGAAGATCAGTTTAGCATACATTAAGTAAAGATTTCAACAGTTTGCTCCCACACAGAAACAAAGTGAAAAATACTGTTTGAGTACTAGTTATAGCATTAAATTTCAATGTACAGCACACTAAGGACAAAGATCCTACATGAGGAATAAGTGCACAGTGACTCCTGTTGTTGACTTAACAAATTGACACTCTTGTTTATGGCATCAGTAATCACCCGAGGCTCTTGTCATGAGCTGCCAAGGCTACGGAAGCCCCCTGAGTTCACTGACTCTGATCATATTTAGACAAGGCCATGGTCAAAGTGGAAGTTCTCTCCTCCCTCCAGAGAAAGGTACCTCCTTCTTTGATGAGCTGTTCTTTCCACTGGGATCTCACTCGTGGAGATCTTTCATTTAGGTTTTTTTTCCCCCCCCCCAGAGTGTCTTGGCTTTCCAAGCCTGAAATAGTCTCATGGGCTTTTCAGCCGGATCCGCATGCCTTAAGGGCTGATTCTGAGGCCAGAGTGCTGTTTAGGACATCTGCCATTCTATGGGTCTGCTGTGTATCTCACTTCCCATGTTGGATCATTCTCTCCCTTTTTGAATCTATCAGGTAGTATTTGCAGACACTATTCTTATGTGATCCCTTTGGTTCTTAGTCCTATCATTATGATCAATTATGAACAGAAATTGATCACTGGGACTAGTGAGATGAATTTTAATTCTTAGAACAATGAGTCTAGGATTTTCTTTTCTCTCTTGAACTGTATAATTCACATCTGACCTGTGATATCCTATAGATTATGACTGAGGGGACTGATCTAAGCTCTCTCTTAAACTATCTGCTTAAAGCAGTAGGAACAGTATATAATATTCCAGAACACTTTTTTAATGGTTAAATTTAAAAATTCATTTAAAATTATCTTTGGTGAAATGTGAACAGTTGGGGTTCACATTGTGGCATGTCAGGTTAAGACATTGCTTACAAAGCCAGCACCCTTTATTGGAGTGCCAGTTTGAATCCCAGCTTCTCCACTTCCTTTCTTTCTTTTTCTTTTTTTTTTTAAGATTTATTTATTTATCTGAGAGGTAAAATTACAGACAGTGAGAGGGAGAGACAGAGAGGAAGGTTTTCTGTCCATTGGTTTACTCCCCAAATGACTGCAACAGCCGGAGCTGAGCAAATCCAAAACCAGGAGCCAGAAGCTTCTTCTGGGTCCCTCATGTGGGTGCAGGGGCCCAAGGACTTGGGCCATCTTCCACTGCTTTCCCAGGCCATAGCGGAGAGCTGGATGGGCAGAGGAGTAGCCGGGACTAGAACTGGAGCCCATATGGGATGCCGGCGCCTGAGGCAGAGGCACCATGGCACCAGCCCTGCCTCTTCTTTCTAGCTCCCTGCTGATGCACCTGAGGAGGCAGCAGATGATGGCCCAAGTACCTGGGTCCTTGCTACTCACGTGGGAGAACTAGCTGGAGTTTCTGGCTTATGGCTTCAGTCAAGCTCAGCCCTGGCTGTTGTGGCCATTTGGGGAGTGAACCATGGGATGGATGATCTCTCTCAGTCTCTCTCTGTCACTCTTTCAAATAAATATATCTTTTAAATCTGTGGGGGGGGGAGTAAAATCGTGCTTAAGCAGAATTAACAGCTAATATGTTCATTTTTCTCTTACCTGCTAAAGTCAGTTGAATGGTTTCTTCGTCCCACCATCTTTACCTACTGTCGTATCTTTCCTGGACTACTGTGAAAGCTTTCCCACTGGGGTGGCATTTGGTGCAGTGCTTAATATGCACTTGGAATGCCGGCATCCAGTGTGGGAGTACATGTTTCCTGGTTTGCTCCTGAGAGGCAGCAGGTGATGGCTCAAATAGTCAGATCCCTGTTACCCAGTGGGAGACCTGGATGGAGTTCTGGGCTTCTGACTTCAGCCTGGTCTAGCAGGCATTTGAGAGGTGAACCAAGACAGAGATGGGAGATCTCTGTCTCTGTCTTGCTGCCTTTTAATTAAAAACATGAAAATACATAAATAAAAACAATTACAAAAATGAAGCAAAACAAAAAACCCTTGGATTAAGGGGATTGGCATTAAATAAAAGTTTCCTGATGGTCCCCTTGCTTCTTCTCTAGTCCTCCCTTGGGAATTTGCCATACATCAGCTAGAATGATCTCATAGAAATGCAAATTCAATAAGGTCATGTCCTTTTCATGGCTCCACAATTGCTTCCTCTTTCTTTCAGAATGGAATCTAACTTCTGTACCTTGACCAACAAGAGCTACAAGAGCTACAGTGCTTCTCTCCTGCCATTCTCCTCACTGCTCATTTAGTGATACACCGTATCCTTACCAACCTGATCACTAACTACAGGACTCTGCCTTTGTCTGGGATGACTTCCCCTGAATATTCTTGTGCAACACTTTATTCAGATCTCTGTCCCAATATCACTTTCTCTGAACACAACCTCTGTCACTTTTGACTTTACTATATTTTAGTTTTTAGGAAGGTACTGATCACATGTGACATGTTATATATATATTTTTTTAATTTTAATTTTTATTTGTTTCTTCTCACTGGAATATAAGCTCCAGAGTATGTGGATTTTTGTGTATCTAATACTGTGTTTCTAAGTTACAAAAGAGAGCCTGGCTCATAATGGATGATCAATATTTGATGAAGGAATGAATGGGTTGGATGACTTAGCTTGGTAAGTGTGTAGACCTAAGCAGAACTTATGGCCCTCTTCTATGATTGGCATATGCCATTCATTATTCAGATTCAGAATATTTGATTCTGACAGTGATAAGAATAGAGAAGTAGATGTTGGATATTGCCAGAATCTTAGATACCTCACATCCCAAAGCAGAGCTCGAGGTGGGGGCTTTCACCTAAGCAGATGACTTTGGGAAGTGATCTCCAGGTACAGCAGTGGAACATTTGGAAAAGAGAAAGGAGAAAGGCTTAAAAGTCCATCCAGTCTGAGCAGTTATGGCAGCTGTGACTCAATCCTGCTGGGCAAACATTGAGAAGTGGTGCCGGGACACCTGAGAATCGTGCATCTGAGTCACAGGTGGGTGGAGTATTTTTGTATCAGCACTCATGGAATCAAGGGCGGCAGCAGTTGTCACTTCCTACTGGTCCTCGGTTTGCACAGGCATTGGAAAGGCTGAGACGTTCAGCAACATCCCAGGTGGCTGCAGTTCAGCCCTGGTGAGAGACGAGCAGGGGCACCATCGGACACGGCTGGAGTAAAAAGGGGCAGAGGGGAGTGGGACGTGGGTCACAGAGGTTCCTGTTGCAGTTATCTTCACTGTCTTCCACTTAATCACCTTTCTCTGGATTGAAGTGACTCTTCAAACTATTTTTAAAAGTCTTTTATTTATTTATTATTAACATAAAAAGAACAGATTCAGTTCATGGATACAATTCTTTTTTTTAAGATTTATTTATTTATTTATTTGAAAATCAAAGTTATACAGAGAGAGAAGAGGCAGAGAGGTCTTCCATCTGCTGGTTCACTCCCCAGTTGGCTGCAACAGCTGGAGCTGCACCTATCTGAAGCCAGGAACCAGGAGCTTCTTCTGGGTCTCCTACGTGGGTGCAGAGGCCCAAGGACTTGGGCCATCTTCTACTGCTTTCCCAGGCCACAGCAGGGAGCTGGATTGGAAGTGGAGCAGCCGGGTCTCAGACCAGCACCCATATGGGATGCCGGCACTGCAGGCAATGGCTTTACCTGCTACCTCAGTGCTGGCCTCATGGATACAATTCTAAGAATATAATGATACTTTCTTCCTCCTTCTTCCTTTTTAGTTTTTCAGATGACATATTTTTATTTTACATTATAGTCAAAGGTTTAATATCCTAATAAATAAAGAGTTCAACAAGTAAAAAGTAAAAAGACCATAGTTCAAAAGGAGTATAAGCAAGGGCTAATAACATGAAAAGATGTCAATTTCACTCACATATAGTAAATTTAAAAAATAATCATAGGTCACTTAACACTATAGTAGTATATCATATTAGCCATCTGTTTGACAAAGATATGAAAAAGTTTGACAAAACTATATTTGCAACAATACTGATACACAGGTTTTTTTTTCTGTTTTTGTTTGTTGATTTTTTTCACCTTTTAAATATTAGCCCCCACATATAAGGGAGAAGATGCAGTGTTTGTCTTTGTGTGTCAGCTTATTTCACTGAACATGATGTCCTCCAGTCACATCCATTTTGATGCAAATGGTAGAATTTCATTCTTTTTTATGGTTGAAATTTCATATAAATGAAATAATATTTGTAATAAAATGCACTCTTAACTTTTGTACATATCCATGTGTTGTTTACATGTGTATTCTCTGAATGCCCATTATGAAAAGGCACTACGCTAGGCATCAGAAGACACAGCACTGAAAAAGCCCAGTGCTGATCAGAATCCTGGAAGATACAGCTTCTAATGCCAGAATCCTGAATGTTGACATTCTGAAAGACCAAAATCCCTGAAGTTAAAACTTTCAAAAGTTAACTCCACCAAATCTCAATCCCAAGAGATCAAAAATCACAACACTGAAGTCCTGAAATCAAAAATTCCCAAACCTAAAATTCCCATTTTTTAAAAAATGGCTATATAAGAGGGGTAGAAGACTGAATTCTGGGGAAGGGATTGGCTGTGCTATTTGGCAGCGATGAATACTTTATTTTAAAAATGCATAGTGTTTCTGCATTGGCATTCCTCCTACCTGATGAAATTCCATGACCTTTTAGTGAATTAAAGCTATATTTGCCTGAAGAAACCCACAAAGTTACTGATTAGTTTTACATAATTTTGTGCACAGTAAGATAAGAGGGCACACTGATATGATGCCATTTGTTACCAGTATTATTTCCACTAAATTTGTTGTCTGTATCTGAGTACTGGTGGAATGAATTTGAGTACATAAAGCAACATAGAAGCATAGCATGCTAGATGAGAAAATTTAGTGGGGAATATACATATTGGTATACCTTGAATCATGAAAGAATTTTAAAAAGAATAGCACCAGGTAGAGGATGAATTTGACAATATTTTGTAAGGAGAGTCCTAAAAAGAAAAAAAAAGCAGCTATTGATCATGATGTGATACTTCAACATACAGTTAATGATGATGAAAGCTGACCGGTTCTAATAGGCTACCTCTGAGTAACTGTCCATAGTCTAACCCTGTACTATACTTTTTCTTTAAAGACTTATTTTTTATTTGTTTGATTTTTTTGTTTGATTTTTTATTTGTTTTATATGTTTTATTTGTTTGTGCAGTTAGGGGCACCTGATTTCCAAGCATAGTGGTATGAACTTACATGTTTCATCCTTAAATGTTATTTCAGTTATGCAAGTGTCATGTATTTCATATTTACAGTTTTAGGAATGTAGTGTTACTTACACCCCCACCCCGCCCATGCTGCAGCCCTTCTTCCTCTTCCCTCTCACATTCCCCTCTAAATTTTTACAAAATCTATTTTCAGTTTACTTAATGATCGTATAGTTAAACCCTACACTAAATAAAAGAGTTCAACAAATAGTTTGAAGAAAAAAAAAAACATTGTTCTTCAACAGAAGAGAAAAGGGGTATAAACAATCACTTTAATGTGTTACATTTTAGGTACTCTATTTGTTACCTCTGAACAGGGAAATCATATGATATCTGTCTTTTTGGGACTGGCTTATTTCACTGAGTATAATGGTTTCCAGTTGCATCCATCTTGTAAAATGCAGGATTTCATTTTTTTTATAGTTGAGTAATACTCCATGGTATATATGTACCATAATTTCTTTTTTTTTAAGATTTATTTTATTATTTGAAAGTCAGAGTTAACATAAAGAGAGAAAGAGAGACACAAACACACACACACACACAGAGAGAGAAAGAGGTCTTCAATTGCTGGTTCACTCCCCAATTGCCTGCATCAGCCGGAGCTGCGTTGATCTGAAGCCAGGAGCCAGGAACCAGGAGCCAGGAGCCAGGAGCCAGGAGCCAGGAGCCAGGAGCCAGGAGCCAGGAGCTTCTTCTGGGTCTTCTACATGGGTGCAGGGAGCCATCTTCTGCTTTCCCAGGCCATAGCAGAGAGCTAGATCAGAAGTGGAGCAGCCGGGACTCGAACCGGCACCCATATGGGATGCTGGCACGGCAGGCTGCAGCTTTACCTGCTACGCCACAGTGCCGACCCCCATAATTTCTTTATTCAGTCAACAGTTGATAAATTAGTTTTTTTAAAACACTTGTTTTCTTTGAAAGGCAGAGTGATGGAGACAGATAAAGAGAAACAGAGAGAGCCAGAGAGAAAGAAAGGGAGAGAGAGAGGGAGAGGGGTAGGTATCTTCCATCTACTGGTTCATTCTCCAAATGGCCACAACAGGAGATAGAGCTCCATTTGGGTCTCCCATGTGAGTGGCAGGAGCCCAAACACTTGGGCCATCTTCTGCTGCTTTCCCAGGAGCATTAGCAGGGAGCTGGGATCAGAAGTAGCACAGCTGAGTTTCCAACCAGTACTGCTATAGGGAATGCTGGCATTGCAAGCAGTTTAACCCACTGCACCACAATGGTGACTTTGTTTTTAACCTATTTCTTGGAAAGTATGGTTTGTGTGTCCATAACTGTTATAATCATGCAATGGTTGTCAGTATAGTTGAGTGTTTATGCTTATAAAAATATGTTGTTATGGACTTTTTTGTGTAAAGTGGTTCATGAAATGTTACGTGTTTTTATAGGCTTCTCAAATAAACTTCTTTTAAAATGTAAATAGATCTTTGAAAGATTTTAAAAAATAGTTCTTGTAGAATTGTATTTTCAAGATACTGATATTTTGAGAGTCAAATTTTAGGGATTTTGTTCTTTCAGATCTCTAATGTTTAGCATTACATCTTTAGGAATTATGGTACAAAGTGGAAAAAGGCAGACTTGGTTCCAGGTCTAATAAAGACAAATATAAAAAAGAAAAACCTAAATAAACACATGCAATAATTACTGAGATTTTGTGATGGCATAACATAGTATAAAACTGGAGAAAAGTGCAAGTGAAAAAATTAGTTTGATTGAATTTTGAGATCAAGGGAAAAATCTTTCTAAAAAAGGTGACATTTATGCTGATTATATGGAGATGAAGCAAGTGTGTTCCAAGATGAGGATACAGTTTGTATAAAAGGCTCTCATATGGGAAAGGATGTGGGTAATTGGAGAGTCTAAAGGTAGACCATTGTGGCTTAAAAAAAGTGAGCTAGGAGATCATTCAAAGCTCTGGAGATCATTATCTTAAGGTTGGATTTTATTCTCAGTGGTAGGTGTGGGAGCAATCCGGACTAGACTGAGTTACTGGAATTAAGACTTATTCTATGCATCTGCTCTCCCACAATATGGCGCTGGGAGAGAAGAAAACAGCTTCTACATAGCTGCCTCCAGTTCAGCTAATAAACTGTAGGACTTGCTCCTGATTGGAGGAGAGCAGCGTACTCGGCGTGTGGGCAGCCGAGTTAGGATTGGCGGAGGAGGACTATAAAGGAGGAGAGAGACGGCATGCACCAGGAACATCTAAGGGAACACCTGTGCAGCCCCCAGAGAGCCGGCCGGCGGTGTGCCGCTCCCCTGCGGAAGTGGGGAATGTGGCCAGGGGGAACTGCCCTTCCACGGAGGTGGAAGGGACAGTAGCCAACCCGGGAAGAACCAGCAGCAAACCCGGGGAGGGCCGAGCAGACGAAAGAACAGCGCAGGGTCCTGTGTCGTTCCTCCACGAAGAGGGGGAGCGACATAATGGTGCCGTGACTCGGATAGGGAAACCTAGGAGGGAAGAAACGGGAAGAAATGGGAAAATACCAGAGAGAGAGACTAGCAAACAGCCTAGGGAAAGGCCGGACGAAAAAGGTGCCGGAAGAAGCTATTGAAAGCCTAGGCATAGACTCATATACGGACCACGGGGGGAAGCTGGGAGAAATCTCTAAGGTCGAAAGCGAAAGTGAAAGCTAGAACAAACAGACTCGGATGCGGACTGTGGGGAGAGGCCAGGAGAAATGGGGGAGGAGTATTGTTGGAGGAAAGCTTGGGGAGGCGTACCGGGTAGAGAAAAATGTTAGGGAAATTGAAGCCGCGGGGGGCAGGCCGAGGCGGAGACGAAAGCCACTTTGGGATTCTCAAGTTAGCCCGGGAATGGGGGGCGAAGAGTTGAAACCAGAAGTGGAAACGTGAGCTGACGCTGTGTGATTCGCGGAGGCTGCCGCGCGCAGAGAGAGTGTGCGGGGCACAAGTAGATAGGGAACGCGGGGCTAGCGCGGAGACCGCAGAGTGTGCCCGCAAAGCCGAGCCGCACAGAGCTGCGAAGCCGCGCAGATGAGAGAAGCGGGCTGAAGCGGCTCAGCCGGGAAGCCACCGAGAAGCAGCCTCGGGGCGGGCGCCGGGAGGCCGCAGGGATAAGAGAAACAGAAGTTTAGAAGTAAAATGAGAGAAATAGGAATGCTGGCAGATAGAAGTAAAATAGGAGAAATAGGAATGCCCGGAGATAGAGAAATAGGGAAAGGCCTCCCCACAACACTGCAATGTGAGAGCTTGGATTCGGTCTGCCTGATTAAGTGAGGCGATGAGCACCTGCGGGCGGCTAGCAGCTTATGCGCCGCAGGTCACCGAAGACAGGCACGAATTAACGTCAATAAGGCCTCCCCACAACACAGCAATGAGAGAGCTTGGATTCGGTCTGCCTGATTAAGGCAGTAAGCACCAGCAGGCAGCTCGACCAGAGTATGAGCTGCAGGTCACCGAAGATAGGCACGAACCAACACTAATAAGTCTCCCCCACAATACGGCAATGAGAAGGCTTGGATTCGGTTTGCCTGATTGTTAGGGCTTGTAAGCCCCTGCGGGCAGAGCAGAGCATGCGCTGCAGGGCACCGAATACAGGCACGCATCAGCGCCTAAAAACCTCCTCACAACATGGCGAAGAGAGGACCCGGATTCGGTTTGCCTGATTGATAGGACTTGTAAGAACCTGTGGCAACTCTAGCAAGCAGAGCAGAGTGTGTGCCACGGGGCACCGAAGACAGGCGCGTATCAACGCCAAAAATAAAAAGAAAGGGGGATCTGTGGGGAGCAATCCGGACTAGACTGAGTTACTGGAATTAAGACTTATTCTATGCATCTGCTCTCCCACAATATGGCGCTGGGAGAGAAGAAAACAGCTTCTACACAGCTGCCTCCAGTTCAGCTAATAAACTGTAGGACTTGCTCCTGATTGGAGGAGAGCAGCGTACTCGGCGTGTGGGCAGCCGAGTTAGGATTGGCGGAGGAGGACTATAAAGGAGGAGAGAGACGGCATGCACCAGGAACATCTAAGGGGAACATCTAAGGGAACACCTGTGCAGCCCCCAGAGAGCCGGCCGGCGGTGTGCCGCTCCCCTGCGGAAGTGGGGAATGTGGCCAGGGGGAACTGCCCTTCCACGGAGGTGGAAGGGACAGTAGCCAACCCGGGAAGAACCAGCAGCAAACCCGGGGAGGGCCGAGCAGACGAAAGAACAGCGCAGGGTCCCGTGTCGTTCCTCCACGAAGAGGGGGAGGGGAGCGACAGTAGGGGAGCCTCTGGGAGTATGACACAGCAGAGTGAAGGGAACTGATTTATGTTTAGTAGCAGTGCTGTTGTGGGGAGGGTAATAGAAGAGACATGAAACTGGAAAACCAATTAGGAGGCAGTTGCAGTGGACCAGGCTGGCAAGAATGATGGTCTGGAATGGGTTGGTTAGGAGGTACAGAGAGGTGAATACATCCAGGATATATCTTAGAGTAGAGAGAAGATGGCCCAAGACCTAAAGCAATCTTTAGAGTTGAGAAGGAGTCAGAGGATACTGAGGAAATGTCTCCAGGAGAATGGAAAGAAAGTTGGGAAGAAGAAGATATGGAAAGCTGGAGACAGTTTCTGTGGAAACTTGAGCATTTAATTATGAGGGTGAATCTCTGGCAAGATAAGTGAGATGTATGAAGTATTTTTCCCTCTTCCATTGAAGTGTATTTGAATGCCAGCAAGAATTACTCAAGAGAGGGCAACAATCTGTAGGCAAGAGCAAAAAGAAGGCACAGCATGGCTGGGAATATTGGAAGTCAGTAAGATCATGGTGTTTTACCATTGTGATGAGAAGAAAAAGCAGGCATGAATCAATAGTCTTGTCTGTTTGAAGTTGTCTTGATGCCATTTTTGTGGCCTCTATTTTTTTAAAAATTTTATTTATTTATTTGAGAGGTAGAGTTACAGACAGCGAGAGGAAGAGACAGAGAGAAAGGTCTTCCTTCTGTTGATTCACTCCCTAGATGGCCACAACGCCTGGAGCTGCGCTGATCTGAAGCTGGGAGCCAGGAGCTTCTTCCCAGTCTTCCCACGCAGGTGCAGGGGCCCAAGCACTTGGGCCATCTTCCATTGCTTTCTCAGGTCATAGCAGAGAGCTGGACTGGAAGAGGGGCAACTGGGACTAGAACCGGCGCCCATATGGGATGCCAGCGCCACAGGTGGAGGATTAACCTACTGCGCCATGGCGCTGGCCCTCTATTTTTTCAATGGATATCCCTGGACTCTGAAGGATGGAGAGAATATTTACACTAAAGTGAGGGATGGATCAAATGAACCTGCCTTCGCATGGGTACAGAGGAGAAGGTAATTGAATTTAATGAGATACAAACTGGAGAGTTTGTTATGAAATCGTGAGCCAGCAATTTGTGGAGAGTAAGATTCAATTGTGAGAAGTGCTCTGTGTCAGGTAGAGAAGTGTAGCCTACAATCTAGAGGTTGTAGAGAGCTGTGTAGGGTTTTGTGGGGAGCAACCGGACTAAACTAAGTTACTGGAATTAAGACTTATTCTATGCATCTGCTCTCCCACAATATGGCGCTGGGAGAGAAGTAAACAGCTTCCGCACAGCTGCCTCCAGTTCAACCAATTAACTGTAGGACTTGCTCCTGATTGGAGAGCAGCGTACTCGGCGTGTGGGCAGCCGAGTTAGGATTGGCGGAGGAGGACTATAAAGGAGGAGAGAGACGGCATGCACCAGGAACATCTATGGGGAACATCTAAGGGAACCCGTGCAGCCCCCGAGAAAGCCGGCCGGCGGTGTGCCGCTCCCCTGCGGAAGTGGGGAATGTGGCCAGGGGGAACTGCCCTTCCACGGAGGTGGAAGGGACAGTAGCCAACCCGGGAAGAACCAGCAGCAAACCCGGGGAGGGCCGAGCAGACAGAAAGAACAGCGCAGGGTCCTGTGTCGTTCCCCCACGAAGACGGGGAGCGACAGGGTTTTATGGGAAAGGTAGTACCTTGAGGAAAATGATACCTAAGGAACATTAATCTCATTGCCTCCAGGATCAGTTTGGTGTTAGGGAACAGAGTAGAAGCACTCAACAGGTAAATGAATATCTGACTATCAGATGCTCTTTAGTCTTCTGTTAGAAAATTTTTTAGGATCTATTTCTTTTTTTTAAAAGATTTATTTATTTATTTGAAAGGCAGACTTGCATCCAGAGAGAGGGAGAGACAGAGAGAAAGGTCTTCCATCTGCTGGTTCACTCCTCAAATGGCTGCAATGGCCAGAGCTGAGCTGATCTGAAGCCAGGAGCCAGAAGCTACTTCCAGGTCTCCCATATGGATGCAGGGGCCCAAGTGTTTGGGCCATCTTCCACTGCTTTCTCAGGCCATCAGCAGGGAGCTGGATCAGAAATGGAGCAGCTGGGACTCGAACTGGTGCCCACATGAGATGCTGGTGCCACAGGTGGAAGCTTAACCTACTATGCCACAATGCCAGCCCCTAGGACCTATTTCATTATTTGTATCTAACAGTGATCATTTGTGAAGTGTCCTTGTGTTAAAAATGGGGGAATTGTGGGATCAGCAAGATTATAAGGGAAAACCTGCTTATGAGACTTTCATTAATCTGAGCATTTCATCAGTCTCTGTGCTCTTCTGCCTAGCAACAGCAGTTTCTGAATAGCAACGATGAGATGTATAGCTTTTGAGATCCAAGTATCTTGTGTTCTTTTACATGTTTATAGATTTTCAAATTATCATATCATTTGACCCTTATTAAAAAATTCTCAATGGTTAACATAATAGCCAGAATGACATTAAATTAAATAGATCCTAAAATAAAGATCTGAATTGTATGTCTGGGGGCCAATAAGAACAATACAAAAGTAGAAATTGGAAAACAATGGAGAAACAGGTGTAATTGAGATCACAAGATGTACTTCACAAACTTAAAGAGCTTTAGTTCTGAAAATGGAAACACTGATAAAAATTGGAATGATTTATATGAATGGCTGGGTTGTCAAAAAAGTAAAATAACAAGAGAGGCATTGATTTGTAAGCATTCTGATAAAGTGGGAACATCAGCCTAGTTTATGGAATAGAAATGAGTTTGGGCTGTTTAGTGAGCAGAGGAGCCCAGTGAAGAAGCCTGACTCTATCAAACCTCCATGCTTGTCACTTTCCATCTGTGTGATCTGAGAAATGAAATATTCCCTTCCTGGGCTTCATCTGCCTCTCTTACATAGAAGGGATAATGCTTCTTCTTCAGCATGTTCATGGGGGTTTGTCATAAAGGAGGCGTTGGGTGTGATACTCAGATCCAACATCGCACAATGTAGAGAGAGATTCATCATTCAGTCTATTGTTCTAATGAATAAATGGAATTGCTAGGCATTGTTCTTAGTTCAGGAGATGCACCAGTTTATAAAACACCCAAATTTCCATTTATATACTTTTTGAGGGACATGTGTAAGAAGAAAATGAAGAGCAATGTGGGTAGCAGAAAACAGAGATGGGAGGAGTTAAGAAGTGTGGGTGACGTCGGAGAGGAAGAAGCAGCCAGATCAGGTAGAGTATTGGGGGCTATGCTGAAGACATTGGGTGTCACTCTGATTAAAAGGAGAAACCTGTTTAAATATTTTGAGGGAGCATTGGCATAAATAGGATTATGTTAACAGCTCACTCTTGTTGCCGTGTTGGAATAGACTATTGGGAGACAGAGGTTCTTGCAAGAAATCCCACGGAGAGATAATGGGGCAAAATGGGTTAGGCAGCAGTGAAGCTGAGAGTACTTGTCTAACAATTTCCCGACAGAATTTTCTGATGGATTGAATGTAGAGTATGAGAGAAGCAGGGGAGTCGAGGAGAATTTCTTCTGAATGGAGTTTCCATTCATTGAAATTAGGGAGGTGGTGATAGGAGCAGGAATGGGAGAAATAATGTGGAGTTCTATAGGACCTATTAACCTTGAGCATTTTAGACTACCAAATAGCACTAAGTAGCAGAAGTTGGATGTATGTCTTGATTTCGGAAGTTGGGGAAACTTGAAATTAGAAATTTGAGAGAAATTGCCTTTACGTAAATTTTAAAGCTGTGCCACTAGATAGTAACTAGGAAGTTATAGAGAGAGGGGTCCAAGGACTGAGTTGTACCAAACTGTGGAATCAGGAAGATGAGAAGGAACCATCAGAGAGGACTGAGAAGTGATGTAAAGAGAATTGAAGGAAAGGATTCTGAAGATCAAAATGAAGGAAGTGTTTCAAAAGCAGGAAGTAGTCAGTCATGTGAAAATCTGCTGAACAAATGACTAGGAAGAGCTCTGAGAAATGACAGTTGGATTTGGAATGTTAAGGTTACTTGTGACCTTGACAGGGGCTGTTTTAGAAAGATGATTATTGGGGAATAAAGCCCTATTAGAATAGATTCAAGAGAGAAAAAAAAGGAAATTTGGATAGCAAGTGCAGTGAAAGGAATTTTGCTGCAAAGAGAGAAATGAAATAAGGAACATCAAAAACATTTTTAAAAGAAGGAGATATGTTGTCTGTTTATGCTAATGGAAAAGGGCCAACAGAAGGGGAAATTGATTTGACTGAAATGTAGAATTCATGTTAGGTGAGAAATGTTTGTATGCTGGATGATAATATAGGGCTTTAAAAGACAGTGGGTGACCTTAGACTATTTATGGAAGGCAACACAAAGCCTTGGTGGATCTTTGAATAGAAAATGACATAACAGCCTATCCGGGTCTTTATAGTAAAATTCATGGAACTAATTCATAAGCAACAGTATCTCTGATAAGCCCCTTAGTTATGAAAGATATAGAAGTCTGTGCATTGTAAATACATTATTCTAGGTAGACTTAATACTTTGTATATATTAGTTTGAGCCTCCAGAAAATGCATACTATAAATTGGCTACATTTTATAAGTGAAAAAATTGAGGCATACAGATTAAGCAATAAACTGGTAGAGGCAGAGATTGAATTCATATAAGCTAGTTCTAGAATGCATCATAGAGGGGCTGCCTCCCATATTTGAGTGCCTGGGTTTGATTCCTAGCTTGGCTCTGTCCCCAGCTTCCTGCTAATGTGTACCCTGGGATGCAGCAATGACAGCTCAAGTAAATAGGATCCTGCCACACATGTTGGGAGACCTGGATTGAGTTCCCCGTTCCTGGCTATAGCCCAATCCCATCCCAACTCTTGGGCACTTGGGGAATGAAAAAATAGATGTTAACTCTCTCTATATTTGTCCCATTCTTTCGGCCTCCCAAATAAATTTCATAATAGGACATATAGTACTTGTTGTACTGCCTCTCCCAGTTTATTGCCCTCTAAGTTATAAATACTTTTAATCCCTTGTATAACTACTTTATGAGAATTTTAAAAAGGTCATTATTCTTCTTACCTAAATATTCTCCTATTTCCATTAATTCTATGAATTATATTTAATTTTTTAATTAACACATAATATATTTATAATGTACATAATTTATGTATGCATAAACTCTCTATATGTCTGTATATCTACTGTCTATCTGTATGAAACATACACATACATCTCCCTATTTGGGTAGTTAGGATGTTTTTGGTAATTGTTGCCTCATAATTGCATAGTACTTTACTGTTTGCTGAATACTTCCACACATACAATTTTATTTAATTCTCACAACAATCCCGTGTATTAGAATAAACAGCAGTCATTAAACAAATGAAGAATCAGAGACTGATGGAAACTGGCATAGGGTTTACCTTAGAGTAGACACTAAATAAACAGTTGAATAAGGGCATAAATGAACAGATGATCTGTGTAGTGGTAATCATAGAATCTGGAGGCATAGATTGTTAATAGAAAGCAGAAACTCTTGACTTCTAATCCAGAGCTTTTCATTATGCTTTACCTGTCTTGCAATTTTTTATCCTTAATTTTGAATACAATTCTTTGACTTCCAAGCGCTAGCAGTTAACATATAATCAAAGTGGTGATATGGAATTCTTCATTTGCTGCATCTCAAATGTAGAACTGATTTTCAATTGGAGAGTTGCACTGATGCCATAGGTAGCAGACATTTCTTTGGGTCAATATTCAATTAATGTCTCAGCAGATGGCTAATAGAGACTGAATTGTAGGGAGTGCTATTTTGGAGGTAAAATGGAGGAAGGAAAGATGATTCTTAATTACTGAAATCATTAAAATATCTAAGGTGATTACTTCCACATTTAAGCTGCCTTTGTCATTCTGACTTGGGCACCCTCCAGCCTGGGTAATTGGCATCTTTTTATTGGCGTATTTACCCTTCGTTTCTCTTAGCAGGCGAGGTGGAGCAATATGCTTTCTGACGCCCTGTTTTGGAGCACTTCTATACATTGGCTTCAGGTGATTAGATGCCTGCCAGATGCCACTCTTGAACCATGTCTATTCTGGGGGTGGGTGAAGAAGTGCCAGCTTCCACATCCATCTCCTGACACAAGCCGAGAGTGTGCCCAAGCTTCTCCCTTCTGAGGAGGGGAGCAGTAAGCAGCCTTTATAAGTGAAGAAGGTATAGCAAGGGTGGTTCTGAGGAGTTTGCAAAGGACTTAGGGGGTGGGAAGCCTATACTTTTATAATCCATGTCAGCCAGGAGTGACTTCACACAATCATCTAACTGCTAGAATGGGGTCTGTCAAAGTCATGTACAAGGGTCAGTGTTTTGCCTTGGGAGGGTAAAGTTACTGGGAAGACCTAACATATATATATACATATATATTTTTTTGACAGGCAGAGTAGATAGAGAGAGAGAGACAGAAAGAAAGGTCTTCCTTTTGCCGTTGGTTCACCCTCCAATGGCCACTGCGGCCGGCGCGCTGCGGCCAGCACACCACGCTGATCCGAAGGCAGGAGCCAGGTGCTTCTCCTGGTCTCCCATGCTGGTGCAGGGTCCAAGCACTTGCACCATCCTCCACTGCCTTCCCGGGCCACAGCAGAGAGCTGGCCTGGAAGAGGGGCAACCGGGACAGAATCCGGCGCCCCGACCGGGACTAGAACCCGGTGTGCCGGCGCCGCAGGCGGAGGATTAGCCTAGTGAGCCATGGCGCCGGCCCAACCTAACATATTTCAATATGCTTGACACATGAGCCCTTTTTGGGACGGAGGAGAGATAATGGTTCACTTTTGTGTGGGGTAGAAGTTATTGTTGTCTTCAATGGATCCCCAGGCCTTCTCCTTAATCTTTACATGAGGACACATGCACTCTAGAGGTTCCACACTGCTGCACAAAACCGGTGTGCCCAGCTTTGAGGACTGCTTTCAACCAACTCATCTCACTGGGGCACATGAAGATCCAGGGCTGCTTGAACTTGATCATCTTAAAGAGGTCTGATCAATAAAGCACACTATTAGCAAATAAACACCTTAAGTTTTTCTCTGGTCAAAGGCGTCTCATATGTGTCTTATGTGCTATGTAAGAGGCATTTGAGCAGCTACAAGCAGCTAGAAATATGTTCATTTTTGTGAAAGAAAAATTGATTCTGTTCACAGGCACACCTGTAGCCTGCCTGTAACGAGGATGAAAACTGTATTCCTAAGTGTCAAGGTAGCATGTCTACTCTGCTTGTCTGACATCAATTAAAAACTCAGAATCCCACATCCTGCAGCACTCAGCAGAGAGCCCATGCTTGCATAGACAGCCTCCTGCTGAAGCATGCCTGCTACCAGTATTCTGAGCCACAGGAGAATACAAAAGCCACACTAACCCGTCAATCAGGACTGAGTGGTATCTAGACTGTGTTGCTGGGCCAACCTGCATCATCTGCATGCTACACGTCTAAGTAAAACCTTCGTTTTCTGGTAGAATTTATTTGTGGAATGATTATTAATGTTACAAGGGCATTGTAAAAAGTTTGTGGAAATGAAATTAAAACTTGAGTTTATTTTGTTGGAGAATTTTTTGAAATTCATGCCAAGTTTTTGCATAATAACATTTTCCTTGAACTTTTTGAAGACCCTCTAGTACGTCCATAGCTTTGCTCAGATATCAAGTTAAGAAATAGCTTAATAGCCTGAGTAAATGAAATGCATCAAGAACATTATGTACTCTGCTTTATCTTTCTGTGTACCCTCCCTCCACCCCCTGCCAAGGAAAGTAGCATTTGGAGAACTTCTCCAATGGCTTTTTGCCGACTGTTTGTCTTTCAATAAGAATTCACATACATGTGAATTCATAGACTTTTGATTTTTTACTTTCTAAATGATGTCTGAACCATTTTACTTTTTAAAGATTTATTTTATTTATTTGAAAAGGTAGAGTGAAAGAAGGAGAGGGAGAGACAGAGAAAGAGATCCCACATCTGCTGGTTTATTCCCCGAATGGCCTTGTTGGCTGGGGCTGGGCCAGATTGAAGTCAGGAGCCAGGAAATCCATCCAGCTCTCACGCATGGTTGGCAGTGGCCTGAGTACTTGGGCCATCTTCTGCTGCTTTTCAAGGCTCATTAGCAGGGAGCTGGATTGGAAACAGAGCAGCTGGGACTTGAATCTGTGCTCTGATATGGGACGCTGACATTGCAAGCAGTAGTTTAAACCACTGCGCCACCGTGAAGGCCTCTCCATTTACTTTTTTTTAAAGATTTATTTATTTATTTATTTATTTGAAAGTCAGAGTTACAGAGAAAAGGAGAGGCAGAGAGAAAGGTCTTCCATCCCCTGGTACACTCCCCAGTTGGCCACAATGGCTGGAGCTGTGCTGATCTGAAGCCAGGAGCCAGGAGCTTCTTCCAGGTCTCACACACGGGTGCAGGGACCCAAGGATTTGGGTCATCTTCTACTGCTTTCCCAGGCCACAGCAGAGACTGTAACAGAAGTGGAGCAGCCAGGATCCCATATGGAATGCCAGCATTGCAGGCGGCAACTTTACCCTCCATGCCACAGCACTGGCCCTTTTTCTTTTTTAACTTAGCTGTTTTGTGTCTTCTAACACTATAAAACATTTTCTAGATTGTAAATCTTGGAGCATTCTGGAGTACATTTTATCTGTTTCACTAGCTGCTACTTTAAGCCCTGTTGGGGAGTACAAAGGGCGTAGATTGTACATGGAAAAGAAGCCAATAGCTCCCTCATCAGAAGAAGATCTACCCATTGAGCCCTGTGAAGTTGGGTGCTCAGTTCAGTCTGGAGCTTGGGAATGGGCCATAGTGGCACTCCAGTAACATCTCCCTAAATTCTGGGCACAGCCAGGACGGCCGACCTCTTGGCTGTTATCCACTGCATCCATCAGAAGCTCCAGTTTATCCTCCATGGAAGATCTTGAATTAAATAGTAATTCATTGCGCTGATGATGTATAATCTTTGACTTATTTTGTGTGATTTAAGCCCTGGGGAGATTTATTAATTTTTGTTGACTTCAGCAAATGTTAGCTGACAGCCTCAATTTCAGTTGGGTAATTTACAAGAACAGTAGATTTGCAGCCCAAGTTTTTCGAGCACACTCTGTTGTGGGGCATTATCCCTGTGTTTATTCACTTCTTTCCACAAAAGATCCTTTGTAAGAAATTATGTTACCATTGTATTTACCAACTCTGTTAATTTACTTTAGATAGAGAAGCAGTCTGAATGAGTTAAGTGCTTTTAGGTTGGTTTATTTTTGGTTTAGATATTACTGTATTCTCAGAAATACGAATTTCAACAGGTCAACCCTTGTTCAGGAAGGGTGCATGCATGTTTTGTTGGATTCTATCGTTTAGCAGCTTTCAGGGAATAATATTTCCAGGTAGTTTCTAACAAAGGTGATCTTCATTTTGAAAAAACAAAGCTCAGATTGTGTGCGATTGTGTCTGCCTAGACCCGGAGAGAAGCACCTGGGTACATTGACTCGGTGATGAGCTGACCAGAACCATCTCTTTCTTTCTTTCTCTCTCTTTTTTTTTTTTTGGACAGGCAGAGTGGACAGTGAGAGAGAGAGACAGAGAGAAAGGTCTTCCTTTTCCGTTGGTTCACCCTCCAATGGCTGCCACGGCCGGCGTGCTGCAGCTGGTGCACTGCGCTGATCTGAAAGCAGGAGCCAGGTGCTTCCTCCTGGTCTCCCATGTGGGTGCAGGGCCCAAGCACTTGGGCCATCCTCCACTGCCCTCCAGGGCCACAGCAGAGAGCTGGCCTGGAAGAGGGGCAACCAGGACAGAATCTGGCGCCCCGACCGGGACTAGAACCCGGGAAGCTGGCGCCGCAGGTGGAGGATTAGCCTAGTGAGCCGCGGTGCCAGCCCAGAACCATCTCTTTCTTTGTCTTGGACCTTGATGGATTGCTGGCTTGAAAAGCAGGCAGAGATGTATAGATACAGCATTCATTCTAACAGAAACCAGTGATATTTTGCTCACCCCTTATTGCTTTTTCTTTTTAAATTTAGCTATATGTAAAAAGGATGCTTCAAGGAAACACATTATGATTTATGAGTGTGGAGCCTGCTGCACTAACAAGATTCTTAAGACTGTACTGCAAGCTTGTTTTCTTTGAATTTTGAAAAGGAAAATAGGGTATTTTTCTCTCTCCACTTACAACATCGGATGCTTAAAATTGCAGCAAAATTTGGACTTATTTATATTTGGAGGAGGGAATTCAGCTACATCTGATGAAAGGAAATGATTTGATGTTCTATTTTAAATAACTTCCCAACATGTGGGTTAGCTGGCGATCCTTTTCTTGGCCGAGAATCACTAGCAGATGTTGGCTTCAGCTCTGAAGGATGTGTGCTTCTGACCTAGGTCTTGTCTTCTCCCTGGTTTTGGTTATTTTGAGGTCTGTTTATATAATGTCATATTCTTATGTAATCACTCAAAATATGAATTATTTTAGCTATCAAACATAAAAAGCAAAGTCCACACACACACACTCGCACACTCACACTTCTTCATACCTTTTAACATATTCTTTGCTTTATTTGATGCAATTTCTTGTTAGGAAGGCAAGGTGAGTTTTCTGTTGAAGAGAAAAAGTGATTTCTTCTTAAAACCAGATCTCATGGCCACCAAGTGCTGAACCTTGTCTTAGGACTCAGATCACTTGACTAGTTTCTGTCACTCTTTTTACTTAGGAAAGACACTGATCATGATACAAAAGATGGTGTGGCACAGGCCACTTAGCGTGTGCTGTTGAGTGGGTGGTCATGAGGGGCAGCCTGTGGATGCACTGAGCAAAGTGGTGTCCCAGAGTGCTGGATGTGGGCTGTGTTAGGTGAGGTGAATATACTGAGTGGCCCAGTGCTGTGATTACCAGTTCATGCGCCACTCAAAAACAAAACACACCCAGGAATCACACAAACCTGTATTTCACTTTGAAATACAGTAATCAGAAAGCACTTTATATATAATAACACAACATCTTAATCTTCAGCAGGAAAAAAATCTTATTGGGTAGTTCTGAAAAGTCATAATTCAATAGAAATAAGTACAATTGGATCTTTTACCTTGATCCCAGAATAGGAACAGCAAAGAGAAAAAGAAACATGCTATTGGAAGCTAGAGAAATCTAGAAAACTTCCAAGGACAAAGAACTGCTAACATTTCTTTTCTTTTTCATAAATGCTTATGACTTCTGTTTAATATGTCTACACTGTGTCGCTGGATGGGCAAGATCTGTGACTCACAAGTAAATATTATAAACCTCAGAAATGACTTCTACTCAGCAGAGATCATTTCAGTTGAGACTAAAAATAACCCTCAGGGAAGGTATTTGGCTTGGTATTTAAGAAGCCCATGCCCCTGTTAGGGTGCCTGGGTTTGATACCTGGCTCTTCGTCCCTGACTCCAGCTTCCTGCCAGTGCAGACCCTGGGAAATAGTGGTGATGATTCAAGTGATTGGTTCGTTGCCATCTTGTGGAAGATCCAGGTTGAGTTCCTGTCTCCTGGCTTTGGCCTGGCCCAGGCCCCGCTGTTTCAGGCATTGTAGAAGTGAGCAAGGGGCCAGTACTATGGCTGGCATTGTAAGCTAAGCCTCTGTATTGGTGCCAGTTCGTGTCCTGACTACTCCTCTTCTGATCCAGCTCTCTGCTACAGCTTGAGAAAGCAGTAGAAGATGGCCCAAGTGCTTGGGCCCCTGCACATGCTTGGGAGACCTGAAGGAAGCTCTTGGCTCCTGGCTTCAGATCAGGTCAGCTTTGGCCATTGTGGCCTTTTGGAGAGTGAACCAGTGGATGGAAGACCTTTCTCTGTCTCTCCCTCTCTCTCTGTTTATATCTCTACCTCTCAAATAAATAAATAAAATGTTAACAAAAAAGTAAGTGAGCAAATGGATGACAGCTCTTACTGTTTGTCTCTCTGCCTCTCAAATAAATAAGGCATCCCTATAAAAACTCAGTGTATTCCATAATAACAGACTGTAAAATAAACCAATCTTGTTTTCTTCCCCCTCTAATGTTTAAGAATAGAAGTCTTTCTTAACATTTTGCTCTTCATTGTTCCCAGGAGCTAAAGTATAAACAGGTCAAAATCAACTTCTAGTGAAAATTATTTGCAAATATTTCTATGTTCCTTTCTTTATCCATATGTAGGCCATGTGATCTAACAAAATAAACCGAGTATTTCCCAATCTTGGAGTGTGAGTCCCTGAGCTCTTGATGCAGGACCTGGTCTGTGTGACTGAATTTCTGTTTGTCAGACAGCATTGTCCTCAACATGAATGAGATGTGGCTTCCAGCAGTAGATTGCATAGGCAGCCCAACATCACATTCACAGCAACTGTCACCCTCGATCTCTTTCTCTCAAATTCCAGGACAGTGTTTAAAACTAGTTCCTTTTACTTTCCTCATGCTTGGTCTAGGAGAGTTGGTACAGTATCAAATAGGCTATTTATTCCCATCCCAATGCATATGGACAGGAGCTTTGTTTTCTGTCCTGCTTTCTGATGGAACACCATCATGATTCTAATAAGGTTCCAAGGTACTGCTTTTGCTATGTTAGAAAATAAGCAGCAAGACTCAATAAGGACACGTTGTATAACCATGGAAACATTGCCAAGTCAGTTTCTCTACCCACTGTTAAACTACATATGCAGCTATGAATATGTGTATGTGTGTGTATTTATGGACATTGATTAAATCACTAGTGTGATAATTTAAAAATGTAAATATTGTCCCATGAGAAAAAATATAATTGAAAAAGCTTTTTAGAATAATATAAGCTTGCAAAGAGTTCTCATGGCTACTTCTTCTTTGGTGCCCTTTAATCCAAATGGCTCTCTAAAGAAACCCACCAAGACTTTTAGATGTGTGGTAGAACAAAGCAACTAACTCAGCCTCTTTTCTCATACTCACTAATGTCTTCCTTTAGCTGCCTCTAAATAATTGGTCCTAACCTTCTATACTTTATGGAAGAGTGGGAAGAGGCGCATGAGTTGGTGCGAGCCTCTCCACCAGTTCTGCCGCCTGCTCACCTCCTTCTCACCAGGCAGGGGCTGAGCTCCCTTGTTTGTTAGTATATCCTTAGCATCTATCACAATCTGTGTTTCACAAATAGTTGAGTTTGTTCTTTGTGCCAGCTAATGTTCTGGATTCTTGGGCTAGTGCAATGAACGATTCACATAGACAAAATCCTTGCTTTTATGGTGTCCACACCCCAGCATGGGGAATTACATGTTGTAAGTGCTCAGAGGAGTAACATAGCAGAGTATGAGGATGGAGACTGATGGTGAAGTGTGTGAGTGTGTGAATGTGAATGTGTGAGACACACACTATCCAGGGTGGTAGAGAAGCTTGTCTGCTAAACTGATGCTTGAGCAAGGCCAGGAATGAGGAGGCCATGAGCCCTGTGCATATATGGGGAGAGAGAGTTCAGGCACAGTGACTAGTAACAGACTGTAGCCTGCTTGGTGTGGTCAAGGAACTGCCCAATCATAAACACAGCAACTTGAGATCATGGAGCTGTTAGTGTTAGGACGTGAGTTTAGCTTTATCTGCTTGATAGTAACTTTTAGAAAGCTTGCTTTTAAGCTTCTGTGCAGGATATTGCTTTAACATCCCTCTGTTTTTCCCCTAAAGATTTATTTATCGATTTGAAATTTAGAGTTACAGAGAGAAGATGGAGAGACAGAGATAGAAATCTTCATTCTACTGTTTCACTCCCAACATGGCCATAACGGCCAGGGCTGAGGCAGGCTGAAAGCAGAAGCTTCACCCAGGTCTCCCATGTGGGTGGCAGGGATTCAAATACTTGGGCCATCTTTTTGCTGCTTTTCCCAGGTCACTAGCATGGAGCTGGATTGGAAGTGGAGAATGCAGGATATGAATCAGCATCCATATGTGATGCTGGGGTTGCAGAGGGTGGCTTTACCTGCTGTGCCACAGCACCAACCCTGACTTTCTTCATTTGTAAAGTGCAGAGCTCTTGATTGCTTTTCTACATGTTCATTAATAATTCCTGGCACCCAGAACCTAGACTACCACTCTTTCCCAGGTTTATTGTTTGCTAATATTAACAGGAAATTTCCCATGCTGAGTTAGGAGTAACCTGAATGGGAGTGTCTCTCATTTTCTGCCCTAAGGGTATCATTTTGGATTTTACTTGATGTAAAAGGACCAGTAGATTTATAGGAGATGTAGCTTATTGTAAAAGAAAATAGAATGTTCCTTAGAAAAATGTGCCATATTAGAGCATTTTGTAGTTTTTAACCTTTCTGCTAGTCTGTTCTGTGGATGAACCTTTTGGAACCATAAAATGTTTTTCTCCTACTCCATCAGATTATGTCAGTTGTTGATCCATGCTTTGTGAAACAAGCCAGACTCTCCCTACTTCTTAATTTCTTCCTTCCCTCTGCCCTTCCCGTCTCCCTCTGCCCTCTCCCCTTCCCCTCTCCCTCTGCCCTCTCCCCTTCCCCCCTTCCCCACTTCCCCCTTCCCTCCCTCCCTCCCTTCCTCCATTCCTTCCTTCCTTCCTTCCTCAAACTAAATTTGAGTAGAGTTTGAGTCCATGAAGTGGGGAAAAGAATTAAAGAACACATAAATTTATGAAAAGAACTGAGTCAGAATTCTGTTTTAAGTATCTTTTCTCTTCCTTTTGCTGATGGGAATATAGCCTTTTTTCACAGCAACTTGGTACTACTTAGTGAAACTAAGTTAACATACAAGGAAACTTCAAAAAGTTTGTGGAAAAACTGGAATCAAAGCATAAGTTTGGTGCAAAAATTTTGAACTCCATATGTATGAGAAACCTTCAAAAAGTTCATATGAAATGTGAATTATGAATAAGCTAGGCAAAGATTTCAAATATTTTTGCACTACAATAAACTTATCTTTTAGTTTCATTTTTTTCCCCACAGACTGTTCGAAGTTCCCTTGTATG
This sequence comes from Oryctolagus cuniculus, assembly GCF_051225735.1. Taxonomy (NCBI): domain Eukaryota; kingdom Metazoa; phylum Chordata; class Mammalia; order Lagomorpha; family Leporidae; genus Oryctolagus; species Oryctolagus cuniculus. Next base: position 64,285,011 of record NC_142877.1, on the reverse strand, counting down.
CTCCATAACTACTCAGCTCAAGCCTAGTTCTACCCTATAGAAAATTCTTACAAAGGTAAATGGCTAGGCCGGCGCCACGGCTCACTAGGCTAATCCTCCGCCTAGCGGCGCCGGCACACCGGGTTCTAGTCCCGGTCGGGGCACCGGGTTCTGTCCCGGTTGCCCTTCTTCCAGGCCAGCTCTCTGCTGTGGCCAGGGAGTGCAGTGGAGGATGGCCCAGGTGCTTGGGCCCTGTACCCCATGGGAGACCAGGAAAAGCACCTGGATCCTGGCTCCTGCCATCGGATCAGCGCGGTGCGCCGGCCGCAGCGCGCCGGCCGCGGCGGCCATTGGAGGGTGAACCAACGGCAAAGGAAGACCTTTCTCTCTGTCTCTCTCTCTCACTGTCCACTCTGCCTGTCAAAAAAAAAAAAAAAAAAAAAAGGTAAATGGCTGTGTTTGAAGACGATCTTTCTTTTATCTATTCTGGTGGTATTGGAAATGGTACATCAGGTCCAGAGGCAACTGCTGTCCATCATTAGGGGACTGGGGAAGTAAAATGTGGGAGAAGTGTGCTTGACACAAGGCATTTGAAGGCAACATACTAGATATTTATAGATTTACATAGGGCAACACTGATAGGCATTAAGAACTTGGTAGATATTAAGGATCTGCAATGAGTTAAAAAAGAAAACAGGAAACATATTCTGTAGCCTAGTGCTGCTTATGTAAAGTAGACACATTCATATGAATTCATTTTTATAAAGATATTTAAGCACAGAGAGTGAGCAATTTAGAATACGAAGCCTGTGGAACAAGGGAGGACTAAGAGCAGATTGGCAATTAAACTAAAATCAGAGAGGGATTTTGTGATTATAGTGTGCTGTGAACTAAGGAATATGACTGACACATTTCCTTGCAACCAGGGGTTCCAAACTTGAAAGTCATGCCTAGGTCTGTTATTTGGAAATCAAATAATTGTTCAGATTTCCTGACACTGTGATTCTGGGGATATATTCCTATGGGAAAAGGAGCATCTGGAAATTATTGTAGATACTTTCTGAGCATGAAATCTTTAAAGATAATTTGATGTGAAAGATGTTAACAATTTGCTTTCTAAATAAGCTCTACCAACAGTGTTTCTAACTACTGTGATATTTAGAGTATACTTTTTTTTTTTTTGACAGGCAGAGTGGACAGTGAAAAAGAGAGAGACAGAAAGGTCTTCCTTTTCCGTTGGTTCACCCCCCCCCCCAACAATGGCCGCTGCAGCCGGTGTGCTGTGGCTAGCACACCACGCTGATCTGAAGCCAGGAGCCAGGTTCTTCCTCCTGGTCTCCCATGCGGGTGCAGGGCCCAAGCACTTGGGCCATCCTCCACTGCCTTCCTGGGCCATAGCAGAGAGCTGGCCTGGAAGAGGGGCAACCGGGACAGAATCTGGTGCCCCGACCGGGACTAGAACCTGGTGTGCCGGCGCTGCAAGGCGGAGGATTAACCTATTGAGCTGCGGCACCAGCTTTAGAGTATACTTTTATGAGATGCAGACTTGGTAAAGGGGAATTAACCCAGAAGGCTGCTACTTTTTCCTATTTCTTTATTTCCACTTGCTTCCTTTGCAGGGCTTCCCTTCCCGTCTAGCTCACTGTATCTGCTTCTTTCACCAACTGACCTCCTTCCAGCTCCCTTTACTGTAGCCCTGAAGCCACCGTGGGGGTGCACGAGTTGATGCCCAGGTCTTACTGCATGCCAGTGGGCTCTTTCTCTTTGAGATTAAAGAATTTGTTTTCCTTTCCTCTTACTTCATCTGTTGTTAACTTCCTTCTTACCAGCTCCCCTTCCCTTTCAATTCTGATGACACTTTATCCAATTAAAGATGTTTGTTCCTTTTTATTTACTTTTTAAAAAAGATTTATTTATTTATTCATTCATTTATTTATGATGTAGAGTCACAGACAGAGAGAGGGAGAGACATATAGAGAAGTCTTCCATCTGCTGGTTCACTCGCCAAATGGCCATAACAGCTGGAGCTGGGCCATTCCAAAGCCAGGAACCAGGAAATTTTCTGAGTCTCCCACATGGGTGCAGGGGCCCAAGCACTTGGGCCATCTTCCGCTGCTTTTCCAGGCCACAGCAGAGAGCTGGATTGGAAGAGGAGCAGCGGATCTTGAACCGGTGCCCATATGGGATGCCCACACTGCAGGTGGTGGCCTTAACCACTATGCTGCAGTGCCAACCCCCTGTTCCTTCCTTATTTATGTGATGTAAACTAGAACCTGTGCCCTTTGGGATATTCTTCAGTGGTTTAATTCTTAAAACCTTCATCGAATATCTCCTTCCTGTGTTCATTCAGTAAGGCAGTGTTTCACTTTGCTGTACACCAATTCCACTTAGTTGTTGGTTCCTCAAGGGATAATTACTATTTACCTAATTATGTGGTAAGTGCTATATAGTGGCAGAGTAATTAAAAAATGTACTGCACAATTACAAAGTAACTGTGGTATTTGAGGGGATTTGTTCTACCAGAATTCACTTCAATGGTAATTCATTGGCTAGCATAAAAGAATGGCATCAGGTTATCTGCATGAAAATAGCAAACGTCATTTGGTTTTATATTGTACTCTGTTATAGTTTAGTACTGATGGAGCAGCATCTATTCTGTTAAAATGAATTTCACACTCCTGGTGAGGAGGAACTAGGCTCTTGATTTTTTGATCGGGAAGCAGTAGCTAATGTTCATTGAAGAAATACTGTTCATTGCCATGTATGCCCAGTTTCCAAAGCAAAGCAAATGGAGACAAGCATTGGCAAGAATAAGCAGGCATAGCTACTGCTCATTTGGGACATCAGTTCTTACAGTTTTTGAATACACGAACCACTGCGTTTACAGTCACAATGGGACTTGGAGCCTGGGAAGGGAGATCTTGTCAAATGGCATTTTCTGGGCTCCTGCCCCTACGGAGATGTGGTTCAGTTGTTCTGGGTTGAGACTTTGAAATGTGCACTTTATCCAGATAGCTTCAAATCCTGCCTAGGTGAATCCGTGGTATCATCAATTTGAGAGCCACGGAGTACCACAGAGGAATCCAGATCTAACGTGTGTGGGTGTGTGCAGACCTGTGGGCTGTTTGCTCTTCATCTCTTCATGCCTTCTGTCTGACCCAGGTGCATGCCTAAGCTCGTTTCTTGTGTAGGCACCTGTTCCCAACCTGTTTCTATTTAAAATGCGTTTTGAAGAATAAGCCTCCTAAATATACTATTTATCATGAAGCATTGTAGAATATTTTTTTTTTTTGACAGGCAGAGTGGACAGTGAGAGAGAGAGACAGAGAGAAAGGTCTTCCTTTGCTGGTGGTTCACCCTCCAATGGCCACCGCGGCCAGCACGCTGCAACCAGCGCACCACGCTGATCCGATGGCAGGAGCCAGGTACTTCTCCTGGTCTCCCATGGGGTGCAGGGCCCAAGCACCTGGGCCATCCTCCACTGCACTCCCTGGCCACAGCAGAGAGCTGGCCTGGAAGAAGGGCAACCGGGACAGAATCCGGCGCCCCAACCGGGACTAGAACCCGGTGTGCCAGCGCCGCTAGGCAGAGGATTAGCCTAGTGAGCCGCGGCGCCGGCAGCATTGTAGAATTAATAGGAGTTATATCCTAGAATGGAGACTATGATTTATATGCTAAATGCTGATGAGGATATCAGATTCACCACGTTTAGAAGATATTCATAGAGAATTCTAGGCCTTTCAGACATCTTTCTTAAATTCTTCTTTCAAAATAAGTTAATTTTTTTGAGCAAAATAAGTTAATTTTATTAAGTAATCATTCAAAATCATTCTATAATCACAAAATCATTCTGTTTTGTGTATATTATCTTTTTTAATCAACACAATCTCATATGAGAGAAGTAATATTGTTATATTCATTTTCACATGGGAAAAATTGGCACAGAAAAGCCAAGTACGTTTCTTGAAGTCACACAGCTCACTATTCATTGCTAAGGAAAATTGGGTAATGCTGTTTCTAACATCTTCACCATGGACAATATTGTAGATATGTTTTTTATGATTTTTGTAGAAAAGATTTTGAATCTCAAAAAAGGCACAACCCTAATTTCCTGAAACCAGGGGAATGATCTCCCAACCCCACCCTGAACATAAGTTGTCTAAGCACCTTTTAGAAGAATGAGGGCACAATCTCGTGTTTGTGTTATGTGAGCCTGGCTGTTTTGCTTGATTCCTTTCTGGTGAGAGAAACAAAGTGAACAAATGTCTCATATTCCTGGAAACTGGAAAGGTCTGTAGCATTCAATAAAAACAGTCAAGAGAAAGGTTTTTAAAGAGTACAGTTGGACTTCCTTGGTCTACCCACCGTAAGATAGACACATATTCAGATACATTTAGAGGCCAGGTATAGTGTGTAGAATGAAATTCACCAAAGAAGTCAGGTGGCTTTGCTGGACAGCCGCATGTGCACTGCCTTGCTTTGGCAATGGAATCCATGACATTTGGTGCACACTGGGTGCATACAGCCAAATAGGAAAGTCAAGACAGTAAGGCATCTTTGTTTCATAATTTGCTAGTGTTTTTTATATTTCTAGTGTAGATGTGAAAACATATACCACCTTTCAAGAAAGGACATATTTATTGCTAAAAATGATTTCTTAATATTAGCCATTTGGAATTATTTAGAAATTTTCAGATGAAATATTTATCTACAAATTTAGCTAAGAGGAGAATTGAAAGGCTGATCACATGAAACATTTAATGAGGCTTAATGTAAAAAAGTGCACTGGAATTTTCATTGGGATAAAGTATATGAAGTTTGTAATATGAAAAGTTGCAAATATTTTATGTTTACAAAGGATGATTTTTAAATTATCTCATTTTCTCTGTAATGTTTGTATTATAATAAGCATTGCCAGCCAGATTCAAAGTGAAAGCTAAATTAGATGCTTTGTGTGTGTTTCTTTGCTCAGAGGGTTCACTTTAAAATTATTTTTATGATTTTTTTTATTTTCAAAATCATAGATAAACTATAAAATATGTTCCAGATGAAATATCATAATACATTATTTATGAGACAATAATAGGTGTATTTAGTGAAAGAAAAACAAGGCTTTAGGCTGCTCTAGTGACAAATTCTAACACTGAAGCAGGGGTGTCACAACAGCTCAGGTTGTTGGTAAAAAGTACACTGCCTTTGGATTGGGTAACTGATGAGTGTTATGTTGGTTTACCTTGAAATTTAGGTTCATTCTCTAATCACACTATTTAGTGAAATGATTTCCTCTTTTTGAAATTCACAGCTTTATTGTGATGTGATTGACAAATTGTGTGTCTTTAAGGTGTACAACATGATGGTTTGATATACATTTACATTGTGAATGATCACCACAAGCAAGCAATTGAACATGTCAATCACTTCCCATAGTTGCCTTCTTTGGGGAGAAAATTGTGATCTACCCTCAACTAATTTCCAGTGTACAATACAGTATTATTAACTCTAGCCCCCCATGCTGTACATTATATCATCAGATATTCACCTTTTTTAAGGTTTATTTATTTATTTGAAAGGCAGAGTTACAAAGAGGCACAGGGAGAGAGAGAGAGAATTCTATCAGCGGGTTTGCTCCCCAGATGGCTGCAACATCTGAAGCTGATCTGAAGCCAGGAGCCAGAAACTGGCTCTCCACATGGGTGCAGGGGCCCAAGCATCTGGACCAAATTCTACTGCTTTCCCAGGCCACAACAGAGAGGTGGGTCAGAAGTGGAACAGCTGGGATTCGAACTGGCTCTCATATGGGAAGTTGGCACTGGCTCTCATATGGGAAGTTGGCACTGCAGGCAGTGGCTTTACTCACTGCGCCACAGCACCAGCCCCAGATTTTCATCTTAAAACTGAAAATTTGTACCTTTTGAACATCATCTCCAAAGGGAATCATCAAGTGATTCCCTCTTGATGTTTCAGCATAACACTACCAGTAGCTCGAATTTTACCTATCTCTGTGGTAGCAACTGTGGGGATAATTTAGAAACATGTGCACCCATGTTCATTGCAGCATTATACACAGTATCCCAGTATGAAAAAAACCTGATTGTCTCTCTGTGGATGAGTAAAGAAACTGATGTGTATAGGTACACACACTGGAATATTTTTTAATAGAAACCTTTTATTTAATAAATATAAATTTCAAAAGTGCAACTTTTGGATTATAGCTGTTCTTCTCCCATAACCACCCTCCCACCCGCAACCCATCCTTTCTCTTACTCCCTCTCCCATCCCATTCTTCATTAAGATTCATTTTCAATTATCTTTATATACAGAAGATCAACTCTACACTAAGGAAAGATTTCAACAGTTTGTACCCACACAGAAACACAAAGTGTAAAGTACTGTTTGAGTACTAGTTATACTGTTAATTCTCATAGTACAATACATTAAGGACAGAGATCCTACATGAGGAGTAAGTGCACAGTGACTCCTGTTGTTGATTTAACAAACTGACACTCTTATTTATGACGTCAGTGATCACCTGAGGCTCTTGTCATGAGCTGTCAAGGCTATGGAAGCCTCTTGAGTCCACAAACTCCAGCATTATTTAGACAAGGCCATAGTCAAAGTGTAAGTTCTCTCCTCCCTTCAGAGAAAGGTACTTCCTTCTTCGATGGCCCGTTCTTTCTGCTGAGATCTCACTCATAGAGATCTTTCATGTTGGCCGTTTTTTCCAACAGTCACACACTGGAATATTATGAAGCCTTTGAAAGGGAGATCTGGACATTTGTGACAATATGATGACCCAGGAGGACATCATGCTGGGTGATGTAAGCTAGCCACAGAAAGAATTTTTCATATTTCATATGTGGTATCCAAAAAATAGAATATATAGCATATGTACAATAGAGAGGGTAGAAAGGTGCTTCCTAAGGATGAGGAGAGGCAAACCTAGACAGCGAGTTGTAGGTAAAAGGCTGTTAAGTTGCATTTCTATAGGATGCATAAATCCAGGGATCCAATGTACAGCATGAAGACAGGAAATTTGCTGAGTTGATTTTTATGTGCTTGTCACACACAAAAAGGTAAATGTGAGAGAAGATACAATAATTGGATGTGCTATAGTAATCATTTGATTATGTATCATTATATTTGAACATCATGTTATTTACTTTCAATATATACAATGAAAAGAAAATCTGTTGGCTCAGCTGACTTTGACCTAGAGATTGGCATTTATAAAAACTACTAAATCCTCCCCCAAATGATTGGCTCTGTGTATGTTTGCTGCTAACTTTGCCTTAAGCGTTCCCTGCCAACTGGCAATGCGTGCTTAGTCATTACTTGGGTGAACTGGGTATAATGAGGCTCTTACCAGGCAATTTGCAAAAGTTGAAAAGAAAAGATCTCTCTCTACCTCCGGTATTTATGTAGCACTTAGATTTTTCCACCAAAGAACACTGCGTTGTTCAATAATTTAAATACTAGTAACCCTGCAAGTTGCACACTGTGAAGACTGGAATACATTCTGCCTTGAGCATTGTGCAAAGCCCAGCTGTTCCTGGGTGGCATTGCTGCTACGACAGTGTGAATTGCACTTTTAATTTGTCTTCCCATCTGACAGCACATCTAATTATACTTTATAAAACGTGTTTTAAATGATACTTAAACCTTCCATTGAAGTATATTTACACAAAAGTGAAGATTAAATAAACACTTAAAAATTATATCAAGTCATCTTAATTTAACCACTCCTTCTGCTGCATTTGCATTTGAAACATGGTGCTTACACTGAGCTAATTTTCAACAGATTCTAAGCAAGAGTGGCCAGAATGGAAGTGAGAGGTTAAGAGTTGACCTTTTCTTGTTTTGGAATTGTTCAGTCACTCAATAAGCATATCTGAGTATTTGGGAACCTTCTTCTACCACTAAAATTATACCTTACACAACTTTAAATTTTTGTAAACTTACACATTTGGAAAAAGGAGTGAATAGGACAGGAGCACATTTTATTGATTACATAGAGATGGAAAGATTCAAACTGCATCTTTAAATGACAATACGTTGTATTTATCTTTTCTTGGTTATCTTCTGTCCCTGCCCTCTTTCTGAATATTGTAGTAAATAGCTGGTATACTTACTAGAGCACCCATATATTTATATAACATAATATACTTTCTTGTTCTTCCTTCTTGGGAGAATTTTAATAAGAAATTTTTTATACCCATGAAATTCTCTTTCCAGACAACTAATGGGTTTTCCTAGTAATACAAATGGTTGTCTCATTTGAAGCACTGATTGTCAAACTTAGCAATTCCTTTGGAGTATTAAAGAACAGTGACCCCCACCCTCCTTGAGAATTGTAATTTAATTGGTCTGGGGTCTGAAGAGGATCTGTGGCTTTTTAGAACTCGCCAGGTGACTGTGATATTCAACACAATCAGCACTGCTGCTCTCCAGGGTGAATCAGGTTTCTTTTAAAGATTTCCATGTTGGAATTAGCTAATCCCAAACACAGTGGTTTCCAACATGTCTGCACGTTGGATTCACCTTGGGAGTTTTGAAAAAATAGTCTCTGTGCTCCCAATGCCCAGTCCCCACCCCCTTGCAGGAGGTTGTGAGATTTAATTGCTCTGGGTGGTACCCTGAAATTTTAAATTGTTTAAAGATTCCTCATGATTTTAATATGAAGACAAGTTTGGGAACAAATGGGGCAAATAATTGTTTTTTTTAAGCTTGGTGAATGATGAGGAATTCAGAATTTACATGTTTTGTTGAGGAGATGAACTTGGGAAAGAAAAGTTACCAAGTTCCTGTGCCTGTTGCCCTTGGCTCCTTATCTTTATGCTCCAATATATCCGTGCCCTTATATGCCCTTATATGTCCTTATATACTCCCATATATCCGTGCCTCTGTGGTGTCATGGTAATATAATGGTAACTGACAGTTCTACCTGCGTGGCTAACTGCCCGAAGATCTGTTAGGCAACTGTTTGGCTCAGGAGCACTAGTGTCTGTAAGCCCAAATAAGCAACTGGGAGGCATGGATAGGGGTGGCTGCTGGTGAGTGCAGCTATCAATGGATGTGGACATGAAGATGCAGCAGTATGTGGAAGTGTGGCTGTGTGTAGATGTTTGTGTGTGTGTACAACCACTGCCAAGGACACACAGACAAATATCTTCGTTGGTCCCAATGCCGTCAGGAACAAGTGGCTGTTCCTTGTATATTTCTCACTGCCACCATGAGTAAAAGAGATATAAACCCATAGATGACTCGAAGTTGCTCTCTGACTTGTGGGAATCTGGATCTGTTTGTTCAAGGCTCTAAGCTGTGGGTATACATGTTTGAAATGTACACTCTTCCTTGGAGGATATGTACTTGATTAAAATACAATATAAAATGTTCTTTCCATTCAGCTGTTAACATTATAGAGATGAGAGGATTAGAGGCACTAGAAAATCTTAGAACATTTTTGTAGTGGGCTTTTCATTTGTATTCATAGGTATGCTCCTAGGTAGAAGAATTGGACTCAAATGACCTTCACTAACAGTGTCTATAATCTGTCTTTGACAGGTTTACAAAAACATGTACTTATTTTAATGGAAGTTATATGTTTGAAAGGGAAAACAAACTGTTCTTTTATACAACTCACACAAATACGTTTCTTCTGGGGTGATAATATATTGAGTGCTATTTTCTGAGACTAGTATTTGAATAAGAGTCCTCAAGTGGGTGAGAAAATCATTTCTAACACACGATTTGCTTAATTTAGGTCACTAGTTTATGTGTTACCTAGATTCTCTACCTCCTAATCATGAAACTGACTTATCAGTAGTACTGTTGAGCTCAGTTTAGTGGTTGAATCCCACGTCCCATTCCTTGGGTTCTTCATTCCCTTTGGTAGCTCATCCTGTTGCCCAGCTGTCTCTCTCAGATGATTTATTGCTGTTAATAATCTTTATTTCCAATTGCCAGTTTGTTCTTCAAGTCATTTAATCTTTTAAATAAGTCTTTCTCCTTGTTTTCCTACTAACATCAAGGTTCCTCCTACTGTCAAGTTTTACTGCTGAGTCCTTTCCCCACTTATTTCCTCCTTGTATTCAGTCCTAATACTTGATGCCATCACTATCACTCAGGGGTTGGCCAAGAAAAATGAATGCACTCTGAATTCCAGATGTGAAGTTTAAAACACCAAGATGTAGGGTTCGTATAATTTTGAAAGAGGTGGGAGAATGAAGCTATTATCTATGGAATATGTAATTATGGAATTACTACTGAGTAAACTAATCGGAAGTTCTCCCTTCTCAGCTTTTCCTTCCTGACAGAGGTAATGATGATGCCCTAACCCCAGCTGCTTGACTTATTATTAAATATAATGTATAATGCTCTATTAGATTATATCATGAGAAATAGAAGTGCTTTCAGTAGATTCTAGAATATTATATAATTTACCACTTTCCTCTGCCTGACTCAAACTCTTCAGTCTTGAATATTTCCATTTTTTGAGGGGGGTGATCATTCCTTCATCTTTATTTCCCATATGTTTTCGAAACAGCATTGTCTACATATATTGTATTGTATTTTTCCCCAGAAACCTTTTATTTAAGGAATATAAACTTCATGCATTTTATAAATACAGCCTTAGGAACATAGTGATTCTTCCCACAATACCTGCCTTCCCGCCCACACTCCCACTCTTCTTCCTCCTCCTGCTCCTATTCCCATTCTTATTTTTTCACTTAAATCTATTTTCAATTATTTATACACATATGATTAATTCTATACTAAGTAAAGAGTTCAACAAGTAGTATATATATATATATAAAAAAAAAATCTGTTCCTCAACAGTTGAAACAAGGGTTGTTCAAAGTCATTGTATCTCACAGTATCATTTTCACATCTATAGATAACCTTTTAGATGCTCTATTAGTTAGATCAGGGAGAACATATGGTATTTGTTCTTTAGGGACTGGCTTATTTCACTAAGTATAATGTTTTCCAGTTTCAAAAATTTTGTTGCAAACAACAGGACTTCATTTTTTAAATTGAGCATAATATTCCATGGTGTACATATCTCATAATGTCTTTAACCAGTCTTCAGTTGATGGACATTTTGGTTGATTCCATATCTTAGCTATTGTGAATTGAGCTGAAATAAATGTATGGATACAGATAACTGATTTCATTTCCCTTGGGTAAATTCCCAGAATTAGGATGGCTGGGTCATATGGTAAGTCTATATTCAGATTTCTGAGGTATTTCCATACTGTCTTCCCACAGTGGCTGTACCAGTTTACATTCCCACCAACAGTGGATTACAGTACCTTTTCCCCCACATCCTCACCAGCATTTGTTGTTTCTTGATTTCTATATGAAGGCCACTCTAATGAGTGAGGTAAGACCTCATTGTGGTTTTGATTTGCATTTCCCTGATGTCTAGTGATGCTGAGAATTTTTTCATGTGTCTGTGGGCAATTTGGATTTCCTTTTTTGAAAAATGACTGTTTAAGTACTTTGCCCATTTCTTCACTGAGTTGTTTGTTCTGTTGAGTTTTCTGATCTCTTTTTATATTCTGGTTATTAATCCTTTATCAATTGCATAGTATACAAATAATTTCTTCCATTCTGTTGGTTGTGTCTTTTCTAAGTATTTCTTTTACAGTGTAGAAGCTTTTTAATTTGATGTAATCCCATTTGTCAATTTTGGCTTTGATTGACTGTGCCTCTGGGGTCTTTCCCTAGAACTCTTTGCCTATGCCAATGTCTTGCAGGGTTTCCCCAATGTTCTCTAATAATTTGATGATATCGGGTCATAGATTTAGATCTTAGATTTAGTCCTAGATCCATTTTGAGTGGATTTTTGTGTTAGGTGTTAAGGTAGGAGTTTTGTTTCATACTTCTGCACCAATTGTTGAAGAGACTGTTCTTGCTCCAGTGATAATTTTAGTTCCCTTGTCAAAGATAAGTTTGTTGTAGATGCATGGGTGATTTCTGGCATTTCTCTTTTATTCCATTGGTCCATCCATCTGCTTTTTTACTACTACCATGCTGTTTTGATTATAACTGCCCTGTAGTATGTCTTGAAATCTGGTATTGTGATGCCTCCAGTTTTGTTTTTGTTTTATAAGATTGTTTTTAGCCATTTGGGGTCTCCTGTGTTTCCATATAAATTTCAGCATTGCTTTTTCTATGTCTGAGAAGAATGTCCTTGCTATTTTGGTTGGTACCACATTGAATCTATATATTGTTTTTGGTAGTATGGACATTTTGATGATAATAATTCTCCCAATCCATGAACATGGAAGATTTTTCCATTTTTTGTGTCTTCTATTTCTTTCTTTAATGTTTTATAATTTCTCATATTTGACATCCTTGGTTAAATTTATTCCAAGGTATTTGATTTTTTTGTGAATGAGATTGACCTTTAAAGTTCTTTCTCAGCTGTGGAATTGTCTGTGTATACAAAGGGTATTGAATTTTGTGTGTTAATGGTACAGTCCAAGCTTTTGTTTTGAGTCTGTGCTTCTTAGCATAGCCATCAACGTCCAACTTGTATCTTCCTTTCCCATCATTTCTTTGCTGTACATCTTTTTTAGTCTTAGCTTTAGAAATACTGTGGTTTCCTGACGTTCTCTGAGTTCGTTACAGTCTACTTTTTCATGCATGTAATCCTTTGTTGTATGTTGCATGTAATCCTGTGTATGGAGTATTCTTTGTCTCTTTTGCATTGTGAATGTGTGGTCTTCTGCAAAGCCATGTTCAACTGTGTATTCAATTCTCTGATCTTTCAAGCTTAGTGAACATCTTCTTTCTTTGTGTTATATCATTTTTTCTGTCCCCTTTAAAAAGGATTTATTACATATTTTACATGTCTTCTGTATTAGACTGTGGAATCAGACTTAAGAGGGCATTTTACAAAGTTTATGGAAAATGAATTAAAAGTGGTTTAAATTATCTATTTGGAAGTTTGAGAGAGGGATGGAGAGAGATGTCTTCCATTTGCTGGTTTATTCCCCAAATAGTCCCAACAGCCAGGGCTGGACCAGGCAGAAGCCAGGAGCCTGGAACTCCATGGAGGTCTCCCATGAAAGTGGCAGGGGCCCAAGTATTTTGGCCATTTTCCACTACTTTTAGGTAGATTAACAGGGAACTGGATAGGAAATGGAGCAGCTGAGACTCAATTCAGCTTAACTCACTGTGCCACTCTGCCAGCCTGAACGTTCCTGCTTCTTTTGTCTATCAGTTTCCTAATGTAGCTGATTGGGATAATAATAATTCCGCACATCAACTCAACTGAATGACATTGTTTTAGTGATTAACTAAGAAAATATGTGAAATGATTAGCACAGTGACTAGAACAGAGTAAGCTATCAATAATTGGAAATGTGGTTGCTATAATTACTTAATTACACTATTTCTGAAAAAAAAATAAACTTCAGACAATCACAAGAAACCCAAAATGCGGAGTGTGAGGCTTGAAGCAATGATGTTGAGATTGAGACCTACATGTGTCTCAGATTTCTGTATAATGGTTTAAAATGAGCAAGCAACTTCAATGTGCGCTATTAAGTCATGTAAAGTATGGGGGCTGGCTGAAGTATAGCCCTATTATTCCACAATTTGTGTGTAGAGCACTAAAGGAAATGGTGTTTGGCTTGGGGATGGAGTAAGAGAGCAAGAACGTAGTTTCAAACATGTTTTAAGTGATAGTGTTGTGTGATGTTCTCTGTTGGATGATGAAGATCTGTTGAACTGACAAGAACACCTTATTAAGAAAGGTTGAGTGTCGCTCCCCGTCTTCGTGGAGGAATGACACTAAACCCTGCCTAGGCTTCATATCTGAGTCACGGCACCATTATGTTGCTCCCCCTCTTCGTGGAGGAATGACACAAGACCTTGCGCTGTTCTTTTGTCTGCTCGGCCCTCCCCGGGTTACTGCTGGTTCTTCCCGGGTTGGCTACCGACCCTTCCACCTCCGTGGAAGGGCGGTTCCCCCTGCCACCTTCCCCACTTCCGCGGGGGAGCGGCACACCGCCGGCCGGCTCTCTTGGGGGCTGCACAGGTGTTCCTCTTAGATGTTCCTGGTGCATGTTGTCTCTCTCCTCCTTTATAGTCCTCTTCCACCAATCCCAACTCTGCTACCCACACGCCGAGTACGCTGCTCTCCTCCAATCAGGAGCAGGTCCTGCAGTTTATTGGTTGAACTGGAGGCAGCTGTGTAGAAGCTGTTTCCTCCCTTCTCAGCGCCATATTGTGGGAGAGCAGATGCATAGAGTAAGTCTTAATTCCAGTAACTTAGTCTAGTCCAAGTTGCTCCCAGTTGCTCCCCACAGTTGAGCACCATGACATTATCAGACCAGCATGGAGATTGTAGAAATGTGGAACTGCAGACCTGTTTGGGGGGTTCATTGCTTATATGCCTGTCATATCCAGGCTAACTGTAATCTCTATTATTGGGGAATAGATGATAGTGGTGAGTAGACCATTCTTATCTTTTTCTCCCTTCATATAATACCACACAAAAACAGAAGCGCCATAAATCCCGAATGTAAGTGCTTATCTGCTTGCTTGCTTCTGACATATTTCTTCAGTCCTCCTGCCACTGTTTTTGATTGATCTTCAAGTTCTGAACTGAAATATTTGGTATTCCAAAGGAGAATGCCTCTATGAACATTATTTTGAATGGTTCAAGGAGTTGGTTCAACTTTCACTTCAATTTCCAGCACCTCACATTATTATAGATTGAAAGAACAGTGCCAGACTGCCTGTGCTTTTTGATGTGATGTGTGTTGTGTGGTGGACTTGCTTCATTCAAACTGATAGAATGAACAATGGCAGTGTGGTGTGTTCTTTAGAATCAAAATATTTCATTGGAGACATAGTGGATAGCTATTTGATTCTCCTGAAGTTACTATTTACATTTAAATTCTTGCATTTGGGGGTCTTGAACTTTCTCTGGCATAGGATTTCTATGTCACTTCTTGGGAGCAAGTCTAGCTCTTGTATTGTTCTGTGCAATCGCATTGAGTGTAGCATAGTGTTTACATTTAGCAGTGACTAATTAGTGTCTCTTGATTGAATTAGTTATTACCTAGTTGTAGAGAAGTATAAGCATTTCTCTGAATATTTAACCCAGTAGAATATACACAAAGAAAAACACTCACTTAAATGTCCCCTCTTCACAAAGATCTACCGCAAGAAAAAAATTAAAATGCCCTTTTATACAATTTCTCAGCGCTTCTCACTTTTATTTTGGAGCAGTGTTAAAATTTGTTTGTAATATGTATATTTCATCCAAAATCAACTTGGATATTATTCTTCTATATATATACTGCTTATACATAAATATATTTGACATCATAGAATATGCACATAGAAAGATGGATGTCTAATTGGCAAAAATTATAAATTTTGTATTTATTCTTGATATCTTCCATCTATTGTTATAAATGAATCCAGATAACTTAAAAAGTTCATGAGAAGGTAGGCCCACAGAAGTTGTGTTAACATAGCTTCAAGCCAGAGCAAAATAGCCTCCACTCTAAGCTCCCCTCAGATGGAATTATATCATATAATGTACATGTACTTTCTTTGGATGCTGCTGAGCTTAGCTTTTTTCCAATTTAATTCTGTAAGTATTTATTGAACCTTACTATATGTTCAGCCAAGGACTTGATGATGTGGATGATTAAAAGGCAATACTGCCATACACCCATGAGGATAAAAAATATAATAACTGAAAATAGAAGTGTTTGTGAAGATGAGGAGAAATTGGAGCTTTTGTGATATGTAGGTAGGAAAGTAAAATGGTGCAGCCATTGTAGAAAACCATTTGGCCATTCCTCAAAAAATTGAGAATGGAATTCTCTTCTAATAATTCTGTTCTAATAATTCTGCTCTGGGTAAATATCTAGAAGAACTGAAAACAGGGTTTTGAAGAGCTATTTGAGTACTCTTATTCACAGAAGCATTATTCACAAAATTCAAAAGGTGAAAACAACCCAAATGCCCATCAACAGATGAATGGAAATATAAAATATGTACGTACAATGCAGTTTTATTCAGCCTTAAAAAGGAAAGAAATTTGACATAGTTTGCAAAATGGGTGAATCTTGAGGCCACTATGTTTAGTGAATTAAGCCAATCATTAAAAGGCAAATACTGTATGGTTCCACTTATCTGAGATTTGTAGAATAGTCATAAATAAAAGCTAAGTAGAAGGCTTGATTTCAGAGACTGGGGTAAGGAGAGAATGGGAGTTACTGTTTTATGGTGTAGTTTCAGTTTTCAAAATATAAAGAGCTCTGGAGATTGGTTATGTAACAATGTATACAGAATTTATGCTACTACACAATGTACTTAACAATTTTTAATATTGTAAGTTTTATGATTTGTACATTTTAGCATACATTCAAAAGACAAGACACAGTTCACATTCTCAAGTGCTTTACAATCTCTTTGCTGGTGAATGAATGAGGTGACATTTAATTGAGTGGAAAGAGAGAGAGAGAGAGAGAGGGAGAGAGAGAGATATCTTCCATCCGCTAGTTCACTCCCCAAATGACTGCTATGCCTAGAGTTGAGCCAGGCAGAAGCCAGGAGCTGGGAACTGCATCAGGGTCTCCCATGTGGGTGGCAGGAGTACTTGGACCATCTTCAGCTGCCTTCCCAGATGCATTAACAGGGAGCTGGGATCTGCAGTGGAGCAGCCAGAGCTCCCATATGGGATGCTGGCATTGGAAGAGGTGGCTTCACCTGCCGAGCCACAACACAGGCCCCATGATATGTTTTCTAACAAAGAATTTCCATGAGGATATAATCTAAAAATAATGAAACCTTAATATAGATACATATTCTATTTATCTATGTAGAATCTCTGTGGATCTATATAGATATAAACTTAATATAGATATAATCAATATATACTTCTTATAAAACAATTAAGAAACAAAAAGCAACAATAACAACAACAACAACAACAACAAACCTTAGGACTCAGGTCCCTGTCTACCCCTAACTGCATTCTTTGGAGTTAGAAAGATGAGAACCATGGCATGTGTGGCTAGAACACTACTATAAGAAAAAGATTATCAAATCCAGCCTCCTATGTATGATATAAGAGCTATTTCAAGGAAATAAATTATTTTACTCAGATTCTGCAATTACTTTTCAGGAGATTGTATTAAAATATGAGGACAAACAGGAATTCCTGGTGGTTCTGTACTAACAATAAAGCACTTAATCTGTAACAATAAGCAATGAATGAATGAAGAATAGATGTGACATTTGTTTCTATGTAGATCAGTGTAAACAGTGAAAGCAGCGTTGTAATCGAGGTGTTTGCTATCAGCAAATTTCACACTACTGAATTCCAGTGAAAGGAAAATCAGTAAGGAGCTGTGCTTTCTGCCATTTGGAGGAGGTAGGTAGTTTGAAATCAAATGGACTTGAAAGCTATCTCCTGGTTGTATTTTATTTTATTTTATTTTTTGTGGAGAAAGCAGTAGACCTGTCCATCATAAGTAGACAAAAGATAAAATAAATTTAAGGATTCTTTCCAGGCAGTGTTTGATGGCTCAGAAGAGACGGAAACAAATGTACAAGTTGCCAAGATGCTATTCTCAAAACAAGCAAAACAGCCAATCGAATGGAAAATGTGAAATATTACCCTGTTGTATGGAGGAAGAGTGAAAGGCACAGCTCCCTGGACTAGTGTTACAAGACCTGGCATGGATCCCTGTTCTGCTGCTCAGGCTTTCTCTGACCTTGGGTAAAGTGCTTATCTACTTTAGGCGATTACTTCTTAATACGTCAAATAAGGGTAGAAGGAGGGGCTGCCCATTGACATAACATTTATATAAAAGTGCTATAGAATATGGTGCATTATCTCAAGCTAGAAACACCCAGGTAGCAGAAGTGAACGTTTAACTCTACACTATCCTTTCACTTGTGGTAATATGGATGGACATGGAGGGCATTATTTTAAGTAAAATGAGCCAGGCCTAGAAAGACAGCGTGTGTTTTCATTTGTAAGCGGAAGCTGAAAACATTGACTTTATAAAAGTAAAAAGAAAGGCAGCCACTAGAAGGGTAGCATGGAGAACAGAAACGGGGGTTGGGTAACTGGTACCAAGGTATAGTTAGGTAGGAGGGCTAAACACTGGTGTTTCACAGCGTGGCAGGATGACTGTAGCTTACAGAAATTTGCACATTTAATAAAGAACTAGAAAAGGGGAATTCTAATGTTCCCAAAACAAAGAAATGATTAATGTTTAAGGAGATGGAAATGCTAATTACCATAATTTGATCATTACACATTGTATCATGTACTGAATGATCACACTGTGCCCATAAACATCTACAACTATTGTGTCTCAACCAAAAGTTTAAAATAATTTGATTAGGAACCATTAATTCTCAACAAAAGTTACCACAGTTATATAATACTAATATTTGGAAAAACAGTTTTTATTTAAGTAAAAATTAAAGACCTAGGCTCATAGCAAGTACAGCAAAAAGAAATAGAAACATTCTGTTTTATTTGTTTTCATCAGTCTGAATATGCTTAAGAGGTGTTGTAAATGTTTACTTAATGTCTGAAGCAAGACAAGTTTGAGGATTTTGTGTGTGTATGTGTATTTAAGTGAAATAGTACTAAGTGGCTGCAATAAAACATAGGCACAAGAGTAATAACACCAACAGTGGAAAGGTAGTATGACTGATCGAGTTATGCAATTGTCCAAATAACTAAACTGTGATTTATAATTTGAAGAGGCTACTTATGGTGATGCATGTAACAGCAAAGAGGATAGGGACCAAAACACCAGATTCCAGTGCTATTTCCACTATCTGAGCTGTGCAGAGTCTGTTTCTTATCTGAGAAATGAGAGCAAAGATAAAGCCTTTCTTACAAGGTAATTTTGAAGATAAATCAATATAAATTTAATGAGCAATGAAAGTCTATACAACAGATATATATGTGTGTATCACTAAAGATATGCCCAGAAATATGTTAGATATTCTGCATACCATGATAATTAGACATAGCTCATTTCCTTAGGGAATACACAATGTAATGGATAAACACCTCATTGTGATGTCTTGATGTCACTTAAAAAAGATGTGTGCACAGTGAACTTGGAACACAGAAGAAAGAGACATTTTCTAGATGATGAATTTGAAGAGATTCATAGTAGTATAAAACAATGTACAGATTTTGGTGATTAAGTTTTATACTCATAGACTGAAAATGGTGAACTGAGGGATACCAAGTTATTTAAATAGAAAATTGCAAATGTGACACTTAAGCTAAAAAGATGAAATTAAAAATTAAATCAAATTCTCATACTCAAATCAGCCATTATTCTTTGATTAAAAATGATGCAGTAAAGTTTTTTATTAAAGTGTTAATTTGTGAAATCATTGAAAATTTTAAGTCAATACTAGAAGTTTTTATTTTTGAGGAAAAATGTAGAAACTGGAAAATAATATGTGGGATCAGTTTAATCAATACTCATATTCATTAGGTATCTCAGAGTAGACATTTTTCCTATTTTTATGCCTCCACACAAAGTCATAATGGTTGATGTTAATGTTCTGGATCAATTCCAGTGACCACTGTTGTTGGTCTACATTGTTCCCACTCAATAAAGCACGTGTACTCACACACACACACACACACACACACACACACACACGGGGCAGGTATTTGGCCTAATGATTAAGATGCTGATTACAATGCCTGAATCCTATATTGGAGTGCTGGGTTCCATGTTCTGGAGACAGCAGTGATAGTTCAAGTAATTGAGTTCCTGCTACCTACATGGGGGACCTGGGTTGGTTCCTGACTCCTGGCTCTGACACAGTCCAGCCCCAGCTGTTGAGTACATTTGAGATGAGAGCTCTCTTTTTCATCACCTGTTTATGTCTTTCTCCCACTCAAAGAAATAGTTATAAAAATTTGAAAAACATTAAAAGCATAGAGGAATTTTCCTATAACATATCAGAGCATTCTATAAATTTCCTATAATCATTATAGGATTAGATAACCAGATAAATAGAATAGGGTACAGAATAAACAGTCCAATAAGAGCAGAATAGACATCCTAGAAATAAACCCATGCATCTCAAGCCAACTGATCTTCCAGAAGAGTGCTAAGAGCTTGCATTGGAGGAAGCATAGTTGTTTGTTTGTTTGTTTGTTTTTAAATAAATGGTGTGGAAAACACTTTAGGACATTGAAAAAGGGCCAGGCTTGTTTTAGATAAGACCCTAAAAGCACAGTAGGCAAAAGTGAAAATAGACAAATGGGATTACCTCAAGCTAAGGAGTTTCTGCACAGAAGCGGGAATACTGAACTTCTGTGACATGACCACCCACAGAATGGGAGAAAATAAATTGCACGCTAAATGTCTGACAAGAGGTTAAAGGGCTCAAAGAACTCAGTAACTAAATAATCTGCTTTTAAAAATGGGTTACAGAACTAAATAGAAATTTCTCCAAAGAATACATACAAATGGCCAGCAAATATATGAAAAAAATGTTCAGTATTACTAATCACTAAGAAATGCAAATGAAAACCACCATGAAATATCACCTCATTCCAGTTATAAATATGATACATATCAAGTACTGGCAAGGATATGGGGAAAAGGGAACTCTTACACACTGTTGAGAATATAAATTAGTATAGCCATTATGGAAAAACAGTGTGGAGCATCCTGAAAAAGATCAAAAATAGAACTACCATATGATCCAGCGTTGCTATTATCTGGATATATCCAAAGGAAATGAAATCAGTCCAAGAGACATCTGCACTCCCATGTTTATTGCAGGACTATTCATAATAGCCAAGAAATGGAAACAACCTGAGTCTCCATTGACTGATGATTTGTTAGAGCGAATGTGGTACATAAACAGAATGACTTCAGTCATAAAGATGTATGAAATCTTGTCATTGTAGACATCATAGATGGAACTGGAGTTTAAGTCTGGTACTGGGTGGGGGTTGTGCTACCAAGGCCTTGCACAGCTGTACCACATAGCTTTCCTGGGCTCAGACAGACCATGTTTTAGTTCTGTTTGGAAACTGAGTAAAACCACATCTCTACAGCCAGCTGAAATTCCACAAAGAACATTCCTTACAGGACATTCCTTATGTCTGTAGACATTTCAGAATGTCCTTGCCTGCTGGTATCTCTGTATTTCTGGAGTCTTGATGATGTTCCCGCTCCTACAACTTATTGAGGCATTGCCACAAAGGAGGTCTACATGTGACATCTCTGCCCCTAGGGCAGGTACTTGCTTGGCCTTGAAGTCTTTTCTTTAAAATCTCAGTAGAAGCTATGATGACCCTTACAGCTTTTGCCTTCTGTGCCAGAAATAGTACCATGGGACAAGAAAGTCTGCCACTTGCTCCTGTCAGAATGGTGGCATGAGCTGCACCTGGGCCTGTTAGAACCATGGCTAGAACTGCCACAGAGTACTTGGCCAGAAGGCAAGAAGCAGAGCCCTGGATGGTCTTGAGGGCATCAGGACTGTGGTGAGCTCCCTTGGGTCCATTCCTCGAAACTATTCTGTCTTTCTAGGCCTCTGGATCTGTGATGGGAGGAGCAGCCCTACATATTTCTTAGATGTCCTCTCACTGTCCTGATGCATGGAACCTGGCTTCTTTGCAGCCATGCCAATCTCTTTAGCAACTGACTGGGGGGCTGGATCTTTACACACTTTCAATCTCACTGCATTCCCTGGTCCTGCTGCAAATTTTTCTTTTCATTTGGCTTCTCCTTTAATTATATATTCGATCTTTAGGTTTTATCATTGTTCCCAGATCCCACTTCACATAGTTAGGCATAATCAAGCAGTGGCCTGAATGCTTTGTTGTTTAAATATTTCCTCCACCAGATATCCCAGTTGATTACTTTAAATCTGACCTTCCATGACCCCTAGGGCAAGGCCCCACCTTTGATATATAAATCTTTGGCCTACTTTCCACAAGAATTCTGTTAGGTTAGTTTAGCAAGAATCTTGTTTTTGATGTTTTTTTTTGGGGCCATTTTCCATCCATTTACTCCCTCACTTGGCAACTTGGCTGTGAATTTCCAAGTGTCTTTGCTGTAGTTAGAGGTGAGTCTAATCTGTCTCACATATTGCAATAGTATTAAATAATGCTTGTCCTACTGTTTTAACAAGTGTGGGGTTAATTTTTTTTTTAACAATAGCCACTCTGGATGGAATTAGAGTGCTATTAGCTAACAAGAAAACAAGGATAGATAATAGAGAAGCAATAGACTGTATCTGTGACACCAAAGATCTCTTCAATCTGAAAACTAGTAATTTCCATTGGAGGAGCATATGTTAACATAGAGCACAAATCCTTATGAGTTATATTTAATTTCCATCTTTGTCAGTTATGTGCTTGGAATTCAGTCATGAAATTTGTAAAACTTGATACCTTTATATTTTGTAAGAGTATTGTGAAGTTTTAATTAGTTAATGATTATAAACTGATTTGAAGAAAGTTGCTTCAAGTACATAATCTACTGAAAGATAATATGCAAGTAATTTCACAAATCTGGATCACTGTGAAGTAATTAAAGGCAAATGCACCATAGATGCTGTTATGTGACTTCCATTAGTGTTCATCAGAAGTTGACACCCCCATTGAGGAAAGAGCAAATGTCATCTTGTTCTGAAATGGTTGTTGAAAAATTCATACGCCTCCTTTAACGTTGCTTTCACCACCTGTTGGTAAAAGAATTGAGAATGTTGTCTATGAACTTAGCAATTACATGTGCTAATACAGACAAAGAAGAAAATGATTGTCACACCTATTTTTTATTTTATTTTATTTTTTTAAAAACAACAAACAAAATTCTACTACCTTCCAACCAAACAGAAAAAATACCATCTGGTTTTCTGTGAAAACAAAATTTCAGGTTAAAAAAAAACCTATGCTTTCAAATATTATTTATATATACTGAAAAATGTACTGTTTTTACCACCTTCCTAGGCATTATAAAAATTGGTGTCTGGCTGTACTTTGAATGTGATTTGTTCACCACCCCCAAACTCTGAAGTCATATGTTAAGGGGGCTTGAACTCCAAAGTCATAAATTACTGGTGTTAAGAGGATGGGAATATAATCTGACCATGGTGTTCATAATTGGGACCTTCAGGAAGTGACTGGGTTAGGTTAGGTCATTGGCGTTGAGTCCTGAGATTGAAATCCTGATGGCTTTGTAAGTAGTGGAAGAAAGACACAGAGACAGGCACATGTACTCCTGCCTTGATGTGATTCAGGTCTCCAGGCAAAGAATCATCAAACCAATATTTGTGTGTGTGTGTGTTTTCACATTTTGGAATCTGAGGAGATGAAGTAGGGGAAGAAAAATAAATGAGAAGTTTCATTTTACTTTGTCAGTGAAGTCCTGTATTCATCTAACAAAGATAAGGACTTTGTATTTGTCTCAATTTAAGAAATGTTGATAGATGAATATAAACATATATAAAGTCAATAAATGAATGCGTTGTTAAAGCATTTTTACAAAGAATTCGCTGAAACAGCATGCAATAAAATGAAGTGTTTTTTGACCCTGGCATAGTGTAAATTATCTGAAAAAAATTTTTATCAAATATAGGTCATGGGTATTTTTTTTAAATCTAACATTCATAAGCCGGCGCCGTGGCTCAATAGGCTAATCCTCCACCTTGCGGCGCCGGCACACCGGGTTCTAGTCCCGGTCGGGGCGCCGGATTCTGTCCCGGTTGCCCCTCTTCCAGGCCAGCTCTCTGCTATGGCCAGGGAGTGCAGTGGAGGATGGCCCAGGTGCTTGGGCCCTGCACCCCATGGGAGACCAGGAAAAGCACCTGGATCCTGGCTCCTGCCATCGGATCAGCGCGGTGCGCCGGCTGCAGCGGCGGCCATTGGAGGGTGAACCAACGGCAAAGGAAGACCTTTCTCTCTGTCTCTCTCTCTCACTGTCCACTCTGCCTGTCAAAAAAAAAAAAAAAAAAATCTAACATTCATAGATTAGTAGGCTACTGCACCATAGATTTCTGATCACTGGTATCATGTGTTATTGTTTACCTCTTGAAGCACATGATCTTGCCTTATAGAGAAATTGTAATTGGAATAAATTTTAAAATTTGCTATGTTATCAAATTTTTTAGTTTTAAAATCACTAAAAGTCCATCATGACATTTGGGTATTATGAGAACTTCCAGGCACCTGGAAAGCTGGCATAAGTAAAGTCACCGCATATACATAAGTCACGGTTAAGTTGTATCTGCCATTCTGATGTCTAGTAGGAGAACCACGTACCACTGTAAATTCAATTTGTGAGGTAATGGGTGTTTGGCACAGTAGTTAAATTGCTGCTTAGGACATTCATAGCCCATATTAGGAGTACCAGAGTTAGTGCCTTGGCTTTACTTCTAATTCCAGTTTCCTGCTCATGTACATCCAGGGAGGCAGCAGGTGATAGCTCAAGTACTTGGTCCATGTAACCCCTGTGGGAGTTCCTGGCTACTGTCTTCATCCTAGGCCAGGCTCATTTGTTTCAGGGTATGGGCTGTGAATCAGCAGATGCAAGATCTCTGTGTGTCTCCATCTGTTTCTCTCTCCCCCTTCTCTCTGCCTTTTCCCCTCTTCAAATAAAATAAAAATTTCTAATTTTATAGTTACTTCAAGAAAAACTTGACTATAGTGTTCTTACACAGATTTAATATATAACATCAATTTGATATACCACATTTTGATTAAACTTAATTTTTCTGAGTCTGTTTTATGAAAGTGATATGCTCTAGTTTTTCAACTAAACTATAAATTAATATTACTTGTTTTGCCCCAACTATGTTAATATTTTTTCTTAAAATTAAGCAATAAATATCAGCTAGTAAGCTTATAATCCAGATATTATTTTATTACTTTAATAATATGTGGAACTAAAGCTCACTATTTCTTCTAAAACTAATATTATTTCCAGATCAGATCACTATCTGGAAATAATATTATATCAAGATCCTCAATATATTGTTTTCTGGGATGGTGATATGTGATTATTCACATCTTTACTTTAGTACCAGCCAAGCTTCTAACAGTTATAAAATAAATGAATACTTCAGATTAATAAATCTTTTCTGTGGTTTAATGATTTTGTGTAGGTCAATGAACCCTGAAATAAGGCTTACTGTGAAAAAAAGTCCCTGAAGTAGAAATACCTGTGTGGTAATATACCTAGAGGTTTTTTGTCTTTTCAAGTTTCAAATACTAAAGTTGCCTAGTATCATTCATGTATGTGAGTTATCCATTTTGTACTAAATTGAGATTGCATTTAACACTGTAATATGTAGCTCACACAAACAGAATTAAGCACCATTCGAACAAAATTCTATAAAAGATGCTGATTACTGGCTTTGTGCATTTTGTGCACCAAAGTTATATATTGTCTTGTCAGCTCACATTCACCCCACCAACATAGCTCTAAGCAAAAGTACCAAATGATGTTTGTTTGTATGTTTTTTTTTTAAACTAGGAACTTTATATACATAGGAAAGAGATTTAGAATGACAAAAATCTGTGTTATGAATGAGTCTTGTTTCCGCAGCAACTTAAATTTGCATATTACAGACTGCAAATACTATGCAATAGTGTTCCATCTCTCCCAAAAGAAAAAGTCCTTTCTCTTAAATCTTGAGTGTGTTTTAAAGAAAAAACTATACCTTTCTCATTTCCCATTAGTAGCTCTGTCATGGGTTTAAGTTCATACTTTAAGTTCAGCATCTTCCTTAATTTCATTTCTAAACCCTTATTTTTATATGAGTCCAAGTAATGGTAAGATTTCAAAGAAAGCAGGCCCTCTATTAATAGGCCTTCCTGTAGTGTAGTAAGTTGTTATCAGTGCAAAGTCCTGTGTGTGCTTGGTTTCTGTCATACTGTGTAATGTGAATTTCTAGGGAACAGATTTTCTTCAATCTTTCCCTGGAGGTTTAGGGAGAAGAGTTACCTCCAGGTTGGGGAACATGCTGAAGCAGCCTCCCCCAGCTGCACAGACATCTTTTTATGCCCTGTGTGTTAATGACAAATATCTTCTTTGCTGAAGACAGAGGTTAATCATCTGACCCATTTTCGGGATATAGGCTAAAGTCCTATGAAGAGGTAGCAAATAACTGATAATGCAAGCTGTAAGAAATGTGAATTCCTCAGTGAGCAAATAATTATTAGTCTCAAAGAGAAGCTGAATCATAGCTGTGTTTCATTTCTTCTTATCCTCCAGTGTGGCTTCTTATGAATTACTTTTACTCAATTATGTTCTTGCCTTGAAATCTGATGCTTACTTGTACATATTTTATAGTGCATTAGTATCTTTTGTATTCAACTTCTTGTTACAGAGAACTGTAATCAAATTTGAAATAACCACCTTCAAAATACAGACTAGGTGGATGGTGGTAATACAAAGCTGACTAATGCGGGGAATGGGATGAGGGGAGGATGTTTTTCCTTTGTAAAATGCGAACTGTGCTTTGCAGAGTATTCTCAGGTGGAGGCAAAATGTTCTCAGGACACTGGACTGGGGCAAATATTATTTATTGCTTCTGTTTGCCTCAAGAAGTGCTGATGCTTCATAGAGGAGATGTTAACCACGAGGAGGGGATGGGGTAAGAGAGACTTCAAAGTCTTGCCTTGGGTAAAATTTTATGGTTTCTTTCTGACTACTAAATCAGACGAAAATCTAGCTAGACATTGGTCTGATCTTACATAAGCACCCCAACGAAGCTGCTCCTCCCAGACCCTCTTCAACTGAGTTTTTCTGAGTTTTTTTTTTAATACTTATAATTCTTCTTTGCTTTTGTTTATATTGTTCTTTAGCACAAAACACCTTTCTCACCTCACTGGCTGTACCTGTCACATTTTTTATCCTTTAAAGACCCACTTTGAATGTCAACTCCTAGGTGAAGACCTGTCTTATCTCCATCATTAAGCATGGTCTTTCCCTCCCATTTGGGTTCCTGAAATAATTTGTTTGTAGGCCTCGTAAGCATATATATTCTTCCTTATCGACTGTTTGGGTTTCTGTTTCATTGCTTCTTGTGAAATACTGTGAAGTGAAGTTCCCGAAATCAGAGGCCATGTGTCATTATTATTCATATTTAAGTCTCCAACCAACAGGGATTTAAGTCACAATCAGTTTAGTGAAAATTGTGCACAAAACCATTCATCAAATAGCTCCAGAGGATCCTGTCACATAAAGCCCTGTCTCAGAATGCACATCCTTCCAAGTAACCGTACTCCAGAGAGAACCTAGCCTCAGGCTATCCAGAACAAAATGATCTATTTACATGTGGTCTTGGTTCTCTATGATACACTGATAGATATATCTTTCTCTTTTCACAAAATATAGAAAAGGAAACATGATCTTAAAAAGCTCATTTTGGGTGAAGAAGCAGGCACTTGTTTCTTTAAGTGACTACACATATAACCATATGTATATGTCTCCATGTATTTAATAAGGTTGAAAACCTGATTCTGAGACCTGTAAGTGTTCTTTAACTCTTATTTATTTCATGTGTTTTCTATAGCTGTAGATCCACAATTTTTAAGGCAGTTTAAGAATCCTAAAGACTAACAAATTGGAAGACCATGGTATAGAAACATGAAGTCTATGTAGAGAGTCATTAACATATCTGTAGCTTCTTCCTTTTCTGTAAATAGTGTAATGCAAGTATTGTGCTGCTGAAAGTCTTTCTATTTCCAATGGGCTTACCTTTGTCAGTTCTCAAGGTTTATTGTGTTGATTTCAGTAAGGGAAGTATTTACTGCAAATCCAGGGAAAAAACAAGTAACATGAGTTAATGTAAAATAAATTGACCACCAGAACAAGGAATAAAAATATAGAAACTCTACAGGGGCATGCAAAGCAAGCTGAAGATAGAAAAATTAGATCTAAATCTTTAATATTTGATATTTTACTTGTTATATATTAATGTTTGGCACAGGTAGTTTGGGCTATGTGGCTATCTGGCTTTCAGTAATGGCAGCTGGTACCAGGGCATAGAATGTAGATCACACCACAGATAAGAGACTGTGCCTGCGCCCATTTTCCTAACATTACTTTTACACAATCCTCTTATTTTTTTTTTTTTAATTTAAAGTCTCCTAGGTTCTTCTTATTACCCAACAGAAAGAGAGAAATAAGTATGTAATTAAAAAAACTAAATGATTTGTTAACAATTTGGGCATTTGTACCTGGGTAGCAGAAACTCTACCTGGTCTCCATCTATCTACCTTCCCATTGGTCATCACCTTAATCACCTTAATAGTTGATAGAATTCCTGGAGACTTGGGATTGGATGTATGTGTGCCCTCAAAACAAGAAATGGACAAAATACAGAGGTTTGGTTGAGAATTATTTCCTTTGGCAACCCATTTTCTTCACCACTTAGCCATCAGTAACATTAGGAAGTAGGCAAATTGCTATTTTGGGTTTGACTATCTTTGGTGGTTACATTGCTTAAAATGCTTTGCTTTTTTTTTTTTTTTCCTCGTGTGTTTTAGTTAAACTGTATCTAACATTTTAAATAAAGAAGTGTATATTGTAGCTTACAGAAAACCCAGATTGAATCCTTAAACATTAAGATTGACTAGTTTTGTGATTGACTAATAATTAAGATTCTTGTGTCCCAGAACCCTGTGTTTGCAGTCCCTGCTTCAGCTACTGACTCCAGCTTTTTCTAATGCAGACACTGGGAGGCAGATTTATGGCTCAAGTATTTGGGTTCCTGCCACCTACTGAGAAACCTGGAGTGCATTCCCAGCTTCAAGCTTTAGCCCCAGCCCAGCGCAAGAACTTTGGCAGTAAACCAGCTAACTCTCCTCTCTATCTCTGGTTTTCTGCCTCTCAAAACCAAAAAACAGAACAAACCCAAAAGGCAAGGAATCTTCAGAATAGGTGCAATCATGAATGGTTTGCAAGGGGTGCTTTCATTCATAATTCTGGCACTTTGAGCAGGGATGAAGTAGGGGAATTATTGAAAGACTGGAGGTGGTGACAAATAGAAAAAATGAGACAGCAGTGATGTGGCTTAGCGGGAATCTTAAAGATGAACAAAGTGGCTATGCCAGTGTGGTTTGGTAAAGTGCATTGATTGTGGTTCTGGTTAGTTCTGGTTCTGAGACCAGAGGTAAGATGTTTATATTCTCTGGGTCTCAGTCTCTTTCTTTGTAAAATGAGGGAAGTAAGTGATTACTGAGTCTCCTTTTGTTTCTAACACTCTATGTATTGGGGACCTGACAGTGGTTCAGTCTGTAAAGTTGGGAGAATTGGGGGATGGAGACAGTAGAAGATGCTTTGGAAGTTCAGGACGTGTTTCCCCTCAAAATGCACAAGTGATTGTAATCCCAGTGTCCTCTTTAAGGCAGTGTTCCTTGTTACTTTTGGCTAATTTGTAGCTCCAGTTTAATTTGGCTTGATCATCTGAAAAACAGTATTATAATCTCCTCTATGTTCATATTTATTTTTATAGACCTAGATTTTTAGAATACACAACTAGCAGATAGAACTTGGAGCTACTTTGTCATTTTAAAAAGATTTATTTATTTATTTATTTGAAAGGCAGAAAGAGAGATTGATCTTCCATCTGCGGGTTGACTCCTCAAGTGCCTGCAGTGGCCCGGGCTGGACCAGACTGAAGCCATCCAGGTCTCCCACATGGGTGGCAGGAGCCCAGGCACTTAGACCATCTTTTGCTGCTTTCCTGGGTGCATTAGTTTGCCCATATGGCATGCCAACATTGCAGGTAGCAGCTTAACACCGGCCCTGATATTTCATCATTTGTGATATGGCTTCTCTCTTTGTTGCTTCTCATCTTTCGAGGCACTTAAACAAAGCAGTGGTGAAATTAAATCAACCCATTGCAACGATTGCTTATCTCTGACTTCTCTATTTATATACAAAATAAGAAACAACAAAGGGCCATACTATAAAGATTTATTTAAAATGAGAATATCTTTGGCAAGCAAAAGATTTTATTCTATTGTAACCAGGGAAATAGTCACATCTAAGTAGTTTTTGCTTCAGGACATTGCTGGCTACTTTCAGACAAGTTTTTAAAAATAATAGTATTTTAAAGAGTAAATATAACATGTATATATTACCGTCATGCAGTCACATTTCACAAATTTTTGTGACCTTATTTTTTATTATATAAAGAGAACAAATTTCATGTTTTGCATATATACAGTTTTAGGAACATAATCATCCTTCCCACCCTACCCTACTTCTTTCCATCGCTCCCACTCTTCATCCTCTTTCCTTTCTTATTTTTCTTTTCCTACTGCTTAAGCATCTTTTCCATGTTAACCTATTTCATGTTTATTTCACAACTGGAAGAAACCCTGTGCTCAATGCATTTCTTAAAAAGATTTATTTATATGAAAGTCAGAGTTACAGAGATAGAGGGAGAGACAGAGAGAATGAGGGTGAGCTCTTCTAGCCTCTTGTTCACTCCCAGATGGCCACAATGGCCGTGACTGGGCCCGTCTGAAGCCAGGGGTCAGGAGCTTCATCCATGTTTCCCATGTGGATGTAGCAGTCCAAGTGCTTGAGCCATCTTCTGCTGCTTTGCCAGGCCATTAGCTGGGAGCTGGATCAGAAGTAGAGCAGCTGGGACATGAACTGGCACCCATATGGGATGCTGGTGTTGCAGATAGTGGCTTTACCTACTATGCCACAACACTGGCCCTGCTCAAGGCATTTTTTTTTTTTTGACAGGCAGAGTGGACAGTGAGAGAGAGAGACAGAGAGAAAGGTCTTCCTTTGCCGTTGGTTCACCCTCCAATGGCCGCCGCGGCTGGCGCGCTGCGGCCGGCGCACCGCGCTGATCCGATGGCAGGAGCCAGGAGCCAGGTGCTTTTCCTGGTTTCCCATGGGGTGCAGGGCCCAAGCACCTGGGCCATCCTCCACTGCACTCCCTGGCCACAGCAGAGGGCTGGCCTGGAAGAGGGGCAACCGGGACAGAATCCGGCGCCCCGACCGGGACTAGAACCCGGTGTGCCGGCGCCGCTAGGCGGAGGATTAGCCTAGTGAGCCGCGGTGCCGGCTCCCTGCTCAAGGCATTTTATACATGACATATTCACCTCTTAGCCTTCCTGGATACACCAAATATATAGCTACAGAAACTCAGTATAAATTATTGAAAGCTATTTGATTAAGAGAAAATATAGTATGATATACACTAACACAATTACATGTCAGTGCCAAGAGTTTCAGTGGCACCGGATCTTTTCAGTGGGTGTCCACACTTCATGGGAGTCTGAAGAGGTGGATCATTTTTTAAAGGATGCCAAAGCCATCATGATTGACAGTCCTTTCATAACCTGTGTTTGAAATTATGGTACTTTATTAGCTCTGTGTATTTATTTCCTGACTTATTTTGAAATTCATTGTATATTGCCTCTGTGTCATTTGAAGAAGGGAAAAAGGTAAGCTACATTTCCTCTGTGACACAATTTTGACTTTTCTCTTTCTCTATAGCTTTTGTTTTCCATAGCATTACTAAAGTTTTCTCTGTGGTTCTGACCTTTCACCTCTCTCATGGTTTATTTAATTTTCATTTTGCATGCAACAGCCAGTTGTGTAATTGAAGCCATAAAATTTATACATAGATATGCATATTTATCACAGGCATGCACATTAATTGCTTTTTTTAAAAAAATTTATTTATTTATTTGAAAGTCAGAGTTACACACAGAGAGAGGAGAGGCAGAGAGAGAGAGGTCTTCATCTGCTGGTTCACTCCCCAATTGGCCGCAATGGCCAGAGCTGCGCCATCTGAAGCCAAGAGCCAGGAACTTCTTCCAGGTCTCCTATGTGGGTGCAGGGGCCCAAGGACTTGAGCCATCTTCCTCTGCTTCCCAGGCCATAGCAGAGAGCTGGATTGGAAGTGGAGCAGTTGAGTCTCTGAACCGGTGCCCATATGGGATGCCAGTGCTTCAGGCCAGAGCGTTAACCCGCTCCGCCACAGCACCGGCCCCATTAATTGCTTCTTTATCCACTATTTTAAATGTGAGGTTTTTGGGTGATGGGATAGTCCATGTTGCTGAAATTTCTTTCTTTTCTGAAAAATTTTTATTTACTTGAGAGGTAGAGAGACAGACATACATATACATAAAGAGACAGAGACAGAGGGAGAGAGAATGAGAGAGAATCTGAATATTCACATCTACTGGTTCACACTGTGAATGCCTTCAAGGGCTGGGACAGGGCCAGGCTAAAGCTGGGAGCTGGGAACTCAATCCAGGTCTCCCACATGGATGGAAAGGGGCCAATGACTTGAGTCATCACTGTTGCCTCCCAGGGTTTGCATTAGCAGAAAGCTGGAATAAGAAGCCAGAGCTGGGTGGCCAACTCAGGTGTGTTCTGAAAACAGGCATCCCACAGAGTAGTTTCCTGTTATTTTAGGGAGGGTCTAGATTTTTGTTCTATTCATGTCCTTAACGGATCAGATGAGCTCTTCTCACATTAGAGAGAGAAATCTGTTTCACTCATCAACTGATTGAAATGTTAATTATACCCAAAGACCCACCCAGAATCATGTTTGACCAAATACCTGAGTAACTCATGGGCTAATTACACATGTAAGATCAATTCTCACAAGTACTAAGCACAGAATGAAAATTTAAAAAGATCAGGAGTATCTACTTATGTAGCAGAGTTTGGGAGGTTTAAATGGGAAGATGATGAGGTGGAGGTGAGACAGGGGTAAAAGCAAGAAGTAGCCGTGAGGAGAAGTGAGGTAGTGTCTGCTCTCCTTATCCTTTGAGGGCAACCAGGGCAGGCTCCAGGGCTCAGATGCTGAGGTGTCACTATTGTTGGATGAAACAGGTGTAAAGGCACTAAGAAAGTTCATGGAAAAGGGAATTAAAATATGTTTTTATTTTGGAGCTAAAAAACCTGAAATCCATGCATCTGAGGACTCTTTAGAAAGTTCATGGAAAATGTGTATTATGAAAGAAATATGGATTTCAAAATTATTTTCTACTGCAATAAGCTTAACTTTTAGTTTCATTTTTATATAGATGTTTTGAAGTAGCATCTTATACCAATCAAGAATTAAAATACAGGGGCCGGCACACTAGCTCACTTTGTTAATCCTCCACCTGTGGCACCGGCATCCCATCTGGGCACTGGGTTATAGACCCAGTTGCTCCTCTTCCAGGCCAGCTCTCTGCTGTGGCCCGGGAGGGCAGTGGAGGATGGCCCAAGTGCTTGGGCCCCTGCACCCGCATGGGAAACCAGGAAGAAGCACCTGGCTCCTGACTTTGGATCGGCGCAGCGACAGCGGTAGCGGCCATTAGGGGAGTGAG
Organism: Oryctolagus cuniculus; assembly: GCF_051225735.1. Classification (NCBI taxonomy): domain Eukaryota; kingdom Metazoa; phylum Chordata; class Mammalia; order Lagomorpha; family Leporidae; genus Oryctolagus; species Oryctolagus cuniculus. The sequence goes on along the minus strand of NC_142877.1, from coordinate 64,251,680 downwards.
CCAACGGAAGGAAGACCTTTCTCTCTGTCTCTCTCTCACTGTCTATAACTCTACCTGTCAAATAAATAAATAAATAAAAGAATTAAAATACAAACACCTGTAAATCTACCACTTAGGTCCATAAATAATTGACAGTGCTCCCAAAGTACCCATGATTGCAGTTCTTTCTTCCCAAGGAGAAATGAGTATACTATCATTTGTGACAATTGTTTGCTTGTTTTTTATATTTTTACGAAATTCATATCATTAAACAATTTAAGTTGTTCTCTTCCAGGTTTAGTACTTTATATAAATGGAGCCATCATGACTACACAGTCAATTTTCAATAATTTCTGTGTTGCTGATGATCTTACTCCTATATTTCTAGAGCACCTTGGAGTTTCACTGCTACCTCCTTGTGGACTACATTTACCTTATGTTGATTTCTGTTGGTTTCCAAACATGTAAATGTTTGTGCTGGAAGCACTTTGCATTGAGGTCTTGTTTACTTCATATCTTGAATATTAGGTATGCTTATATTTTCCTTTTGGCTTGACATTTATTTGCTGGGTTATCTTGTACAAGTCACTTAGCCTCTTTGCTCCATGCAATGGGAATAATAATAGAACCCACACTATGGAGTTGTGAAGATGGAACAAATTAATATATATTAAGTCTTTACCACAGTCTCTAGCCAGTAACAACAATCAATAATTGTTGAAAGTAATTATAACAGTGAGGGGTTCTTATGTAGATTAAATGAAAGACACTTGTCAGAGTGCCTACATGGCCCATCATGAGTTTTCAGTCATTTTTAGTATAATCTCTCTGTCTCCCTTGTACTTTCAGATTATGGGGCTGCTTTCCAGATGTTTGAGGTTTCTATGAGTCTGACAACTTCATAAAAGATTTCCTTATAGTATACTTATCTATTACCCCCATCACACCAACACACACTTCTGTATTCAGCAAGTGTTGTTAAGGCTTATCATGTATTGGGATTTATGCTACACCCTTGAGATCCAAAACTCAATGACATACCCTTGCTTCAAAGTAGGAAAGTCTTAGAGGGCACACACATATGTAAAGCATAATGGAGTAGGGCTATCTTTTATGTACCAAGAAACTGAGAGCATCCTGACTCTCACGGCTCAGAGAATTGACCTTCTTACCAAAAATATTGTTGGAGCAGAAATTTGAAACTGTGGGTAGAAACTGGCCTAGTGAGGTATCCCAACAATTAAACAAGTGACTATATGCAAATTTCCTAGAGGAAACATTGTGTGGTCTCAGTACATAATTATTTTTCAGTTGTTCTATAGGAGCTTGTGATGAAACATAGGATAAAGTTCTTAAGGTTGAAAAATCCTAATTTTACTTGCTCTATTAACTCATTAGACAAGTACTGTTCATTTAAAATATTATATGAACCACATATAACTTAAAATTTTCTAGTGGCCACACTAAAGAATAAAAAATAAACAGTTGAGATTATTTTTAGTAACATCTTATTTACCCACATACCAAATATAAAGATGGCTCCCAACTTACAATGGTTTGACTTAACAGTTTTTTGACTTTACAGTGGGGTGAAAGCATGTCAATATAGCATTCTCATTTTAACATATCATTAATATAAAATTGTTAATAATATTTTAAGTTCTTTTTTGGTGTTAAGTCCTCAAAATTCAGTGTGCAAATTACAGTTACGGCATATACAACTCAGACTGTAAATCTTCATCATAAGTACTTAATTTGTATTTAAATTTTTTCAATTATAGTTAAAAATAGATTTACAGGGTGGAGATATTTGACCTAAAAATTAAAACAATGGTTGTCTGCATTCCACTTTGGGGTGCCTGAGTTCGGTACCTGGCTCTGGTTCCTGATTGCAAATGATGGCTCAAGTAACTGGGTTGCTGCCAACCACATGAGAGAGATGGTTTGAGTTCTGGACTCCAGGATTATCTGCCCCCTGTGCTTGGGAGAGTTTGGGAAGTGAACCAACAGATGGGAGCTCCCTTTCTCTTTCAGCCTCTCAAATAAATAATAAATAAATAAATTTGCATCCTCATGTTCAAAACATACATAAAAGTTTTAGAGTAACAAAGTCCAAGTTTTAAAATTAAAATTAATTAATTAAATTAAAATTCAATTTCTCACACAAGCCATCTTTTCTGTTTTTCAAAAAATGTATTTTATTTATTTGAAAGAATGATACAGACAGAGGAAGAGAGACAGAGACAGATCTTCCATCTGTTGATCCACTCCCCAGATGGCTATGACAGTTGGGGCTGTCCCAGGCTGAAGCCAGGAGCCAGGAGCTCCTTTCGCATCTCCCACATGAATGGCAGGGGTCCAAGTATTTGGACCATCTGCTGTTTTCCTAGTTGCATTAGCAGGGAGCTGGATTGGAAGCTGAACAGCTGGAATTCGAACAGGTGCTCTGATATGAGATTCAGTGTTGCAGGAGGTGGCTTAACCCATTGTGCCACAACACTGGCCTAAGCCATCTTTCAAGTGTTCAGTATCTATATATAGCTAGTAGCTTCTGTCTTGGACAATCTGGCATTCATCTGTTTTACCTACACATGGGTCAGATCCTCATGAAGTTGTTTATAAATCCAACCGTTTTTTCATGTCTATTTTGCAGGTATCATGTATGGAGGGTCTGTTCTTGTTTCTGTATTTCTGCATCCAGATAGCAATCACCAGTCCTCCTTTCACTCCACATATCAGCTGCCCCTGGCACAAGGTATATCCCTGGATTTCATGTCGTCACACTCCCTGGGTTTTCCTTGAGCCTCACCGGCTGCTCCTTAGTTTCCTTTTCTGCTTTCCTTTTATTACACTGACCTCTAAATCTTGAAGGACTTCAGAACTCAGTCTTCGAAACATCTCATCTTTCGTTGTTTGATGCTCTTATCCAGTGTCTTTAAAAATCATTGACCTGTTGATGACTCTCTAATTTCAATCTCTAGCCCAGAGCCTTCCCTTAGCTGTAGACCCAAGTGTCTACTATTTAGGTTGATATCTATCTAATACACATGTCCAATATGATGTTTCTAAAACTGATTTCCTGATTTCTTATCAAGCAAGTTCTGCCCCTCTCCCCATCTTGGTTATTGGTCACTGGATTCATTAGTTGCTCTGGGCAAGAGCTTTGGAGTCATTCTTGCCTTCTGTCTTTTTCTTACACCCTTTGACAAGTCCCTCAGCAAATTCTGTTAGATTATTTTTTTTTTCTGTTTAGCCCCTTCTCATCACTGTTTTCTGCTACTATCTTGATCTTATCTTGATTATTATAGAAGCCTCTTAACTGCATTCCTCATTTAAACTCTTGCCCAGTTCAGTCCATTTTCAACCTAGCATCCAGACCATTATGCTTTGTGCCAAACTCCAGTGACTTTGCATATCTGAATGAAAGCCAAAGTCCTGCTAATGAGCTCACAGTTCTACTCGCCTCTCTGACATGTTCTCTCTCCCTCAGTTCTGGGCCTCCTGGGCTCTGATGTTCCTGGAAGATTAAGTCAGGCACCTGTCTCAAGGCCCTTCCACTCACTATTATCTTGGTCCAGCTCCCTCTTCTCCATTCAGCACAGCTCACACACTTACCTTTAGAGACCTTAACTAAAATATCAGGGGAGGCCTTCTCCAACCACCAGGCCCATTGATAGCTTCACTGGAACCTCTGTTTAAATGAATAAATGATGCCCCTTTGCAGAGGGGCATGATTCTGTGATTCACAGCTGAATTAGCCGAGAGGCCAATGGGCTATTGAATATAAAGAAGTCAGACACATTGTAAATGTAAATAGCATCTCTAGAACAAGCTGCCTGGTGAGCAACCTGGAGCCAATTTTATTTTAAAATTATTTATTTTCATTTTATTTAAAAGGCAGACAGAGAGAGAGAAAGAGAGCTATAGATCTTCCATCTGCTAGTACATCCCCCAAAATGCCTACAGCAGCCAGAGCTGGGCCAGGTTGAGGCCAAGAATGTGGGTAACAGGGAGCAAGTACTTGGGCCATTATGGCCGTCTCCCAGGAGGTGTATTAGCAGGAAGCTGATTGGAAGCAGAGCAGCTGGATCTCGAACTAGGAAGTCCAATATGGGATTGGAGTGACTTAACTACTGCACCATATCCTTCTGCCTGGAGCCAGTTTCCTGCAAAGAGTAAGGCCCTCTCTCTCTAGGCAGTTTTCACCCCTGTCATTTGGGCACCTTTGCACAGTGGCAAAATATATACTGTCCTATTGCTGCCCTGGTGGTCACCCCTCCCACCTCATACCACGTATCCCTACACCCCTTGTTACTTTGTTTTTCTCCATGGCATCAATCAATCTGTAGGAAATGAAAATGTGGGACCCCTTGTTCAAAACATATTAAGAATTTCAAGATGGATACCATGGGGAATTAAGTCAAGCACAGGGCCTTTGGAGCTTGGTGCCTGATGCATTTGCAGAGGTCACATGCTCCTGACGCAGGCACTGCCACTATCTATCTTTATTCATTTGTTATCTTTTTTCTCTGTCAAGCTCAGTGGGGCCTGGGGTTTTCTCTGGGAATGCAGCAGCAGGAAGAGATTATGTGTTGAATAAATGAATCTGCTAACCACAGGCAACTTGCTTTAAATGTATTATCCCCAAGGCAAATGAGAAAGCAGAGTAGGACAGCACTGAAAAAAATGTGTGTAACATTTGTGTAGTTGGGGACAGGTAAGCTGTTCCACTTCGAACAAGGAGAACCTAAGGCTCAGTGGATTTTAGTAACTCTCTCTTCTCCTCCTCATCCGTAATTCAGGCGATGTTATTTTCGGCTCTTCTACTTGGAGTGGGTGAAGAGAACAGTTGCATGAGGAGAGGCAGCCACCAAATGTGTTTCTCCTTTTCTTTTCTTTTCTTTCACTTGGAAATGCCCTTGATAATACTATCAGAAACTTTTTATGGGTATCATAAAGTATTGCATTTGCTTCACAAAGTAAGTCGATAAAGTAGAAAACAATTGTACTTTTTCCTACTTAGATATGTGGGATTTGAAATTAAAATTGGCTAATATTGTGTATCTAAATACGAGGGGGGCTTCTAGACCCCAAGGTTTTAAACTATTTTGTCCCTTTCTGTGTTTTGTTAAAAAGACTATAATTTAAAAATGATTCTCTTGCTTAATTTCAAATTCCTTTTTTGGAGAAATATCTATGGTTTTCTGTCTTTATGGAATTGAATACACTGAAAAATTTTATTTTTTAAAATAGTAATTCTTACTGAACTTGTATAAATCCTATAATGAAAGTAAATATATAAGAGTTAGTGTTGCTATTACTGGGTTGACTTTGAAATTGGTGTGGTATAGCATAGCAAGTATTTTGTAAGATATTCATAAACATAAGCAGGCAGATGAAATATTTTCTTGATTGAAGGATTAAGTGATAATTTGGTCTAGTAGCTCTTGATGAATTAGAGCATGGTGAAATCTTCTGAAAAACTTTGATAGAGGCAGTTGCTTATGATGAATTTCTATCACTTGAGAAACAGATTGTATTTCTGAGAGAGGTAGTTTTTAAAATATTTCTTATCATTTTGGTACTTGGGTTTCTTGGCATTCACTATTGAATAATTATTTCTGTATAATGTTTTCAGAACCATTCTAAAAATAAAACATACCATCATAGAATTAACTATGTCTCAGGTTAAAGATACGCTAGTAGAACCTGGCATGTTGCATATAGCACTTTGCAGTTCTGTTTCACATCCTGGTTCAGTTGATGGCGCTGTAGAATCAAGAGTTAGATTTTTCAGATGCCAGGGCTAGTTAGTGTTTGTTAATGTTTATAGATTCATTTAAGATGACCATTTTTTGTGAATCTTATCTGATCTTGGACATACAGCTGTTCTTCACTTCATATATTAAATATATTTCCTGAAAAGTACCAACTCGGAAAAGAGAATCCTATATTAAATGTGGTAGGAAAGTGGCTATTTAAATACATCTTTTCACAAATGGAAACTCTTTCAAAATCAATCTGTTTACTTAGATTTTGGCCCAGGCGCTTTTCTTTATTTCTTCTTGGAGTTCTCTGCTCCAATATTTGGGGCAAACACAGCTTCTGAGATGCAGAAATTATCTGTCAAGTGTCACAGACAGCATGGAAAATGTCTGCAGAAGCTGAAGTCAGCTTATCCTTCTGCTTTGAGGCAGGGTTTTCCCAGGCATATGATCATCTGGTGAGTATATGTGGGTACTTAAGACTGTTCATGGAAAAATGGAATTAGAAATATGACTTTATTCTGGTGCCAAAATTTTTTGAAATCCATGCATTTGAAGGACCATCAGAAGGATCATGTAAAGTGCCTATTGCAGAAAAACTGCTTGGATTTCAAATTTTTTTGGTACCAAAACAAACTTATCCTTTATTTCTACTTCTTCATGAACATTTTGAAGAACCCACTTACATTTGATTGCCACAGAGGTTATGTGATATCATGTCTCACACTGCAATTTAGCATGATAAACATAGAAGAGGGAAAGTGTTTGATGCATTGGGTAAGACATCTCTTGGATTGCCTGCTTCCATGTCAGAGTGTATGTCTTCCTGCTCTGCTTCTGATTCCAGCTTCCTGCTAATGCACTCTCTCAGAGGCAGCAGGTGCATTTTCAAGTAGCTGGGTTCCTGCCATCGACTGTACCACAGTGCCCATCCACAATACCTCCTTTACCTTGACCACTATGTCTTTTTCACTATGGAGAAGCAGTTTGGAGGACTTGTTAATAACATCAGCTAGGCAAACTCAATTTTCTGGTAACTTTCATAGTTCCCTGTAGTTCAGCTTGACTTTCAGAGTTCCTAAGTCTCAGGAGACAGTAGTCTGTGGCCCAGGGAAACATTCTAGTATTTTACATTTGATGTGATGTCTGCATAATTTTTTAAAATATATTTGAGAGTTAGAGTTATAGAGAGAGATCGAGGGAAAAACAGAGAGAAAGGTCTTCCATCTGCTGATTGACTCCCCAAATGGCTGCAACAGCCGGAGCTAAGATGATCCAAAGCTAGGAACCGGGAACTTCTTTCAAGTGTCTCACATGGGTGCAGGGTCCCAAACACTTGGGCCATCCTCTGCTGCTTTCTTAGACCATAAGCAGAGAGCTATATTCGAAGAGGAACAGCCAGCTGGGATAAGAACTGGCACCCAATTGCTAGTGTCGCAGGTAGAGGCTTAGCTTACTATGTCACAGCGCTGGCCCCAGTATCTGTTCAATTTATCAAAGACTCTACCAATGAATCTAACATATTAAGGATCCAACTCTTTGTGAGAAAGAAGGTGGTTCTGGGAAGGAGACATTCAGGTGCAGAAACTGGGACATGTTGAATAGAAGTGTTTGGGGGTCTGTTCTGGGGCACTATATCATTTCTCTTCTTGCCGCACAACTGTCTGTGTTTAGCTTTTCATGTCTCTACCTACTGCTTTCCCCAGCCTTTGGAGGCGTCTATTATTATAACACTCTCTAAAGGGTCAACGCCTTAAAGTTTCAAGATTTGAACATTAATAGAAAAGGAGTGTATATTATAGCACTTTTTTCCCTCAAATGGTACTAACCTGCTGGACTTAATGGACTAGAATATTTGTGGTGGCACTGTAGAGACCACTCTTCCATGTGAACATCTACAAACCGGTTTTCTCCCTTAAATATGATTTCAGTGCATTTCATAGATGTATATTAATAACACATTGTTTTAGTAACTGGGATAAGGAAATTAGTTTTCTGGTACAAAATTTAATTTGAAATAGGTCAGTGATTTATAATGCTATTTGATGTAGCTCAGCTAAAAATGCTATGAGGCAAAGGAAGAAAATTATACTCAGGTATAAAATATGTAAAGAATGAAAATATTTGTGAAGCTGAATTATCTTCAAATACATTTTTTGTGGTCAGGCAAGAGCCTTGTACACAGAATTTTGATTATATATAGAAATTTCCTGGCACATACCTTTTACAAAAAACTGGTCTGCTGTATTTTACTTTGTATGTTCTAAAAGATTTTCCAAAGAAGATAATTCATCTGATATATAAGCCCACTGTGCATTTTAAAACAAAGCAAAACAAAAAACCCTTGTAACATTACAAAATGGCAATGGCCACCAGGGATCCATGGAGCTAGAGTTACATTGCATCTTCCAAGCTGGAGATTAAAATAGCATATCTCTCTTTAGTTCTTTTAAACTACTGGGAGAAGCAGAGCAGATTCAAGATTTTGTGCATTGTGCAGAGTTTCACAAAAGATCACAGGTAAGATAGAGCAACAGTTAAATAGTTGGTGTGTGTGGGTTGCTCATTCGTGGCTTTCATACAATATGCTTGTTACGTAAAGGGATTGAAAGGTATCTGATTTCACATAGCATAAGATCAGGCACCCTGTTTATTAACATTGATTTGAACCAGAGCATTGAAATATTTGTATAGAAAATTTTCATAAATCAGATGAACCAAAGTATTTGAGATTTTCAATCTCATGTAAGCTTACCACATAAGAACTAATTTTGGTATGCTTGTAGCAAGAATTAATTATGACTGCTGAAAGACACCACAAGGAATAGATCAGTTTCTAGTAATCCTAAAATTGAAAGAAATGATAATGTACTTTAATCACAGAATGCTTTATGAAAAGCTATAATTTTTTATGATTAAATGGATGGTGGCATGAGGAACAAGAACTTGTTGCGCATCATTTCTTTTGATATTTTTAATATAGTAAGAGGAAGTAAATGATATCTATTGGCCTAGTCACTTATTTTATGAAGTCAATTAGCAACAGGCTTAAGTAGAGACAGTTTTTCACTGTGTTTATAAAGCTGTTGACACCAAATTGCTTCTGCAATGGCTCCTTTTGGGATTCAATGTTAAGGCCAGCAAGGAAGTGCTACCCCCGCGTAGACTGTTGTGACTCGTGGCATCTGACAAATTGGTTTACAGACGTGGCATTCACAGGAGTGTGGGGAAGACAAACGATGAGGTCGCAAAGTATGTTGAAGAATCCAGCTATGGTGGGGAAATAAGTCTGTTTGGGATGTCACTGAACCTCATGTCCAAAATTAGGATCCTAAAGTAATGTCCTCAAATGTTAAATATAAAGATGACATGCTACACTGGTGACAGGCAATGTAAAGGATGAGGAGTGGTGCCAGGCGCCCTGTACCTCGTGGTTGGAATCTTGGTTTTGCCCCTGAGTAGATCTGAGATTTTCTTTTTCTTGTCTTGCAGAGCAGAGTGAATGACAGTATTTCCTCAGGGTTGCTGTGCAGAGGAATGTGAGGATCCATATCAAATGTTTAAGCCTGGAACCTACCAGGTACCATACTGAGTACTCAGTGCATGTTTTCTGAAGTGATTTCTTAGCATAGAGCGGCACAAGGATGTAAGTGTCTTTATGCTTCTTTAAACTTTGTTTAGCTGTCAAGGCTTCATTTTTATTCCAAGAATGGAAACATAATCTTATCAGTTTAAAGGAGTACAGTCATTTCTAGTTTACTTTTTTTTAAAGATTTATTTTATTCATTTGAGAGAGAGAGAGAGAGAGAGAGAGAGAGAGAGAGAGAGAAAGTTCTTCTATCTACTAGTTCCCTCCCCAGATGACCTCAGTGACCAGGGCTGGGCCAGTCTAAAACCAGGAGCCAGGAGCTTCTTCCAGGATTCCCATGTGGGAGCAGGGGCTCAAGCACTTGAGTTGTCTTCTGTTGCTTTCCCAGGCCATGATCACGGAACTGCCAGAAGTGGAGCAACAAGGACTGAAACCGACACCATATGGTATACTGGCTTTTGGCAGAGGTTTAACCCTCTACGCCACAGCACCTGCCCCGGTCACTTCTATTTTAAAACTTAAGTTTATATTATGTAAGTTAAGGGTCCTCTATTTCCTTTTCCCTCTGTTTCTCACTAAGAATGATCCTAAACTCCAAAGGGCTTGTTTGGCATCAAGGAAAGTGTCAGATGGTCTGTCTTGCTTTCATTTGCCATATGCTGCTATTGTATGGACACATTGTCTGTTCTCTCCATGTGCAAATTCCATGGTGATTGGTCTGGGAGTGCTTCCTCTGCTAACTTGCCCTCACTTTAACTCTTGATACTGATTTGCCCATCCAGTTTTATTGTCCCTCTCACCCCACAGTCCTTCCCATCTATGTTGCATGAGATCGTAGTTATCATTATGGTTGTCAGTGACTCCAGGTCTTTCAGAAAAGTGCTAGAGATTAGGATAACAAACTGAACAGGAACAGCATGCGTGAGCATATGTGTCTTTTGGGCCCTGATCTGGAATGGGTGATGAAGTCTGTGCAAACAACTAGTTTGATTATTGATTACTATAACTGAGATTTAAACATAAGTATTTAGCTTCCAAAGCCAGTGTTTTCTTGATTATTGCCATCACCACTTTTATTTTCTAACAGGATAGGATTGTCTTGGGGCTGGTGCTGTGATGTAGCAGGTAAAGCTGCCGCCTACAGCGCCGGTATCCTATCCGGTTTGAGTCCAGGCTGCTCCACTTCTGATCCAGCTCTCTGTTATGGTCTGGGAAAGCAGTAGAAGATGGCCCAAGTGCTTGGGCTGCTACACCTGTGTGAGGGACCCAGAAGAAGCTCCTGGCTCCTGACTTTGGGTTTGCGGAACTCCATCCATTGCGGCCAATTGGGGAGTGAACCCCAGTGGATGGAAGACCTCTCTCTACAACTCTGACTTTCAAATAAATAAATAAATCTTTAAAAAGAAAAAAATTATCTCATCAAATCTTACTTAATTTTTAATTTATTATTATTTAAGCTTTTACATATATTTGTACTTATTTATGAGGTAAAATATTATAATTATATGTATAGTGTATAATCATCAAACCAGGATAATTAACATTCTTATCTCCAAAAATACTATCATACCTTTGTGTTGCAAGCTTTCAAACTATTTTCTAATTATTTTTTTAAGATTTATTTATTTTATTTGATAGAGAGAGGAGAGGCAGCGAGAAAGAGAGGTCTTCCATCTGATGGTTCACTCCCCAATTGGCCTCAATGGCTGGAGCTGCGCCAATCCGAAGCCAGGAGCCAGGAGTCCCTTTCTGGGTCTCCCACATGGGTGCAGGGGCCCAAGGACTTGGGCCATCATCTACTGCTTCCCCAGGCCACAGCAGAGAGCTGGATCAGAAGTGGAGCAGCCTGGTCTTGAACCGGTGCCCCACGAAATGCCAGTGCTTCAAGGCCAGGGCGTTAACCCGCTGTGCCACAGCGCTGGCCCCTTCTAATTATTTTGAAATGTATAATAAGTTGTTGTAGACTATAGTCTCTATACAATGTTATAAAACATTAGAATTCACTCCTATCTAGCTGTGTTGTGGTACCCCTTATCCAACCTCTCGGTATTCCTGCTTCTGCTGATATTTTTAGAATCTAGTGACCATTATGCTGTTCTCTACTTCTAGGTGATCAACTTTTTTTAGCCTCCAAAACTGAAGGAGACTATTTGTCTTTCTGTTCCTGGATTATTTCATTTAACATAATGTCCTCCAGTTTCATTCATGACAGGATTTAATTCCTTTTTTATGTCTGAGTAGTATTCCACTATTTATGAAACCACATTTTTAATCCATTTATCCATCCATCCACAGACATCCTGGTTGATTCCATATCTTAGCTATTGTGACTAGTACTGTAATAGACATGAACATGCAGATATCTCATTGATGTAATAATTTAATTTCGTTAGTATAAATGCCAGTAAAAAGACTGTTGAATCATATAGTAGCTATATTTTCAGTTTTTGAAAGAACTTCCATGCTGTTTTCTATAAAGGTTCTACTAATTTACATTCCCACAGTGTGTAGGAGTTATCTTGTCTCTGCATCCTCCCAGCATTGATGTTTTTGTTTTTGTTTTGATAATAGCCATTCTAGCTGTGCTGAAATGATATCTCATTGTAGTTTTGATTTGCATTTCCCTGATGATTGATAATGTTTAACAGTTTTTCATATATTTTTCTGTTTGTATGTATCCTTTTGAGGAATGTCTGTTCAGGTCTTTTGGCCACATTTTAATCAGATTATTTTTTGTGGTTTTTTTTTTTAACTTTTATTTAGTAAATATAAATTTCCAAAGTACAGTTTATAGATTACAATGGCTTTTTTCCCCCCTATAACTTCCCTCCCACCCGCATATTTGTTATTTCTTATATATACAGGATATTTATCCTGTGTTAGACAGTTTACAAAGTTCTCTCCCATTCTGGATGTTTTCTCTTCTTTTTTGATTGTTTGCTTTGTTGTACAGAAGAGTCTTAGTTTGATATACTCCCATGTGTCTGTTTTTACTTCTGTTTTCTTTAATTTTGGGCTCTCGTGCAGAAAATCCTTGACCGTATCAATGGTTTGCATCTTTGAATCTTTTTTTTTTTTTTTTTTTGACAGGCAGAGTTAGACAGTGAGAGAGAGAGAGACAGAGAGAAAGGTTTTCCTTCCGTTGGTTCACTCCCAAAATGGCCGATACAGTCGGCAGGCTGCGCTGATCCGAAGCCAGGAGCCAGGTGCTTCCTCCTGGTCTCCCATGCGGGTGCAGGGCCCAAGCACTTGGGCAATCCTCCACTGCCCTCCTGGGCCACAGCAGAGAGCTGGACTGGAAGAGGAGCAACCGGGACAGAACTGGCGCTCCAACTGGGACAAGAACCCGGAGTATCGGTGCCGCAGGCGGAGGATTAGCCTAGTGAGCTGCGGCACCAGCTTGATTCATTTTTAGTTGACTTTTGTATATGATGAGAGATCGAGAAGGGTGAGAGGGTTTCTTTCTTTACATATGTATATCCTGTTTTCCCAGCATCATTTATTGAAAAGACCATCTTTTTTTCACCTTATTTTTTGATACCTTTGTTGAAATTAAGTTGTCAGTATGTACATGGATAGTTTTCTGGATTTTTCTATTCTGTTTCATGGGTCTATATGTAGGATTTTTTTTATAAGGATTTATTTATTTACTTGAGAAGCAGAGTTAGACAGAGAGAGGGAGAGACAGAGAGAAAGGTCTTCCATCTACTGGTTCACTCCCCAAATGGTTGCAAACCAGAGCTGGGCTGACCAATTCAAGATCCAGGAGCCAGGAGCTTCTTCTGGGTCTCCCAAGCAGGCACAGTGGCTCAAATACTTGGGCCATCTTTTGCTGCTTTCCCAGTCCATCAGCAGGGAGCTGTATTGGAAATGGAACAGCCAGGACTTGAACCGGTGCCCATTTAGGATGCTGGTGCTGCAGGCAGATGCTTAACTTGCTATGCCACAGCGCTGGCCCCTATATGTAGCTTTTTAAGCCCATTAATAATCAGAGAATATACATGTTGTGATTTTATATAGTCTATTTTGGAGAATATGCCATGTGCTGAAGAAAAGAATGTGTTCTTCAACTCTTGGGTGACTACAAATGTCTGTTAGGTTCATTTGGTCCATAGTATTGTTTAACAATATATTTCTTTATTAATTTTTTGTCTAGATGATCTGTCCAGTGATGAAAGTGGGGTTTCAAATTTCCAACTATTACCGTATTTTTATTTTATCACTTTATCCCTCCCAGTAGGTCTAGTAATGCTTGCTTTATGTAATTGAGTGCTCCAGCATTGGGTGCATCTACATTTATAATTGGTATTTCTTTGTGTTGGATTGATGCCCTTCTTCATTGTATAAAGACATTCTTTGTTTCTATAGTTTTTGACTGAAAATCTATTTTACAACACAAGTATAGCTACTGTTGTTTACTTTGGTTTGCATTTGCATGGGGTATCTTTTTCTATCCTGTCACTTGCAGCCTCTGTGTGTCATTACTGTTGAAGTGAGTTTCTTGTAGGAAGCATATTTTGTATCTTGTCTTTTAAACCAGTCACTCTATATCTTTTAACTGGGGAATTTAATTTGTTTACATTCAAGATTAGTATTGATAAGTAATAGTTTGCTCATGCCATTTTGTTAAATGTTTTCTAATTGCTTTGTGTAGTCTTTGATCCTTTCCTTCTCTCTTATTGTTTAATTTTGTAGTTTGGTGATTTTCTGTACTGATGAGATTTGATTCTTTTCTCTTTGTTGTTTGTGTCTCTGCCCTACCAGATACTTTTATTCTTCCATCAGTAATTGTCATGCTTTTGCCCTCAGATGTAGAACTCCCTTAAGTGTTTGCTGATAAAACCCCTCATGTTCACTGGTCTGGCAATGACTATTTCTCTTTCCTTTTGGAAGGACAGATTTTTCTTTTCATTTTTTTAACTTATTTAACATTTTCATGTTAATGTGATATTAATACAAAGGGAACAGATTCAATGTAGTTCATAGATACAATTCTAAGTATCTTATGCCCCCTTCCTCCCTCCTTTGAAAAAAACTATTTGCAGTGATAGTGATACACACAGGCATTTCTTTCTCTTTTTGTTTTTGATTTTTTTCTTTTAAAAATTTAGCTCCCACATATAAGGGAGAACTTGTGGTATTTGTCTTCCTGTGTCCAGCTTATTTCACTCAAAATGATGTTTTCCGGTTACAACTGTTTTGCTGCAAATGGTGGAAGTTCACTCATTTTTTACAGCTGAATATTATTCCATTGTTTCTTTATTCATCTGATGATGGACACCTTAGTTGACTCCATATTTTGGCCGTTTTGTAAGTGCTGCTATAAGCATGATGGTGCAGGTGTCTCTTTGGTACAATGTGTTCATGTTTTTTGCATATACACTCATTAGTGGGATTGCTTTATGGAAAGTCTATTTCTAGTTTTTAAAGAAATCACCATACTGTTTTCCACAGTGGCTGCACTGATGGACATTCCCCTTGGTCCACATCCTCACCAGCATTTTTTACTGTCCATGTTCTGGATTTCAGCCAGTCTGACAGGGGTTAGGTGATTTCTCACAGTGATTTTGATTTGCATTTCGCTGATGGATAGTGACATTGAGCATTTTTTCTTATATTTGTTGGCCCTTTGTATTTCTTCTTTTGAGAGCAGTTTGTTAAATTTCTTTGCCCATCTTTTGACTGGATTAGTTGTTTTGTCATTGTTGAGTTTTTTGAGTTGCTGATATATTCTAGATATTAGTCCTTTTTTTGGATAGGTAGCCTGCAGATATTTTTCCCATTCTGTTGGATGTCTCTTTACTAAATTGAACATTTCCTTTTGATGTGCAGAAGCTTCTGAGTTTGTTATTATGCCTTTTATTTGTTCTGCTCTTGTTGCCTGTGCTTTTGGGATCTTATCTCAGAAGTTGTCACCTATACCAATGTCTTTAAATTTTTCTCTACATTTTCTTCCAGCAACTTCATAGTCTCAGGCCTTAAATTTGGGTATTTGATCCATCTTGAGTTGATTTTTGTATATGGTCAGAGGTATGGATCTAATTTCATTCTTCTACATATGTACATCCAGTTTTGTACCACCATGTATTGAAGAGATTATCCTTTCTCCAATGTATGTTCTGAGCACATTTGTAAAAAATCAGTTGGGTGTATATATGTAGATTAATTTCTGGACTCTCTTTTCTGTTCCATTAATCTATGTGTCAGTTTTTATGCAAGTATCATGCTGTTTTAATTACTATATCTTTGTAGTATGTTTTGAAGTCAGGTATTGCGATACCTCCAGATTTTTTTTTTCCCCTTTTGCTCAGGATCACTTTTCCATTCCTGGTGTTCTGTGATTCCATATGAATTTTAGGATTTTTTTTTAATTCTGTAAAGAATGTCATTGATGTTTTGATAGGGATTGCATTGACTCTGTAGATTATTTTAAATGGTAAAGCCATTTTAATGATACTGGTTTGAAGACTGGATTTTCTGAGTATATTATTCTTGATTTGTTTTCTCCTTTCCAGATTTTGAATATATTATCCCATTTTTTCTGGCTTGTGTCTCTGCAGAGAAATTTGTTCCTAGTCTAATGGAGATTCCCTTATATTTGATTTGACATTTTTTACTTTCTCTTTTTAGAATTCCTGCTTTGTCTTGTACTTTTGATAGTTCGGTTATACTATGCCTTGGAAGAGGGTCTTTTGTGATTGAGTCACTTGGGGTCTTTTGAACTTCCTGAATGTGGATGGCCATATCTTTTTTTCAGGCTAGGAAAGTTTTCAGCTGTAATTTTTTTTTATATAATTTTCTATGCCTTCTTATCTTGTTGTCAATTCAATTTTTTCTTCCTCATCGCTCTCCTGCTCCTCCTTTTTAAAACTAGCAGCTTTTTTTTCTCAAAAGGTCTGTCTTCAAGCTCAGAACTTCTTTTTTCTACTTAATCAAGTCTGTTGTTGATCTTTTAAATACATTTTTCATTAATTAAATTTTCCATACATCTTTTTGGTTCTTTTTAAAAATGATGTGTATCTCTTTGTTGAATTTCTCATTCAAACAATGATTTTTTTTCTTATTTCATTGAATTATCTGTATCACCACATTTCCTTAGGATCATTATTTTGAATTCCTTTTCAGGCATTTCATTTATTTCCTTTATTTTAGATTCTTTTTTTTTATTCTTACAAAAAAAGATTTTATTTATTTAAAAGTCAGAGTTCAGAGAGGCAGAGGCAGAGAGAGAAAGAGAGAGAGAGAGAGAGAGAGAGAGAGAGAGAGAGAGAGGTCTTCCACCTGCTGATTCACTTCCCAGATGGCTGCAATGGCAGGAACTGCGCCAATCCAAAGCCAGGAGCCAGGAGCTTCGAGCTTCCTCTGGGTCTTCCATGCCAGTGCAAGGGCCCAAAGACTTGGGCCATCTCCCATTGCTTTCCCAGACCATAGCAGAGAGCTGAATCAGAAGTGGAGCAGCTAGGACTAGAATTGGTGCCCATATGGAATGCTAGCACTGCAGGCGACAGCTTTACCTCCTATGCCACAACACTGGCCCCTATTTTGGATTCTGTTTCAGGAGAATTAGTGTGTTCATTGGAATTGTGATGCTAACCTGCTTTTTCATGTTTCTGTATTGATGCCTGCACATGAAGTTTAATAGTTGACTCTTTCTAAAAAAGATTTATTTATTTGTTTGAAAGGCAGTTACATAGAGTCAGAAGCAGAAAGAGAGAGGTCTTCCATCCACTGATTCACTTCTCAAATGGCTGCAACAGCTAGAGCTGAGCAGATCTGAAGCCAGGAGCCTGGAGCTTCTTCCAGGTCTCCCATGTAGGTGCAGGGGCCTAAGAACTTGGGCCATCTTCTATTGCTTTCTCAAGCCATAGCAGAGAAGTGGAACAACTGGGACTTGAACTGGAAGCTAGCACTGAGGGCAGCGGCTTTACCCGCTATGCCATAATGTCAGCCCCTAAGAGTTGACTCTTTCAATTCTGCATGGTGGCTTTCATGGGAAATTATTTTTTCCTTTAGGTAAGATGAGTATCAGTTGTGCAGGTGCTTTGACTTTGTTTATGTTGGTACAGGTCACGACTTCACCCACTGCTCCACAGTGCCCGGACCTGTCCTTCACCTTCTTAAACTAATAATCAATTATTCTTCTTTGTTTCTTGAAACCTTAACTCCTTCCACTGTCTATTAGTACTCCTGTTTTCATTGAAGGTAAGTTTACTAGATATGTACATGATCCTTCCAAAAATCATTCCTACCTCATTTCCTTGAACTTCTCTTCCCCAGCAGTCTTGTTCTGATTCCAAATTTAGCCCATGGTCATGCTCTAGCCATTGCATTACCAATAACTTCAATCTATACTTAATTTTAGAGTTACTTATTCTGCTTACTTGCTTACTAATGTCTATGAGTTTTAAATTCCTTTTAATATCCTGGCATCCTTCTGATATGCTTCATTAATCCTGCAGTATCTGTAGGATCTTTGATCCATTAGTCCGTCCATATTTTTTAGTTTACTTAACTCTTTTTACTTATTCAAACTTCCTTTCTTAGCTTCAATCCTATTGTCATTTATTGTTCTCAATACGTTATGTATCCTCTGTAACTCCTTGACTGCCTTTTGCGTCTTTATACTTGCTTGGAGAATCATAACCTTCTTTAAATACAACACCTCTGTTTCCATACTTGTGCATCTGAGGCCTCAAGAAAAACTGGTCTCACTTTAAGTTTGTAACTACACTCCTCAAATGGGCCTTGAATGCTTTTTGGCAATCTTACTGTTCTTCAGTAGTGTTAACGCCTTCACTTTCTGTATGCCTATGGCACCATTTCTCTTCTGGCCTCAAAGCCCAATGCATCTACCTCATCCTCATTCCTCCCTGATGGTCTTGTTTTCTACTTTATTGAGAAAAGGGGAGGTTAAGCAGAAAAAAGTCTACAGATTCCACTATGACATCTACTGACCCACCGGTATTTTCCTTCTGTTCTCTTACAGCAAATCCATCAGTGGCTTTACAGTCTAATCCAAGCACACTTGCATTATTTGGGAGCTTTCTAACACGGCTGATACCTCTGCTCGTGCATCAGAGCTTGTTATTTAGGCACTGTGGTTCCTCTCCGCTCCTGTCCTCCCCTCCCCTCCCCTTCCTTCCCCTCCCCTCCCCTCTCCTTCCTTTCCTGTCCGTCCATCCTAAGGCAGGGTTAGGAGGAGAGAAAGACAGACAGACAGACACATACACATACACAGAGAGAGAGAGCGAGAGTGACTATCTTTCATCTGCTGGCTTACTCTCCAAATGGCTGTAAAGGCTGGGGCTGGGGCTTGGGATGGACCTGACCAAAGCCAGGAGCCTGGAACTCTATCCAGGTCTCCCACATGGGTGCAGGGGCCCAAGAACTTGGGCCATCTTCTGCTGCATTCCCAGGTACATTAGCAGGGAGCTGGACTGGAAGTGAAGCAGCTGGGTCTAGTGGAGGATTAACCTGCTACGCCATAACACCAGCCCCTGGTCCTGCGTTTTTAAAGACTCTCTAAGGCATAGTTCTGCCAGTTAGCATTGATAACTATTGTCACGGAAGAAGTATGTATAGTAGTTCCTGTCTAATGACAATTCCTCCACTTGTTCATTTGATCCTGTTTACTGTCATCTCCCAAGACTTAACTCCAGTTTGTCTCTTTTCTTTCCATCATGAGTTAGTGGATCATTTTTTAATATCATATAAACATGCGTTATGTCTCCAATATATCTTTTTAGAAGGTTTTTGACCATTCTTTCTCAGTAGCTCCATTATTTTTCAATTGTTTCAGTAAAACTTGCTCTCCTTCTAGTCTGTCTCTCTCTCTCTCTCTTTAAAGATTCATCCATTTACTTGAGAGGCAGAGTTACAGACAGAGAGGAGGAGAGACAGAGAGAGGTTCTTCCATCTGCTGGCCCACTACCCAAATGGCCAGTTTCTACAGCTGGGCTGATGGGAAGCCAGTAGCCAGGAGCTTCCTCCAGGTCCCTCATGAGGGTGCAAGGTTCAAGCACATGGGCCATCCTCCACTGCCCTCCCAGGGAATCAGCAGAGAGTTGGATTGCAAGAGAAGCAGCTGGGACACGAACTGATGCCCATATAGCATGTGGGTGCTACAGGTGGAGGCTAGCCTACTATACCTCAGCACCGGTCTCTGGTCTTTTAAATCTAATAAAATCTAACTTTTGTGCCACTAGTCCTTTAAACCTTCTCTCATCAATCTAACCAAAAACTTGCACATGTCCAAATACAACATTCTGTTCTCTGCCTATATCTTACTTGATCTATTAACAACGCTTTTATATAGTTGACCACATATTTCTTCTTAATAAACTTCAATTGTTTGACTTACAGTATATCATACTCTCAGTCTTTCTTCTACCTCATATTTTTTCCCTCAGTTTTGTTTGCTGGTTAATTTTCTCTCCCATGACTTCTTAATGTTGGTGTGGCCCTGGGTTCAGGGTTTATTCCTCTTTCCTCTTCTGCATACATTTAACATAATTATATCATTTATTTCCATGCATTTAAATAACATCAATATTCTAGCTAGTATTTGTATTCAAATATTTCTGAATTCCTTATTTATATATCTAGTTATTTAATTCAAAATTTCTATCTGGAGAGCTAATAAATAGTTCAAATCTGACAAATATTCAAAAGGCAAATCTTGACACCAACTCTCCAAGAACAAAACCACCTCAAATCTAAGTAAATAAATGCCAACCAACTTCTGTTTCATCCATAATCTTTTCCATCTTAGATAGTCACAATCTGTTCTTCCATTTCTCAGACTTCCAAATTTTGAAACAATCCTCTAGTTCTCTGTTTGTTATACCCATATTCAGTCATCAACAAGTCTTCTTGATCTGCCTTCCATTTATAGCCAGTCCCCTCTCGTCACTTTCAGTGGTCTGTATTGTCCATGTTTTCCAGGTTCTCCTTACTCCATAGCCCTTGACCATGGTGTCAGTACTTCCCAAAGAGCATTGGAATCACCTCTGGCCCTTGATGAATAGGATGCCTCCTGGGCTCTACACTACAGGCACTGAGTTAGAATCTCCAAGGATGGAGTAGAATAGCCTGCATTTTCACCAAGCTTGGTTGTTACGTCCAATACAATTTGAGAATCCCTAAGCTACTAAGTATCGTCTCTCTAAAACTGCATGTGTTTGTGAGATTCACAGAGTTCCTGAACAAAGTCTCCTTATTTGTTTCCCAAACTTAAATTATTTATTCTGTCTTCCAAGGTTAGACTCTGCCAATCTGCTGATCAGGGAACTTTTTTCTCCCATGATATGTCTTCTTAGGCCTTGAGGTCCATACCTGGAACAGGCATTTGGTGCAGTGGTTCAGATGCTGCTCCAGATGTCTGCATTCCGCAGTGGAGTGCTTGGGTTCCAATCCTATCTCTACTCCTGATTCCAGCTCCCTGTTAATACAGATCCTGAGAGGCAGCAGGTGATGGCTCCAGTAATTGAGTCCCTTGAGAGGTCAAGATTGAATTCCCAGTTCCTGGCTTTGGCCTGGCCAAGGGCTGGCTGTTGCAGGCATATGAGGAATGAACCAGTGGATGGGGGAACTTTGTCTCCCTCTATCTCTCTTTGTCTGGCTCTCTGATTTTAAAATAAATAAAAATTAATTAAAAAGATTCATGCCTGATGTCAAAACTGTATTTGATAAACCTATACCCAGATAACAAGCCAAAATTCTCATACTGCTTTCCTCAGGTCCCTAGTAGAGCTTTCCTTCCTTGTAGGTGTAAGCGGCCCAGCCTCCTTTTGGTAGGGAACATGGAATAAGACACCACCTCCAAATACCTACTAGATCCTGCCCTTTAGTCTCCCACCTAGTTAGCTTCCTGATAATGTCACTCCAGAGAGCACAGACCAGCTATCAGGTGGGAGGAGTTATGGTAGACATTCAATCAAATAAAAGCAAGAAATATCAAATGAAAAGAGATCAAATCAATAGAATGTGATGCCTTGTAAAGTAGAAAGCTCCTCCTCACCAGTGAACACAGGCCAGCAGAGCCTGGATTCTTAATGATCTGAAGCATTACACAAAGAGCTGGATGGAATGCTTGTGTCGTTACTAAGAAAACTCCTTAATTTTTGACATGTAAAAATGATGACAAAATAATTTGATGTAATCTTTTCAAAGTATTGTCTAGATACAGATTGCAAGGGCATTTTATGCTTTTTCTTACTATGTTATTATTTCACGAATGCTTTTTCTGAAAGATGTTCTCCACAGACCCAGAATTTCACATCTTTGCTGTTATGGCACTTGTGCCCAGTTCTCGAAAAGATACCCTTCTTGATCTTGAACACACATCTTAATTTTCTTTTCTTATTCTTGTATGTTCAAATGGCTGGACTGGGGGCTGGGAGATCCACATGACTCACTCTTGTTGCCTCATGCAAGTTCTTACTACTCCCAGTTGGGTGTTTAGGTTAATTAGACATGAATGACAATGATTTGAGTGAACTTATCATAGTTAATGTAGCTATTAAGAATACATTTCCATGCAGCATCTGCACCATAATTTGGATAAGGAAACATAAAAACTGAAATATATCCTTCCTTAATTATTTTTTCAAGCAGAAATAGAGAACACATTAGATGAATTTGAAGATCTCACTGTGATTCTGTCAGTTGGGGATAAGGCATTTTTCCTGAATACACTCTAGATTTCCTCAGATACATGGAGCAGCTAACCCCACTCAGAATTTTTTCTAACTAAAAATGGAATGAAAGCAAATCCACGTGTAGGTTAGTTACTGAGCCAAGAAATCAGAGAATAAAAAAAGCAAAAGTAAAAAATTGCAACCAAAAGATAAAAAATGGACTTAGGCAATAGTCTCTAATAGATTTTTCTTAAATATTTATTAGAGAGGCAGAAATGGAGAGAGAGAGAGAAAGAGGCAAAAAACATCCTTATCTGCTGGTTCATTCCTTAGATGGCCACAGCTGCTGGGGCTAGGCTAGGCCAAAGCCTGGATTTAGAAACCCAATTTGTGTTTCCTCATAGATGACAGGTACCGAACTACTTGAGTCATCACCAGCTGCCTCCCAGTGTGCAGATTAGCAGAAAGCGGGAATCAGGAGTAGAGCTAGGACTCAAATCCAGATACTCCAAAGGGGATGCAGGTGTCTTAACTGGTGACTTACCTGCAAGGCAGAACTTCTACCACTTCAAGTAGATTTTGCTCAATTTTAGATATGACTAATTGGCTATGCCTTACCTTGAGCTAATCAGATTACAGCTGATGAGTGAAAACTTTAACAAAATAGTGAGTACTGTTTATAAAGCCTTTGCCATGACAGTATTCCATCACATGCAGTCACTGGAATCAAGCTTTTAGGAAGGTAATAAAACACTTTGATCCCTATTACATGAATGTTGAGCTGAGTAAACTTAGTCTCAGGTTAATGAACTTGATAAAAGACAAACAAACTTTAGAACTGAGATTCTAACACAGATATAACATATTCCAAGCCCTATTTTTAAAAAGATTTCAATTATTTTCTTGAAGAGCAGAGCCACAGAGAGGGAGAGACACAGAGAAAGCTCCTTCATCCACTGGTTCACTCCCCAAATGGCCGTAATGGCCAGAGTTGGGAGGATCAGAAGCCAAGCCAGGAGTTTCCACTGGGTCTTCCATGTGGGTGCAGGGATCCAAGTACCTGGGCCATCCTCCACTGCCTTCCTAGGCCATAGCAGAGAGCTGGATCAGAAGAGGAGCAGCTGGGACTAGAACTGGCGTCCATATGGGATGCTGGTGCTGCAGGCAGAGGCCCAGCCCACTATGCCACAGCACCGGTCCCCCAAGCCCCATTTTTAAAGTATTATGCTATATATTCTGTTTATTATGTTTAGTGATGGATATTATATTTCAGGATGCATATAGATGAACTGGAATATATATTCAGATGAGAATGACTTCAGTGATAAAAGATTTTGTGTCATTTCACATGAAGAAGGGCTGAAGACCCCAAGGATGGCTTTGATTAGCCAGAAAGAAGATGAGCACTGCCTTCTAGTAGTTGGAAATACCTTTTAGAAATGGGGACTCTGACTTCATGTGCATGCTGTGATGGTTAATTTTAGTTTCAGCTTGGCTGGGCTAAGGGACACCACACAGCTGGTAAAACATTATTTCTGGGTATGTCTGTGAGGGTGTGTCTGGAACAGATTAGCTTTTGAGTCCATTCTCATGAAGCCAGGTGGCCCAAAAAGAACAAAAAGGCAAAGCAATGCTAATTCTATCTTGTCTTGAGCTGGGACATCCATCTCATTCTGCACTCAGACATCAATCAGAGCTGTGGCTTCTTGGGCATTTTGTGACTTAGGCCAGCATCTCTACCACTTCCCACCAATTCTCAGACCTTTGGCCTTGAACTGAGAGTTACACCATTGCCCCATTTAGTTCTCAGGTCTTTGAACTCAGGCTGAATGACGCAGCTTTCTTTTCTGGTTCTCCAGACTGCAGATTACATATCATGGGGTGTCTCAGCCTTCATAATCGAGTGAATCAGCCTGCTGTTCTATATCTATTTTTCTGTTTGTTTTGTTTCACTGGAGAAGCTTGACTAACGCACATGGCTTAGAACTAGGGTTTATTGGGAAAAAGAATTCATTCCTCAGTAGATTGGGAGAACAATCATATGATTCCTAGAATGTGTGAGACTGTCACTTGGTAGGGATTTTACAGAGACAATTAGATAGATATTTGGTCTACATATGTTTGTGGTCCTCTCCAAACTTTATATTAACCTAAGAATTAGAATTGTAGAGAAATTTGAAAATCATGTCTAGCCCATGGTACAAGGCATTCTTATTTTTTCACATATATATATATATATATACACACACACACTTCATATATATGGAATATATATCCAGATATATATACACATATACATATACACGTGTGTGTGTGTATATATATATATATATATATGGATATATATTCCATATATATACAAACCCCCATAGTTTTGGATCTCTGGGCAAGCCACACTGGGTAGTATGTTGATCATGAAACTCATATTCTAGGTCTTCCTTTTACTTTACTTCTGGTGTGAAGCTATATTTAGGTCCTTAACAGAAATTCATTATTATATGCTGAAACAAGTATGGTCCATGGAAAATTATGAATTAAGTGAAATTTGATTGTATTGTCTTCCCAGTTGAATGTTTAACACTGTTCTTTCCTAATACTACCTGAAATTTGATATATGGATTATCATACTTAAGTCGTCAGGGATAGGATCAGGTGTGGGGAGATAAAATAGCGATTAGATTGGATTTCTTGTTATCCCCAAATCTCACTGCTGTTTTCTCCTATACTGAAGACTGGTCTGCTTTTTACATGACAGAATAATGATCTTATAGAATAGAAAGAGGGAACAAATTTATGTATCATAGAATCCTAGAAAGATAAAATAATTAGGAGTTAAATGACAGCCTAGTTTAAGCCCAGAAGGTTAATTGTCCTGGGATGGTGTTCTTGTGGCACCATAGCTGGTTCTTGCTCTTTCAGTCCTGTTCTTATGTCACCATACCACATAGCCACTTCCAGGGATATGTGTTTAAATCATTGTTTTTTGTTACCTCTGTTCACTATGACCCTTAGGATTCAAATGTTGGGATCATTTGAAAAATTGAATATTTCACACCAACTTCTCCTGTCTTTTTCATTGTCCTGAAATCTTTGGGACTCGGCATAGATAGCACCCAAGCATTTATTCTTCTTGGACCAGAGAGTGATTTTCTTGCATGAAGGACATTGCCTCCCATTTTTGCTGACTTCATTCATTTTCTTAGGAATTAAAATACTGATACAGAAAAGTTGTGCAACAAATATTAATTTGGAATGTTCCACATCCTTGGAAGTTGTGAGTTGTGATTCCTATCCATTTTCTTTCTATGATTCATACCCTCCTGTCTTCTAACCTATAAAACAGGAATATGACTACAGCTTGAGACCAGAAATACAGCAGGGCTCTGTATATGCTATCTTAACTAATGAACTGTATGTAATGTAACTATATGTAATCTATACAGTTTTCTTCTGTTAGCAAAAGTTATGGGATTAATGTTACCTCCAGAGATTAATGTGCATAATAATCATACATATCCATAATGCATTTTGAGGAATGTTAGGGGCTTTATGTTATAAATACACAGTGAGGATGCAGATTTCTTGTGTCTTACAAAGCAGGGCACTTTGGATTCTAACCAGCGCTATTTTTGCTCAGTTTTTTTCTCGTCTATGCTTACCTATTTTCTTTTCTGATTATTTCTTAACTTGGCTTTCATTTTAATGAACTAAAACCTGCATTGGCAGGTTATTGCAGACTGTTTTAAAAAGTTCAGATTTGATGTAGTTAGGTGGGCGTTTTTCACTCATTACCATTCTCCCTAGCTCTCCTTTTGCTCTACA
Source organism: Oryctolagus cuniculus (assembly GCF_051225735.1). Lineage (NCBI taxonomy): Eukaryota > Metazoa > Chordata > Mammalia > Lagomorpha > Leporidae > Oryctolagus > Oryctolagus cuniculus. The sequence goes on along the minus strand of NC_142877.1, from coordinate 64,225,887 downwards.
CCAGACCCTCATCTCTCATGTATATTCCAGTGTGGAGTCCATAGCTTTCAACCCTGTGACACAGGCCTACAAAGAGGGCTGCATCCTTTCCTAGATAGAACGTGGCTTAGAAGCTCTTATACCAGTTACTCATGGTCAGAATTAATACTTCTAATTTGCAACCAGGATTGTTTTATTGCAGTTGTTCAAAAAATCTTTTTAAAGAGGCAAGCATTTTTAGCTATCGTAAGGTAAGTGAAGCAGGAGTTTGTTTCCCTGCTTGGATGTTGGCATGATGGTGGCTGCCGTCAGCAGAGGGACTCAAGTGAGGCAGGGGCAACAGAGAGCAAGATTTAGGTATTTGGTTGGCTTTTTTCTTTTCTGGATAGCCAGGCAGAGTTAGACAGTGAGAGAGAAACAGAGGGCTATAGACAGTGAGAGAGAGACAGAGAGAAAGGTCTTCCTTCCGTTGGTTCACTCCCCTAATGGCCACTACGGCCGGTGCTGTTCCAATCCGAAGCCAGGAGCCGGGTACTTCCTCCCAGTCTCCCATGCAGGTGCAGAGACTCAAGCACTTGGGCCATCCTCCACTGCACTCCCGGGCCACAGCAGAGAGCTGGACTGGAAGAGGAGCAACCGGGACTAGTACCCAGTGCCCCAACTGGGTCTAGAACCCGGGGTGCCGGCGCCCCAGGCGGAGGATGAGCCAAGTGAGCCACAGCGCTGGCCTGTTGCTCAACTTTGTAGGCTCTGTTTTCTGCTTTAAAAGGAACTCATTATGAAAGACAATTTATATTCTAGAATGGCATTGATCAATGGAAATACAACATGAGCCATATGTACATATTTATATATCTATGAATATATTTGTGTATTTATTACACATGTATTTACATATGTATATTACATCTGTCTTCTAGTAACCCAATTAAAAATAAACAGATTAAGTTAATTTTTTAAAAATTTCATTTGATTTGTATGTTAGAAAGAGAGATTTTCCACCTGCTGGTTCACTCCAAATGTCTGCAACAGTCAGGCTGTGCAAGGCCAAAGCAAGGAGCCCAAACACCGTATGAGTCTCCCACATGGGGGACAGGAATCCAAGTATTTGGGCCATTATCTGCTTCCTCCAAGGATATATGTTAGCATGAAGCTGGATCAGAAGCAGAGTAGCTGGGACTAAAAATAGGCACTTTAATATGGGGTGCAGGCATCACAAGTTTTAACTTAACTGCTGCACCAAATGCCTTCCCCTAAATTACTTTTTAAAAAACAAAACAAAAAAAAGATTTTTTTTTTTTAAATTTGAAAGGCAGAGTGACAGAGACAGAGGGCGAGGCAGACAGAGAACACACACACACACACACACACTCACACTGAGGAGGAGGAATGGGGGGGGGGCTCTTCCATCTGCTGGTTCATTCCCCGATGGCTGCACAGCCACGTCTGGAACCATGCTGGAGCCAGGCCAAAGCAAGGAGCCCAAGCACCATATGAGTCTCCCACATGGGGGACAGGATCTCCTACATAGGTGCAGGGACTCATCTATTTGGGCCATTTTCTTTCTTTCTTTTTTTTTTTTCATGTATACACCAACTCTACTCCTTTTCTTATTTTTCTTTTAATTTTTACAAGACATATTTTCAATTTACTTTATAATCACAAGCTTAACCATCCACTAAAGAATTCAATAAGTAGTTAGTAGGAAAAAAAAAGCACTGTTCCTCCAGAATTTAGAAAAGGACTAGAAACAATAATCAAATCTCAAAATATTGTTTTCGCTCATATATGTTGCATTTTTTTGTACTCTGCATATTATTTACCACAAATCAGGGAAAACGTGGTATTTTCTGCTGGCTTCCCAGGTTCATTAACAGGAAGCTAGACTGGGAGCAGAACAACCCGAACTGTAACTAGTACTCTAGTACTCTGTCAGGGGTGCTGGCACTGGAAGAGGGAGCTTAACCCATTGTACAACAGCAGCCCCCTAAATTAATCTTTACAGCATATTTTATTTAACTCAAAATATACAGTATTATTATTTTATCATGTGATACTACTGACGACTTAAGTGCTCACTAATGGCTAATGGTGACCTGATTGGACAGCACTGGAGAGGAGAGGAGAGGAGAGGAGAGGAGAGGAGAGGAGAGAGGGGAGGGAGAATCTTCCGTATGCTAGATCACTTCTCAAATGGTGACAATGACCAGGACTAGGTCAGGCCAAAGCCAGGAGCTGCTTCTGTGTCTCCCACATGGGTGCAGGGTCCCAAGCACTTGGGATATCTTCCGTTGCATTCTGAGGTGCATTAGCAAGAAGCAGGATCAGAAATGGAGTAACCAGGACTTGAACCAGTGTCCATATGGGATTCCAGCACTGCAGGAAGAAGCTTAACCTTCTACACCACAGAGCCAGCCCTGAAAGATTGGAGGTGATCTTTATTACATGTACCTCTCAGCCTAGAGATAAATTTTTTATTTGGCTTAGTTTGTTAGCCAAGGCAAAACTAATTTAAAGTGCTCTGTGAGTACAAAATGTCATCATTTATCTCAGACATGCAAAAATCTAAAGAGGACTTTGCTGTGGTCCTTAGAATTTGCTTGACTTGGGAATAATAGGTATCAGAAAAATAGTAGGGTTGTTGATTGGTATAGTCAGAATTGGGCCAGTCCCAATTCCTGTTTGCTTCAAGTGTTGCCCATGGTGTGAAACTAGCTGGGCGATGGAAAGTGGGAGTATGGTGTAAAGAATCAGAGAACGGATTTTCCTGCCGATGTGTGATTATAAGACTGCTAATTATGGTAAATTGCTTTTCTTTGGTAAAATGCAAAGTCTTAAACCCAAAGAAGATTTCAATGTGATTGTAAATAATTGGCTCAGAAAACACAAGGTAAAGTAACATGGCTATTTTCTCCTGAAAATTGTGAAGGCAACATACCAATAAAGCAACCTTTGAGAGCATCTGTATGTGATGTAACTCTTCAGTCATGCAGGGAACAAGGAGGAAAATTACTTGCCTTATTTTTGCAAGTCCTAAAGACAAAGAAACAGTCAAACATCTGATCATGGAAACAAATGCCTCCTAAAATAGAGTTGCCCAAATCACTGTCAGAGTTAGGGCTTTGTAGAAACACAGATGGTTCCGGATTGCACGGGGTGAGTTATCAGCAATGATGGCAATGGGGATGCTAATTAATGACAATAGGAAGGGCTGATTGTTGGCCTGCTTTACAGAGTGTCAACTTTATCTCCTATTCAAGATCCAGCACAACTTCTGCCTCCTTCACAGTCTTTCTCTTCATTGTATTTCTTTCATCTTTTAGTCAATTTCAGTCTATAGCACAGATTTGGTAGGAATCATGCATGACCTTGGACTGACTCCACTCTAGTTATCTCGAGCCTACAAAGCTTTTGTGTTATTTAAGATTTTGTGTGGTTATATTCTATTTCCCAATTACATTGGAAACTTTTTGATGACAAGACCTATTGATTATATCAAGCCAAACCCCAGCCCTGCCTAGTAGGTGCTTATTGATTACATCTCAGCATCAACATTTGGGTAGAATGTTGTCCAGGGAGGTGAGAGTCTGCCAGTGAGTCACAGCAATTCAGTAACTCCAGCGTCTTCAGTTACTGGCTGTGCTCAGCTAACTGTGCTCTTAGTGGTGAGTGTCTCTTCCCAGTGGTTTTTAGTTAGTCTTGTAAGTTACATTCTTAACACTCAAATTGTAGTAACACAGGAGACTATCTTTTTCCACATGGTCAGTTGAACCACTAAATTCCGTGAATCATCTCATTATTTATGCCTGTGTCCTGAGAGGCTGAATGGGAGAGTGTGGCTAGATCAGGATACCACCCCTAGCCCCACCCCAGGCCACAACAAACAGCCCTGCATATATGCACACATGCATACACACACAGACCACCTGTGGCAGTCTTTTGAGGCTCTGTTTGAAAGGCAGTTACTCTGAAAGGAATTCCTGTAATCAGGAATTTCTCCCATGTACCTTTGTCCTTTCTCATAATCTCCTTTGATAATTGTTTTTTGAATGAGTGCCAAATCTTTGCATGTTTAAAGGAGAGTCTGTACCTGATTGGCTCTTTGCAGTAGCCTAGAAAATGTTTCCTGAAGCAGTTACCTCTCGGTGAGTGTTCTGAACTGTGACGGCTTGCTTTAAGACCCTATTCACATTTCCCACTTTGACTTGGCACAGGTTATGGTACCTCTTAATGTGTGGAAAAACTCGAGTCCTATAGATGTGACCCCACTCGAAACTCCCTGAGCCCATTTCATATACATTTAAGGAGTAGTTTTGTCCCTTATTTACTCTTTTCTGCATCTGCCACATGATATCTCAGTTGGCTGCCTTGTCCTCATACTCTCCTGGCACTTCCCGTGACTCCCTGCCTTTGGGAGACATCTTTCTCTTCTCCTTCAGTATTGGTATTTCTGTAGGGATTTATCTTTTCTGCAGCTCTGCTGACCCCAGACTCTCTTCTGCCTGTTGCTGTGCCCCTGTGTCTTACTTGTCTCCCAGATGTTGAAGACTCCCAAGTGTGTATTTTCTGACCCATCAGTCTCCCCGGCTAAGTCCAGAGTGTTACATACACTATCCCGCCGGCATCTTCCCTCCTGAGAAGAGTCTGTGCCTTGCTTATCCTTGTATGCCCAAGCAGTAGTAGATTGTTGCCTCTGAAATTGGGTGGCTTCCTCAAACTTTGGTAATTCACCTCCATTTTTCAAGAATGATTTATTTATTTGAGAGGCAGAGTTACAGAGAGAGAGGGAAAGACAGAGAGTCTTCCATCCACTGGTTCACTTTCCAGATGACCGCAACGGCCAGAGCTGCACCAATCAGAAGCCAGGAGCTTCTTTTGGGTCTCCCAGATGGGTGCATGGGCCCAAGGACTTGGGCCATCTTCTACTGCTTTCCCAGGCCATGGCAGAGAGCTGGATCAGAAGTGGAGTAGCTGGGGCACAAACCAGCACCCATATGGGATGCTGGTGCTGCAGGCGAGGCTTAACCTACTATGATGCATCTCCATTTACAAATAAGAATATAGAATCTCAAAAATGTTGTGAATTCAAGGTCAAAATGCTTGTTATAGTTTACAAATGTTTGACTCACTACTCATCCTGTTCAGGGACCTGGTGCCTCTCTCTCCAGATTTTCTAATGTGTGAGCATCCTTCACCGAACGTATGGGATTGTAAACTGTCATCCCTGGTAACCCCTCAGAGTGAAATGCAGGCTCCTTCACACAAAACGGGCTGCCTGAAACTGCACTATCAGATCACTCTAGGACTGAAAATTATCTTCAGACTGGAGAATGAATTGACTTTGAGGAAAAGTTAATGTAACTTTCCTTGAAGTTTGCTGGGAATATAATCATCTGGTCATAAAGTGAAACAAAAGAATGGGAAATATGAGGTATATCTAGTTCACTCCCTCCTTAGAGATCTGTCACAATTTATACTGAATAAATTCATATTTTATATTCAGTGGATCATAATTTGGTTCCTGGTAGAATTTAAGTTCTGGCATGTATTATCATAATATATTTCTGAGTTTGACACTTTCAAAATCTTTTTGTTTTCCAGAGCCCACCTGAAATTAATATCCTCGTAATAGGGTTTAGAATTATTTTAGTAACTTGCCGTGTTACTCTAATGTTATATTAAAATCCTTGTAACTGGGTTTAGTTACTATCTCAGTAACTTGCCATGCATGTTATTCTAATGTGGGACAACAGTTGTGACTTCTGTATTTGCAAAGTAAAATTCAATATTTACAATATCTGTATTTATCTATGAAATGCCTGAAGTCTGTATACCTTAAATAAAAGTTTTCTGGGAAAAATAGAGTATTTATTCTTCTTGCCAATCCATTAAGGACTAATTGCACACCTCTGCAGTTCCTTTGAATCATGTGCTATAGTCTTTTTGTTAAAAGGAGATTAAAAGTGGAAAAGATGTGTGTTAACATCATGATGACTGAACTTAGTTTTCTGCATGTATGCTCAGATGAAAGATAAAGTATTGAAAAAGACAGAGCTTGGGGCCTGTGTGTGAGAGAGTATGTCTGCGTGTCTGGTGGCAATAAGTAGTTGTCAAAGGCACTTTGTTCAGGGACTTAATAGAATGAGTATTTTGCCTTTTAGTAATTTTCAAAAACCATTTTCCCCCATGTCTGAGAAAGGAGTTATGTATTGCACTTTGCTTTCACAAGTGAGGAGAACAGAAGTTTTTGCTCTGATTAAAATCTTATTTCATACTAATTTGATGTGAGGATATTTTTCCTAGAGCCCCTTCTCCCCTAATCTTCAATATATGTAACAATGAACTGGTGATTTTGAGGTTAGCTTGTAATGCTAATTCTGTACATTTATTTAGCGCTTCACAAATTGCGTGTTCATGCACATAAACTATCAAACTTGATTCTCAATGTTGATGAAATAATATCACGAACATCTTGACTTTGGAGAGGGTAAGCTAATGATTTGTTTTCTTTAGTTTGGATTATCATTATTATAGTTATTTATACTTCTGTAAATTAGAATCTTGATGGTCAGGTAATAGTAATATTGGATTAATGAGCTATAGTTTCAAAGGAACTGACAATTTATTGCTACTTTCTTGTGGTACTTCTCATGTCAATTCACATAATTGGTTCACTTACTAGAGGGCCTAACAATGGTTGGGATTTTGAAATAGTAAAATAATTTCTTATTGAATGATAAGATAATAAACTATCTTTTTAAGACCATCTTAAGATAGTTCTACACTGTAGGAGTTGCATGAAGTGTTGGATTGTGTACAGTGATTCTCTGCAAAACAGAACAATATTATTTGGTTATATTCTTAGATTCAATCAATTAATATTATGAAATAGAGACCCCAGAATTAAAAATAAAAAAAATCCTTCAGAAGCTCCAATGAGTATGGAATGTATACATTTCCCCTTAATTCTTTTTTGCCTCTATTTCTTAATGACAAGATGCTGAAGATATTACATTAACAAAAAAGGAAATGGAGAAGAGGAATAGTGAGAACTTTTGGGATATTAGTAATGTGTTGTCCTTAATTTGAATATTGTTTATGAGTGTGATCAGATGGCTGAAAGCTCATTTTTCTATACTCTTAGGTGCTTTTCTTGGTGTGTATACAGTATTTCAATAAAATGTTAAAAATCTTGGTTGATGAATAGAATCAACACACTGTATTTTTGTACCTTTCCATTGGAAACAATATAACAATATAACATATACTAGATAAACCTGTGATACACTGAAAATGTTTTTAAGTATGATTCATTTTATGTCCAAACCAGTAGCTAAAATATTGTGTGATTATTGTTTAAGGGAATTGAATGAGTCTAAAATTTTATTTAGTGTGTGTAATCTGGTGGAAATTATTTATTTATTAACTTATTTATTTATTTATTATCCTTATTTAATAAGGATGATGAATGAGCAGTATTTGAGGATTTGAGTTTGACATTTTTACAAAGAAGGTGAGTGAAAGAAAGAATCCAAGATAAAAGGGGGGAGTTGGGTCAGGGCCAAATCTCAAGTAGCCTGTTAGGGTATGGTAAAGAACTGGAACTTTATCCTAAAGAATAGTAAACTGGGAATGTTAAAGTTGGGCCTACTAAGGTATTACCATGTAAAAAGGAATGCTGGCTTTGTTTGTTATTAGGAGAAAGACTTCTATCACGGAAGAGTGGAAACAGAATGGTCAGATAGGAGGCTGCTATAGCAGTGAAAACTAGACTTGGATAAGAACAGATACGAAAAAAAGTGGATGGATTTAGTTTACATTAAAGATGTTGAACCTAGGATTGGATGAAGGTTGGATATGGAGATGAGGGAAAGGGAGGAATCCCAGGTGATGTGAATTTTCTGCTTGACTGGATGATGGTCCAATGAAGAATGAGAGAGGGAAAGTAGTGATGGAGAAAGGTGGAAATGCGTCATCACTTAGGATATATAAAATTGGATATGCCTATTGGCCAGATAACTGGAGATGCTAAATTCTCAGTTGAATATGCAACTTTGGCTTAGAAAAAGTGTCAGGGTTGGAGAAAAACTTTTTTGAAGGAAGAGATCATATTTTGGTAATAAGACTGGCTGAGATCACCTGGGAAGAAATTGTAGCCAGAGATGAAGACTCTTACAGAGCCTGAGGCACTGCAGCAACCATTCAGAGGTAAGACAGAAGAACAAATAGCAGCACAGCAGAACAAGAGGACAGTAAGGCAGTAGGAAAACTAAGACTATGAAGGTATCAGTGTCTCAGTTCTAGAGAAAGTGTTTTGTAAGGAAAGCAGGTAGAAATGCTAACTAACCTATTGTGATCACCCCATATTGTATACATGCATTAAATTACCACACTGTGTCCCATAGCATTGTACAATTAAAATGATAAAAATAACAATGACAAATAAGGGTATGCTTAACTGTATGTATGTTGTAGAGAGGCCAATAGAGTTTACTGTAGCACAGGAGGTTGTGTCTGTGTATCTTGGAAAAAAAGTAGATTTATTTATTTATTTATTTATTGTGACTCACAGAGACATAGATAGAGATGAGGGGAGAGAGAGAGAAAGGAAGAGGGAGAGGGAGGAGGGAGGAGGGAGGAGGGAAGAGAGAGAGAGAGAGAGAGAGAGAGAGAGAGAGAGATTGAGATCCCATCCATTCAGTCCCCAAATACCTGCAATGGCTGGAGCTGGAACTCAATCCAGGTCTTCCACATGTGTGACAGGAACCAGGAACCCAATCACATGAGCCGTCACTTGCTGCTTTCCAGGGCCTGCATTAACAGGAAGATAAAGTCAGGAATTTGAGGAGGGTATCAAACACAGTCACTGTGATATGAAATGTGTGTATTTTAACTGTTGGGCCAAACACCTACTGGTGTGCTTTTTCACTTCTCCCTCCACCAGGCACTCCCCTCCCTCCTCTCCCCGCCCCTCGCCCCCTTGGCCCAATCCTGAGTATGAGCATTGGTAGTATGCCATCTCCAAATTTAAACTGGGTGGAAATATAGAAAGTAGTCATGGTATTGACTTAGACACTATGTATATTTCCTTGATTCCATAGTTTGGTTAGAATTCTTATTGTATTGTTTTGTAGACAACCTAGATTGAGTAGGTTACCAAGAAGCTGGATTCCTACAGTACTATAGCAGAAAGATGTGGATTCTTTAATGTTAATGCCGCTTTGTTGAGTCAATAGATTGCAAACGGGCCGGTGCCTCGGCTCACTAGGCTAATCCTCCGCCTAGCGGCACCGGCACACCGGGTTCTAGTCCTGGTCGGGGCGCCGGATTCTGTCCCGGTTGCCCCTCTTCCAGGCCAGCTCTCTGCTGTGGCCAGGGAGTGCAGTGGAGGATGACCCAGGTGCTTGGGCCCTGCACCCCATGGGAGACCAGGAAAAGCACCTGGCTCCTGGCTCCTGCCATCGGATCAACGCGGTGCGCTGGCCGCAGCGCGCCGGCCGAGGCGGCCATTGGAGGGTGAACCAATGGCAAAGGAAGACCTTTCTCTCTGTCTCTCTCTCTCACTGTCCACTCTGCCTGTAAAAAAAAAAAAAAATAGATTGCAATGACAGTTTAAATTATTCAGATGCAGAGCTGGAAGCCTTACCCACAGTGAAAGCTAGGTGCTATAAAGTCGTAAAACTATGACAGTTGTACTGCTATTTTAGTCATGTGCAATGAAGAAGTGAAATTTTGATGCCCATGTATGAAAATATTCAGAGAAACAGAATCCACTCTCAGAAATGGTACCAAGAGAACTTGGTGGCAGGGCATATAACTGTAATATAATGTTCATTAATTTAATTTTTTAAAGATTTTTTTCTATTTATTTGAAAGAGTTACTGAGAGAGGTAGAGACACAGAGAGTGAGTTCTTCCATCCACTTGCTCACTCCCCAAATGGCCGTAATGGCTGGAGCTGAGTAGATCCGAAGACAGGAGCCAGGAGTTTCTTCCAGGTCTCCTATGTGGGTGTAGGGGCTCAAAGACTTGGCCCATCATCTACTGATTTCCCAGAACAACAGAGAGCTGGATCCGAAGAGGAGCAGCTGGGACTAGAACTGGCGCCCATATGTGATGCTGGCCCTTCAGGCCAGGGCTTTAACCTGCTGTGCCACAGCACCAGCCCCAACATGGTTTTAACAATTAAAAATTGCCTCTTGATGCTGTTTAAAATAGATAATCAATGTAACAAAGCTGTATATATTCAAACACTTCATACAGTGCTTTCAATTCAATTTTAAATCTTATTTTATTTCTTCTGATCTATGTGAAAAAAGTAATTTATGGATACCTTCAACTACAAAGTTGCAATGTAGGATTAAAAATTATTTTGTGAAGTGAAACTGAAGAGTTAAAACTCAGAAAACATGGGGCCACTGCTGTGACGCAACAGGTTAACACCCTGGCCTGAAGTGCTGGCATCCCATATGGGCACCAGTTCTAGTCCCGGCTGCTCCTCTTCCAATCCAGCTCTCTGCTATGGCCTGGGATAGCAGTAAGAATATGGCCCAAGTTCTTGGGCCCCTGCACCCGTGTGGGAGACCTGGAAGAAGCTCCTGGCTCCTGGCTTCACATCAGCTCAGCTCCGGCCATTGTGGCCAATTGGAGAGTGAACCATCGGATGGAAGACCTCTCTCTCTCTCTCTCTGCCTCTCCTCTCTCTGTGTAACTCTGACTTTCAAATAAATAAATAAATCTTTAAAAAAAAACTCAGAAAACAAATCAAGTTTGGCTACATTATAATATTTTACTTTGAAAATACCTGAAACATTATAGGGAAAATAGTAATGGTCAAGTAGACTTATTTAAATACATACTTTATGTATCATCCGGACAGAAGATCAACAAGGAAACAGCAGATTTAATTGACACTATTGCCCAAATGGATCTAACAGATATCTACAGAACTTTCAACCCTACATCTACAGACTTCACATTCTTCTCAGGAGCGCATGGAACCTTCTCTAGGATTGATCACATACTAGGCCATAAAGCAAGTCTCAGCAAATTTAAAAGAATTAGAATCATACCATGCAGCTTCTCAGACCACAGCGGGATGAAGCCGGAAATTAGCAACTCAGGAAACCCCAGAAATTATGCAAACACATGGAGACTGAACAACATGCTCCTGAATGAACACTGGGTCATTCAAGAAATCAAAAGAGAAATCAAAAACTTTCTGGAAGTAAATGAAGACAACAACACAACATATCAAAACTTATGGGATACAGCAAAAGCAGTATTGAGAGGCAAATTTATAGCAATAGATGCCTATATCAAGAAATTGGAAAGGTACCAAATAAATGAGCTTTCAGCGCACCTCAAGGACCTAGAAAAACTGCAGCAAACCAAACCCAAATCTAGTAGGAGAAGAGAAATAATTAAAACCAGAGAAGAAATTAACAGGATTGAATCCAAAAAAACATTACAAAAAATCAGCCAAGCGAGAAGCTGGTTTTTTGAAAAAATAAACAAAATTGACACCCCATTGGCCCAACTAACTAAAAAAAGAAGAGAAAAGACCCAAATCAATAAAATCAGAGATGAAAAAGGAAACGTAACAACAGACACCACAGAAATAAAAAGAATCATCAGAAATTACTACAAGGACCTGTATGCCAGCAAACAGGAAAACCTATCAGAAATGGATAGATTCCTGGACACATGCAATCTACCAAAATTGAACCAGGAAGACATAGAAAACCTAAATAGACCCATAACTGAAACAGAAATTGAAACAGTAATAAAGGCCCTCCCAACAAAGAAAAGCCCAGGACCAGATGGATTCACTGCTGAATTCTACCAGACATTTAAAGAAGAACTAATCCCATTTCTTCTCAAACTATTCAGAACAATCGAAAAAGAGGGAATCCTCCCAAATTCTTTCTATGAAGCCAGCATCACCTTAATCCCTAAGCCAGAGAAAGATGCATCACTGAAAGAAAATTACAGACCAATATCCCTGATGAACATAGATGCAAAAATCCTCAATAAAATTCTGCCCAATAGAATACAACAACACATCAGGAAAATCATCCACCCAGACCAAGTGGGATTCAACACTGGTATGCAGGGATGGTTCAACATTCGCAAATCAATCAATGTGATTCACCACATTAACAGACTGCAGAAGAAAAACCATATGGTTATCTCAATTGATGCAGAGAAAGCATTTGATAAAATTCAACACCCTTTCATGATGAAAACTCTAAGCAAATTGGGTATAGAAGGAACATTCCTCAATATAATCAAAGCAATTTATAAAAAACCCACAGCCAGCATCCTATTGAATGGGGAAAAGTTGGAAGCATTTCCACTGAAATCTGGCACCAGGCAGGGATGCCCACTCTCACCACTGCTATTTAACATAGTTCTGGAAGTTTTAGCCAGAGCCATCAGACAAGAAAAAGAAATCAAAGGAATACAAATCAAGAAGGAAGAAGTCAAACTATGCTTCTTTGCAGACGATATGATTCTGTACTTAGAGGATCCAAAGAACTCTACTAAGAGACTATTGGAACTCATAGAGGAGTTTGGCAAAGTGGCAGGATATAAAATCAATGCACAAAAATCAACAGCCTTTGTATACACAAGCAATGCCATGACTGAGAAAGAACTGCTAAGATCAATCCCATTCACAATAGCTACAAAAACAATCAAATACCTTGGAATAAACTTAACCAAGGACGTTAAAGATCTCTACGATGAAAATTACAAAACCTTAAAGAAAGAAATAGAAGAGGATACCAAAAAATGGAAAAATCTTCCATGCTCATGGATTGGAAGAATCAACATCATCAAAATGTCCATTCTCCCAAAAGCAATTTATAGATTCAATGCAATACCAATCAAGATACCAAAGACATTCTTCTCAGATCTAGAAAAAATGATGCTGAAATTCATATGGAGGCACAAGAGACCTCGAATAGCTAAAGCAATCTTGTACAACAAAAACGAAGCTGGAGGCATCACAATACCAGATTTCAGGACATACTATAGGGCAGTGGTAATCAAAACAGCATGGTACTGGTACAGAAACAGATGGATAGACCAATGGAACAGAATTGAAACACCAGAAATCAACCCAAACATCTACAGCCAACTTATATTTCATCAAGGATCTAAAACCAATTCCTGGAGCAAGGACAGTCTATTCAATAAATGGTGCTGGGAAAACTGGATTTCCACGTGCAGAAGCATGAAGCAAGACCCCTACCTTACACCTTACACAAAAATCCACTCAACGTGGATTAAAGACCTAAATCTACGTCCTGACACCATTAAGTTATTAGAGAACATTGGAGAAACCCTTCAAGATATTGGCACAGGCAAAGAATTTCTGGAAAAGACCCGGGAGGCACAGACAGTCAAAGCCAAAATCAACTATTGGGATTGCATCAAATTGAGAAGTTTCTGTACTGCAAAAGAAACAGTCAGGAGAGTGAAGAGACAACCGACAGAATGGGAAAAAATATTTGCAAACTATGCAACAGATAAAGGGTTAGTAACCAGAATCTACAAAGAGATCAAGAAACTCCACAAAAACAAAACCAACAACCCACTTAAGAGATGGGCCAAGGACTTCAATAGACATTTTTCAAAAGAGGAAATCCAAATGGCCAACAGGCACATGAAAAAATGTTCAGGATCACTAGCAATCAGGGAAATGCAAATCAAAACCACAAGGAGGTTTCACCTCACCCCGGTTAGAATGGCTCACATACAGAAATCTACCAACAACAGATGCTGGCGAGGATGTGGGGAAAAAGGGACACTAACCCACTGTTGGTGGGAATGCAAACTGGTCAAGCCACTATGGAAATCAGTCTGGAGATTCCTCAGAAACCTGAATATAACCCTACCGTTCGACCCAGCCATCCCACTCCTTGGAATTTACCCAAAGGAGTTTAAATTGATAAACAAAAAAGCGGTCTGCACCCTAATGTTTATTGCAGCACAATTCACAATAGCCAAGACCTGGAACCAACCTAAATGCCCATCAACGGTAGACTGGATAAAGAAATTATGGGATATGTATTCTTTAGAATACTATACCGCAGTAAGAAACAACGAAACCCAGTCATTTGCAACAAAATGGAGGAATCTGGAACACATCATGCTGAGTGAAGTAAGCCAGTCCCAAAGGGACAAATACCATATGTTCTCCCTGATCGGTGACAACTGACTGAACACCAAAAAGGAAACCTCCTGAAGTGAAATGGACACTATGAGAAATGGTGACTTGATCAGCATAGCCCTGACTGCTAATGGACAACTTAATACATTATCCCTCATAGTATTTTTTTTTTGTCTGTTCTACTTAATATGACTGGTTTAATTCTGTAATTATCACACAGTTATTCTTAAGTGTTGAAAATTAACTGAAATGTGATCCCTGTTAAACATAAGAGTGGGAATAAGAGAGGGAAGAGATGTATAATTTGGGGCATGCTCGGGCTGACTTGCCCCAATTGGTAGAGTTGGAAACATACCAGGGGATTCCAATTCAATCCCATCAAGGTGGCATGTGCCAATGCCATCTCACTGTTCCAAGTGATCAATTTCAGTTCACAATTGATCATAATGAAAGGACTAAGAGTCAAAGGGAGCACATAAACAAGTCTAGTATCTGCTAACACTAACAGATAGAATAAATAAAGGGGAGAGTGATCCAACATGGGAAGTGAGATACTCAGCAGACTCATAGAATGGCGGATGTCCTAAATAGCACTCTGGCCTCAGAATCAGCCCTAAAGGCACTCAGATCTGGCTGAAAAACCCATGAGAGTATTTCAGGCATGGAAAGCCAAGACACTCTGGCAAAAAGATCTCTGGGAGTGAGATCCCAGTGGAAAGAACAGGTCTTCAAAGAGGGAGGTGCCTTTCTCTGAAGGGAGGAGAGAACCTCCACTTTGACTATGACCGTGTCTAAACAAGATAAGAGTCGGAGAACTCAAGGGGCTTCCATAGCCTTGGAAACTCATGACTGGAGCATAGGGAGATTACTGATGCCATAAACAGGAGTGTCAATTGGTAAAGTCAACAACGGGAGTCACTGTGCACTTACTCCTCATGTAGGATCTCTGTCCTTAATGTGCTGTACACTGAGGCTTAATGCTATAACGAGTACTCAAACAGTATATTTCACTTTGTGTTTCTATGGGGGTGCAAATGATTGAAATCTTTACTTAATGTACACTAAACTGATCTTCTGTAAAAAAAAAAAAAAAGAAATTATCAACTCCCAACTTGACTCTCACTGGGATTAAACATGACAATAGGTCTGATCTGATTTCATCATCATTTAAAAAAATCATCTATTATTTTTCTCTTTATGTTTCTGTGTGGGAGCAAACTGTTGAAATCCTTACTTAAGGTATACTAAGCTGATCTTCTGTATATTAAGATAATCGAAAATGAATCTTGATGTGAATGGAAGGGGAGAGGGAGTGGGAAAGGGGAGGGTTGTGGGTGGGAGGGACGGTATGGGGGGGAAGCCATTGTAATCCATAAGCTGTACTTTGGAAATTTATATTCATTAAATAAAAGATAAAAAAAATAAAAAAGTAGACTTATTTAAATACATACTTTATGTATATTTTAAAATTTTTTTCCAAAATAATCCTTTTATTTAATGAGTACAAATTTCATAAGTACAACTTTAGCAATAATTCTTCCCACTATACCCGCCCTCCCACCCCCACTTGCACCCCATCCCCTCCTCTTTTTCCCATTGCCATTCTCCATTAAGGTTCATTTTTTCAATTAACTTTGTACACAGAAGACCAACTCTATACTAAGTAAAGATTTCAACAGTTTGCACACACATGCACACATTCACAAACTGTTTGAGAAAAGTTTTACAGTTAAATCTCATAGTACAACTCACTGAGGACAGAAGACCTGCATGGGAAGTAAGTTAATTTAACAATTAACACTCTTATGCATGATGTCAGTGATCATCCTACACTCTTGTTATGAGCTGCCTAGGCTGTGGAAGCCTTTTGAATCCACAATCTCTGTCAGTATTTAGACAAGGCCACAAGCAAAGTAGAAGTTCTCTCTTCCTTTCAGAGAAATATACATCCTTCTTTGATGGCCATTTCTTTCCACTGGGGTCTCTCTCACAGATATCCTTCATTTTTTTTTGGCCACATTTTTTTTTTTTTTGCCATAGTGTCTTGGCTTTCCATGCCTGAAATGCTCTCATGGGCTTTTTAGCCAGGCCAGAATGCCTTAAGGGTTGATTCTGAGGTCAGAGTGCTATTTAAAGTGATTGTCATTCTATGAGTTTGCTGTGTGGATTGCTTCTCATGGAGGAACCTTCTCCCCTTTTGAGTTATATTATTATTATTATCAGACATTTGACCTTATTTATATGATCCCTTCAACACTTAAGATGGTCACTTTTACATTTAAGATGGCATTTTTACCACCCAGCTTAATGAGATTTGGGTCCCATGGCAAGTTTTTAAACTGTACCCTTATAACTTAGTCTGTAGGAATGTGTGCAGAACCATACAGTCTTACAGTTACAAACTTCCTCCTCTATTCCTTAGTCCCACACTTTTTTTTATACTGATATCTATTTTCAATTAACTTTATACACATATGATAATTCTATACTAAGTAAGGATTTCAACAAATGGTGTGAAGAGAGAAATTTAACAACAACAACAAAAAGAACATTCCTTGATAGTCAAGACAAGGGCTGTTAAAGTCAATGCTTCTCAAAGTGTCAATTTCATTTCTACCGATTTCCTTTTAGGTGCTGTATTAGTTATCATAGATTAAGGAGAACATATGGTTCCTTTGGGACAGGCTTATTTCACTATGTGTAATGTTTTCCAGATTCATCATTTTGTTGCAAATGACTAATTTCATTTTGTTTTTACCACCATGTAGTATTCCATAGAGTACATATCCCATAATTTCTTTATCTAATCTTCAGTTGACAGGCATATATGTTGATTCCAGGTTTTAGCTATTGTGATTTGAGCTGTAATAAACATGGGGGTGCAGATAACTCTTTTATTTAGTGATTTAATTTCCCTTGGGTAAATTCCCAGGAGTGAGATGGCTGGGTCATATGGTAGGCTTATATTCTGATTTCTGAGGTATCTCCAAACTGTCTTCCATAATGGTCTTACCAGTTTACATTCCCACCAACCAAAGGTTAGGGTACCTTTTCCCCTACATCCTCTCCAGCATTGATTATTTGTTGATTTCTGTATGAAAGCCATTCCAACTGGTGTGAGATGAAACCTCATTGTGCTTTGATTTGCGTTTCCCTGACAGCTAGTGATCTTGAACAGTTTTTCATGTGTCTGTTGACCATTTGGATTTCCTCTTTTGAAAAATGTCTGTTTAAGTATTTTGCCTATTTCTTCACTGGGTTTTTGTGTTGCTGTGGAGTTTCTTGATCTCTTTATATATTCTGGTTATTAATCCTTTATTGGTTACATTGTTGACAAATAATTTCTTGCATTCTGTCTGTTGCCTCTTCACTTTCCTGATTGTTTCTTTTGCAGCACAGTAGCTTCTCAATTTGATGTAATCCCATTTGTTATTTTTTGCTTTGATTGTCTGTGCCTCTGGGATCTTTTCCATGAACTCTTTGCCTTGTCTTGCAGGGTTTCCCCAGTGTACTCTAATAATTTGATGGTATCAGATCTTTAATTTAGATTTAGGCCTTTAATCCATTTTGAATGGATTTTTGTGTAAGGTATAAGGTAGGGGTCTTGCTTCATACTTCTGTATGTGAAAATCCAGTTTCCCAGCACCATTTGTTGAAGAGACTAAACTTGCTCCAGGGATTGTTTTTAGCTTTTTGGTCAAATATAAGTTGGCTGTAGATGCTTAGATTGCTTGCTGACATTTCTATTCTGTTCCATTGGTCTATCAATCTGTTTTTGTACCAGTACCAGCCTGTTTTGATTATAATTGCCTTATTGTATGTCTTAAAACCTGGTATTGTGATGCCTGTGGCTTTGTTTTTGTTGTATAGGATTGCTTTAGCTATTCAAGGTCTCCTGTGTTTCTATATAAATTTCAGCATTTTTTTTCTACATCTGAGAAAAATGTTTTTGATTTTTGGTATCACAGTGAATCTGTACATTGCTTTCAGAAGAATGAACATTTTGATGATATTGATTCTTCCAGTCTATGAACATGGAAGATTTTTCCCTTTTTTTGGTATCTTCTTCTACATCTTTCTTTAATGTTTTGTATTTCTCATTGCAATTCTTGCCTAATGACTCTGGCTAAAACTTCCAAGACTATACATATTTAATAGCAATGATGAGAGTGGGCATCCTTGTCTGGTTCTGGATCTCAATGGGAATACTTCCAACTTTTCCCAATTCAATAGGATGCTGGCTGTGGGTTTGTCATAAATTGCCTTGATTGTGTTGAAGAATGTTCCTTCTATACTCAATTTGCTTAGAGGTTTCTTCATGAAAGGGTGTTGAATTTTATCAAATGCTTTCTCTGCATCTATTGAGATAATTATATTTTTTCTAAAGTTTGTTAATGTGATGTATCACACTGATTTGTGAATGTTGAACCAACCCTGCATACCAGGGATAAATCCCATTTGGTCTGGGTGAATGATCTTTCTGATGTGTTGTTGGATTCTATTGGCTAGAATTTTGTTGAGGATTTTTGCATCTATGTTCATCAGGGAAATTCATCTATAGTTCTCTTTTTCTGTTGCATCTTTTCTGGGTTTAGAAATTAAGGTGATGCTGTCTTTGTAGAAAGAATTTGGGAGGATTCTTTCCTTTTCAATTCTTGTAAATAACTTGAGAAGAACTGGAGTTGGTTCTTTAAATTTCTCATAGATTCCAACAATGAAGCCATCTGGTCCTGGGCTTTTCTTTGTTGGGAGGGTCTTTATTACTGATTCAATTTCTGTCTTGGTTTTGGTTAGTTGTGCCAATGGTGTTTCAGTATTGTTTATTTTTTTCAAAAAAAAAAAATCCAGCTCTTCATTTTGCTGATCTTTTCTATTTTTTTGGTTTCAGTTTTGTTTATTTCTTCTCTAAATTTAATAGTTTATTTTCTCCTACTAGTTTTATGTTGGTTTTTTTTTTTTTTTTGCTATTGTTTTTCTAGATCCTTAAGATGCATTGATTCTTCAATTATTTGGTGCCTTTCCAATTTCTTGATACAGGCACCAATTGCTATAAACTTTACTCTTAACATTGCTTTTGCTGTATCCCATACATTTTGATATGTTTTGTTGTCATCTTTATTTGTTTCCAGAAAATTTTTGACTTCTTTTTTGATTTCTTCTATGTCCCACTGTTCATTCAACTATGTTGTTTAGTCTCCATGTGTTTGCATATGTTCTAGGGTTTCCTGAGTTACTGATTTCCAGCTGCATTTCGTTGGGCTCCAAAAAGATGCATGGTATGATTTCAATTTTTTTTTTAATTTCCTGAGACTTGCTTTATCTCCTAGCATGTGGTCGATCCTAGAGAAAGTTGATGCACTGCTGAGAATAATGTGTATTCAGCAACTGTAGGACGAAAAGTTGTAGATATCTGTTAGGTTCCTTTGATCTATAGTGTCAACTACTTCTGCTGTTTCCTTACTGATTCTCTGTCTGGTTGATCTCACCATTGCTGAAAGTGGAGTATTGGTGTCCTCCATTACTATTGTATTGGAGTCTATGTCTCCCTTTAGATCCCCTAACATTCTTTTAAATAGCCAGCTGCCTTAGTTAGATGCATTTGCATTTATAATAGTTACACCTTCCTGTTCAATTGATCCCTTAATTATTACATAGTGCCTTTTTTTCTCTTTTTAACAGCTTTTGTGTTGAAGTCTATTTTATCTGAAATCATGATGGCTACACCAGCTCTTTTTTGGTTTCTGTTAGCATGGAGTATCTTTTTCCATTCTTTTAATTTCAGTTTGTATGCATCTTTGTTGATGAGACGTGTTACATGTAAGCAGCAAATAGATGGGTTTTGTTTTTTAATCCATTCAGCCAGTCTGTCTTTTAACTAGAGGGTTGAGGCCGTTTATATTCCAGGTGACTATTGATAAATTACAATTTTGCCCTGCCGTTTTCCCATAAATATTCCTAATGTTTACTTTGGATTTCTTTTATACTTTTATTGGGAGATTTTCTTCTTTTACCTTCTTTCATAGTGATGACCATGTATCTGTGTGCAGCACATCCTTAAGCATCTTCTGCAGGGCTGGATGGGAGGTGACAAATTCGATTTCTGTCATGGAAATTCTTTATTTCACATTCATTCATAAATTAGAGCTTTGCAGGGCATAATATTCTGGGTTGACAGTTCTTTTCTCTTAATACTTGGAATATATTTTGCCATTCTCTCTTAGCCTGTAGGGTTTCTAATGAGATGTTCACTGTGAGTCTAATTGGAGATCCTCTGAAAGTAATCTGATGTTTCTCTCATGCACATTTTAGAATCTTTTCTTTATGTTTTACTGTGGAGAGTTTGATTATACTTTGTCATGGTGAAGATCTTTTCTGGTCATGTTTATTAAGAGTTCTTTGTGATTCCTGTACTTGGCTGCTCCTTTCTTTCACCAAATTGGGGAAATTTTCTGTTATTATTTCACTAAGAAGGACTTCTAATCCTTCCATATTTCCATGCCTTCAGGAACTCCTAGATTCCGTATGTTGGGTCATTTGATAATATCCTGTAGATTACCAACAGTGTTTTTTAGTTTTCTAATGTCTTCTTGTTGTGTTTGGTCTGACTGTATAATATTCTGTGTGTTGTCTTCTAAGTTGGATATTCTTTCGTCTGCTTCATCGATTCTATTGTTAAGGGTTTCCACAGCATTTTTTATTTGTTCTATTGAATTCTTCATTTCCAAGATTTCATTTTGATTTCTCTTTAAGATCTGAATTTTGTGGGAGAAATTTTCTTTCATTTCATGTATGGATTTAATTAGTTTGTATGTTTTTTTCTGATTACTTCTAAGTAATCCTGTGATCAATTTTTGAATATCATTTCTGGCATTTCTTCAATCTCATCATCTTCAAAATCTAGTGTTGAAGTGTTGTGTTCTTTTGGGGACATCATGTTGTCTTCCTTATTCTTGTTTCTTGAACTGGTTCATTTCTTATTCAGTTTTTGTGGAGATACTCATTGGTTTCTTTTTTTTTTTTTTTTTGCTGTGGTATCTTTTATGTTGGACTATGTCTGATTGGATTAGCAATGAGTCTGCTTTCAGGGAAAGCAGAGGTGTGTGATTGGTGTGGCCAAGGAGCTCTGTTCAGTGCTCCACGGTGAAGGATGTGTCTGAGTTGACACATTTAGGTTTGTCATGATAAATCTCTCTCTCTCTTTTTTAATCAGAGGGGAGGTTTGTTCTTGTCTGTTGGCATAGACTCAGATGAACTCCTCTCCTCAAAGGAGAACAGTGCTCGGGTGCTATCCCCAGTGGGTATATTATTCATCTACTCTGCCACAAGGACCACACAAAGGATCCGTGCAGTCCTCAGTATAAGCTCAGATTCCCCAGCAATGTCTATCACCAGGTAACCATGGATCCCTCATCATGTAGAGCCTCCCACAGTGAATGCCCAAAGTTCTAGCCACACCCTGAGTCCTTCCACACAGCCTCAGTGTTTTTCACAGTCCTGGCACACAAGCTTCCTACAGTCATGAGCACCCAGCCCCCTTTCTGTTCTCCCCACCAGACTCAGGAGTCTCCACTTGGCTGATTGCTATGCATGGACATGAGCTGGTGCTGCTGTTATGGATGTCCAAAATGGCACCTGCTCTCTGTCAGGTTATTACAGGATGCAGTTGCAGGGTTACTGGGGAGAGGAAAAAATGTGCCTTCCAATAGCTTTTTTGCTAGTGGCTTGGGCTGCTGCAGGCTGATCTCACCTCACTCTCCAGTACTGTTGCGGAGGCTCTCAGATGCTGGGGTCCTGAGTTGTGCATGTCCTCGCTATCCACGTGGATATCCAAATCTTCTCCTAGACTAGAGCAGCAAGCTCCCTCCCTACTCCATCATCTTAATCCCTTCTTAAGTACTGTAGAAAGGAGGCTAGCAATTCCTTAAGATATCCTAACATTTTTGTGATACAGTAGACCAAAAATTGCTGATCACACACACAACTGAAAACTCCATACTGCTTGACTAATTTCATGAAAAAACATGACATGATCTGAACCATGGTGATGAAAAGAAAGGATTGATACCAACTGCTGACTTGAAAATGTATTCATTGTTTAGAAATTAATGGCTATCAATTAAAGTCACAAGGTTAAAGAGTAAACATTATGAAAAAAACACTGATATTCAGTAACAACTAGGGGAAATGCAAATTAAGACCACAAGTGGATAGCATTTTATGACCACTAGAAATTCAGGAAAATAGCAACCATTTTATCTCAAGTGTTGACAATATATGGAGCAGGGCAAGCTTTTACTGTATTGCTGATAGGGATGTAAATTAAGGCAATCACTGTGGAAAACAATTTAATATTATCTTGTAAAGTTAAATCACGCATCCCCTATGACAAGTAATTTCTTTCTCATGTATAAATACTAGAGAAACTTTTATATATGTGAATCAAGACACATGTACGTGCTATTTCAAAAACTCATGGAAAATGGGATTAAAATAATTTTATTTTGGTTCAAAAAGTTTTTGAAATCATACATGGGTTTTTTTCCATAGCATGCATTTTATATGAACTTTTTAAAGATCTCTTTTATAAGAATATTTCTTCATATATTGTTCATAATGATAAAAAGCTAGAAACAACCCAAACGTCTACTGACAAGAAATGGATAATTATACTTTTTTATATTCACACAATGGATTATACAACTGTGAAAATGGATTGAAAATGAATGAACCACAATTAGATGCAACAACAGAAATGCATCTTTAAAATATAATGTTGCATGAAAAAAGAAAGTTTCAGGAGATGACATACAAAATAATGCCATATTTGTTAGGCTTAAACCAAGCAAACTGAAACAATAGATTGGTTAATGATGTGTGTGTGTGTGTGTGCGTGTGTGTGTGACAGAGAGAAAGAAGATCCATATGCTAAGATTATTTTATAAAAGAAAGTGCATATTTTTGGATAAGTAGAACCAGGAGGAAGGTTAGGAAGGAGAACAAAATAGATAGTTCTAATAACAGTAGTAGTATTGTTCTTAACTTGATGATGGGTTTAGTAGGTATGATTCACTTTTATTTTATGATTATGCTTCCCAACTGTACCTATACTACCTATTTTTATATGTATCAAATACTATAGAAAAGTAATATCATGAAAGCAGTTATTATTGGCATCATCTTGGATGACAATATAAATAAGCTCCTACCTAGGGTTACCATGTTATCAGATAACTGTATGTAGCCTCCATTTGCTAGCTGTATGACAAAGGGCTTGATGGGAGGCAAAAGAAAGGAAACATCATAGATAATACAAGCACTTACATTCCTCTTTAAAAGCTTAGCTCAGGTTCTGGGGTCTTTTATACATCAGAATATGTATTTAGCACTTCAGTTGACAATGTGTCATGTTGCTTAGTGCCTGCTCATCCCCCTCCCTTTTTTCTGCATTCAATTTTAGAAGCAATGGCAGGATGAGAATAAAGAAAATCAAATAAATCATCTGCCAAAAGTCCCTTGTGTAAGATATAGAAGCAAATAGTGTAGAAGTACTGATTAAAACAAGCAGATCAAAACCCTGATAACCCAAGCCTCCCTAAGCAGAGAAATAGAGAGAGACTGATAGAGGAAGAGCTTCATACATTTGAAGTGGCCCAGGAATACCAAGAGTGATGATGTGACTGTGAATCCAAGCACTTTTGAAGTGGTGTGTATTTAACTGAAGAGGTAATTGCATGCAAGTCTGTGGAATCACTAGGCAGATGAAAAACCTGAAGTTTGGTATATTATTAAATATTTCAAATTGTTTTTAACATTCATGGAAGTATAATATAATTAGGTCTTGGCTTAGTTTGTGCTTTTGCTTGCAATTGTTAATATTTTTCATTCCAGAACTTATTAACTCTCACTCTAGAATCATTACTTTTCATATTCACTTCATACTTATCTCTGGTTAAGTTTAAGGATCTAAATAAATATCTACAAAAAGAAAATTGAGAAGAAAGATAAAGCGATGTCTCTCAATTGTGTCATCTGTGACTATAGATTTTAAGTACCACACTGTTGACTCACTAACTTTAAAATCTTTCAATTTATTTATTCATTATTTTAAAGGGAGAGTGGATGGGGAGGAGAGAGAGAGAGAGGGAGGGGGAATGGAGAGAGAGTAAGAGAGTAAGAGAGAAAGAGAGAGAGAAACATCTTCCATCCACTGCTTCACTCCTCAGAGATCCTTAACAACCAGGAACACAGAATTCATTCTGGCTTTTTCACATGGGTAGCAGGGACCCAAGTACCTGGCACATTATCTGCTGGCATTCAGGGTGTACTTTAGTGGAAAGGGAATCAGGAGTAGAGCCAGGACTCGAACCTGGGTAATCTAGTATGGGATTTGGTAATCCCAAACAGTGTCTTTATTTCTAGGCCAAATGCCCACTGCTGACTCACTAACTTTTGCTGGTTGTCTTTTGTTGATTGTTTGCCTTCCTGTGGTCCTCTATCTCCCCTCTTCCTGTTCTTTCTCCTTAATGCCCCACCCCCACTCTCCTCTATCTTCCCTCTATAATTGCTCAATGGATTTGTGGCCTTATGAAATCATTGTTTATAGGGCAGTCTTTTTTTTTCCACTGGAGAAGAGGTAATCCTATATAAAGCCAAATAACTTGGTGCAAAGTGCATTATTTGTTCTCTGGTGCTTTAGATTAGGAACCTAGATGACCAGGCTGTACTCTACTTCTTTTAAGCTACTCAGGCATACATACCTTCCTTTGTTCATTCTGTCATTCATCCATTAAGTATACGTTGAAGAACCACTAAATGGTGTGGGAATTCTTGGGATACAAAGATGAGATTATCACCACCCTAGCCTCCAAAATGTTCATGTTCTGAAGGAATTCCCCAACTTGTAATGTACTGGTGTGAGCTACCAAACACCTTCACATTTCAGCATGGGAGGTACTGTCAGAAATATTGACCTTTGGCCAGCGCCGTGGCTCACTAGGCTAATCCTCCGCCTTGCGGCTCCGGCACACCGGGTTCTAGTCCCGGTCGGGGTGCCGGATTCTGTCCCGGTTGCCGCTCTTCCAGGCCAGTTCTCTGCTGTGGCCAGGGAGTGCAGTGGAGGATGACCCAAGTGCTTGGGCCCTGCACCCCATGGGAGACCAGGAGAAGTACCTGGCTCCTGCCATCGGATAAAATTAAAAAAAAAAAAAAAAAAGAAATATTGACCTTTGTGAACTTTTCTCTCTTACCCTACACTCTATTGTATTTGTGCTTGATTTGGAAACTTTGGGTCATCTCAAGTATCAGATCTTGAATCTAGCCACACGAGTTAGGAATTTTTGAGTTTGTGAATGGGTTTCTTGGGAAGGGAGAGTGCTAGAGAGTGCTTTGTTTCTGGAAGGTGAAAGGATGTAAAAGTACTGTTTTTTTTTTTTAAGTGGAATTAAAATATTTGTTACTGAGTTGTGACTTTTGGGAAGTAGGAAGTTGTTAAAAATCTTGATCATGTCTTATTTTTTACCTGTTAAAAATTTATATTTATGATTTTTTATCTGCTAAATCTCATGATTTTCCCTCGCCATTATTCTTCTGGGTATCCATTCATCCATCCATCTCTATTTATTGATCATCTGTTAGGTACAAAAACTTGCAAGGAATTTAAGCCCTCATTGGAGCTTAGATTTTTCTTTGTGTATGCTCCTTCTGTTCAAATAGGAAAGCTAAGTTTAAACACCCTAAAGAGAGTGAAAGTGGATATTTTAAATTTTAGTAACCTGATGGACAAAGAAGCCTGTTTGATCAGGTTAGTGTTATCAGCAGGTAGCCACATGCATATTGGTTTAAGAGTTTTTTTTCTGCACGTATATTTTATCAGTTCTAAAAGGTGAAAGAGTTTGATTTCAATGTAGGATATTGATAGGAGACAAAGTCCTATACAGGGTTGTTGTAGCTGCAGACTTTGAGTTGAAAATACAGGAACAATACAGACAAAATTTACACTTTAATAAATAATGGAATTTTGTTTATCAGTATATAACTATTTGCTAATAAGAACATAAAGTATTATGGGCCAAATATTTGTATTCATGTACAAATATCATTAAGACTTCACATAATTGACAGATGACTGCATGATACTAAGAGAAATGTTCTAGAGATACCTATTTTTAAACACTGCCTGTACTACTTCTTTATGTGCTCTGCCGCCCAATGTAACATAGTCTCTTTGCTACTGAGCTGCATTTATAGCTGTACCACTGAATATTTCATTTCTGTTTTGGAGTAGATCAAATGCAAATATCCACATTAATGCATTACACGCAAAGGTCAGGAGGTCCAAAGGGTCATTCCCAAAAGCAATTGACTTTTGTTTCTCTGGAGTTTGAACATGTTTGCTTTCACTTTGTATTAGCAAAACTTTTCTATTTAATGATGTATGCCATGATGCATGTGTTATGGGAAATGCAATTTAGAAATTTCTAATTCCCATTTAGAAAAAAAAAAACCTCTATCTCAGCGTTATAATAATTTAGAGGCTATTCTATACTTCTTGTATTTATGAAAATAAAGGGAACCATGGAAATGTTAAAGAGAGCGTAGATTTTCTTTTTTATTAAGCATGATTCATTTAGCTATCAGGGTGTCTTAAAACATCTATTTTTGATTATCTCTGTTTGTTCATGTGAATATATAATAGCAGGATAGTTTTTCAAAAAGTAAAATGTAAGACAAATGCTTGATAATAGATAGGTGAGTTTTGTTTATGTATCTATGGATTCTTTTTCAAAATCTATTTGAAAGTCAGAGTTATAGAAAGAGGAAAAGACAGAGAGATCCTCTATCCACTGGCTCCCCAGATGGCTGAAATGGCTGGGCTGGGCCAGGCTGAAGCCAGGAGCCAGAAGATTCTCCAGGTCTCCCACATGGGTAGCAGAGGCCCAAGCACCAAGACCATCCTCTGCTGCCCTTCCCAGGCCATGAGAAAGAGAGAAAGAGAGAGAAAGAGAGAGAGAGAGAGAGAGAGAGAGAGAGAGAGAGAGATCTTCCACCTGCTGGTTCACTCCTGAAATGGCTCTAACAGCAAGAGCTGGGCCGATCCGAAGCCAGGAGCCAGGAGCTTCCTCCTGGTCCCCTAGATAGGTGCAGGGGCCCAAGCCCTTGAGCCATTTTCCGTTGCTTTCCCAGGCCATCAGCAGGGAGCTGGATCAGAAGTGGAGCAGCCAGGACTCAAACCAGTGCCCACGTGGGATGCTGGCACTGCAGGTGGGGACTTAGCCTATTAAGCCACCATGCCAGGCCCTAATCTATCAACTATTAGCATAAATCTTTGGGGTTAAGTGTTGTCATGAATTTGGGGAGCCAAGTCCTTCCTGTTGAATCCATAATGGCCCCCACAATTGCCGCACTATTTTTATTCCTCTTTTCTTTGTTTCCACTTCTTCATTTTCTATTGGAAGAAGCTTCCATTTTCTTTGTCGCCACTTCTTCATCCTCTTATCCCACTCCAGTGGGTCTTCTGTTCATGCCACTTCAATCTAGCTGCTGTTTTTAAATTCAGCAAGACTTACTTCTATGCTTCCAAATGTAGTGGTCACTTGTTTGATTGTCCATTGTTCAATCCGTAAGCAGCAGACAAAACTTTGGACTCTTTTGAGCATCTCCTTTTGGTATCCTTTTTCTTTTAGTAACTTTTGATCCCGCAGGCTCCTGAAGGGCTATTTCTGTCTTCTTTGCTAACTCTGCTTCCTCGGCTCTACATGTAAAGTTGACAGTGCCTCAGCCCTTGGTTCCTTTCTATTCATAACCTCACCCCGATTTAGTATTGGCTAGGGCATTAACACAAAAATATGGGATTCTCAGTTAAATTTGCATTTCAGAATTTTTTTAGTGTCATGTTACATGTTTTATAGACACATACACACATTTCCTCATGAGGGTACTTCAAAAAGTTTGTGAAAAACATATTTGAAAGATAAGTTTATTTTGGTGTAATATTTTGAAATCCATGCATAATTTTTTCCTTTTATACATTTTCATGAACATTTTGAACTACCCTCATCTTGTTTATTCCATAAACTGTTGGGACATACTTCAGCAGAATTATATTTTGTGCAATGTTTCTTATATACTTATACTAAAAATTATTCATGTGTCTGAAATTCAAGGTTAACTAGGTGAACTGTATTTCTGGCATTCCTACTCTGTGTGAATTTATTCAGATAGATAGCGTTAAATAGTATCTATACACTCCAGAATTAACTTCTCTCTAAGCTCATATTTGTGCTCCACTCTAGTAATAACATCTTGTACACTTGTCTTCTCAAATTTAATATGTCTGATTATATATTTCAACCTCCTCTCCATCTCACTGATGAACCAAAATTCATCCAGTTCCTTAAGCCAGAAATGTAGACTATATCTGTGATTCCTCTCCTCTTTATTTTCCTTTCTTCAAATCTTTGAACAAGTCCCAAATTCTACTTATTCCAAACACATCACATGTATGTTTACTTTTCTTCATTTCCACTGATACCTCTGTAGGTCTAGCTATCCTCAAAACTTGGCTGGATCATGCCTCCAGGTTCCTAATTGCTCCCTTACTTCTTCTATTGCCACTCTCTACAATTCATTATCCATTAAATTGCACTTGTTATTTTTAAATCTTTATTTATTTGAAAGGGAGGGAAGAGAGAAAGAGAGAGAGAGAGAGAGAGAGACACCCCATCTGCTGGTTCACTCTCAAAATGTCCAAAATGGCTGAAACTCGCCAACCGAAGCCAGGAAACAGGCACCCAGATGGACAACAGGGACCCAACTACTCGAGGCATCATTGTTTACTCCCAGTGTCTACATTAGCAGGAAGCTGGAATGAAGAGCTAGAGCTGGGACTCAAATCCAGTTACTGTTTGATATGGTACACAGATGTCTTAGCTGCTGGGTTCTATGTCCACACCTTACAGCATATTTTGATTTGATCTTCAAAAAATGCAAATCAATCATGTCAACTGCCCTGATGTTTCAAATCTTCCTCCATTTCCACTTTGTACTGGCTTCTCCCTGAACTTCCAATAAATCTGAATATTTTGTCTGTGGACTTTCTTTCACTGGTACCTTTCTTGTAACACATGCCTACTATTCCAGCTACAATGTCTTCTCTCTGTTTCCCTATTTATTTTTTTTCCTTTTTTATTTTTTGCTAAAAATGTGCCTTTTTCTTTTTTATTTATTTTCTTCACAGCTTATACCTTTTTAAAAAATATTTATTTATTTATTTGGAAGTCAGAGTTACACAGAGAAAGAAGGAGAGGCAGAGAGAGAGAAAGAGGTCTTCCATCTGATGGCTCACTCCCCAATTGGCCAGAGCTATGCCAATCCGAAGCCAGGAGCCAGGAGCTTCTTCCAGGTCTCCCACATGGGTGCAGGGGTGCAAGGACTTGGGCCATCTTCTATTGCTTTCCCAGGCCATAGTAGAGAGCTAGGTTGGAAATGGAGCAGCTGGGATTCAATGGAGCAGCTGGTGCCCATATGGAATGCCAACACTGCAGGCAGCGGCTTTACCCGCTGTGCCACAGTGCTGACCCCAGCTGATTCCTTTGACTAAATCTTCCCTCACTTCTATTGAATGTTGCTTTAGTCCTGTACCTCTCCCTATCACATGACTCTGATTTTTTCACAGCAACGGTCAACACTTGATTTTGCTGTATTTATTTATTTGCATGTTCATTTATTTTCTCATTCCTGTGAATAAATTCTATAAGGGAAGGATTTTGTTTGTTCTATTAATTACTTAACTCAGTTTCTAGAAAGAACATAGTAGATACCAATAAACATTGACTGACATTTTAATTGAGGCTTTAAAAAATAGATTTGTGCCCCAATATAGCATGAAAACTCTAGCTTATTATTCTTTAGATTTGAAATATATAAAGAAAAATTTCTTTGTTTTTCCTCCTCTCACTGACAATTATGCTATGATGTTGAGGTAGGCACATTGGTGAAAAAAAAAAAAAACAGCAATAAGCACCAGTAAAACACTGAAAATGGTTTGATCTATTGATGTGAGTTGGCACTGTTCCTGGGGAGATGCTTGGCATATGATAGCCAGTAAGAATCCATCAATGGATTGTCTTTTTAGGTCCAGAATTCAACCTGTCAAAAGGTGGAGGAAAGGATTTGTGGCTGAAGAGTTAGTAGACTAATATTTCTGAAAAACTGCAGTTAACTCCCTATACTTTCTTGTTTGCTCCACTGAGAAGACCTCTCTGCCTCTGGTATAGGAAATGCTTTGGACGAAGGAGCGTCATTGCTCTGTCTATAGACATTGCCCCTGCCTCAGGATGGGATTTCCCAGTGAGGTGTAACATTCATTAGCTCCTTTGGACAATGCAGCCTGCTAAAACACATATGTGTCTTTATCTCTCAGCTTCATTTCTGAGTCAGAAAGCACTGGGTGACTGGAGGAAGCTATGATGTATGAAGCAGAAAGAAGATTGATTTTTCACAGGGTACCTTGTACCTGGAGTAATGAGAGTGGCAAATGACTTGCTCACTGAACAAACATGACAGGGATGTCATATAGTAAATTTATATTTATGCAAACACACTGGGGTCACACTGGTGGGAACTCCCCAGTGTGACCTTGTCTTTGGAAAATTTCCTTCTAAATCACCAGCATGCCCTGGGAAGCCCACACTTAGCAGAAGCCCTGTAATAGCCACCCCAAAGCAAACACTTCTAATGAATAATGTAACGCTCGTGATGTAGTAGGAAATAGGATAAATTGTGCTGCCATTTTAAAATGAGAGTCTTCAACTCACAGGCTATTTCTGGTGTTCATCTTGGATTTTTGTGGCAGTGGAACATAAAATATCCACTTTAATAGTGTAAAAGAAATAGAGTGATTTATCTGCATCATTATGGGCCTTTAGAACCTCTCATTTGGTATTGGCAAAAAGTGTCTGATGGGGAAGCAGATAATTTGTCTATGTGTAGACAGCCCAATGCATAGAGAATACAAGTTTCTCAGAACATCTAGGGCAAACACATGTAAAAAGTCCTTAAGTGATAGAAGGATGTGGTGATAATATTCAAGATTTCCCAACATAATGTTTGACACAATTGACTTTAAGAAACCCTGTTGCTTGGGGCCGGCACTGTGGCGTAGTGGGTAAGGCATCCCATATGGGCACCAGATCAAGACCCAGCAGCTCCACTTTCAATCCAGCTCTCTCCTGTGGCCTGAGAAAGCAGTAGAAGATGGCCCAAGTCCTTGGGCCCCTGAACCCACGTGGGAGATCCAGAAGAAACTCCTGGCTCCTGGCTTCAGATCGGCGCACCTCCGGCCAATGGGGGAGTGAACCATTGGATGGAAGACCCCTCTCTCTCTCTCTCTGCCTCTCCTCTCTCTGTGTAACTCTGACTTTCAAATAAATAAATAAATCTTAAAAAAAGAGAACCCTGCTGCTGCCATTAGCTAGAGACTATTTAAAGATATTAAAATAATAATAATTTTGCTTTGTTAATGAGTTTAAGATTTACTGACTTTAGCAAGGAGTCCTGGATTGAGGACCACCATTTTTTTTTCCTGTTTGATATCACTTGTTGATTATTCCTCACTCATTTTTTGAGATCTTGATTTGTGCCTGGAGCTATGTAAAATGCAAGGGACATCAAAGTGAAAGGAACCAGCAAGGTTCTCAAGAACCCCACTCCTAGGAAACCAGATTGGGATGTAATGAAGCTTGTGAAGCCTTGGGTAGAGGGAGCCATCTGGGAGGGCAGGATAAGGGACTGTGCCACTGGGGACAGAGTCATAAGAAAGCTTGCTTCTGCCCTTCTGGTCCCTAGAATCTTGGTTGTTATATCACTAGGGTCCACTTAGTGTAGATATCCATAAAACAATAGTGACATTTAACCAGGAACCACATGTAAAAGGCTTTCTGTGTGTTACTTGCTATCACTGGGGAGTGCTAGCTAATTTAATTATCCCGCCACCTCAGTTGGGTAATGTTAGCCTCCTGTCCACTTTGCAGTCAAGGAGACAAATGGAGAGGGTGATGAGGTAACTTTCCTGTTACTCAGGTTTGTAGCAATCACAGTCAACTCAGTGCTGCCTGACAGCCTTTGGAATGTTGAATCTCTACTGAGGACTGAGAATGGGGAGGGTCAGAGCGCTTTTGTTGACAATAATTGAATCTACAGTTTGAAAAGAAATAATATATTCTGAGATTTTTTTGTGCGACTGAGTCCTGTTTATACACAAATACAAATGGTATGGAGTAGAACACAGGTATTGATTTCTAGGAATTGATTTCTCTAGGAATCTGGCAACCTCAGTCCACTCCGAAATGCTCTTCCTTCAGGCCTCGTGATCCTCCTTTGTGTCCACATCATTCTTGATTCATGTGTTGGATTAGCACATTCTTCCGTAGGACCCCTAATTTTTATTCCAAGAGTGTTTTGTACACTTGATCTTTGAAAGTATAGATGTCTATTTTTTAAGAAAGGTTGAATGCTGTAAAAGCTATGCAAATGTAAATTTGTTTGAGGTGCTCCTTTTCCTCACTTTGCTTACTTCCTCAGTCTGTAGGAGAATGTGGCAATGTTTGGTTTCTTCTGGTCTGAGTGCCCTACATTCCTATTTGGTTTGTTCTTCTTTAAGTTTCCATTAAGATTTAAATTTATTTTCAGTGGGAAGAGTTCTGATCGGGCCGTGAGCTAATGACAGATTCCAATTTGTTAGAAATTTGAATACCTCCTGTCTCCACCAGCTTGGGGATACTCAGATTTCATCATTTCATCCAAGTATTATTACGTGGGCTACACTCATAATATCAATTAGCTGACACTTAAGTATTTTATATACCTCAGGCATCATTCCAAATATTTTATCTATGTTTACTAATTTAATAATAAAGCTAGTCCTAATTGGTAGGAAGTATTATTTTATGCACTTAACAGATAAATGCTTTGATGTAGGCAGTAAGCTGCCAATACAGACCTGGTGCTCAGTAGTTACTGATGTATGGGAGGCAAATACAGCTTGCTGTGAGGAGTCTTTTTGGAAGAATTAATAGTCAATTTCACTGCAGCACTGATTTTTCTATTTGATTTTTCCTGTGCCTCTCATATTTGTTAGATACACCTCCTATCTAGATAACATCTCTATCAGTTGAGCATGTGTTATGAGTCAGGTCCTACTCTAATCACTTTGTATGTAACACATCCAGTCCGCAGAGCATTTTGAAAAAGCAGTATTATTTTCCTTATTTCATAGTTGAGTAAAGTGAAGCATTTGTTAATTTCAACCAATGGCCCAGTGTTGGTAAATGTCAAAGCAAGGGTTTAATCCAGGAAGTCTAGCTTCTCAATTATATACTATGTGTTGCTTCAGTTATACTGATAGTGTCAAGTAAGGTGATAACCATTGTAACTGAATAACCTACCACTTCATGGACCACACTATTTCATACTTTTATGTTTTAAGTGCCCGTAAGCGCTAATAATGTAAGGCAATGAATGTCAAGAACCACTTTTTTTTTTTAATTTATGTTCTCTTTCATTGAGACTATGAGCTCCAAGTGATCATCACCAGCAAGTGGACGTAGATAGGAACCAAGGAGATTCAGAACTAGACCTTGCCTCTGTAAATCCCAATGCTGGGACCAAGTCTAGATCACATCCCAAAGATTCACTCTGGTAGGCAAAGCATGGCATTCAGGTAAAAAGGCAATAACTATTTAGCCAGGGCATTCTTTTGGGGGAGGAAGGAGAAATGGGGACATAAGTGTCAGGGGAGATTTGAGGGGGCAACAAAAAGTAGGACCCAGTTTCAGGGATAATTCTCTAGTGGAATGGCAAGAACCAAGGGTGCTTACTTACAAATGCCAAAGGGAAGGAGTCAGACCTGAGGAAGTGATAGAAACTTAGTTTCCATCACCAGGGCACTACATGAGAATCAGGTTGACAAATTGTAATGTGGATCTCTTGGTATTGGGCCAAATTGCCTTAAATCTCTCATTCCAAATACTAAGGCTTAAATCTAATGATTAGAGGGAAGTCTGATCCTAAAGGAGGGAGAGACAAATTCTGCTTTTAGAAAAATGCTGTCTCCTTTGTGCTAGGGAAGTGTTCTACACACCTCCTTTCAAATATTAATCAATTAGTTGTCATATCTATGGGAGTTATTTCTAGAATCAGGTGCATTCTATTGGTTGTATTTATTGGGTTTGTTTCTGATTAGTCCTGTGACTGAGGAAATACAGTATCCTTAGACACATTTTCCGATGTACATAGGACTAAAAGATCTGACAGGAGAGGACAATCACTTTGTCTCCTACCATATCTTCCTAGAATGACATATCAGTAATGTTCCCTTTCATCAGCAAGTGGGAATTTAGCTTGTTTAGAAGTGGCATTAACTACAATGGTCAGCTCAACTCACTGGCTTGAATGCAGAAGAGCACACAGCCCAAAGTTGTTTCTCTGCATCAGTGAGGACCATGCCATAGTTTTCTGGTACACTAGCAATTACATTTTAAAATAGTGGTCACTGTTTATTGTTTATGTCTTAAGGTGGAGAGAACAAGTGCAGAGCAAAGGTGAATTGAGGTGGAGGGTCACAAATTGGAAAATATCTCCTTGTAGATAAAAACTTAATTGTGTTGGCCGGCGCCGTGGCTCAATAGGCTAATCCTCCACCTTGCGGCGCCGGCACACCGGGTTCTAGTCCCGGTTGGGGCGCCGGATTCTGTCCCGGTTGCCCCTCTTCCAGGCCAGCTCTCTGCTATGGCCAGGGAGTGCAGTGGAGGATGGCCCAGGTGCTTGGGCCCTGCACCCCATGGGAGACCAGGAAAAGTACCTGGATCCTGGCTCCTGCCATCGGATCAGCGCGGTGCGCCGGCTGCAGCGGCGGCCATTGGAGGGTGAACCAACGGCAAAGGAAGACCTTTCTCTCTCTCTCTCTCTCTCTCACTGTCCACTCTGCCTGTCAAAAAAAAAATAAATAAATAAATAAATAAAAAAAAAAAAAAAAAAAAACTTAATTGTGTTATCATCAACATTTGGTATTTGTACAGTGTGGTATCGGCAGATGGTGTTAGAAGTTCTGTCAACTTGATTATTTTTATTCAATTCTCAGTACGGAAGGTGTAGAAATATGGAAGAGGAAAGTGCCTCATTCCCTGGCATTATGTTATCCTTCTCCTTTTGTGCAAAATAGAAACCATGTTGAAAGCCAAGAACCCTTTGTCAGTTCTTGATCTGATGTGCCTCATTCCCCCAATTGCTGTATGGTGGTATGGTAGAAGGAACAAGGAATTAACAATCAGAGAACCAGAATATGGGTTCTAAAGTTTCACTTTAGAGTCTGCCCCTACTATGCGTGTCACTGATCCTCTCTGAACTCAGTTTCCTTATTCCTATAATGTGAGTAATAACATCTTACTCTATATTGTCTATTAAAAAAGTTCATAGAAATAAGAAATCATAGATTTAGGTGCTTCCTGTAGTAAACACCATGAAGCCTTTTTAGCGAGTATT
Source organism: Oryctolagus cuniculus (assembly GCF_051225735.1). NCBI lineage: Eukaryota > Metazoa > Chordata > Mammalia > Lagomorpha > Leporidae > Oryctolagus > Oryctolagus cuniculus. The sequence continues at coordinate 64,190,193 of NC_142877.1, read as the reverse complement.
GTTTTACTTCTTCAGTAAAGATATGGGACTGAATTTTAATAATGGAAAGAATAGAAAACTCAAAAAGGAGGCAGGTTACCAAAATTGAAATGATTTTGTTTCTCTCATTTCATTTATCTTAGATGTTAATTATCTTTGACCTTTTTCTTCTTTCTCTCATTCAGGTTTTTCTACATGGCTCTTATTATAGTCCTCTTCATGGTGTAAACAAATTAATTGGTAGTTATAAGACACAATGCATGTTGGCTGTCTAGATAGCATATTTTTATCATATCTTTTCATTTTTATGTGCTGTATTATAGTTGTTCATAAATGGTAGTAGTGAAATATGTAAGAAAAAATAATAAACTGCTCTTTATTGATAAAAACTTTCTACTTAGCTTCTCAAGCTTTTAAAGTATTTGATTTAAAGATAAATTCTGATGAATGCAGTGCACCTAATATTGAGAGAGACATCTACTAATATCCCACTAAAAGGGATTCTCCTACAAATATTTGAAATTGCAAATCTGCAGAGTGTTTCCTATTTGTGTTAATAAGAAATAGTAATGGTGGCTTATGACCTAGTTGCAAATATATTACTTAGAGAGCTTGTTGACTTATTTTTTAAAGGGTATAGGTAGTTAAATAATAAAAAGCTATGTTTTGGTTTTAAGCAAGTAATATGATGCTCTCTGCATTTCACTTCTTTGATTGGGTGCCCCAGTGCTGCCTTGGAACCTGCTACAGTGAGAGAACACTTTCATTGGGCCATCAGCAGTCTCAATATTCTGAGACTGACCCATCATTCCAGATTTGCCTTTCATTATCCAATTTCCTAGACTTTAGAGTGTAGCTAAATGCGGCTACTTGTCATTTATTACTTCTTGCGTGTTCCCAGTATCAGGTCTTTCCCAGACTGTTCCCTTGACATAACATGCCTTTCTCATTTTCCCTGCTTATTAAAATCTTACCCATACTTCAAGGTATCATTCAGTTATTTTTTCCTTCAGACCCGGGTCCAGCATTTATTGAGAACACACTTAATGTCAGCAGTGCTGAGGGTACATCACATATATTATCTGATGTGACTACCAAGACTTGTAGAGTAACTGATATTGTGATGCATCAGTTCATTCAATCATGAGTTTTATTAAAAAGACTTCAGGAGGTCAGAAGGGTGCTAGTGGTTTTTTTAATTTTATTTTATAGGTAGAAAAACAGTGTAAAGTACATTGACATGAAGACAGGATGAAAATCAAACTTGGGTTTTGGGGTCCTACTCTGGTGCTTTGTCCTGCTGGGTAAAATTTCATAAAAGTACCTTTTGTCTCCCTAAGTTTGGCCTCTCCCTGAACCACCGCAATCCTTTATTTAATAGCTCTATTATTATGCTGTCACTCATATAATCTTGAAAATGTTCTATTCCTCTAATATGAGTCCCTTGAGGGAAGGAAAAAACTGGTGCTTGCTGACATTAATTCCCTTTAGAATGCCCATGATAGGGTCTTGTGCAAAATAAGCACTAAATATAGCTAATGAGGATGAATATGTGGTCTTTTCCCCAAACTTTGAGTAAGCAGCTGCATTTCCCTTATGTTTGCCTGATAGCAAGTGTGTGCGTGGTGACTGTTTAATAATTACTGCATTGCAGTGACACATGTGTGGTAAATACTTTGGCTGTGTGATTTCTGGCTAAGTGCCTTTCTGTATTTAATTAAGATATACCATTTTTTTCTTTTCCTTAAGGAAATTAGTGGAAAACAAGCAATTCTTTATCACAAACTTATAATCTATTTATTATCTTAAACATGAGATCTGTTTACTGTGTTATCATCAAACCTCAAACTAAAAATGGCCAACTTTAATCATAATACAGGCTTGTGTGTGCAGGGGCCCAACCTCGGATATTCAGTTATATCACTAGTGTCTAGAATTACAGCAGATGATAAGTAACACTTGTTGAGTGATTGGTGCTACAGTAGTTTCACTGGGTGTTGAACCTTTGGTTCTTTGCATAAATTCTATTAGGATTAGGATTTGTAAAGCACTTTAATATAGATTATCTCTTTTGATTCTCAAAACAATGCTGTGAGGTAATAAGGCAAGCAGAATCACCTTCAGTTTACAAAATCATCACCTGAGGATCAGAGAAAGTAAATGATTCCAGAAATCATCCTAGATAGGTGACCAAGTCTTGAATTCAAGAATTCTCACTCCAAATCCTGTGGTCTTTTTGACTGATCATGCAGTATGTAGAGAACATAAACATGGAATGTATCATTGGCCGGGGACATCATGTAAGGTGTTTTCTCGGCTATTACATGTAATAAATTTGGGTAAATTAGCTCCAGTTGGCTTGATGGTACCACCAAGGAAACAAATGGCACTGGGCTTGCTGGAAGAATGGAAACTCAAGCCAGTTCTGAATTACCCTGTAAGCATTACACCAGAAGAGGCACTAAGCACAGCTGCTTTAGTCTCCTTTTACTTCCTGTGCCTCTATTTCCCAGATTATCTGAACTACAAGCTATTTAAAGCTTTAGAATTTTACCAAAGTCTTCTAAATACCCTTTTGTAGTCTGCAGTTTTTGTTCCACCAGCTGAAGAGAACCAGCTGACTTCTTTGGTATTTTTATACCTTGTGCTTTATTGTTTCCCCCTAGTGTTTTCCACCCAGTGCCGAAGTGCAGATGCTGTGATTGCTACTTCTAGCTGAAGACATCTGTTTTTCAGTAGGTTCTTTTCTTCCTTTCATTCTCGATTATAATCTTTATGTGCCACTGCTTAAGTATAGAGTGGAAACATAGCAGATCTTGTCCTTGTAAGAACGAGTACTCTGTTTTTAGCTTTTGGTTCTCCCATTGAGGGCGATCTTAGTTTTCAATTGCATCATGCCCTAAACAGCCTGAAGTCTTAAAAAATGCTCCTATAAGCACAGTTATTTGCTCTCACAGCACTTATATGAAGTCCATAAGTTCTAGGCACAGTTTTCAATGGAGGAAGGCAAGGAGCACGGGGAAAAAAACCATCAATTCGTGTAAGGTCATTTTGGACTTTGCATGCACTCTCCTTACTTTCTGTATTTTCTGTTCTGGTCAGAGTTTACACACCCATGACTTTAAAGTGCTGTCTGTTCAGAAATTCACTCAGCAAATGTGATGGCTTGAATCTGAGGCTGCACACTGTCAATATATGTCCTGTATTTGATCTACAGTATGCTTTACAATGGGATTAATTAATAAGAGTCAAAAATTGAGACATTTTAAGATATAATTCTGTGCTTCTGGTTCTTAATGGAAATTGGGAGGCTGAGGTTGCACAAGGCTCCCCTCTCCCATCATGAATTGGCTGCATTGAATAGTTTGTGGAAATGAATTGGGGGATGAGTTTGAGTCTCCTTTTCACTTGATTATATGCCTGGATATTACTGGCTCAGGGTATCTCTGTAGACAGTTTTCTCACAATTTAGTAAAGTGTGTTGGTGAATAATTAGCTAAATTTATATTTAGCCATGTATAATTTGCATTACAAGACATAAGCCATGATCAAGTTATACTTGTTTCATAAACCTGAGGGAGAAATTTAGTAAGAATTCTTTTACATATTCTGTTTTACAGTACTGAGAATATAACATTGGAATCATTATTTTCATTATCTCTCAGCCTGGAAATAGAGGCCTGGTTTTGAGTTCTGGCTCCCTCTTCCTGACTTCGATCTTCAACAAGCCACTTAGCTTCTCGGAGACCAATTCTTTGTCTCTACAAGGGCTATGATTATATCTGGGAGCTTCATGGCCATGTGTAGCAATTGTGATCATGGATGTGAAAGTTCCTGGTATGCCGTGTAGTACTATGCAAGGGTAAAATACTTTGTGGGGAAACAGAGCTGTAGCATATGGTTTCTTAAGAAGCATGGGATCTGGTTACAGACACAGAATTTATAAATAATGTAAATAATGATTGAAAGTGTCCTACTGCCTGCAAGTGGTTGAGGCATGAAATGTTATCAGACATAAGAAAACTTGTGTGATTTTGTATTGCAAGCAAAATAAAATTTTAAAGGCATGTATCATATTTATTTCATTTGTTAATTCATTTACTACATAAATATTTATTCTGTACCTACTCTGTGATAAAAAATATAAACTTTGGGGATAAAGAAATGACTCAGAAGTCTGAGTTTCCTTCTCTTAAGGCAGTTAGCACTCTAGTAGGGAGAAAAAGAGACAATAAACACATAAGATGTCTCATACCATTGATGTTGTCTTAATGATTTGTGTACATGCCTTTTATGGCTGATATGAAAATCAATCCACAAATTATTCTTCATTGAATAATGAAGTTAATCATAGGATAATTTTAAATGACTGCAGCATAGGTAGTGTTTATAGCTTGAAAGATCTGTGTTGAGAGCTTATTTAAAATAATTCATTTACCATCCTAACAGCTCCATGAGGCACATACTCTTATCCAAATATCATAGAAAACTGAGGCTCTAGCAAATTAAATAGCATGTCTTTAACATCTTGTATATAGCTAAGTCTCAAACCCATGTCTGACTTAAATACCATGTTTTTAATTGCCATTTAGACTAACTAAATATGCTATATTTTAAACTAGAATAAACAATTCAGAATCTTCTCAATCAGCCAGCAGAACTATAATCAAATTAAAGTAGCTTTTAGCCATCTCTCCTTGGGTCTGTATGCATTAAACAATCCATCAAAAAACCAAGGAAGATTTCATTATTTTGGTCTATGACATAATTTATGAAATTCTAAATTGTTTTTTTAGACAAACATGATTCCACACAGAAGTCAGTGCTGGTTTCTTGGTTAAGATAATATAGGAGAGTACTTCAGCAAGTTTGTTGAAAAATAAAGTTCAAAGATTATTTTGTTGCAAAATACTTGAAATCTGTACATAGTTTTTATTATTATATGCATTTTCCATGAACATTTGAAAGCTTCTCATTTTAAAAGCCAGTGTAGTATTGGCAAATACGGCAATACAATTATAGCACACTTAGTTCAGTGTGTCTTTCAAACAAATTTCATTTTAAGCTATCATCCTATACGTTATCTGACAATCCTACCTATTGTTGCCACTTTGGGTGTAGTAATCCCATTAGGTTTAATCTCAACAGACTGGTGTTTGGTAGACATGAGACATTTAGCTCTGAAAATTTTTACCCACTGTTCATGAGACCATGCAGTGTGTACAAATGATAAATGATGCACCATTTAAAACCTGATAATTTTATAGCCTCATAGGGCACAATGGTGGGATCCAATAATACTTTGTTTTTCTAGTATCATGTTAATTAGGTGATTTTTTTCTTGATATTTTTCGGAATAACGAGAACTTCCTTAGCATTTTTTTTTTTTTTCAGTGAAGCCTGTCTAAAATGTTGTGTTTGCTGCTTGGACTTATCACAAGTTTTAGGGAGCATTATTCAATCACTGTTTTGATGTGGACCGAGCCAGTAGGCAGATGATCTGAATTCAAGACTTGCTTTTACCATTTGTCATTGACTTCAAATAACAAAAGATTCTAATATATAATCTGGGGATAACAATACATTCAGAGCTTAGTTAAGAGAGTTACATGATGGTGGAATGAGAAGTTGAATGAGCCAGTACATTTTGAACGGTTAAACTATAAATATATATGCAGTAGTGAGAATAACTTCAGTTGGAATGCTGTGCTCTATGTAACTCTAGAGGCATTTGATGAAAATTTGTCCTATAATTAATGATTCTGGAATGCTGTACATAAATGGATATCTCTTCTCTGGTATCCCAGTATTGGAGTCATCAAAAGATCCTGTTCCTCAATTATGCTTGCAATTTTATCCCATGGCTTCATATTCTTGCCTTTTGGTTCTACAGACTTAGGATAACATCCAAAAAACACATGGCTTTTTAAAAGTTTTCTGCTCAAAAACTTATTTTCCACTTATGCCTTGGAAGAAAATCATATTCCAGACAGTATTCTTAATACATAAATTATTAACATAATTAATATATTTGTAAGTGAAATATTACTATATAAAATATCTGTAATTAAATGTCTCTATATGCTTGGGCTTGTGATTTAATTATGTATGTGTGTATATGTGTGTTATATATTACATATATATATATATACAAAAAATATATAGTAGTTATTCTTTCCCAAAGTCCTACCACATATGTATTCATGAATTCTATCTGTGAGCATTGCCACTCAAAGTTGTTAGGTAAACTTGACAAATTCATTTAACTATTATGTGTTGGGGCCCAAGATTGTATCTGGGTAGGCATTTCTGATTTAAAAACCATGCTCTGAAAGGATCCTTGAACAAGTAGTAATACCTCTGCCGTTCTCTTAAATTTAAAATGTCTCATGGGTTCTTTATTATAATGACATATCTGTTTGAAAAACTAGATGACATTCCCATTTTAGAGAAAGAAAAAGAGGGCAAGTTATTCATTGCTAATAACACAGTGATGTATCTGAACCTCAATCATTTTAGGTGTCTTTCTAATGCTCTCATTAATATTAAATAGTTGTTTTGCATTATAGTCTTATTGTCTGTTTTAGGAATTAGAGATTGCACCCTTAGATATTGTATGCTTCTGGAAAGTCATTTAAATGACATTAAATGATAATACATTCCTATTTCACATCACTTCAATCCGTGGGTAGAAAGGCATTTGCACAAACTCAAGATTTGGCTATGTTCTGCTAGGCGTAGAGCAGCAAAAATGCAGCATTGTAGAGAAATGGTGCAAGTGTAAAATTTGAGTGACATAAGCAGGTAATTGTGGTTGTTAAATAAGGCTTGAATTTGCTGCCAGACCATCCTTATGATATCGGCCAGCTTATTAATAATTTTCAATATTAATAATCTGTGGGTTCTCACCATTTATTTAGAGAAGAATTCTGAATACTGACTCAGACCAGACAACATGGTAAGTTTTTAAGTTTTTTTTCAGTGAGAGGAATGCACAGGAGAGTGAGTACTTTATTTAGGGGAGAACGAGAAGCCTAGGCTAAGGTAGGCTAAGTTAGAGGCTAAGTTAGGTCCATACCAAGCAGAGAGCCAGCCAGGAGTGAGCCACATGGAGCAAGCATATGCTTGCAGGTACCACAGGTAGCTTAGTGAGGGTAGCAAAGTGAAGGCAGAGAGCAGGCCATGAGCCATGTGGAGCAAGTACGTGCAGGAAAGCAGGGATTGGGCGGCCCAACAAGGGGAGGGCCCACCATAGTCTAGGCCTATTATTTACTACCAAAGGGGAGTGGCTATATAGTCTGATTGGCAGGTGGCCATCCAGGTGAGGTCAGGTAAGGGTGTGAGATCACAGGGGAGTGTGATCTTTCAGCTCACAAATATAATTGATTTTATCCTATCGTCTGCCTACATCACTACAAAACCAATAGAGCTTTCTTGGCTTAATCTCTAGGACTGACTTCTTTATTGAACATAACATTAGAAGTAGATTCATCAAAAGGCATTGATATATCAACAACAATGATGATTTTAAAGCAATTGTTCCAATTCAGGAGCTGAAAAATTGATTAGATTTCTTTTGTTCTTTGTTTTTAACATTTTTAAATTTATTTTTTACTTTAATTTTATGGTGAACAAATTTCATGTATTCCATATATATAGGTTTAGAGTCCTGGTGATATGTCTCACCCTACCAACTCTCCTGCCCATGTTCACACCCTCCCTTTGTCTTCCTTTCTTACTCTTTCTTTAATTTTCACAATGATCTATTTTCAGGTTATTTTATACTCATGAGATTAACCCTTTGCTATGTAAAGAATTTAGCAAATAGAAGAAAAAAACACTGTTCCTCAACAGTAGACAAGGGCTGTAAACAGATCATCAGATCTCAAAATGTCAATTTCAGTCAAATGCTTTACATTTTTTTATACTGTATTAGTTACAGATCAGGGAAATGTATGATATTTGTCTTTTTGGGATTGGCTTATTTCACTAAGTATAATGTTTTCCAGTTGCATCCATTTTGTTGTGAAAGATAGGATTTCATCATTTTTATGGCTGAGTAGTACTCTATAGTGTACATATACTGCATTTTCTTTATCCCTTTATCAGTCAAAAGACATCTGGGTTGATCCCATATCTTATCTACTGTGAATTGAGCTGCAGTGTACATGGGGCGGGGGGGGGGGTACAGATAATTCTTTCATATGCTGGCTTCATTTCATTTGGGTAAATTCCCAGGATTGGGATGGCTGGGTCTTATGGTAGTCTTCATTTCAGCTTTCTGAGAAATCTCTGTATGGTCTACCACAATGGCTGCACTAGTTTACATTTCCACCAAGAGTGGGTCAGGTTACCTTTACCCCTACTTTCTTGCCATCATTTATTATTTATTGATTTCTGTATGAGAGCCATTCTAACTGGGGTGAGGTGAAGCCTCATTGTGGTTTTAATTTGCATTTCCCTGATGGCCAGTGATCCTGAGCTTTGTCTTCTTGTGTCTGTTGGCCCTTTGAATTTCCTTTTTTGAAAATGCCTGTTTAAGTCCTTTGGCCACTACTTGGCTGGATTGTTTGTTTTGTTCTTGAATTTCTTGAGCTCTTTAGAGATTCTGGATATTATTCATTCACTAGTTGCATAGTTTGCAAATATTTTCTCCCATTCTGTTGGTTGTCTCTTCACTTTGCTGAGGCTTTATTTTGTTGTATAAGATTGCTTTAGCTATTTGGGGGTCTCTTATGTTTCCATGTGAATTTCAGCATTGTTCTTTTCTAGATCTGAGGAGAATGTTGTTGGTATTTTTATTTGGATCATGTTGAATATTTAAATTGCTTCTGGTAGAATAGACATTTTAATATTAATTCTTCCAATTCACAAACATGAGAGTTTTTCTATTTTTTTGTCTCCTTGTATTACTTTTTTTAGTGTTTTGTAATTTTCATTGTAGAGTTCCTTTACCACCTTGGTTACATTTATTTCAAGATATTTAAAATTTTGTAGCTATTGTGAATGGGACTGATCTTACAAGTTGTTTCTGAGCAATGGCATTGTCTGCATATACAAAGGCTATTGCTTTTTGTTTGTTAGTTTTATATTCTGAAACTTTACCAAACTCTGTGCTGAGCTACAACAGTATCTTAGTGGAGTCTTTTGGTTTCTGTATATATAGGATCATGTCATCTGCAAACAGGGATAATTTGACTTCCTCCTTTCCAATTTGTATTCCTTTGATTTATTTTTCTTGCCTAATGGCTCTGGCTAAAACTTCCAGAACTGTATTGAATAGTAATAGTGAGAGTGGCATCCTTGTCTATTCTGAATCTTACTGGAAATTCTCCCAACTTTTCCCCATTCAATATGATACAGGCTGTGTGTTTGTATATGTTGCCATAATTGGTTTTGAGGATTGTTTCTTCTGTATCAGGTTAGCTCAAGATTTTCATCTTGGAAATTATATTGTATTGTATCAAATGCTTTCTCTGCATCCATTGCAATAATCAAATAGTTTTTATTCTATGTTTGTTAATGTGATGTATCACATTTATTGATAAGTGTATGTTGAACCATCCCTGCATATCAGGGATAAATCTAACTTGGTTTGGGTGAATGTTCTTTCTGATGTGTTGCTGGATTTCAGTAGCATTTTGTTGAGGATATGTGCATTCATATTTAAGTATTTGTATAAATACTTGTTGGTTTTCTCTTCTGATGGTTCTATCTATATGAACCATGCCTCTGTGGCTTTTTAGAGTGTTTCTTTAGTGAATACCTAGAGGTGTGTGCTGGGTGGGGTCAGGGAACTCTGGTCAGATTGAAATGTGTGGCAAGAATCCAGGGTGACACCCAAGTTGAGGGTATGGTATGTCTCCTATTTTCAGCAGGGGAAGGATATGATAAACGCCTATTGGTGTAATCACAACCTTATATCCTTTCTTCCAGTTAGATCAATGACGAGGGTTAGCCTACAGTGGGCACAAGCCCCATCCACACGGGTGCATGAACTATGCAAGGGATCTGTGTGGTCCTCACTGTGAGTAAAGAACCCTTTGCAATGACCCACCCCAGACTGCCAGGGAGATCTCAGCCTCTGATGCCAGACACAGTGATTGCCCAGAGACTCAGCTATACCCCACACCCTATTATACAGTCAGTGTGCAAGGCTTCCAGAGTCATGGGGTGCAGAGGTTCGGCTCAGCCCCACGTGCCTTCCCTGTTTATGGAAAGAGCAGAGATGGTCCTAGATCCAGCTGCCTGGATGTGCTCCACCTTGGCAGTTTGAGCCCCAGAGCCTGTGATACATTGAGATTATGAGGGCACCTCACAGGCCTAAGTGAGTACCCAGCCACCTGTGAGTCCCCTGCCCCCAGCCAGACTCAAATTCAGTGGGAAATACATATTTTTTTCCCTCTGGCAAAATGCCCTGGGTACCTGAGAGCCTCTCCAGCCTCTACTGGAGTCAAGATGGTGCCTTCTTCCCATTGGGTACCAGGTGCCATTGTAGGGGGTTGGGGTGTATCAAACATACTTTTCTTTTGGTGGATTAGGTGGGTACCCTACCCCATGCTAGGACTCCACTCTGGACTGAAAGTCTTTGTGATCTGCAAGGCACTCTATCCAGCAGTGTTACCAGTGGTACAAGCTGCTGCAATCTGTTCTCCCCTCACTCTGCAAAGCTGGTGCTTCCTCTGGCTTTCAGCTGCAGGGATCCTGTGTTGTCTCTGTGTTCCTTGCTGCACATCTGCACCTTCCTTCTGTAGAATTTCCACTGCAGACTTCTCTCCCACTCTCCCTTGGGAATGCACTTCCGCTGCTTTTCTTCGGCTATTTTCCCCTGGTCAAAAGCAGCACGTCTTTTCCCTATTCAACCATCTTGGAATCCCCTAATTAGATTTCAAAGTCTTTGTTTTGAAGCTTCCTAGGAAAATATAACCTAATTTGGCTAATTATAGGACTGGAATATGAAAATGCAACTTTATGAACTTGTCCTGATAATTAATAATATGAGAAATCCAGATACTAGTTCCTGAATTCAGTTCCTTTGTTTCAAATAATGTGCTTAGTAAGTGTTGCTTGAAATACTATAATGTGGAGAAACTGGATATACTCATATAATGTGAAATGAAAGCAAAATAAATAGTCATAATGAAAATCATTAAAATTGACCACTTTGGCTTCTGGATAATGTTAATGCACAACATAATATTATTGGGAGAGTTAAATGATTATCTTCCAAGTTTGTTATTATATGTTCTTGTACATACAAAATATAAACATGTTATTCCCTTGAACTTTATTATCCATCTCTATTTAATATCTATTTAGCTACCTATCGTCTCCATATTGATGTTATTAACTATGAATAATGTTATTTCAGTGAATAACTAGGATCTACAAGTTATAACTATAATTTTTATTAGAAACTACTGGTAATGTTTAGTATTATTATTGTATAAACACATTAGCATAAAACTTTTGGCTCTAGATAGCCTTCTTAGTAGGATTATTTTATCAATTTATTAATAAGAATCAAAATGATTTGAGTTTGGAGGATACAATAATAAATTATAGTTGTAGAATAATTTATGCTTACAGAAACTTTTACCTATTTGTTGACCTCATTTGAAAGTTAATCTTCATAATCAGTCCCTACTCTTTTTTTTTTTTTTTTTAACAGGCAGAGGGGACAGTGAGAGAGAGAGAGAGAAAGGTTTTCCTTTTCCGGTAGTTCACCCCCCAGTGGCTGCTGCAGCCGGTGCGCTGTGGCCGGCACACCTCGCTGATCCGAAGCCAGGAGCCAGGTGCTTCTCCTGGTCTCCCTTGCGGGTGCAGGGCCCAAGTACTTGGGCCATCCTCCACTGCACTCCTGGGCTACAGCAGAGAGCTGGACTGGAAGAGGAGCAACCGGGACAGAATCCGGTGCCCTGACCAGGACTAGAACCTGGTGTGCTGGTGCCGCAGGCAGAAGATTAGCCTAGTGAGCTGTGGTGCCGGCCCTAGTCCCTACTCTTGTGCCTCAGCTCTTCCCTTCCTCTGGCTCTTTGCCATTACCTTCTTTATATCTCCATGGCCACCACTCCTCTTTATTTCCCTCCTCTGCATGTTTCTTGGGGAAGTCATCTGCTCTCTTTGTCCAGATCCTCATATCCCACTCACTTTTCTCCTCTCTTCATCTCCTGTTCTTCCACCACTATGGACACTGTTCTTGCCACTGCTATTCCTAGTTGCTGAATATATGTTAGTTTAAGCTAAAAGAAATAATGAAACTCTCCATTCAAAAGACTCATCTCTTTTATTCTGATTATAAAATTAATACCCTTTTCCTTCACTGAATACATCTTGATATTCTATGATCCAGCTGATTTCTTTCTTTACCAGAACAATTTGCATTTTATTGGGAAGAATAATAAAGCAAACACTTAACTAACTAAATGTCTAAAGAAGTAGGTACTAATTAGAGAAGGCAATGTAAGACATTAAATGGGAGAGAGACTGCAGGGGGCTATCTGTGAACTCTGGAGGGGAGCATGGTCAAGGGATCATGAAAAACAGATAGCATGCAAATACCAGAGGGGACGCTTTTAGGCAAAATGAGATTTATGTGTAAGATCTAGCTTGAACTTGGCTCAGGAGCAGTGGGAAGAAGACAAACATAGCTGAAACACAGGGAATGGGGGGAACAAGGGTATGGAGTGAGGTCAGGAAGAAGAGGAAGTTAGGCTTTGTTTCTAGCCGTAAATTTAGATTTTATTCTCAGTTCAATGTGTAGATAAATTCTGGTATGTTAAGCAAGGGTTGGGGGTAGTGGAGAAATGTAGTCTGACATGCATTTTGTAAGACATCCTGTAGGGGGGCCAGCACTGTTGCACAGTGGATTAACGCCCTGGTCTGAAGCGCCAGCATGCCATACTGGTGGCTGGTTCTAGTCCCAGCTGCTCCATTTCCAGTCCAGCTCTCTGCTATGGCCTGGGAAAGCAGTGGAAGATGGCCCAAGTTGTTGGGCCCCTGCACCCACGTGGGAGACCCAGAGGAAGCTCCTGGCTCCTGGCTTCGGATCAGTGCAGTTGTGGTCAATTGGGGAGTGAACCAGTGGATGGAAGACCTCTCTCTGTCTGCCTTTCTTCCCTCTGCTTCCCTCTGTGTAACTCTGACTTTCAAATAAATAAATAAATCTTAAAAAAAAAATGAAATCCTGTCAAGAGAAAGGGCACCTTATGAATTGGAGCCTTCTACCCTAAGGGGTAAGTTGTGTATTAGATTTGTCTGTTAAAGTCCATGCCATTGTCATTTGTTAATACAGGTTTGTCTGAATATTAGGTCAATGCAGAGAAATGTCCTAGAAAGACTTTGTAAAAAACATTTGCTATATATAACCTAAACTTCCAGAAATTTGTCTTAACCCAAGTTTGAGGAGGGGCAGGTGGTTTGGATTCGATTCTTTTGTCTCCTGTATGCGTCAGCCTTCTCTCTGTTTCTTCCCACTCTCTTCTGGAGACAAGTTAAACTCACATTCTGTTGTTATGGGGAAACAGTGTTTCTCATAGCCTAACAAATTTTTGACTGTGGCTTGTTTACAATTAGATAGAACTGTATCTATGAACTACATTGAATCGGTTTTCTTTATGTTAGTATAACATTTGCATAATAATTGATGGGAATTGTGTTGTAGTAATCATCATGCATTTGCTGTGACCCCCAGAATCTAATGTATTAATATGTTCTTTAAATAAATTTAAAATAAAATGAAACTTGAAGAAAATGAATGTACCTTCCACATCAGTGAAGGGAAATTTCAAACCATCCAGAAGTCTGTGTCTCAGGGAATGTAACTGAAACATGTAACACAGAAGGGGAGAAGGGGAGAAAGTCTGAACAATTTAATTGCCAGTCCTCCACTGTGACAACTTTCCACCTCTACATCCGTCACTGCCAAGGTTACCAGTCTCAATTATCCCATTTCCCTGTGTTCCTGGCAGGCTGCTGCTGTTTGTGGAGCAGGTTTCATCTCCTACGTGCGTTTATTCTTCAGTTTCCAGTTCCTATTTACTCAGTTTTCACTTACATTGGGCTGTTTTAACAGATGGATGTGACAATTCTAAACTGCGGTAGAAAATTTTAAACTCAGACCTGGTGGTTAGCAAATAGAATCAGAAGAGAATGCCCCCTCTTTCTGTGCTCTCCTACAAGCTCAAGAAGTATACCATTCATATTTTTTTCTTTGGTGTTTTTCATTGGTATTGCATCCTTGTCAAAATTCCTTGATTCCTCTGCTACTTTCTCTTCGTTCGATCATGACCGTTATTTAAAAATCAGAAAAAAAAATGTATTCAACGTTGGATTTCTCCCTGCTCTTTCGCTTCTTTTCAGTCTACCCCATCTTGTCCCACCCCCTTTCCTTTCTCTTTTTCCTCTTTATCCTCTCTTGATTTCATCCTGGAGAGATGTCACGCTTGCTTCCCCCTCATGTTGACTACTACACTACATATTTAGCTGGCATTCATTCAACAAATACTCCTTTTTTCAGAAATGAAATTGAACCTTGGATCAGACTATACATATTCACAAGTGTAGAACACATAGTCTTTATCTCTAGGAGTATTACATGAGAGTGATGGATGGTGATAAGGCAGTGTGATAATGTAGTGTGGCAAGTGACAGTTGTGCATAAAGAAGGGCACTCAACATGGTCCTGAACAAGTCTCACAGGAAGAATTCTAACCTGTGCCATGACCAGCAGCTAGAAGTTAGCCATTTTTAAGAGTGAGTGGGTATGGGGTGAATGACTGATATATTTCAGGTGAAACATATAGAGGTGAGGTCTAGCTGGATGGATGTGAGGGAATTTAGGAGAGTTAAAATACAGATTATGAATGTGTATGGAAGGAGAGATGGAGAGAAATAGTATAACATAAGATCAGAGACATAAAGAAAGATCAAAGCTTTCTTTCTAAAAAAAAATTATCACAAAATTGTACCTTGCCAGACCTTATGCCCTTTTCTTCCTGAGTGTAGAGGGAACCATCTGAAGGTTTTAACCAAGGATGTCTCATAATCATAGTTACTTACAGGGCTATAGCAAAGAGGCTGCATTACATTCAGGGAACAGTATTTTTTATGCATTTATGAAATACTACAAATATAGTGAGGAGAGCAGTGTGCATAAACTCTGCCCTCAGGCCAGACAAAGACAATATGAATGGCAGGGAGAAATTTTGGTGACTTGCACTGCAGTGCTGCTGTAGGGGTAGATGTTAGGGGGTGCAGTATAGAGAGATTCAGGAGGTAGAATCGATAGAACACAGCAATGGACTGGACAGGGGTGGGCCACAAGGAGAGGGAGAAAATAGCACTGCGAATGTTGACTTGCCTTCTCCTTCCTGTCTTTGCTCTGACGGCCTGGTGACTTTGGGGGTGTTTCTCTTTCTGTGTGTCTAGTTTGCAGTGTGACCAGCTGTCAGTTCTGTCATCCCGATTGGTGGGCGCACAATGGTATGAAAACATTATGTGTTGTTGACCTTGTAGCAGAGGCCATTTGCTATGAGAAAGCTGTTATCCAAAATTATGCTGAGCAGCTCTTCCTGTCAGATGAGTTTTGTTCTTTATTCTGTTATTGGGATGCAGTAGAATAAGGTCTCAGGGACTGGATCCAGAGGGAGAGGCAGGATGGTTGAAAACAAATGGAAAAAAATGAGGAAAACTGTAAAGCAAAACTAATAGACTGCTGAGAAAAAACAAAGGCAATAGAATGGAAGATTTTAAATAAGCGCTTGGTTTACTGAGAGAGAGTTCCAAACTAGATTATTGTTATGGCTCAATATTTCTCTAAGGGGCTTCCTGAGAACGTTAGTATCTATGTTACTCTGTAGAGAGGTTTTTGAAATGGCATATTCAATAATATGCCTCTTGTTTACAAATATGATTAAACTTGTTGAACCTAGAATTTTACAAATACATTTCCCTCCTTTGTTTTTCACTAATACTGGATTAACATTCTGTGGACATGTCTCACAGAACGCATTTACAGAAACACTGGTCTAACTGAGAAATGGCTGAAGTAATGGTTATCCTTTAAAGAGCACTTGTTATCTGCTGTGCCTATTGTTAAACTCTTTACATAGACTCTTTAATTGAGTCTTCAATGACACCATCACATAGATATTATTATTATCCTCATCTTACTGACAATTAAAATAGTCTGAGTTATTAAGTAATTCATTTGAAGTCACATAGCTAGTAAGCAAGAAGCCTCATATTAACCTCAGTCTGCTCTTAAAGGCCAAAGACCCATTCTCTTGTACATTTTCTCTGACACACCACAAGACAAGGTCCATCAAGTCTGTGACGGTTGGTGCTTCAGTTATCTCATGAGTGGGACAAGCCTCCCAGGCATCAAGGACCAGACAAAGCCAAACGACTGAATATTCTCCAGTCTCACTGTCATTGAACCTTTAGTGTGTATTGGTCACTGGGCAGGCCAGGTCACCTACATCATCCTGTGTTGTGGAAGGAGAAACAGAAGCAGGGGATCTGGAAAATCACAGGAGAAGCACAAGCAGGAGAACCAAAAGGAATCAGATGATGTAAAGGTCACAGAATTAGAAGTTGGTAGTGCCTGAACTCAAACCCAGACGGTGTGACTCAGGATTTCATGTTTTTAATCCTGCACCACCTCCTCCTCAACATCTGAATTAATGTGTGCCAGTCTTGCAGCTAAGAAATGTTAACATATATATCTGTATTAAAGTATGTATCGGTTTATTTTTCCACATACTTATCCACATAAAAGACTTCAAAATTATACAGCCATCATTGTTACCATTGAGTCGTATTTTTGGAAATTAAATGTCTTGGAGGTGAAGGCATGAGGAAAAGGCAAACTAAGAGAATTCAAGAGTGAGGGAAGTAGGCTAGAGCCAGAAGTGACCCCAGGAAATTGCATTAGAACCAGGGAAGTCAAGGTTCTAGGTGGTTATGCAAAAGGAGTTCCATATAGGATCTGCATCTGAAAGGCAAAGGGCAACAGACATACATTTTTCTCCCTTATAAGTATATGCGAATGGATTCCAATTTTTCTTACCCCTTAACAACGTGGTGGTTAATGGAAGGATTCTAGAACTGATGGTTCTGAGTTTGAATTTTTACTCCATTATTAAATATGACCTTAGGAAAACTTTCAGGTTTCTTCAGCTAGATATTAGGGTAGACATATGTGCATCCTAAATTTGTTCTGGAGAAAAAATGAGATAATATTGTATAAAATACAGAAGAAAGTGTGAGCTAAACTTTGATTGTAGGTAATTATTGCTTTATTATAAGTTTTTGGTTTCCCCCCCTTTGAGCTCAGCTTGAAATTTCTTTTTAATTTGGTATTTTTCATTCTGCTTTTACATTTTTGCCCCACTTCTGAAGTAGAGCCAAGTGGATTTCAAAAGCAGTTTATCTCTAGAAGTGGAGTTTAGCACTTTGTATGGGTCAAATTAGTTTGCAATAAGGATATAATGTTATCAGATGATCTTTTCAAGTGCATTAGGAATAATGGATTGAAAGTGGCTTCATTCTGTTCAGCAATCCTTATAAGTGATTTTATCTAAACTGTTTACCCTGACCATGTAACTTGGCCTTGAAGGAAGCTTTACAAAAAAAATGATTTTTTTGATATCCATAAGTTAAGTCTGTTTTCATGGAGTGAAAAATTGTAGTATCTCCTAACGGATTTAGACTATTGCTAAATAGAGGAGGAGTGACTAAAGTAAGATTTTGCCTATCTCTTGCATTATTTCTAGTTTTTTGTTTGGAAAATTTCATTTTTCCCATTCAGAATTCCTATGCAGTGAACAGCATTTTAAATGCATGAATGCAATTTTCAGGAGTTAAATGTGTTAAAGTGTCAAAAAACTCTTTAAATATAGCACAATTATAATGGAAAAGCAATGAGTTCATAAACTTAAGATTGTTTGTTTTATTTGCAGGATGAGTAAGAGATACTTACAGAAAGCAACAAAAGGAAAACTGCTAATTATAATATTTATTGTAACCTTGTGGGGGAAAGTAGTATCCAGTGCAAACCATCATAAAGGTAAGCTCTTCTGTTTTCTGTCTCAGCTGTCTGTGCAAGATGACTTCTGTTAATGGAGACTGTCACATTCTGTCATCACTGGTCTGTTAAATTTTATTAGGTATGAGTCCCCCCTGGCAATTCTCTTTAAGTAAAAAGTGTGGAGAAGTATCCCAAACATAGCTTTGAGAGGGGAACCTGATATTTCTAGGATTACAGCTATTTTAGCAAATAGTGCTCAGTGAGTTCAAAATTATAACTGCCTTTCCTCTCCATTTTAAGGTAGTAATGTTAAAATGTGGGTTGAGATGTAATAACGCTTCAGGTTGCTTTAGCAATGATAAATATGTTAATGTATGTAGAAATGTAAATTTTCCTTCAATATTTTCCTTTGGGGAGCTGTTTGACAAACAAAATATAAAAATGTATTTGTAGGGGGGCAGTGCTGTGGTGTAGTGGGCTGAGTCTCTGCCTCAGAAGCCGGCATCTCCTATGGGCAGGTTTCACACCTGGCTGCTCCACTTCCCATCCAGCTCTCTGCTATGGCCTGGGAAAGCAGTAGAAGATGGCCCAAGTCCTTGGGCCCCTGTACTCGCATGAAGGACCCAGAAGAAGTTTCTGGCTCCTGGCTTCAGTTGGGCTAAGCTCCGGCCGTTGCAGTCATATGGGGAGTGAACCAGTGGATGGAAGGCTTCTCTTTCTCTTTCTTTCTCTTTAACTCTGCCTCTCAACTAAATAAATAAGTCTTAAAAATATATTTGTAAGCTGGTGGTCTTACTCATGAAATGAATGCTAGTGTACTCACCACCCCAATGGGGACTGTGACATTTCTAGTATTCTTGAAACCAACTGTTTCTCTCCCCCTGATCTTATTGCTTTGCCTTGCTCAGGATAATCACTGTTCCCAATGTTGCAGTTATAGCTGCTTTGCTTTTATTTATCATTCCACTCTATGTGTATTTGTATGTCCCCAACAGATATGTTATCTAATTTTGGGTGTTCTTTAATTTACATAAATGGTATTATACTATAAGTATTTTCTGCAGTTTGGTCCAGCAATATGTTTGATAAATTCCTTATAGGTGTTGGCATGTAACTATAGTATATTCATTTTTAATAATTGCTCCATATTTTATTATATGAGGTCCTCATAAATTTAGTATCTGTCCTCTTACATGTGAACATTTGATATTATATTTATTGTCATTATTAGCAGTGATTCTACAAATGTTCTTTTGCATCTCTTTTGGTGCACATGAGCAGGGTTTTCCTAAGGCAACATTCCTATGAGCAAAATTACTGGATCATAGGGTATGCAGGTTCTCAGTGTTACCAAATCATGAGAACTAGTTTTCAGTGTGATAGCACTAGCAACACTGCTCAAGGTGCTATCTTTATCTTTTTCTGTCCCTGTTCTTTGTAGTTCTGTCTCTTCTTTCAGACTGGATATTGCTTGCTTTAGCCTTATCTCTTCTTGATTGATTTCACCAGAGATTGGTCAATTTTATTAGTTTTCAAAGAGCCAACTTTGCCTCCCTTGATCCTTTTACTTAGATCTTGTTGTATTCATTATTTTCTACTCTTATCTTTTAGCTTAATTTTTATTTATGAAATGAACCTTATATTATACTAAGTATGTGCCAACCACTTGTGTGTAAGTCAAACTTCCATGGGTTTTTCACCGATGTTGAAGAAAGCCCTAGTCCCTTGAGACTTTCTTTATGGGGAGGATTAAACCAATAGCCATTTGTATAGTTAATTGATGTGATTCAAATGAATAATAAAACTCCTCTTATCCCCCCAAAAGGGCTAAATGGTTAGAGTTTGTGTTCATCTCTACAATAAGCTCTTTTTTAATATTTAATTTTATTTATTTGAGAGACAGAGTTATAGAGAGAGGTAGAGACAGAGAGAGAGGTCTTCCATTTGCTGGTTCACTCCCCAGATGGCTGCAATGGCCGGAGTTGCGCCAATCCGAAGCCAGGAGCGAGGAGCTTCCTCTGGGTCTCCTACGTGGGTTCAGGGACCCAAGGACTTGGGCCATCTTCCACTGCTTTCTCAGACCATAGCAGAGAGCTGGATCAAAAGAGGAGCAGCCAGGACCAGAACCAGCACCCATATGAGATTCTGGCACTTCAGGCCAGGGCTTTAACCCACTGTGCCACAGCGCCGACCCCACTACAGTAAGCTCTTAAGGTGCCACAAAGACTGGTGTGTCCATCTCCCTGTGCATGAATCCCAGGCCTTGGAGACATCTGAAGTATATCTGGTCCTTGGAATCTATATTTGAATTCTAAATGGTTAGAATGGGAACCTAGGATCTTTTCCATATTGTCTCGAAAAAGCAAGTGATTTTTCTGCCTGGAGGGAAAGGGAATTGCTGTCTCTGTCTTAAATGCAAACGGAAAAAAAAAAAATCCATGGTTCTCTGTCACTCACCTAGAGTGTTCAGTGGTTTATGTACGACATTTGGTGTAGTTGTTTCAGGGATGAGGCCTAAGGCATGACATACTAATTCACTTAATTTACTTACTATTTATTGTGAGGTCATTTATAAGAAATCAGATTCAGATTCAGAACAACTTGGTGAGCATTCAAAGACAAAAGAATTAAGATTAATATTGGAAACCCAGTAATAAGAGCATTACAAATATCCATTTAAATCATTTTTGTCTTCATAATAATCTATGAGGGATATATTATTTTAAAATCTTTTTTTAAAAAAATGATTTATCTATTTATTTGAAAGGCGCAGTTACAGGGAGGGAAGAGCAAAGGCAGAGAGAGAGAGAAGTCTTCCATCCACTGTTTCACTCCCCAAATGGCCACAATGGACAGGGCTAGTCCACACCAAAGCCAGGAGCCAGGAGCTTCATTCCATGTCTTGCATTTGGATGAAGGGACCCAAGCACTGGGCTGTCCTCCATTGCCTTCACAGGTGCATTAGCAGGGAGCAGGATCGAAAATGGAGCATTCGGGACTTGAACTGGCATCCTATGGGATTCTGGTGCTTCAGGCTGTAGCAAAACCTGCTACACCATAATGCCGGCCTCCAAAAACTAATTTTTAATATAGTAAACTATGATGAGGGAGGGCCGGCACCGTGGCTCACTAGGCTAATCCTCCGCCTTGTGGTGCCGGCACACCAGGTTCTAGTCCCGGTCGGGGCGCCGGATTCTGTCCCGATTGCCCCTCTTCCAGGCCAGCTCTCTGCTGTGGCCAGGAGTGCAGTGGAGGATGGCCCAAGTGCTTGGGCCCTGCACCCCATGGGAGACCAGGATAAGCACTTGGCTCCTGCCTTTGGATCAGCATGGTGTGCTGGCCGCAGCGTGCCAGCCGCAGTGGCCATTGGAGGGTGAACCACGGCAAAGGAAGACCTTTCTCTCTGTCTCTCTCTCTCACTGTCCACTCTGCCTGTCAAAAAAAAAAATAAATAAATAAAAATAAAAAAATAAACAAATAAAAAAGTAAACTATGATGAGGGAAAGTTAAGTGATTTGTCCAAGGTTTTTTTGTTAGTAATTGTTGGAGGCAGGATTCAAATCTAGGCAGTCTTATTCCACAGAGCTATTTTATGTATGTATGTGTATATACATACATAAAATATACACATACATACATACACACACACACACCATATATATGTTTGTATATATCTGGTAGTGAATTGCTTTATTTTAATACTATTTGGATTTAGTTGACTTCTTGTCTGGACTGGAATTCTATTTTTTAAAAAAAGCATTTTGCTTTTCTTTGAAATTCAGAGTTGGAGAGGGAGCGGGAAGCTAGGAGCCAGGAGCTTCTTCAAGGTCTCCCACATGGGTGCAGGGGCCCAAGCACTTAGAACATCTGCTGCTGCTTTCCCCAGGCAATTAACAGGATGCTGGATTGGAAGTAGAGCAGCCAGGACATGAACCAGTGCCCATATGGGATGCTGGTGCTACAGGCAGTGGCTTTACACACTATGCCATGAGAGAGAGAGAGAGAGAGAGAGAGAGAGAATGAATTCTACACCTGTAGGTTCACTCCCCAAATGACAACTGCCAGGGCTGGGACAGGCCAAAGACAGGAACCAGAAACTCCATCCTGGTCTCCCACATGGATGACAGGTTCCTAAGCACTTGGGCTATCATACATGGCCTTTCTTGGATGCATTATCAGGAAGCTGGATCAGAAGCAGAGCAGCAGGACTCAAACTGGTACTGTGATATAGGATGCTAGTGTTCCAAGCAGTAGTTTAACCCACTGCACCACAACACAGGCCCCTGGCAACCTCTCTTGAAGTATAGTTTCTTCTCTACTATTTCACTTAGATTAGCATTCAAGTTAGGTGTAAGTTGTGTGTAAGCTTTCTTATTATGTTATCTATGTTTTCCAGCCTTTATTTTATATTTTCTACCTCCAACTTTTTCTGTTCTATATTCTAGGATATTTATTCAGATCTACTTTCTTCCACACAATTCACTGTTTCCATGTGTCTAATCAACTCTCTAGTCCACATATTGAATTTTTATTCCATTCATTCTATGCTATTAGACATTCTTATTTTCCCTAGCTTATCTGTGCACTTTTGATGCCTTTTCCTTCTCACTTATGTTTTCAGTCCCCTCCTCTCTGTATGTATATTTTCCCCTATCTGATACCTATATTTTTTTGCTAATGATTATTTTTTAAAATTTTGTGAGCTACTATTCATGGGAATTGTATTGGTGAGAATTTTTAAGTCCTATGATTAGCCTGCATTCTTCCAGAGACAATTTGGACAGGCCGTGTGTCTTATGTAGAATTCCTCAGAAGCAGAGCCAAGTGACTTGTGGAGAGAGTGGTTTCAGAAGAATCCAAGTGAGTGATGCCAGATAGAGCAGGTGATAAAAAAAAAAAAAAAAAACAACAAAAAAAAAACTAAGCACAAGTAGAACTTCATCTGGACAGCAGCCTAGTCTAAGTCCTTTGAGGATGCTCGGAAACCTAAGCTGCTCCACAGAGAAGGCCCCTCCTTGAGGCAAGGTGTGTGACTTTGCTACCCCGTGTCCATTGTTCATTGGCTGTTGGTCTGTTCTCCAGGACAGGAAATAATCTGCTAAGGGAGATTAGCAGAGGGCAAATCTCCACAGGGTGGTTGTGAGTTCTAACAGCCTACCATTCACACCAAGTGGAGGAAGGGTGCATAGCTGATAAAAGGATCATGATGGTGTGCCAACAGATTCACTCCACTGCATCCACTCTGTTTAGCCCTCACATCCACCTGCTTCTCACTTAAAGTTGTCCCATGCAGTCAGCCAAAGCTTTTCCAAGATTCTGGTTGGTCACAATTTCCAAGAAAAATTTACTTGAGGGGGAATAGTAATATCTCCACAAATGCAGTGGTACCAAGGTAATTTTTGTTAGTTTTAAAAATTTAAAATTTGAGAGGTAGTGAAAGAGAGAGAAAAGGAGGGGTAAAAGGAAGAAGAAAGAATGAAATATCTACCCATTGGTTCACTTCACAAATGCCATAACAACCAAGGTTTGGTCCAGGCTGAAGGCAGAAGATAACTTAATCTAGGTCTCCCACGTGTGTGACAGGGTCCCAGTGATTTGAGCTATCGCAACTGCTTCCAAGGGTCTGCAATAGCAGGAAACTGGAGTAAGGAGTGGAGCCAGGAATCAAATCTAGGTGCTCTAATGTGGGACATGGGCATCTTAACTACTACTGTAAGCTAAGCTGATGTTCTTTATCTGCAACTTACTCCTGTCCTACACCTCCCATGCCATTCTAGATTCAACTTTCCCTCAGGCAGCACATCTGCTTGTCTGCCAAGCTTCCCTGGGAATTATCCTGAATCTTTTGAGTCCTGGGTTACTATGTTCTTAATGTTGCAATGGTTGTACACACACTCACTGATAACTGTAGTAGGACATGCCCTGCAGAGATCACTCTAGTAGCTAACATACTCTGCTCTACCTCCAGTGTACAGCAGCTGTTGTCTTCCTCACAAGCCTGAGGGTCATTTACCCCATTGATATTTATTTTTTTTTCCACTGGCATGAGGATCCAGAATGAGCAGACAGCAGAATTTTATGTTTAGTAAAACTCTTACCATTTTCCATGGGACAGGCATCTGCTTCTTAGAGACATGTAGTCCTATACCCTTGTAGTCTAGTCTTCTTACAGGAATATTTTAGATTAGATATTTATAACAAAAAAACTGGTTATGCCGTAATTTTCCAGTACTTATAATATAGCCTGAGAATATAGCTGTACATGAAAGAGACAAAAATCTGTCTTCAAAGGGGTTTGATCCTAGAAGTGCAACAATATACAATAAAAATCAAAAATTAAAAAAATGGTATGTTTCTTGGTACAAGTGCTGTGGAAACCATAGAAAGGAAGGAAGAGACATAGTAAGTGTTCAGAATGGGTTAATTCCTTTGAAATGAGTCTTTTGGGTCAGACCTCAAGTTCCCAGCCCTGGAATATCTGGCGGAAGGATTTCCTAGGCAGAGCAGCACTAGGTATGAATGCTCTCAAGCATGCCTGGAGAGAATGAAATGGCTCAGAGCATGCAGTGCAGGGAGCTGAGCGTCTAAGGAATAGACTAGTAAGTAGGACGTTACAGAATGGGTCAACAGAGAAGATGAAAAAAACTGAATAAATAAATAAACTCCCAAAATACCATTCTAATAATATCCTGCCTCAAGAGCCATCAAATGGAAAATTCATTTTCTGGACATGATGTTGTATGAATACTATTGAAATCCAGAGCATCTGAATTTGAAAAACCAGATACCTAAAAATCAGAAATTCTTATCTTCTTCTTAATAAAATCTTCTGTGCTTTGGGTACTAATGGTCCCTCACACCTAGACAAATAAGTTTACAGCTCAAACTGCCACTGCAAGTTCCTGCCTTGAATTCTTACGATGATATTGACCTGGGCATTTCAGAGAGGATTAACTCAGAGCCTCTGACAGCCAGTCAGAACTACAGGCCGTTTCTCCCCCTTGGAAGCAATTCCATTAGGGGCTGCTTCAGATAGTGGGGATTGGAGAAGAAATATTTTAGTTTAGGACTCCAAGTCCTCAACAGAAAAAATATAGTCATTAATCTTAGAAGTCTAGCATGTTTTCTTGTCTTTTCTCTTCCTACCTACCACTTCCAAAGTAAATCTGAAGAGAATGAGGCATCATGGGGTATTTGGATTGGAAGAGGATCTGTATTTTGTGTGAGATACATACAGGCAAGAATTATATCCATACAAGAAACCCCTCCGCCAAAGTAGTTTGATTACTTAAGGTTGAATTTGTTATCCTTGGTGTTACAAAGGTGATTATTAATCTGAGTTAGAAATATTGATCAAATGGGATATTTTCCAAAATAAACAAATTTTAAAGTAAAGTTTCGTTTCAAAGCCTGAGTGAGCCAACAGCCAATTAAAACATTTTTTTGGTAGTTCTTCATTTGTTTGTTGGTTCATTTGATTATTCATTCATCTGACCAAGTATATAGGAGATAAGATATATATATATATACACACACACACACACATATATATGTGTATATATATACACACACACACACACACATATATATATATATATATATATATATATATATATATATAATGCCTGTTAAGTGTTGCAGTGTTGCACTTTAGGTCAAGTTCTGGAGATAGAGAAATGAGGAATGCAGATATGGCCCATGCCCTAGAAGAGCTTATTCTATTTTGCAGGAGGAAAATACTGACCACATAGTCACAACAATGAGTATTTAGTTACAAAGAGTCTTGAAGTGCTGCAAAGATAGAAATTTCAGGATGACAAGAATATATGAATAGTAAAATAGATGAAGGGAGTTCAAAGAAATCTTCTGTAAGGAAGAGCTGAGATCTGATTGAGGAGTGGGAGTAAAGTAGACAGGGAGTGGGTTGGGGCACGCAGCAGCAGCTTGTGAGAGAGCATTGAGACATCAGAGAATTCTCCAGAGCTGAAAGTCACTGATGGAAATCAGAGAGCAAAGAAGATGGTGGTGTTAATTAGGCTGGAGAGGTGGCTGGGACAGATTTTGGGGGGACATATCTAGAGCTGATTTCTTATTAAAATTGTTTGATCCAATTTAGCTAGGATGTTTCCCAGTTTTCTTGTAATGGTTTGCAACTGACTGTGATGTATACCAAAGTTTAAGAACACTTTCTATAATAATAATAGTATAATAAATTTATAGTGTTTAAAAATCTTTTTTGATCAAAACAAAAGAAATGTAATATAAACTGACTTTATTCTGGACTTTCAGTAAGGCATTTTGTTATGTATTTTATTGAATTTTCAGTACATGCTTATCTGAGACACTTTGGAATGAAAGAAAATACCAAGAGTAGAAATGAAGATATCCATAATTTTTTCACACAGAAATTATTAAATGACATTGGGGCATATTTTCATAATTTATGAGTTTATCATATATATTTAAGAGCATGATATTTGCTATGTATTTATTTATCCATACATTTATTGACACAGACTAATTGTGAGAGATTACAGAGATTAATTATGAGGGATTACTTAACATTACTTGGCATTGAGTTAGTGATTCTGCTTTAAACAATGCAGATAGAGTTGCTATTTCCATGGGGTTATGTTTCCGTGACTCTTTATATTCTATCTCATGCTTACACAAGTAGTGCATAAAACACACATGTATATTCTAAAGAATGAATATAAAGCAAACAACTGTTAGAGTATTTTTAAATTAATTTACCTGAAAGTCAGAATTACAGAGAGAGAGATCTTCCATCCACGAGTTCATTCCCCAGATGGCCACAACAGCCAGTTGCTGGACCAGGCTAAAGTCAGGATCCAGGAGCTTCTTCCAGGTCTCTCATATGGGTGGCAGGGAACCAAACATTTGGGCCATCTTCCACTGCTTTTCCCAGGCCATTGGCAGAGATCTAGGTCAGAAGTGGAGTATCTAGGACACAAACTGGCACCTAAATGGGTGCCAGCATCACTGTTAATGGCTTAACCTGCTATTCCACAACACTGGCTTCTAACTGTTCAATTATTAACCAGGACAAGAGATAGAATATTAGCAGCCCCTCGAAGCCCCTTATGCCTCTCCCTGATTACTGTTTCTCACCTCCTCACAACCATAGACCTACTACTTTCCTGACTCCGTACATCTAAACAATAGAACATTGTTTTGTCCAGTTATTAATTTTGTAAAACAAGAATCATACTAATGGCAACTTAAAGTGCAGATGGCTTATTACTCTTAACATTTTCTCTTCAAGTTCATTCATGTTTTCATATAGTAATTCATTGTATGAATATACTGAGAAGGGTTTTCTCTTGTAAAATTGATGGACACTTGGGTTTTTAAGGTTGTTGGTTGCTTTGAAAACACTGTCCTGGACATGATTGTATATGCATTTTGGTTAACACACGCAAATTTCCCCCAGGATATATTTCTAGGACTGTTACTCATGGTTGATATGATAAGAACGTATTTAACTTTACCTTTTTGTTTCATGTAGCAGTCTATTCAGAAGTAAATGATGAGTATCTAATGTATCTAAAAACAGTTAAAGAGTGAGCATTTGTAGCAGCGGTAAAGAGGCCACTTGGGGCATCCACATTGCATGTCAGAGTGCTTGGGTTCCAGTACTGGCTTCCCTTCCCATTCTGGCTTCCTACTCATTTGCATCTTGGGAGGCAGCAGGTGATGGCTCAAGTAGTTGTGTTCCTGCCTCCCATGTGAGAGACCAAGATTGAGTTCTGGAGTTCTGGAGTCCTGGCTTTGGCCAGACACATTCCCAGCTGTTGTAGGCATTTGGGGACATGAATCTGCAGATGGAAAATTTGTCTATCTCTCTGCCTTTCAAATAAAAAAAATTAAGCAAAAACTATCCATAAACATAAATTTATTTTTAAAGTTTTTACTTATATATTTGAGAAGCAGAGAAACAGAGAGATCTGTCTCTGGATCACTCCTCAGAATGCCCACAATGGCCAGGACTGGCCCAGGCTGACATAAAGGATTTGAGAACTTAATCCGGGTCTCTAATATGAATGTGCCAGGGACCAAATTGCTTGAGTCAACACCATTGTCTCACAGAGTCTGCGTCAGCAGGGAGCTGGAATAAGGATCCAGAGGTGTGTATGGAACCCAGGCTGTCTGATACAGGATGCAGACACCTGAACTGGCATCTTCACCACTAGACCAAACACTTGTCCCCAGAAACACACAGTTTAATTGGGTTATGAAAAAGCATTTTAGAAGTGCACCCAAAATTCTCCACAAAAATTGTCATTGTTTAATTTCTCTGAGACCTTTTATTTGTTAATATTAACATGAAAATCACATGCATTAATTTTGTTCACATTTAATATTAATTTCTTTTAATAGTTAATACAAATGAAAACATTTGAGGTCAAAAAGAATAAACTGGGAAAGTGTGTGTCATGCAACACTTAATAGGAAAATGGAACTCATACTAGGAGAGTTTACAATACAGAACTGCGGGAGACAATGTGTTTATAGGGCTGGACATGGAAATAGGGAATAGTGATACTATTCTCAGACACCTGTAACTCAGACACCTGTAACTTTGGAAAACTAAGCAAAGCAGTGTTACACAGAGTCCACAATTGTGTGCAGCTGCTGGGGTTGCATGAGTTGGAAACCAGAACAGTTCTCTCCTGAGACTCCAAGAGCCTGGAAGGCTGAATATTGGCAGTGCTTCCAGATTCTCCTAATGCTGCTGATGCCCACGCTCACCCATTCTGTCCTACCTTAGTATTTCTGATGTGAAAAACAGGAAAGAACATCGGCGTCTACTTCCTTCATCAGTCTTCTTTTCTTATAAGCACCTTCCTCCAAGAAACAGACTTGAAGACAGAATTCAACATGTGAGAAGTTTTCTTAGGGAAACACCTTGGAAATACAAAGGGAGAGAGTGCAAGAGTAGTGGGAGGTGAGCCTTCAGACCTTACACAGGCTCTGACCCGTGTGAAAGAGGAGAAGGGAGGGATGGAGATCCAGTGGGAGGAGCCTCACATTTCAGCATAGCTTTGGGAAAGCCTTGCCTAGGCCAACTCAGAATTCCTAAGTGAAGGTTGTCATTACAGGGAATCCCTTAATGTGAAGGAAAAAAAAAGTTCCATAATGGGCAATTTGTCTTTCTGTCATTGGCTGATAATAGTCTAGAGGGTGTGGCTTGGTGAGAACCTAATGGATCCAACAGAAGGACAACTGGAGGCCTTCAGTCAACTTTATTCTTCACAGGGAGATCTTCTGAGAAATCTAAGCACACATTTGTGGCTGCCACATGCCATGGCAAAATCCAACCTGAAATCAACTGGCAAGGGGTCTGGGAAACCTACTGACTAGCTTGCTTTAGTGCAGAAGGGATACAGGAGGATAAATGAGAAGAATATGCTAAATGCCTAACACAAGAATATTTATCCTTATGTTCTAATTACTGTTTACTCTCTTACCAGTAGATATATAAAACTTTCCATCCCCCCACTCTAAAATATTGGCTACTAATTTTTTAAAAATATCTTTGTTGTTAACCTGGAAGATATTTTTATATGCCTATATATATATATGTATATATATATATAACCTCTTATTTATACTTGCATTTGCACTTTGAGTAGTACTTACTGAATAAAGTTAATTTTAAACTGGTTTTATTTACAAGCATTTAGATTATCCATAAATTCATTTGCCAGTTCAATGTGTTTATTATGGATTTGTTGGAGGACCTTTTATAATCCTGAAAGTCTGGTTACATTGATTGTAGACTTTCAGCTTATATGTTTCTCAAATTTAATGTTGTTTAATGAAGTAATGTTTACATATTTCAGATATAACATATCAGACACTGTTGTAGAAAGTTGAAAATACATAAATATAAAAATAAGAACTGATTTTTATACATTTTAGAGAGCAAGGCAGATATCTATCTACGTACATAGATGTTATAGCAAGTTATATATATATAAATGTATGTGTGTGTATATATTTATTTTTTGAGACAGAGAGAGAGAGAGAGAGAAAGAGGTGGGGAGGGGGAGAGAGAGTGGAAGAAAGGGAGAGAGTGTGTGAGAAAGAGAGAGAAAGCGCTTCCATTCTCTGATTCATTCCCTTCATTTTTGGAGGTACCCTTTCACATTTGCCTTCTTATATATTAAATTCACCCTTTCATCACTGATTAGATGTTTCTGTGGTTTAATTCTATCTAGCATTTGTTCCTTAAAATGGGATTTCTTTTTGGATAGTTCTGAAGAATCCAACAGAACACACAATTCATAAATTTTTTAAAAATGTTTTTTATTTTTTCTGCTTGTAACCATAATAAAAATACCTAAATGATAATATCTTAATATTTTTGAATGAAATACTAACATGTATATCAAAGAAAGAGCACATTCCAAAGTGTGTTCCACAGAATGCTACCCCTCACCTCCATCTTACTTATTTGGTTCTGGGTCCAAATGTAGCATCAAGTTTCCTGGGAGTTGAAGACTCCTCTGGGGAAGTTGGTGGCTCAGCCCATGTGGGAAACCATGGCTAGCCGCAGTTGGGACACATGCCAAAGTGGGAGTCTTGCTCAGGTACCAGGTGTTCAACAGGAATGTGGTGAGAGAGCAGACTGTTCAGTCTTTTGTGTTTCTAAGGTCATTGTGACATACATACCTCTGAAGAGTAGCTGAGCACAACTGATATACACTTTTCTGTGGCTTCAGGGAGTGTTCTTAGCTGAGTCCACACTGCACATCTTAGGAAGAAATTATAGGAGAAAAAGGAAAAATTTCAAAATAAGACATGAAAATGCCTGGTGATTGACAAGAAGAACTGAGTACAGACAAGAATCTGATCCAGGTTCATATAAGTGTCTGTATCTGGTTAAAAAGATAGTACAAGGGAGCAGGTGTTTGGATTAGAGGCCTGCAGCCTACATCTCAGTACCTAGGTTTGCTTCTTGGTTCCTGGTTCCAGCTTCCTGCTTATACAGACCTTGAGAGGTGGCAACAATGGCTCAACTAATTGATTTCTTGCCACTTATGTGACCATTGGCGGATATTTGAGGAGTGAATTAGCAGATGAGCATTATCTGTCTCTAAAATAAATTAAAAAAAAAAGTTTTTAATAGAATAAAACTACATACAAGGAAAGCAGGTATTTAGTGAGAACAGTCCTCTAAGTGTCTTCTACTTGAGCTACAGTGCTCTGGTTTGGGATTTTGTCTTCCATGTCTGGTGCATGTACTGCATGTTCCATTCTCACCTCCTTGGGGGATGATGTTGCCCCCACTGAAATGCATGACCTGGATTTAGCCAGATTTTGTTACTCTGATACCCATTTCCTAGTCCAATATTTTTCTTTCCTTACCATTAATCATCATTTATAAAAGTCCCGGTAGCTTACAGAGAAGATCTTAAGGATTTGGAGGAACTAGCGCATTCTACTGATTAATAATGAACTTTAAGGAATTCATATGGCAAAATATTTTTAAAAAAGATGTTATATGTCTTTATTACTTTTGTTTTTCACAACTGCTATGTAAAATCAAAGGTGATAGTCTCCTAAAGTACTTACATTTTTGTTCAATCACACCAGGCTTCTAGTCTTGGTCCTGTGCATGCCTTTCTCATTAAGTCACCAAACCCAGCTGTTGCATATTTTTTATAATAACCCGAGGCCATGAAAAAATGTTTTTTAATATCTTACATTGTTTCTATTTTTTATGCTGAGTTCATTTTCTGTATTACTAATGTATTGAGTGTCTGTGTAATAGGAAGTCATCTACTTAATGATTTAAGTCAAGTCATGGTATTTGAATGTTATGAAAATTAATAAGCAGGACACAAGCCTGTATATTAAATTACCAAACAAAATGAGCACTTAGCTGGCCACTCATGATGAACATGTCTACTTCCCCGAATAAATTGATTATAAGTTCACAATGAGAATGGAAGACTGAATTTGTAGGATAAACAGATTGAAAGACTAATTTGAAATAGTGCTTAAGATACTTAATTGATTGTTATAAAGAGAAGAAAATTTGGAGTTAGGAGGATTTAGAGTTTAGTCTGAATGTCCTTGTGTAAAACATATTTCCTCTAAACATTTTAGTTTTATTATCTGCAAAAAATAGAAATAATAGGTGTTCATTTTCTTACACTGGAATGGTATGGAGATAAAAAAAATGATAATGTTACAAGACAAAATTAGGCCCAGGGTGCACGCTACTCAAAAAGTAATACTTGACAAACGAGAGTTGATTCAAGGGGTGAGTTTACTCAAGAAGGTAGCTTTGGCGTTGGCGTTGTGGTGCAGTGGATTAAACTGCCTCTTGCAACCTCAGCATCCAGTATCTGAGTGCTGGTTCCAGTCCCTGTTGCTCTGCTTCTGATCTGGTTCACCGCTAATGCACCTGAGCAAGCAGCAGAGGATGGCCCAAGTGCCTTGGCCCTGCCAACTGTGTAGGAGATCCATTTGGAATGCCTGGCTCCTGGCTTCATCCTGGCCCAGAATTGGCTATTTGGGGAGTGAACCAGTGGTTGGAAGCCTTCTCTCTGTCTCTCTCCCTCTGCCTTTCAAATAAATAAAATAAATCTTAACAAAAGAACCTAGCCTTCTTGGGGGGAAGGCAGATTTCTTTAGTCCCAAATTTGCT